>NC_092126.1:43448172-44083172 GCF_043159975.1 Macaca nemestrina
CAAACTATACTACAAGGCTACAGTCACCAAAACAGCATGGTACTGGAACCAAAACAGATATATAGACCAATGGAACAGAACAGAGGCCTCAGAAATAATGCCACACATCTACAACCATCTGATCCTTGACAAACCTAACAAAAACAAGCAATGGGGAAAGGAGTCCCTATTTAATAAATGGTGTTGGGAAAACTGGCTAGCCATATGCAGAAAGCTGAAACTGGATCCCTTCCTTACACCTCATACAAAAATTAACTCAAGATAGATTAAAGATTTAAATGTAAGACCTAAAACCATAAAAACTCTAGAAGAAAACCTAGGCAATACCATTCAGGACATAGGCATGGGCAAAGACTTCATGACTAAAACACCAAAAGCAATGGCAACAAAAGCCAAAATAGACAAATGGGATCTAATTAAACTAAAGAGCTTCTGCACAGCAAAAGAAACTGTCATCAGAATAAACACGCAACCTACAGTTTGGGAGAAAATGTTTGCAACCTATCCATCTGACAAAGGACTAATATCCAGAATCTGCAGGGAACTTAAATTTACAAGAAAAAAATAAACAACCCCATCAAAAAGTAGGCAAAGGATATGAACAGACACTTCTCAAAAGAAGACATTTATGCGGTCAACAAACATACGAAGAAAAGCTCATCATCACTAGTCATTACAGAAATGCAAATCAAAACCACAATGAGATACCATCTCACACCAATTAGAATAGCGATCATTAAAAAGTCAGGAAACAACAGATGCTGGAGAGGATGTTGAGAAATAGGAACACTTTTACATTGTTGGTGGGAATGTAAATTAGTTCAACCATTGTGGAAGACTGTGGTGATTCCTCAAGGATCTAGAACTAGAAATACCATTTGACCCAGCCATCCCATTACTGGGTATATACCCAAAGGATTATAAATCATTCTGCTATAAAGACACATGGACACGTATGTTTACTGCAGCACTATCTACAATAGCAAAGACTTGGAGCCAACCCAAATTCGCATCAATGACAGATTGGATAAAGAAAATGTGGCACATATACACCATAGAATACTACACACCCATAAAAAAAGGATGAGTTCACATGCTTTGCAGGGACATGGATGAAGCTGGAGACCATCATTCTCAGCAAACACAAGAACAGAAAAGCAAACACATGTTCTCACTCATAAGTGGGAGTTGAACAATGAGAACACATGTGCACAGGGAGGGGAACATCACACATGGGGCTTGTCCAGGGGTGGGGTCTAGGGGAGGGATAGCATTAGAGAAATACCTAATGTAGACAATGGGTTGATGGGTGCAGCAAATCACCAAGGCACACGTATACTTATGTAACAAACCCACATGTTCTGCACATGTACCCCAGAATTTAAAGTATAATTTAAAAAAAAAAAAAAAGCTTATAGGATAAAAATATAAAGAAAAAAAAAATTAGCCGGGTGTGGTGGTGCATGCCTGTAGCCCTGGCTCCTTAGGAGGCTGGGGCAGGGGATGGAGGTGCCAGTGAACTGAGATTGTGCCACTGCACTCCAGCATGGGCAACAGAGCCAGACTGTCAAGAAAGAGAAAGAAAGAAAGGAAAAGAAAAGAAAGAGAGAGAGGAAGGAAGGAAGGAAGGAAGGAAGGAAGGAAGGAAGGAAGGAAGGAAGGAAGGAAGGAAGGAAGGAAGGAAGGAAGGAAGGAAGGAAGGAAGGAAGGAAGGAAGGGAGAGAGAGAGGGAGGGAGGGAGGAAGGGAGGAAGGAAGAAAGGAAGGAAGGAGGGAGGGAGGGAGGGAAGGAAGGAAGGAGAAGGGAAGGAGAGGGAGAGAGGGGGGGAGAGAAAGAGAGAGAGAGAAGGGAAGGGAAGGGAAGGAAAGGGAACGGAAGGGAATATTGTGAACAATATTGTATCAGTAAATTTTAAAATATAAAAAATAGATATTCCCAGAAAAATCTAACTTAATAAAACTGCAATCACCTGATGGGTTCTTCTTGCATGATGCACAGTTAGGGCTAATTCACTGAAACAGTCATATCGCAATAAAGAGTTTAATAATCACGAGGCTAGCCAACAGGAAGAACAGGAGCTTATCACTCAAATCAGCCCTTCTTCAAAGTTCAGAGGCTAGGGTTTTTCAAGGATAGTTTGGCAGGCAGGGGGCTAGGAAATGGGGAACATGATTAGTTGGGTTAAAGCTGTTCTTGCACTGAGTCAGTTCCTGAGTGGGACCACAAGACCAGATGAGCCAGTTTATTGGTATGCATTATCAGTCCACATAGCACATCAGCTGGTCCATCAGAATGCAGGGTCTAGAAAACACCACTCTTAGGTTTTGACAATAATGATGTTATCTAGAGGAGCAATTGGGGAAGTTACAAATCTTGTGAACTCGAGAGCAGTAAATGAGTATAGAAAGGCAGGCTAGGGAATAATGACTTGTTATCATTTAACTATACTCATATTTTAGCAGATTCAGACCCCTACCATAATCTTAATCTTGTGACTTTTCACTCTTCTTACAAAGATGGTTTTGGTCCCTGAGCAAGGAGGGAGTTAATTTCATTAAGGGACTGTTATCGTCTTTGTTTCAAAGTTAACAAAGGCAGTTAGCTTGTGAGATTGGAAGCACAGTGGAGTCAGCTATATCAGATTTCTCACTGTCATAATTTTTACAAATGTGGTTTCAAAATTACTCAGCAAGAAACTTAAATTGATTTATAGTCATTAAAGAAAGTGTGTTAAATAGTTTAAAACATTTTAAAATCCTTTCCAAAAATTAAACATCAGGCTAAACCAGACAGATATGCAAGTGAGTTCTACCAAACTTCTAAGAAACAGATACTTCAAACTCCCCACCTTTATTCTTTCAAGCAATCATAACCTTGATATCAAGGCATAAAAGGATAAAATAAGAAAAACTGCAGGCCAATCTCACTCATTAACATAGATACAAAAATCATAAAATATTGGCAAACTGAATCCAACAATCTGTGAAAAATATAATGTATTCATTACCAAGTCCAGTTTATCTTAGGAATTCAAAGTATGTTTACTGTAAAAAAAAATCCCTTAATATAATGTATTTAATTAACATATTAAAGAAAAAGTATAATGCATATTTTCCTACATTTTTAAAAATAAAAGAACAATTTCTATATAACAAAGAATCCTGGCCAGGTGCAGTGGCTCTGATTTGGTTTGGCTGTGTCGCCACCCAAATCTCTTCTTGAATTCCCACGTGTCATAGGAGGTACCCTGTGGGAAGTCATTGAATAATGGGGCAGGTCTTTCCCATGCTGTTCTCATGATAGTGAGTAAGTCTCATGAGATCCGATGGTTTTTTGGTTTGTTTTTGTTTTTGTTTGTGTGTTTTGTTTTTTTGAGACGGAGTCTCACTCTGTTGTCCAGGCTGGAATACAGTGGCACAATCTCGGCCCACTGCAGCCTCCACCTCCTGGGTTCAAGTGATTCTCCTGCCTCAGTCTCCCAAGTAGCTGGGATTACAGATGTGTGCCACCATACCTGGCTAGTTTTTGTATTTTTAGTAGAGACGGGGTTTCTCCATATTGGTGAGGCTGGTCTCGAACTCCTGACCTCAGGTGATCCACCAACCTCTGCCTCCGAAAGTGCTGGGATTACAGATGTGAGCCACTGTGCCCAGCCAGATCTGATGCCTATATGTTCAGGCAGAAGTTTGCTGCAGGGGTAGGGCTCTCATGGAGAACCTCTGCTAGGGCAGTGCAGAAGGAAAATGTGGGGTCAGAGTCCCAACACAGAGTCCCCACAGGGGCACTATCTAGTGGAGCTATGAGAAGAGGGCCACTGTCCTCTAGACCCCAGAATGGTAGATCCACTGAGAGCTTGCACCATGCACCTAGAAAAGTCACAGATACTCAATGCCAATCCGTGAAAACCGCTGGGAGGGAGGCTGTACCCTGCAAAGCCATAGGGTGGAGTTGTCCAAGACCATGGGAACCCATCTCTTGCATCAGTGTTACTTGGATGTAAGAAATGGAATCAAAGGAGATCATTTGATTTGACTACCCTGCTGGATTTCAGAATTGCACGGGGCCTGTAGCCCCTTTGTTTTGGCCAATTTCTCTCATTTGGAATGGCTGTATTTACCCAATGCCTGTACCCGCATTGTATCTAGGAAGTAACTAACTTCCTTTTGATTTTACAGGCTCATAGGTGGAAGGGACTTGCCTTGTCTCAGATAAGACTTTGGACTTTGGACTTTTGAGTTAATGCTGAAATGAGTTAAGACTCTGGGGGACTGTTAGGAAGGCATGGTTGGTTTTGAAATGTGAGAACATGAGATTTGGAAGGGGCTGGGAGCACAGTGATATGGTTTGGCTGTGTCTCCACCCAAATCTCACTTTGAATTCCCATATGTTGTGGGAGGGACCCAGTGGGAGGTAATTGAATCATGGGAACTGGTCTTTCCCATGCTGTTCTCATGATAGTGAATAAGTCTCATGAGATCTGATGGTTTTAAAAAGGGGAGCTTCCCTGCACAAGCTCTCTTCTTTTGTCTGCTGCCATGTAGGACGTGCCTTTCACCTTCCACCATGATTGTGAGGCCTCCCCAGCCATGTGGAACTGTAAGTCCAATAAACCTTTTTCTTTTGTAAATTGCCCAGTCTCAGGTATGTCTTTATCAGCAGCATGAGAACAGACTAATACAAGCTCACACCTGTAATTCCAGCACTTTGGGAGGCTGAGTTGGGAAGATCACTTGACCTCAGGAGTTCAAGACCAGCCTGAACAATATGGTTAAACCCCATCTGTACGAAAATAGAAAAATTAGCTGGCATGCACCTGTAGTCCCAGCTACTCAGGAGGCTGAGGTGGGAGGATCACTTGAACCTGGGAAGTGGAGGTTGCAGTGAGCCAAGATCTGACCACCTCACACTGGCCTGGGCAACAGAGCAAGGCTCTGTCTCAAGAAAAGAAAAAAAGAGAGAGAAAAAAAGAATTCAGCTGGCCTTTGTCCCTGGTTCCTGAGAGGTAGCTTCTAAATCTTTAAAATTTCCAGAGTGATAAGAGTATCTTTGTTATTCATAGTGTGCCCCCTGAGATCACCCCTGAGCTTGTGCTAATCAGATAACACATGGTGATTCACTAGATAGTTTATGCTAAATTGGCTTAACATGGGGGCTAGCCATGCCAAAAGACCAACCATGTGATTAAAAGGGTAACACTTTGAACCAGGTGATATCAGCCTGACCTCCAGGGAAGGGAAGGGGAAATAGAGATTAAGTGATTAAGTTCAATTGCCTGGCCAATGATTCAGTCAATCATGCCCACATAATGAAACCCCAAGAAAAACTCTGGACACTAAACTCAGTTGTGCTTCCCTGATTGGCAATCCTCTGTGCATATTGTTACACATCAACGTGCTGGGAGGGTGACATCCTGACTCTACAGGCAAAGGACACTGGAAGCTTGGTATTAGGGACCCTTCTAGACTTTGCCCTGTGTGACTATTCTTTTGGCTATTTCTGATTTGCATCCTTTTTGCTATAATAAAACTGTAAATGTAACTATAATGCTTTCCTGAGTTCTGTGAGTCACTCTAGCAAATTATCAAACCTGAGGAGGTAGTGAGCACCCCTAAATTTGTAGCCAGTTGCTCAGAAATGAGGGTGGCCCTGGAAACCTCATAAACCTGTGGCTGGCTTCTGAAGTAAAGAGAGCCTGGTGGAGGACTGTGCTTTTAATTGATAAAGTCTGGCCTAACTCTGGGTAGCTAGTGTTGGAAATTACTGAAGCAATGAGCAATCAAACCAAAAACTAATAATAAATGATGATATAAAAGAGGAGGAAGAGCACAGATGGACTGGGACAGGGTGGAAGTTATACCTCTCTGAATGTACCTTGTTTTAGGGCTTGACTTTAAAATCATGAAATTGTTTTTACATAATTGAATCACAAAATGGAATCAAGATGAAAAAGCAATCCCTAAAAATTAAAAACTGAAACAAAGGAACCTAACTCTATATCAAGTTAGTACCATAACCATACAGAAAATTATTTCAAGTGACTGAATGTACAGTATTTTGATTGTACATCCCTAGAAGGGATCATAAGGTCAAAAGAAACCAAAAGGAATCAATAATATATTCAGTGGTCATGTGGCTGTTTGCAATATTGGTATTGTTATTTTGGAAAGGTGTAGAAGCAACAGGCACACCCTTAGCCCCAAAATTATGCTTTCTAAAACCATTATTCTTTAAAGGAAACAAAAGCTCTTTGGACAAATGACTAGCCCACATATGGGGAAGGAAACATACAGGAACCTAGTACATCTTGTCATAACAGAAATCAAAGAATTTATCAAAGACTACTGGGGCCCATCAATAGCACATTGGAGCCAACTTGAAGGAGCACCCAATGGCCAAAGATGGCATCAAGTGAGCATCAAAAATAATGATAATTGTGACAGACTGAAACATACCAAATGTATACAAATATATTTTTAACACATACAAGATATAAAAATTCACTGATCCATAATGATAATTTTATAAAGCCATCAATGGATATTTTTGGGGTTGCTGGGGTACCAACTTATTCTGAAATGACACACAAAAGGAAAGAATCAAGCATTTATCCTGCCTTTCTTATTCAGACTATATTTTGGGGTAACCAAATAATTGATGAAAATCCTTTGTCGAAGACTCACACCTAATAAGTGTAAGAAGAGTTAATGATTTAGGAAAACCACTATTTTGCAACATGTAATGAAATCATAGATACAGATAATGATCATCAATGGCTTCCAAAGCAGTGGTTGAAAGATGAATGAAAGACTTTATAATAGAAGGATCAGGCTGAAACCACCTGAACCAGCTGATCAGTATTAAGGTCACTGAAAGTTAAAAAAATAGATTTTATGTGTTTCCTGATGTGATTCAATGGGAAATACACAGCACCACCCATACAGTACTTTTGCCAAATAAATACATATTTAAAACTTTTATAGCTGGGTGCAGTGGCACGTGCCTGGAGTCCCAGCTACTTGGGAGGCTGAGGAGGAAGGATCACTTCAGCCCAGGCTTTTGAGGCCAACCTGAGCAAAATAGTGAGAAATACCTGTCTCGAAAAAAAAAAATGAATGAAAAACCTAAATGTAATCAAATCCACAGTACTAATTGCTCATTTTCAGGAAAAAAAAGGGGAATGGAATAATAGGTAACATGTAAAATCACAGTTTAAAAATAAAGTCAAATAAATATAAAGGCAATTCTATAGTTCAAATGACTCTGTTTCTCATCAAATAAGTAGTATTAGTATTTCAATATAGATGATTATGAAATTATAAATAGTTATAATAGATTAGTATTATTATTTGGGGGGTGTTATCATGGTGTGGTCATGGGTATTGTGACTAAGATTCTGAAAAATCTTTATCTGTTAGAGGTAAATAGTTTTGTACTATATTTACAGATTAAATAATAAGATGCCTGGAAATTACTTTCAAATACTCCCCCCCAAAAAAAAGTATGGGGAAGAGATGACACAAGAATGGCAGAAAATTGATAATTAGTGAAGTTCGGTGATAGGTTATGAGGATTCATTATAACATTCTCTCTAGTTCTGTCTATGTTTGAAAATCTCTGTAATAAAGTAAAAGATAAACATGATCATCTTAATTGATGCAGAAAAATTCATTTGATCGTGTTCAACATTCATTCATAATTCATTCATACTTACTATTCTCAGCAAATTGGTAATGGAAGGGAATTTACTTAACCTGACAAAGTGTGCTTTCAAAATCTACAGTAAACATTACAGTTAATAATGAAACAGAATTAGAAACAGAATTTTGAATTAGGAATAAAACGAGGATATTTTATCCCTAATATTACTATTTCTCAGCTACACTGAATTAGAGGACTCAGTATAAGCCAGGAGTAAGAAGAAAGAAAGAGCTCATTTTCTCAGATAAAATGATTGTCTATACAGAAAATCCAAAGTAACCGTAAAAAATTAGATTTGTTAGCATCTGCATACGAATCTGCTGCAACCTCAATTATTGCTTCCTTAGAAGAAAGAATTCGACGAAGAGGCATAAGGCAGAGGAAGAGACTAAAGCAAGTTTTAGAGCAGGAGTGAAAGTTTATTAAAAGGTTTTAGAGCAGGAACAAAAGGCAGTAAAGTACACTTGGAAGTGGGGCCCAGCAGGCAACTTGAGAGATTCAAGTGCTCTATTTGGCCTTTGACATGGCCTTCTCCCCTGATTCTTCATTTGGGGTGGGCTGTCCGCAGGCACAGTGGTCTGCCAGCACTTGGAAGGGGCCACATGCACAGTGTTTCACTGAAGTTATACTCATGCTCACTTGAGGCTGTTTGTTTGTTTGCTTGTTTTGCCATCCCTTCTGCTGAGGGTACCCCATAGTAGGCATTGCACTCAAAGTTCTAGGGGAATGGAACAAGGATTGGAGATGATAGTACTGATAGCAATGAGGGCAGCAACCAAAACAAGCAAGCAAGGAGGCCTACAAACAAACAAGAGGGCAGGGAAAGCCTGAACCATGAAGATCACATCTTTTTTGTATCTATTTTATTTTCTCATTTAAATAGTTTTTGGGGAACAGGAGATGTTTGGTTGCATGGAAAAGTTCTTTAGTGGCGATTTCTGAGATTCTGGTATACCCATCACCCCAGCAGTGCACACTGTAACCAATGTATAGTCTTTTATCCCTCACTCCCCTCCAACCCTTCCCCATGAGTCCCCAAAGTCCATTATATCATTCTTTATGCCTTTGAATCCTCATATCTTAGCTCCTACTTATAAGTGAGAATACACAATGTTTGGTTTTCCATTCCTGAGTTACTTCACTTGGAATAATGATGTCCAATTCCACCCAAGTTCCTGCCAGTGCCATTATTTCATTCCTTTTTATGGCTGAGTAGTATTCTATGGTGTATATATATCATATTTTCTTTATTCACTCATTGGTTGATGGGTATGTAGGCTTGTTCCATATTTTTGCAATCACAAATTGTGCTGCTACAAACATATGTATGTAAGACTTTTTTTTTTCATCTGATGATTTATTTTTCTCTGGGTAGATACCCAGTTGTGGGATTGCTGGATCAAATGGTAGTTCTACTTTTAGTTCTTTAGGGAATTCCCATAGTGTTTTCCATAGTGCTTGTACTAGTTTACAGTCCTACGAACAATATAAAAGTGTTCCCTTTTTACTATATCCATGTCAACATTTGTTATTTTTTTATTTTTTAATTATGGCTATTCTTGCAGGGGTAAGGTGGCATCTCATCATGGTTTTGATTTCCATTTCCATTTAGTGATGTTGAGCATTTTTTCATATGTCTGTTAGCCATTTGTATATCTTCTTTTGAGAATTGTCTATTCATCCCAGCATGGTGGCTCACGCCTGTAATCCACACTTTGGGAGGCCAAGGCAGACAGATCACCTAAGGTCAGGAGTTCGAGACCAGCCTGGCCAACATGGTGAATCCCTGTGTCTACTAAAAATACAAAAATTAGCCGGGCATGGTGGCATGTGCCTGTAATACCAACTACTTGGGAGGCTGAGGCAGGAGAAATTGCTTGAGCCCAGGAGGCGGAGGTTGCAGTGAGCCAAGATCGTGCCATTGCACTCCAGCCTGGGCAACAAGAGAGAGACTCTGTCTCAAAAAGAGAGAGAGAGAGAGAGTTGTCTATTCATGTCTTTGCCTACTTTTTGATGAAATTGTTTGCTTTTTTCTTGCTGATTTGTTTGAGTTCTTTGTGGATTCTGGATATTAGTCTTTGGTTGGATGCATAGTTTGTGAATATTTTCTCCCACTCTGTGGGTTGTCTGTTTATTCTGCTGATTCCTTCTTTGCTGTGCAGAAGCTTTTTAGTTTAATTAGGTGCCATCTATTTATCTTTGTTTTTGTTGTGTTTGCTTTGGGGCTCTTGGTTATGAACTCTTTGCCTAAACCAATGTTTAGAAGAGATTTTTTCTATGTTATCATCTAGAATTTTTATGATTTCAGGTTTTAGATTTAATTATTTGATTCATCTTGAGTTGATTTTTGTATAAGGTGAGAGGACTGAGTTTCATTCTTCTGCATGCGGCTTGCCAATTATACCACCACTGTTTGTTGAATAGGATATTCTTTCCCCACTTTATGCTCTTGCTTTGTTGAAGATCAGTTGGTTGTAAATATTTGGCTTTATTTCTGGATTCTCTATTCTGTTCCATTGGTCTATGTGCCTATTTTTATACCAATATAATGCTGTTTTGGTGGTGATAGACTTGTAGTATAGTTTGAAGTTCTGTAATGTGATGCCTCCTATTTGTTCTTTTTGCTTAGTCTTGTTTTGGTTATGTGGGCTGTTTTTTGGCTTCATGTGAATTTTAGGATTGTTTTTTCTAGTTCTGTGAAGAATGACGATGGTATTTTGATGGGAATTGCATTGAATTTGTAGATTGCTTTTGGCAGTATGGTCATTTCTACAATATTGATTCTAACCATCCATGAGCGTGGGATGTGTTTCCATTTGTTTGTGTCATCTATGATTTCTTTCAGCAGTGTTTTATAGTTTTCCTTGTAGAGATCTTTCACCTCCTTAGTTAGGTATATTCCTACGTTTGTTTTTTGTTTGTTTTTTTGTTGGTTGGTTTTTTTGTTTTTTGTTTTTGTTTTTGTTTTTTTCTGCAGCTATTATAAAAGGATTTGAGTTCTTGATTTGATTCTCAGCTTGGTTGGTGGTGGTGTATAGCAGTGCTATGGATTTGTATACATTGATTTTGTATCCTGAAACTTTACTGAATTCATTTATCAGATCTAGGAACTTTTTGGATGGGTCTTTAGGGTTTTCTAGGTATACAATCCTATCATCGGTGAACAGCAACAGTTTGACTTCCCCTTCACCAATTTAGATGCCCTTTATTTATTTCTTTTTTCTGGTTGCTCTGGTTAGGACTTCCAGTACACTGTTGAATAGCAGTGGTGAAAGTGGGCATCCTTGTCTTGTTCTAGTTCTCAGCAGGAATGCTTTCAACTTCTCCCCATTCAGTATAATGTTGGTTGTGGGTTTGTCATAGATGGCTTTTATTACCTTGAGGTATATCCCTTCCATGCCGATTTCACTGAGGGTTTTAATCATAATGGGATACTGGATTTTGTCAAATATTTTTTCTCCATCTATTGAGATATGATTTTGCTTTTAATTCTGTTTATGTGATGTATCACATTTATTGACTTGTGTATGTTAAACCAAACCTGCATCCTTGGTATGAAACTCACTGATCATGGTGTATTATCTTTTTGATATGGTGTTGGATTTGGTTAGCACTATTTTGTTGAGGATTTTTGCATCTATGTTCATCAGGGATATTGGTCTGTAGTTTTCTCCTTTTTTAATGCCTCTTCCTGATTTTGGTATTAGGGTGATATTGGCATCACAGAATGATTTAGGGTGGATTCCCTCTTTCCTCTATCTTTTGGAATAGTTTCAGTAAAATTGGTACCAATTCTTCCTTGAATATCTGATAGAATTCAGTTGTGAATCCATCTGGTCCTGAACTTTTTTGTTGGTAATTTTTTTATTACTGTTTCAGTCTCATTACTTTTACTTGGTCTGTTCAGAGTTTCTATTTCTTCCTCATTTAATCTAGGAGGGTTTTATATTTCCAGGAATTTATCCATCTCCTCCAGACTTTCTAGTTCATGCATGGAAAAGTGTTCATAGTAGCCTTGAATGATCTTTTGTATTTCTGTGTTATCAGTTGTAATATCTCCTGTTTTGTTTCTAATGGAGCTTATTTGGATCTTCTCTCTTCTTTTCTTGGCTACTCTCACTAATGGTCAATCAATCTTGTTCATCTTTTCAAAGAACCAGCTTTTTGTTTCATAAGTCTTTTGTATTTTTTTGTTTGAATTTCATTTAGTTCTGCTCTGATCTTTGTTTCTTCCTTTTTTTCTTCTTTTTTTGTTTGAATTTCATTTAGTTCTGCTCTGATCTTTGTTTCTTTCTTTTCTTCTGCTAGGTTTGGGTTTGTTTGTTCTTGTTTCTCTAGTTCCTTGAGGAGTGACCTTAGATTGTCTATTCATGCTCTTTCAGACTTTTTGATGTAGGCATTTAATGTTATGAACTTTCCTTTTAGCAATGATTTGGCTGCATCTCAGAGATTTTGATAACTTGTGTCACTGTTATCATTCAGTTCAAAGAATGTTTTAATTTCTATCTTGATTTCATTGTTGACCCAAAGATCATTCAGGAATAGATTACTTAATTTTCATGTGTTTTTATAGTTTTGAGGGTTCCTTTTGGAGTTGATTTCCAGTTTTATTCCACTGTTGTCTGAAAGCGTACTTGATATAATTCTGATTTTCTTAAGTTTATTGAGACTTGTTTTTGACCTATCATATGGCCTATCTTGGAGAATGTTCCATGTGCTGATAAAAATAAAGTATATGTTGGTTAGAATGCACTGTAAACATCTGTTAAGTCCATTTGTTCTAGGGTACAGTTTAAATCCATTGTTTCTTTGTTGGTTTTCTGTCTTGATGACCTGTTTAGTGCTCTACTGAAGTATTGAAGCCACCTACTATGATTGTGTTGCTGTCTATCTTGTTTCTTATGTCTAGTAATAATTGTTTAATAACTTTGGGAGCTCCAGTGTTAGGTGTATATATGTTTAGGATTGTGATATTTTCCTATTGGACTGATCCTTTTATCATTATATAATGTCCCTCTTTGTCTTTTTTAATGGTTGTTACTTTAAAGTCTGTTTTGTCTGATATATGAATAGGTACTCCTGCTCACTTTTGGTTTCCATTTGCATGGAATATCTTTTTCTACCCCTCTACCCTAAGTTTATGTGAGTCCTTATGTGTTAGGTGAGTCTCTTGAAGATAGCAGATACTTGGTTGGTGAACATTTATCCATTCTGCCATTCTGTATATTTTAAGTTGAGCATTAAATGTTAGTATTGAGATATGAGGTACTATTTTATTCATCATGCTAGTTGTTGCCAGATGGTTTTTCTTCATTGCATTATTGTTTATCATTATTGTTTTTATTGTGAGATTTATGTGTTAAGAAGTTTCTATTTTGGTGTATTTTGAAGTTTTGTTCCAAGATTTGGAACTCCTTTTATCATTTCTTGTAGTGCTGGCTTGGTAATGGTGAATTCTCTTTGCATTTGTTTGTCTGAAAAAAGCTTTATCTCTAATTCATCGATGAAGCTTAGTTTTGCTGGATACAAAATTCTTGGCTGGACATTATTTTGTTTGAGGAGGTGAAAGATAGAACCCCAATCTCTTTGAGTTTGTAGGGTTTCTGCTGAGAAATCTGCTGTTAAGCTGATAGGTTTTCCTTCATAGGTTACCTGATGCTTTTGCCTCACATCTCTTAAGATTGTTTCCTTAGTCTTTACTGTAAATAATCTGATGACTCTGTGCCTGCATGATGATCTTTATGCAGTGAATTTCCCAGTTGTTCTTTGCCTGGGAAAGAACTTATATTGAATGTCTTGTATTTGGATGTCTTCTGTTTAGATGTCTAGATCTCTAGTGAGTCCAGGGAAGCTTTCCTCAATTATTCCCTCAAATATGTTTTCTGAACTTTTAGATTTCTCTTATTTCTCAGGAAAACCAATTATCCTTAGGTTTGGCCATTTAACATAATCCCACATTTCTTGGAGGCGTTCTTCATTTTTTTTATTCTTTTTTCTTTGTCTTTGTCTTTGAAAGCCTTGTCTTTGAGCTCTGAAGTTCTGTCTTCTATTTGTTCTAGTCTGTTGTTGACACTTTCCAGTGCATTTTGTAATTCTCTAAGTGTGTCTTTCATTTCCAGATGTTGTGATTGTTTTTTCTTTATGATATTTATTTCTCTGGGGAATTTTTCATCCATATCCTGTATTGTTTTTTAACTGTCTTTAAGTTGGTTTTCACCTTTCTCTGGTATCTCCTTGAGTAGCTTAATGATCAACCTTCTAATTTTTTTCTGGCAATTCAAAGATTTCTTCTTGATTTGGATCAATTTCTGGTGAGCTAGTGTGATCTTTTGGGGGTGTTTTATAGAACCTTGTTTTGTCATATTACCAGAATTACTTTTCTGGTTCCTTCTCATTTGGGTAGACCGTTTCGGTGGAAAAATCTGGAACTCACAGCCCAATGTTCAGATTTTTTGTCCCATGGGATGATCCCTTGATGTGGTGCTCTCCCCCTTCCCCTAGAGATGGGGCTTCCTGAGAGCCATACTGCAGTGATTGTTATTGCTCTTCTGGGTCTAGCCACCCAGTAGGGCTACCAGGCTCTGGGCTGGTACTGGGGAATGTCTGCAAAGAGTCCTGTGATGTCATCCATCTTCAGGTCTCTCAGCCATGGATACCAGCACCAGATCTGGTGGAGGCAGTAGGGGAATGAAATAGACTCTTTGAGAGTCCTTGGTTGTAGATATGTTCAGTGTGCTGAACATATGTTGGTTATGCTAGCAATGAAATTGTCCCATGGACAGACTGAGGATCTCTGGTTAGCCAGGATATTGCAGGCAATTGAATTAGCTATTATTTGCTCCTTCCTTGGAGCAGGGTTATTCTGTCATGAATTACTGTAATGTCCTGAGTTGGTTGGCTTCCATCCAAGAGATGGCACTTTCAAGAGTGCACAAGCTGCACTAGTAGAAAGGGGATATAAGCTTGCTCTAAGTTGGCCAGTATAAGTATTCAGGTTTCTCAGGCAAGGGGCAGGGCCATAAAGCTCCCAAGAATTTATGTCTTTTGTGATTGGCTACCAGGGTAAGTAGAGAAAGACCATCAGATGGGGACAGGGTTAGGCAAGTCTGACTCAGACTCTCCTTGGGCAGGGCTTGCTGCAGCCACTGCAGAGAATTGGCGGGCGGGGTGGGGGGCTCTTGGGCCAATGGGGTATGTTTCAGAGCAGATTATGGCTGCCTCTGTCACCATGGAAGTGGGGGAAAGCCGGTAGCAATAGGCCTCACCCAGCTGAGATGCAATTGGCAAGGCCGGTCTCACTCTTGCCATGCCCTGATAACAGTGGTGAGTGCAGGCAGTCTGCACACATTAAGGCGTTTTTCCCTTACCAGTTGAGTGTTCCTAAAGGAAGGTCATTTACCAGTTAAACTCCACCATTTTGCCTCTTAGTGCACATGCTTGAGCCTACTTGCCCAGCTCCTGAGATCTTATCAGAAAGCTACTGATCACCATTTTAGGTGTTTTCTATCCATTGGGAGACTTGCCCTGGAGTCTTTCCCTGGAGCTGGCTGCGACCAATTATTATTGTAGAACGACAGTTTAACAACCACCTAACCATCACTGATAGTTGTCTGACATTCCTGGTTATAGGGTGAGGGCCTCTCCTGGCCTGCTCTTATCTGCCTAACTTTCTTTCTAGAATCACTAGGAGTTTAGCAAGGGAATAATAAAGATAACAGTCAGAATAGTTTTCTTCCTCAGGGGTGGGGGTAAGAAGAGGATTCCAATGCGTTAGGACACTGGTAGTGTGGAGAAAGCTGTTTATTATTCCATATACCTTGTAGTGTGTGTGTATGTGTGTGGTTTTATTGGTATGATATATTATCTAATTTTTAAAAGCAACTAAAATATGATTATTTGTTTCTAGAAAATCTAGAGCATAAAGCATATGGAAACATCTGTTTGGTATACTGAAAACATAATGCTTGCTTTGACAGGGAAAAATCACAATAACTTGTTCTTGAATGTCATTTGCCATTTTCAAAAGTATCACCACGTTGTTGCCAAATGGTAGTGTGAACTTGGGGTTGCCAAATATTCAGATCTTTACAAGAAAAGCTGGAAATAAAAGTTTTTCATGTATGCAACTAATTTAACTATTTGGAAACGGTAAATGAATCAATACTATGAAGGTCAAACAAAAGCCATCCATTTGTAAGTTGCCAGGCTATGACCTCTCTTCTACTCATAGTCTCTTAGAGGTAGTATTAGACCCCGAGTAAGTAAGGTCATTCCTTTTAGATAGGACATGAGCTCTTCAGTATATTCCACAACTCCCCATTCTCACATCCTGCCATCTTCATTCTTCTATATTTTCTGCCTGTGACCACGAGATGGCTGTTTGTAAACCAATCCCTCTTCCATATTCTATGACATTGATAGGAATCTACCTGTATTTCTCTCAATTCACCATTAGAGGGCAGGCATGGAAAATAAAAGATGAACAACCATAGATTTTGCAACTACTGGTATGTTCAGAGAAAAGAATCCAGGGATCAACTACAAAAGTCATTTTGTGTTTTTCTGAGTTTAGAAGTATTCTGCAAACATAAAGTATGAGGGTGGGAGTGTTCAAGCTTTGCAAGAGCTGACCTCTATAGAGAGTCTGCTCTAAGAATCAGAGCTTGGCATTGCTTAGGGGCCTAGCTCAGGACAACCAGGAACATGGCTTCTTTCAGAAATTCTTACAAATAAGTAAGAGATTCCATATGCTCTCTCACAGTCACACTTTTCTGCTGAACACGTCTGTCAAAGGTAATCTCTTTGATAATCATACGTTCTTTGGGGAAAGACTATGGAGCAGAGTAGGGATAAGCCAGCCTCTCCCAGTGGGCAAAGGGCAATCACAGTGTTCAGTAGCTGGAAAAGGTTTGGCAACCAGCTCTCAAAACAAACAAACAAAACAGCTCTGACTTGTAGCATTTGCCAATTTTTATGGTGCACATACTCCTTCCTTGGCCAAATTTAAGCTTCCAATATGGTGTCACTGAATACACAGTTGGGAAGAGATGCACACAATGGGCTCTTGCCAACCACAACACGCCCGCTTAACCACACCACTGACTCCTAGCTCCTACCTCCATTTCAAAGTTACATCTTTACTGTAAAAGCAGGCCTGTCCCTAACATTTTTAGGGTTTAGGATACAGGTACAAATGGAGGCCCACATACTTTATGTCTAGATATTTAAGGTATAAATCAAGCAAACAAACTGTTCGCTAAAATATGTTTTATTCTGTCGCCTTGACAAATATACCTTTATACCTGGAAAGCCAGGTTTAAGTTTAGAATTCTATGCCTGAACACAGTTACATAGAAGAAGCCATCTCTGGCCCTCCATCTCAGGCTAACGCCCCTTCTCTTCCCACCCTCAGCACAGACAAGCCCTAGCCCTTGCTTCCAAGCTCTAACCACACACTCTGCAAACAGCTGCCCCTTGGCCATTTCTTAGGCCTGGGTGTGAGCACATTGAAAGGGTAGTCTGTGCACAGAATGGGATGAGGGAGGAGGCCACATTCACCTAAAAGTGGACTGGTGGTTATTTGAGAAGGGAATTACAGGGCCTCAAGTGCCTGAAGCATGGAGGTGGGGGTTAGGCTCCAAGAGGGCATGTCCTCGTTGCTCTGGGGATTCCTCACTCTTTGGGCCCAGGACCAACATGGCCCAGGACCAACATGGGCCTTTTAAAGTACAGGACTCAGGTCAGTGCACTTTCTCTCCCACTCCTGAGAGTGACTACTGCGCAAAAGTCTCTCCTCTGTCAGGATCTTCTGATGACCTTCAGTGTTAAACATCCCTCCCTCACTGAGGGAGAAATTCCAATCACTCAGACAGTATGTACTGGTTACTACAATGTGCTGGCTCTGAGCTGACAGCAAAGGAAGGAAAAGATTCTTCTGCCTCAACATTTCTTTCTTTTTTTTTTTTTTTTTTTTTTTCCAGACAGAGTCTCGCTCTGTTGCCAGGCTGGAGTGCAGTGGAGCGATCTCAGCTCACTGTAACCTCTGCCTCCCAGGTTCAAGCAATTCTCCTGCCTCAGCCTCGTGACTAGCTGGGATTACAGGCACCCACCACCACGCCCGGCTAATTTTTGTATTTTTAATAGAGATGGGGTTTCACCATGTTGACCAGGCTGGTCTTGAACTCCTGACCTCAGGTGATCCGCCTGCCTCAGCCTCCTAAAGTGCTGGGATTACAAGCATGAGCCACCACGCCCAGCCTCTGCCTCAACATTTCCGAAAGGTTGGTCCATTATATTTGGGTCTTCACTTGTACTTTAGAGCAGGGGTCAGCAAACCAGGACCCACAGGCCAAATCCTGCCCACTCGTGTTTGTACTGCCCATGACCTTAGAATACATTTTGAAAGGGCTAATGAAAAAAATCAAAAGAAGTATATTTCTGGATATGAGAAAACTATACAAATTCTAATTTAATTGTCCATAAAGAAAACTGTACCAGAACACAGCCCTGTTGGTTTACATATTGTCTATGACTACCGTGGCTGTTGACTGGTTGTGATGGAGGTTCTTTGGTCTACAAAGCCCAAAATATTTACTCCCTAACCCTTAAGAAAGTTTCCCAACCTGTACTTTCGAGTTAAGTTTCTTTCCTGTGTTTCTCCAAAGAAGATTGGTGGTACATAGAGTAAGAAGGATGTGAGCCCCTGAGAGTGACAGACAGGACTGGCTGGATTTCCTAGGCCAACTAAGGATTCCTAAGCCTAGCTGGGGAAGGTGACCACATCTACCTTTAAACACAGGGCTTATAACTCAGCTCACACCCAACCAATCAGGTAGTAAAGACATCTCACTAAAATACCAATTAGGCTAAAGGCAGGAGGTAAAGAAATAGTCAGTCATCTATCACCTGAGAGCACAGGGGGAGGGGACAATGATTGGGGATGATTGGGGATATAAACCCCAGGCATTCGAGCGGGGAGTGGGCAACCCCCTTTGGGTCCCCACCCATTGTACGGGAGCTTTGTTTTCACTCTGTTAAATCTTGCAACTGCACTCTCTTCTGGTCCATGTTTGTTACGGCTCTAGCTGAGCTTTCGCTCACCTTCCACCACTGCTGTTTGCCGCCGCCACAGACCCGCCACTGACTTCCCCCCTCCAGATCCAGCAGGGTGTCCACTGTGCTCTTGACCCAGCAAGGTGCCCATTGCCACTCCCATCAGGCTAAAGGCTCGCCATTGTTCCTGCACGGCTAAGTGCCCGGGTTCGTCCTAATTGAGCTGAACACTAATCGCTGGGTTCCACCGTTCTCTTCCGTGACCCATGGCTTCTAATAGAGCTATAACACTCACCGCATGGCCCAAGGTTCCATTCCTTGGAATCCATGAGGCCAAGAACCCCAGGTCAGAGAACAAAAGGCTTCCTGCCATCTTGGGAGCGCCCACCAGCATCTTGGGAGCAACCTGCCACCATCTTGGGAGCTCTAAGAACAAAGACCCACTGGTAACAAGAGGGAAGGGCTGAGAGAGGACAAAAAGGTGGACACCAGAATTTGGGGCTGGACAGATTGCAGAACTTCACCTCCTGAGAAAAAAGCCTAGGTACATAAGGACCAAAAGAGTAAGAAAAAATGGGCATGGGAGCCTGTCATGCTTCATCAACACACAGACCAGTCTTTGCCTTAGTTTCCCTCATTAATCCCATATATGGTCTCCATTTAATTGGAACTTTAAATCTCCACTGTAGAACTCACCATAGTGCCTTTGCTGTGTAATTAATTAACTTTAGGGTTGAATGGCATTGGGGGCTCATTATTAAAACATCTACAGCAGCTCTGTCTAGTATAAAGATAATGAAAGCCAGCTATATATGTCCATATTTTCTAATGGTTTCATTTTCAAAAGTAAAAAGAAACTGGCAATATAAATGAACTATTTTACTTACACCAACATATCCAAAATATTATGATTTCAATATGTAATCAGTATAAAAATTAGAGATATTCTATATTCTTTTTTTACACTAAGTCTTTAAATCTGGCAAATATTTTATACTGACAGCACATCTCAGTTTGAAAAATCTCATGCTAAATTTTCACCAGTAATACTTGATCTGTATTTATATTTCATAAAATTAATGGTTGAAAAAGTAGATTACGTGCCCTTTTCACAAGGTGGCGCCAAAAGCAAAGAAGGAAGCTCCTGCCACTCCTAAAGCAGAAGCCAAAGCAAAGGTTTTGAAGGCCAAGAAGGCAGTGTTGAAAGGTGTCAACAACAAAAAACAATATCCGCACGTCACCCACCTTTCTGGTGGCCCAAGACACAGCGACTCCGGAGGCAGTCCAGATATCCTCGGAAGATTGCCCCCAGGAGAAACAAGCTTGACCACTATGCTGTCAAGTTTCCACTGACCACTGAGTCTGCCATGAAGAAGATAGAAGACAACACACTCGTGTTCATTTGGATGTTAAAAACAACAAGCACCAGATCAAACAGGTTGTGTGACATTGATGTGGCCAAGGTCAACACCCTGATTCACCCTGATGGAGAGAAGAAGGCATATGTTCAACTGGCTCCTGATTACAATGCTTTGGATGTTGCCATGTTGCCAAAAAAATTGGGATCATCTAAACTGAGTCCATCTGGCTAATTCTAAATATATGTATATCTTTTCACCAGAAAAAAAAAAAAAGTAGATTACATACTCAAAGTATTCTGAACATGCTTAAATATTTTCTAATATTATATGAAGTTTCAATTTTTAAATGTAAATTTAAATTCATTAATATTAAATAAAATTTAAAATTCAGTTCTTTAGTTGTCATAGCCATATTTCATGGGCTCCATAGCCACATATGGTTAGTGACTACCATATTAGACAGAGTGGCACTAGATAAATTCATGGAAACTGAACTTCCAAGCATTGTTCTCTTTTATTGGTTTCTGTCAACAACAGGATGACAATTAATATTTACAGAGCACTTATTCTGTGCCTTTAAGCTCTTCAAGTCACAGGGAACTGTCATAAGAGCAGACATATACAGTCATGTGTCGCTTAACATTAAGAATCCCTTCTGAGAAATGTATTGTTAGGTGACTTTTGTCATCGTGGAAACATCATAGAGTATATTTACACAAACCTAGATAGTATAGCCTACTAAATACCTAGGCTATATGGTATAACCTATTGTTCCAGGGTTACAAACCTCCACAGCAAGTTACCCTACTGAATACTGTAGGCAATTGTAATACAATGATAAGCATTTGTGTATATAAACATATCTAAACTTGGGAAAGATGCAGAAAAAATACAGTATAAAAGATTTAAAAAGTATGACACCTGGATAGGGCACTTACCAAGAATGGAATTTGTAGGACTGGAGTTGCTCTGGGTGAGTCAGTGAGTGAGTGGTGAGTGAATGTGAGGGCCTAGGACATTACTGTATATTATTGTAGACCCTATAAAGACTGTACACTTAGGCTATTCCAAATTGATTAAAAATATTTTTCTTTCTTCAATAATAAGTTAACCTTAGCTTACTGTAACTGTTTTACTTTATAAACTGTTTAACTTTTAAAACTTTTTAACTGCTGTAATAGCACTTAATTTAAAACACAAACACATTGTATAGCCATACAAAAATATGTTCTTTTGGCCGGGCGCGGTGGCTCAAGCCTGTAATCCCAGCACTTTGGGAGGCCGAGACCGGCGGATCACGAGGTCAGGAGATCGAGACCATCCTGGCTAACCCAGTGAAACCCCGTCTCTACTAAAAAATACAAAAAACTAGCCGGGCGAGGCGGCGGGTGCCTGTAGTCCCAGCTACTCGGGAGGCTGAGGCAGGAGAATGGCGTGAACCCGGGAGGCGGAGCTTGCAGTGAGCTGAGATCCGGCCACTGCACTCCAGCCTGGGCGACAGACCGAGACTCCGTCTCAAAAAAAAAAAAAAAAAAAAAAAAATGTTCTTTCTTTATATCTTTATAAGCATTTTTTTTTTTTTTTTTTTTTTTACTTTTTAACCTTTTTGTTAAAAAATAAGACACAAACACATTAGTCTGGGCTTACAGAAGGTCAGGATCATCAACACCGTTGTCTTCCACCTCCACATCGTGTCCCACAGGAAGGTGTTCAGGAGCAACAACATGCACGGAGCTGTCATCTATAAGAATGCCTTCTCACACCTGTAATCCCAGCACTTTGGGAGGCTGAGGAAGGCAGATCACTTGAGGTCAGGAGTTTGAGACCAGCCTGGCCAACATAGTAAAAACCTGTCTCTACTAAAAATACAAAAAAAAAAAAAAGAAACGCTAGGCACAGTGGTGCACACCTGTAATCCCAGCTACTCTGGAGACTGAGGTGGGAGAATCACTTGAATTCGGGAAATGGAGGTGAGATCAGCACCAGCCTGGTTGACTGAGCGAGACTCCTCAAAAAAACAAAAACAAAAAAGTGCCTTCTTCCATAATATCTCCTGAAGGACCTGCATGAGGTTGTTTTACAATTAATATTTTTTATAAGTAGAAAAAGCACATTCTAAAATAACAGTAAAAATTAGAGTACAGTAAATACATAACCCAGTAAAATAGCCATTTATTATCATTATCAAGTATTATGTCCTGTACATAATTGTATGTGCTATACTTTTATAGAATTGGCAGAGCTGTGCATTTGTTTACACCAGCATCGCCACAAACATGTGAGTAGTTCATTGTGCTACAATGTTAGGATGGCTACAGGGTCACTAGGTAATAGGAAATTTTCAGCTCCATTATAATCTTATGGAACCATCACAGTATGTATGGTCCATCGTTGACTGAAACGTCATTATGTAGCACATGACTTATATACTCTACCGAGGTAAGAAATTTACATTTTAATCCAAGAATAATGGAAACTCATTGATGAGTTTTAAATCACCAGAATCAAGTAAATCTGGTTTATGCTTTAAAAGGATCACTCTGGGTGGAGTAAGGAAGAGAGTGCGGCAAGAGTGAGAGCAGAGAGACTGGTTAAGTGGCTCTGGCAGTCATCCAGGCTGGAGATGAGGGAGCCTGGGCTAGGGTGGAGACAGTGGAGATGGTGAGAACTGGGTCTCTAAAATCTACTTGGGAAGTGGAGAACATAGTACTTGCATACAGAAGCAGAAGTGAGAGAAAAATCAAAGATGACTCTGAGGTCTTTTCCATGAGCCAGTGGTGAAGTTCCACTTACAGAGATGGGGAAGACAGAAGGCAAGCAGGCTGGAGTGGGAGCAGGAGGGAATCAAAAGTTCAGTTTAAAGAACATCAAGTTTGAGGCACTAAATGGTCATCTCTGGTAGGCAGCTGGATATTCAAACCTGAGGCTCAGCCAGGAGGTTGAGGTTGGAGATGTCAGTTTGGGAGTTTGAGGGCCAATTTTATAGGTCAAGTTGCCTGGGCTAGAGCCCCCAGTTAATCAAATATTAACCTAGGTGTTGCTGTGAATATATTTTATTGCTATGACTAAAACTCATAATCAGTTGAATTTAAGTAAGGGAGATTATCCTGATTCAATCAATTGCAAGACCTTAAAAGTAGAACTGAGGCTTCCCTGAGAAAGAAGTTGTTTTGCCTATGAACAGCAGTTCATTCCATGCCCAACAGTTACTCTTCCTGACAGCCTGTGCTATGTAAAAATCATATAAGAAATGCCTTGCAATAGATCTCTTAATATATATTCTTGCTTGCTCTCTTTCTCTGGTTGAACCCTATCTGATATAGGAGTCCTTAACAAATACATGATACAGATGGTATCTTATGCCAAGCTTGTCCAACTTGCGGCCTGAGGGCTGCACGCCACACAGAATGGCTTTGAATGCGGCCCAAAAACATTATGAGATTTTGTCGTGATTTTTTTTTTTTTTTTTAGCTCATCAGCTATTTCCAGGGTTCGTGTTTTCTATTTGTGGCCCAAGACTATTCTTCTTCCAGTGTGTTCCAGGGAAGCCGAAAGATTGGACACCCCTGTCTTATACCATGAGACTGTGTGAGATCTCCCAGAAAAAGAAAAGAGAAGGACCAAGGACACAGCCCAGAGTAAATCAACATTTAGAGGTCAGTTAAAAGAGAAAACAAAACAGAGAAATAGCCAATAGCGTAGTTTTCCCTTCTGAGTGTTTATTAAGTTTGGCAATTCAGAAGTCATTGGCAAACAGCAAGAGTGACCATTTTTGTAGAATAGCGAGATCAGAAGCCATATGCCTCATGTGCCTTCATCTTGAATCTTCACAGCAACCCTTAAAGCTAAGCATCATTAACCTCCCGTATTGTTCAATATTATGCGTGGTGTTGAAGACTGAAGCTCTGGAGCCTGAGTGCCTGAATTCAAACCCTGTCCCCTCTGCCTACTGACTGTGTTACCTGGCACATTATTTAACCAGTTGAACCTCAGTTTTCTCATCTGTAAAATGAAGTTACTGATAAACCCTCCTTCATATCATTGCTTTGGGAACTGTATGACTTTTATGTAAAGCCCAGAGAAAGCTCCCTACACAGTAACTATCTACCTTATCACTCCCCTTGTACAGATGAAGGAACCGAGGCTCTCAGAGCTATCTGTAGATCCCAAAATCAATACCAAGGGCAGAAAGATGTCAGCCCTGTTGTTCTCTAGGACTTTACACGCTGAGTTAAAATTTGAAGCATGATTCCCACTCAGGGGCAGCAGCTCAGATTCAGGTTCCTTTGAGAGCAAGAGGTTTCTTCCAGAGGACAAGTAAGCCAAGTGAGCAGCAGGACCCAGTAAACAAAGTAAATGTTTGATTAACTGGTACTCTCAGTTCCTCACATGCCCAGAGACTGAGCTGGTCATTTGCAGATAATATGCACATGCCTTAACTGTATAACATGAGCATCATATCAAGTAGACAAAAAACTATACACCTACATACAGTAACTTGGGGTTTTATCTCATGTTTCTGAACATGGTTATCATCTTCCCAACCTATTCATTCAACTTCTCTAAGTTCTCACTGTCAATCTAAGCAAGAAAGAGGCTCTCTAAGAGGTAATTATTTGGGAATAGAGAATTGCAATAGGAATATGCATGGCATGGTAAACTATGCATGTATTCAGGGAGGGAAAGGAAGACAAGATTTTTCAAGAAAAAATGAGGAAGATTATATAATTGTTCTGAAATAATTATCTTTGGCTACAAAGATCAATAACAAGGGTGAGAACAGTCAGACTGGACAGGCAGCTGCTGGGCAGATGTCTTCGTAGAAGTAGTTTTTGCAACATGACCTTTGTGCAAGGTTGCAGTTTTTGTAATTTTTTTGACAGTTTCTGTTACAGGCATACAAGCATGAAAACCCTCACTTCATGGCTTTCCCCAGCAGTATTTGTTAGAGTTTTCTTAACATTACTGACTCCATTTTGATTCTGAAAACTTTCACACCACATTCCTCTTCGGCCTGGCGATTTCTTACCTCTATCAAGGTTATTCATTCTTTGTGAATGTTCCAATTATTTCCAGGATACTAGAAAATAAATTACAGTAGGCAAACATAATTACTATGAATAAACTCTTTAGGAAAGCAATAAGATGTTCTATATCCAGAATCAAAATTATGTTTGCCTATCATGTTTACATCAAGCTAAATCATGTCTACCTTTTACCTATCAAATTCCATTTCTGGGAATTTCTTGGGAGAAAATAACTCAAGAGAAGGAAAGGAAGTAATAGGCATGAAGATATGTTATTCAGTTAGATTTTCATATCTCTGTAGCAACTTGAAAATTATTTTCTCTCTAATGTAAATTTTTTTTATCTAAAACTATGTCTGCACTCATCACGTAACAGAAACTACACAGAAATTACGTATGCAAGGTAAAAGGAAACAACAAAGAACGTTGTTTTGGGCCATCTTCTCTCAACGGTAGCTTTATTACCTTACACAATAATTTCATCTCTCTAAGACCCAGTTTTCTCATCTGTTATATGAATATAATAATCAATATCCATTAAGCATTTTCTATCTGCCAGGCACTGTGTGTGCTAAATGCTTTACAGCCCTTATCTCATTTAATCCTTCAGTGATCCTATAAACGACTCTTATCTTCTTTTTCCAGATATGGAAATTGAAGCTCAGAGACATGAAGTGACGTATGCAAGATCACACATTAAAAAGGAGAGATAGACAGGATTTGTTTTTTGTTGTTATTTTGTTTTGTTTGTTTTCTATTAAAAGCACTTCCCATAAGAGATGGGATTTCAGTTTCTTCCCAGATGATCTGTGAACCAGGGCTCATAATCACCTGGCTATAGCTGATGGTAGTTGTGAAAATTAAAGTTAGGCTGGGCACAGTGGCTCACACCTATAATCCCAGCACTTTGGGAGGACAGGGCAGGCAGATCACCTGAGGTCAGGAGTTCAAGACCAGCCTGGCCAATATGGTGAAACCCCATCTCGACTAAAAATACAAAAAATTAGCTGGGCATGGTGGCAAGTACCTGTAATCCCAGCTACTTGGGAGACTGAGGTGGGAGAATCACTTGAACCCGGGAGGCGGAGGTTGCAACGAGCCGAGATCACACCACTGCATTCCACCCTAGGCGCGACAGAGTAAGACTCCATCTTGAAAAAAATGTAAAAAAATTTTAGCATATTGAACTGCTATATACATATATCTGTTTGCCTCATGGATAACTGGGTAATCCAAAGCACTAGGAATCAGGAGAGAGGATCCCAGAAGGTGCCCAGACGCAGAGGCAGACCAGAAGTTTGGGACCCAGAGAAGAATAATGATGACAATTAATTTATATTAAGTGCTGACTATGTACTAGACACTGTTCTCATTGTTAACTCATTTAATACTTATAACAACTCTATGAAGTAAGCAGTATTATTATTCTCATTTTATAAGTCAGAAAACTAAAGCACAGAGAGACTAAGCAACTTTCATGAGGTTACATAATCATGCAATAAGCTATGTCTGGGAGAAAAATCCTAGGCAATCATGGCTCTGGATCCCACCTGCTTTGTCACCTTGCTTTAGCTGACTCTGAAAGATTGCACCAACATTCTGCCACACAATGTGGTCATTTCATAACTCTTTAAAGATTGTGGGTGAATATTTTCCTGCATTTCTTTGGAAGGTCAATGAATGTTGCCATAGTGTTTATATGATTTTTTTTTTTTTTTTTTTTTGAGACGGAGTTGCTTTTGTCACCCAGGCTGAGTGCAGTGGTGCGATCTCGGCTCACTGCAACCTCCACCTCCTGGGTTCAAGTGATTCTCCTGTCTCAGCCTCCTGAGTAGCTGGGATTACAGGCGTCCACCACCACACCCGGCTCATTTTTGTACTTTTAGTAGAGACAGAGTTTTGCCATGTTGGCCAGGCTGGTCTTGAACTCCTGACCTCAAGTGATCTGCCCACCTCAGCCTCCCAATGTCGGGATTACAGGTGTGAGCCACTGTGCCCGGCCTGATTTCTCTGAAGAATAAACAAGTTTTAACGAGCAAAGGACTTGAACAGACGTTTCTCCAAAAAAAAAAAAAAAAAAAAACCACAAATGGCCAATAATCACATGAAAAGACACCCAATGTTACTAATCATTAGGAAAATGCAAATCAAAATCACCATGCGATACCACCTCACACACATTAGGATATCTATTATTTAAAAGGAAATGCCAAGAGTTGGTGAACATATAGAAAAACTGGAACCTGTGTGCATTGCTGGTGGGAATGTAAAATGTTACAGCCACTGTAGAAAACAGTATGGCAGTTTTTCAACAAAATTAAACATAGAAGTACTACATAATCTGGCAATTCTATTATGGGGTATATATCAAAAAAATATGAACGCAGGAATTTTTTTTCCTTCCCCCCCCCACCAATACACGGTCTTTCTAGTTGCTCAGGCTGGACTGCAGTGGCACCATCATGGCTGACTGCAGCCTCCACTTTCTGAGCTCAAGCAGTCATTCTATTTCAGACTCCTGAGTAGCTGGGACTACAAGTGTGAGCCACCACAATCAGCTAGTTTTTTATATTTTGTAGAAACAAGGTCTCAGTATGTTGATCAGACTGGTCTTGAACTCCTGCACTCAAGCAAACCTCCTCTCTCAGCCATCTGAGATTACAGGTGTGAGCCACTATGTCTGGCTTTTTTTAAACAACACCCTCTTATGCAGGAAAGCAAGTACTTGAATAAATATAGGTACTCTATGTTCATAGCAGCGTTATCACAATAAAGGTGGAAGCAACCTAATATGGGCTGAATCCCCCCAACAAAATTTATATGTTGAAGTCCTAACACCCAGTTCTTCAAAATGTGGCTGTATTTGGAGATAAAGAAATAATTAAGGATAAGTGAGATTATTAGGGTAGTCCTAATTCAATATGACTGGTGTTCTTATGAGAAGAGGAAATTAGAACGGGGGGAAACTATGTGAAAACACAGGGAAAAGATGGCCATCAACAAGCCAAAGAGAAAGGCCTAGAAGAAATGAATCCTGTGACACCGATCTGGGACTTCCAACCTCCAGAATTGTGAGAAAATAAATTTGTGTTATTTAAGCCACCCAGTCTGTGATACTTTGTTATGATAACCCAAGCAAAGTAAGGCATAACTCAAGTGTCCATTGACAGATGAATGGATAAACAAAAAAGTGGTATATACGTACAATGGAGCATTCTTCAGCCTTATAAAGGACATTCTGATACATGCCACCACATGGATGGACCTTGAAGACATTGGGCTAAGTGAAAAAAGCCACTCACAAAAGGACAAATATTTTATGATTCCACTTATATAAAGTACCTAGAGTAGTCCAATCCATGGAAACAAAGTAGAATGGTGGTTACCAGCACCTGGGGGAAAGAGGAAAATGGGGAGTTATTGTCTAATGGGTATGGAGTTTCGGTTTGGGAGGATAAAAAAGTTCTGGAGAGGCCGGGCGCGGTGGCTCAAGCCTGTAATCCCAGCACTTTGGGAGGCCGAGACGGGTGGATCACGAGGTCAGGAGATCGAGACTATCCTGGCTAACACGGTGAAACCCCGTCTCTACTAAAAAATACAAAAAACTAGCCGGGCGAGGTGGCGGGCGCCTGTAGTCCCAGCTACTCGGGAGGCTGAGGCAGGAGAATGGCGTGAACCCGGGAGGCGGAGCTTGCAGTGAGCTGAGATCCGGCCACTGCACTCCAGCCTGGGCGACAGAGCGAGACTCCGTCTCAAAAAAAAATAAAAATAAAAATAAAAAATAAAAAGTTCTGGAGAAGGATGGTGGTGATGGTTATACAGTAGTGTCAATGTACTTAATGGCACTGAACTGTATGTTCAAAACAATTGATGACTCATTTATGCATATTTTACTACAGTCTTTTAAATGAAAAAAACTAAGAATTCATAACAAAATAAAATGTGCCGGGAGCAGTGGCTCACGCCTGTAATCCCAATACTTTGGGAGGCCAAGGTGGGTGGATGGCTTGAGCTCCAGCCTGGCCAACATGGCGAAACTCCGTCTCTACTAAATATACAAAAATTAGCCAGGAGTGGTGGTGCGCGCCTGTAGTCCCAGCTACTCCAGAGGCTGAGGCAGGAGAATCGCTTGAACCTGGGAGGTGGAGGTTGCAGTGAGCCGAGATCGCGCCACCACACTCCAGCCTGGGTGACAGAGCAAGACCCTGTCTCATAAATAAATAAATAAAATAAAACAGTATTAGGTTTCAATTAGGGAAACAGAAATCATTCTAGATATTTTAAACAAAGAGAAATTAATACCGGGAATTGGTTATAAAGGTGTTGGAAGGAGAAAAAGAAAAAAAGTCTCCAAAAGATCAGCAATTGCAGAAAGTGACTACTAACCCTGGGACTGAAGAGGGAAAATGGTGTCACCCGGGGCCCAGAAACATTGTGCCTCTGAGGCTGCCATACCCAGGCGTCTGCCCCCGTTGGTCACAGCCTTTGCCTCTACACTCTCTTCTCTCCCCACCCTCAAGAGTCCCCACCCCCACCCTGTGACTCCCAAAGGCATTACCAGAAACCGGGAATAAATGGCTTTTCCCTTTCTCTCACTTTCCAGTCTCCTGCCAGTGCCTCCTGTTGGAAGATCCTAACAGAATAAGCTGGAAAGGATTCTGGGAAATGTAGTTTTCAGGCTTCCAGCCTAGAGGAGACTAGAAGGGCAAGCTGATTGAGGACAGACATTATCCAACCCATAGGCCTTTAAACAAAGTGATCAGGAAAAAAAAAAAAAAAGAGAAGCAGCAATGTGGGGGAAAAAAGTGAAGTTTTGAAACTCACAGGATCACTGTGGACATTCGTTACCTTGTATCCAGTCTTTGGTTGAAATGCCCATTACTAATCCATGGGATTATGTGGGGCTGTATCACCTCCTATTCCACGGGGGTAGACAAACCACCCAAACACATCAATCCCTATTTCCTGTCCCCTTGAGCAGTGATTGGTTCACGGGCAGGTATGTGACCCAAGCAGGACTATTCACAGCCAGTTTTAGGAAATGCTGGGGGTAAAAAGTATCTCTTACTTTAAGAGATCATGAGTCATAAGGATCCTGTAAGCCTGAAGCTGCAGGATCATATTCCTGTCATGGAAAGAGTGCCTAATTGGGAATATAATGTCAGCTTTTTTAGCCACTGCGTCAACTACGGGTTAGTGTTGGACCTCAAATAAATTTAAAATCCTAAAACGGCTGCTTCTCCTTCTCTCTAAAATTTTATCTTCAAAGCTTTCTCATGTGAAATGTTGCTAACACAGTTCTCCTCACTCTAACCCGACACAGTGGAATTTTTTTTCACCCTAAATGTAGATTTAACAAGTGATTTCCTTGTATAACCCTCTAGAGTTTCACTCAAGAGCTCCTCTCACAATATGGGTCCCTGTACTGTGACCCTATAATTATGTGCCTTGGGAACATCTGTAAATAATTACTTTGGATGGGGTCCAAGCAACTTTCTACTGAGTTCAGTTGTATACAGAAAGGTGTCTCTGTGACCTGCCAGTATGTTTGTTTGCTTAGTTGCTTAGTGATAACAGGGGTCACCAAAGCCTAAAAGAACCAAGAAACCACGACCTCTCACCCAACCACTAGGTGAAAATTAGAATACCTTGTATAGCAACCAAGTTTTGTTGGAGTATCCTAGGTCTGCAGTTATTGATATGGTATTTATATAACTGGAACTCTTTCTGTTGCAGGTAACAAATATCCAGATCAACCCAGTTTAAGCACAAAGGGGAATTTGTTATTTTTTGCAAGTGAACATTTTAGGGAAATTCTCAGGTGTAATTAGATCCAGGTGGTCAACTGCCCCTAGCAGGAGTCTCTGTCTCTCTTTCTTCTCTCTCTCTCTCTCTCTCTCTCACACACACACACACACACACACACACACACACACAAACACACACACACACATACATCTCTTAGAAGCCCCTATATTCATTGCTGAGGTTACCATGTTGCAATTCTGTTCAAGCATCTCAGGCAAACACAGGCCTGGTACTTCGTGAGAGCACACCTACAGAGTGATGTGCCATTCAGGAAGTTATTCTTCAAGCAAAAGGTGAAAAAAACTCAAGAGACATAGGTGGTGGCCTACTAAGGATGGAGCCATGGGAGCCATCTGCCTCAGCAGGAAGGAAAATTTTATCCAGTGATTCATTGCTTAGAATCACTTGCACTAATGATAATAAAGGGCAGGCTGATTTTTAGTTAGGTTTATTATTTTTTAAATTTATCTACAGACAATGCTCCCTTAATTTCTGCATTCAGTTCGTTGCTCCCACTATGCTGTCTTTGCCTGCACCATTATATATAGGAGTCCCTCCTCTCCCTCAGTACCCCAACTGGAAGAGATTATCAACAACCATAGATTCACCTACCACCTCCTGGTTAGTGGCTTCTGAACCTCTCTCTCTCTTCCTTGGTGGGATCATCCAGCTGCCTAAAGCACATTTCCACTTAAACATCCCACTGTGTCTGATACTGGACTCTACCTCGGCTTCTCCCCCTGTGATTCAGATCTCAGAAGATGAATCTATATAACAAGCCATTAAGAGAGCTGTCAGGAATGTGTGAGATGCATCCTCATCTTTAAGACAAGTCACTAAGGGCCTCCCTCAAACTGCTCCTCTTGAGGGCTTCTCAGAGACAAGGCTCTCTGCTGAACATTCTGTGGGGCTGACTCAATGTGACCTGACGTTGGCATCAAGTTATTTATTCACAAAACCCCTCTGCAAATATCCAAGACACATGGAGCTTAAGGTTCCCCCACCGCTTCTCTGACAAGAAAAGGAACAGAGCACAAGTCACGTTCCTCACTTCTCGCCCTTCGTTCCTGCCTGGACTCCTGCCTTCCTGCGAATACGTGATGTCCAGGCCTGAAGGATTCATTAAAGAATGCCTGCATAGCTTCCCTAGTGGCCTCCTATGTATAGCTGGGAGACCCTGAGGCCCACTTGGAGCAGTTGAGGCAGGGTTTGGAGGTAAGGGAGCACCATGATGTTCAATCATATCTGAAATCTATCTCCATCCTGACCCCTAGACACCAGAATTTCAACAGAATTTTTTAGACTTGTTTCCACAATGCCCCACCTCCAACCCCCAACCCTGACAAGAGTGGTTTGCACATGACATTAATTAAAATATCTGCCAAATGCCCAATCGTTTCTTTTATATTTACACACTCGCCTATTCTTTCCAACCCCCCATTGAGGGTTGGAAGTTATTTCCCTCACTTTAGAGAAGAGGAAATACGTCTCAAAAAGATTCATAAGAGATGAGATCCCACAGCTGGTGACTAGGGGAACCAGGACCCAAATGTGGATCTGGCACTCCAAGATCTCATGCTATCCTCATGGGCAAGGAGCACTGTCACCTCCCTGCATGCGGCTACTCCATTCACAAACGCCTCCCCTGCTGGCCTGTCCCAGTAATCAAATTACCACCCCTGGAGAGCCCTTGCTTTGAGTAACAGAGTTCAGTTGTTATACACTGGCTGGTATAAATTCATTTATCAGATTACCTCTTGAGATTATAGAACCAGGGATGTGGGCCTCTTGCTGGGAAGAAAAGGAAGGAACAGGCAGGCAGCCCTGCATGGAAAGAGGAGGCTTGCAAGGAACGCCCCAAGGAAGGCTGAGCCCTTTAGGGCATGGGAGTTCCTGGAAGAGTACAAGGACCAGCAAAAGCACAGTATGTTTACCTTCTGGCTTGTCTAGAATCTCTACCCTCAAAGAGAGCCAAAATTAGGTGCAGGCATGACCCCCTACCCCTGCTCGGTCTGCATTTGCCTGCCTGCAGTCTTAAGGCCAACTCTGCTCAGCAGAAGGACAAACTTGAGGAAGGACAAGAGATCATATATGAGATTGTAACTTATACTGGTGTTCTTCCCTAAAGCCACTGGCCCATCTGATTCCATCATGATTCTAGAGAAACATCAGTTGTAACCACATTTTTGGCCATCCATTTATTCATCTATTTATTCAAATGACATTCCCTGAGCACTTCATGCTGGCTTCACCGTCCATACCCTCCAGGCCATCACTGACTTCCCAGCTCTGGTTCCCTAGTGCTCAGCCAGCCCTAGCCTCTTCCTAAAATACCAAACTCCTTGGTTAACTTGACCGTAGATTAACGTTTCTTAACCTAGAACCCATTGACTCTTAAGAGCAATCAATGGAACATTTGCACATTTTTATTTTTGACTATGAGGTTTTCTGGGAAACAGCACCTTCCTTGGTTTCATCAATTACCCACAAAGTGACCAATTGCTTAGGTCATTACCACAGCAGTGTTGCAATGTTATTCTTCTGAAGGGGCTTCCAACAATACAGAATGTACTACAGAATGCAACCCTTCAAGTTTGCAATGATGGATACTATAAAAGGAATGGGTGCACAAGTGAACCAACCCTGTAGTTTTGACTTTATAATAAGTTCATTTTTAAAATGAGGATTAATTTTATTCACATTTGGTAACAAGAAGCTAGAGCTGTCAACACAGACATTTACACATGTCACAAAAACCCTAAAATAGCCCTTGTACCCAGCCACTAGATTCCATAAAACCGATGCCTTAATGGAACCATTCTTCCCTTATTGCAAAAATAGGATCCACATTGATAAACATGTTGTCAACTGTGGCAAAGAAAAGTAGGTTTGGGGTTTTTTTTAATAGTAACACTTCTGTTTTGTAGGAAGAACTGTTTACATTGTATTTTCAGATTAATATTAGATTGGTATATTTTAAGTAGAATTTTGAAGGGTTTTCCTCTGCAGAAGTAAGATTAATTCACAGATTTAAAGAAATGAATCCAATCTAGTATGATAGCTTTCCTGCTGTTTGCTAGCTGCATTGAAGGTTTTAGCAGTTAATCTGGAATCCGAACAAAATCATAGCAAGCAAAATAACATTCAACACTTTATATGCAGAGAAATTTGTGATATTATCTGTACTTAACTACTTTGCCCCTTTCTCTTCCTTATTCTTTTTTCCCTGAGAATTTTCTGAGCTCAGAGCAGGGAATCTACTCTCAGCCAGCTTCCCAAAAATGCTTGATATCCTGAATAACCATCAAATAATTATTGAGTGACTACTGTATGCCTTGATTTGCATTGAGCTTTATTAGAGGTACTTCAGGAAAGGCAGTACTTGTCTCTAGGAAATTGGTGCCACACATGAAATAAATAGAAAGCAATGTAATTTAATATATAATTAAGTACTAAATTGTGAAGTGTTGACTCAAAGTGCTATTCAAATTTAGAGAACAGACATGGTTTGATTCTTGAGACAGATTTGAAGGAAAGGTAAAAATTAGGTTAGATCTTGAAAGAAGATGGTAGTGATAATTCTAAAACCAGTACCATTAATAGAAAATAAAGTACCAATTTTTACAACCTACTATATGTCAGCAACCACTTTGTGTGAATAATCTCATTTAATCTTCAGAAGTACCCATTTCACAGATGAGGGAACAAGCTCAGAGAGGTTAACGACCTTGGCCAGTGAGGAATCAGGTTTGTCTGCAACCTAAACACATTATGTTCTTTCCAGCACACTCTACACACCACCTCCCCAGGACGTGGGCAATAGCACTCTTCCTCTTCTCTTAATGAAAATTGTCTTTTAATAATTTGAAATTGTAAAACTAAATAAAATTCAAGAAGAGCCATCCCCTGGCTGCGCCTAGACTTTCAAATGGTAGACTTGGTTTCTTAGCTGAGTCAGGGAAGCTTTAGTCATTCATTTGGTTCAAAGTGTGCCCTAAATCCCCGAAGGAGTGGACTGAAAGAAAGAAAATTAGAAACTAGGAACTAAAGTTGGGAGGCCAAAAGGAAAGTCCTCACTCCCAAAGTAGGAGGAGGCAAGCAAATGTTTAGCTTTCTAAGAGACTTGACCTTATGCTAAGGAACTCCAGGTAAAGAAAAGGGGCCCCAGTGAAGTCGCATGGATGCCTGGGAAGCCAAGTCTACATGCTGTTATGCCTAGAGTCACAGGTCATGCAATCTAGTTTCACTGTAGGGTATGTGATACCCAGCCTCCAAGATGGTCCCAGTGACCTCCACTTCCTGGATTCAGACTTTTAGGTTGTAAAACACTTCTAAGGCTCTTCTCTGTCTCTCTGTCTCTCTCTCTGTTTCTCTCTCTCCCCCCCTCCCCTTTTCCCTCTTCTCTTCTTTTCTTTTCTCTTCTCTCTTTCTCTGACTCTCCCCTCCCCTCCTCCCTTCCCTTCCCTCCCCTCCCCTCCCCTCCCCTTCCCTTTCCTTCCCTTCCCTTCTCTCTCATCTCTCACACTACCAGAAGCCACCTACCATGTTATGAGCAGCCCTATGGAGAGGCCACGTGGTAAGAAACTGAAGCTTGTCAACAACCACATGCAGGAGCTTGGAAGCAGCTTCTCCAACCTGAGTTAATCCTTAAGACAACTGGCCCAGGTTATACCTTGAATGCAACCTCAAGAGAGATCCTGAGCCAGAACAACCCAGCTAAGCTGCTCCTGGATTTCTAACCTCAAAAATAATAGAGATAATAAGTGTTTGTTGTGTTAAGCTGCTAAATTTTTTATTAGATCTTAGTAAGCTAATACAGGGTAGGATGGGCCTTAACAATCAGATAGGAGAGCTGCTCTTGACAAATATAGCTCAATGGAAGAAAATGAGCTGTGTGATTCTCTTTCTTATGCTCCTCTTTCATGCTTCTACAGAGGCTATTCCTTCTGTCTGGGGCATCTTCCTCTACCTGTCTACCTGTCTGCCTTGCAGGTGTGGCCTCAAATATTATGTCCCATAGAAGTCTCCTCTGATCTCTCCTCAGCTGGATAGTTCCTCTGTCTTCTAGGATCCCTCTGCTTCTCCCCACACCAGGCTTCCTTTTATCACAGCCATGATTTGTTAGGACCCGTTTACTTGTCTGTCCACCCCACAAAAATGTGGCATCTAGCTAGGTACCTGGCATGTAGTAGGTGCCCAGAAAAGTGCAGGTAGATTTCCAGGAGCTCAGAGCCAAGGAAAGCTCTTGGAGAAGAAAAGCAACTGCAAAGCAAAGGATGACTGGCTTTAAGAGTAAGAAGAGAATTTGGGGGCTACACAGAAAAGGAACTTCCCCTTAGAAAAGCTAGGGTCCAGCACAGGGGTCAAGGCACACAGGCCACCTGCCTCAGGACAGAAACACGATTCAGAGTGGGCTGGAGAGGGTGACTTGGGGCCCATAGCTAGACATGAGATCAGAAGTTAGCTCTGGACAAGACACAGCGTCCAGCCAGGCCTTGATATTATGCCAACCCAATCGACCTTGACTTAGAAGCCAAGCTGTATTTAATTAGGAGTCAGACAGAGCTGCCATAAGGGAAAGGAGCCCAGCGCCAGGTGTGTGATCAGCAGGGTCAGCTAGTCTAATCTGGGACTAGGCTTTGGTTAATCATAAACTAGGTTTCTAGAAGCCGCTCAGGTGTAAGGCAAGGAAGGAGGGGGATCAGCATGCAGGAGTTTTCCATGTGTTTCATTTTTAAGATTTAATTAGGGAAAACTTGGCTCAAACTCACTGAAAAAGGATATTTTTCACATCTTCATCATGACACATGGAGAGGGAAGGAAAGGATCAAAATTATCTTGGATTCCAGTACCTCCCTATTTAACCTGGAACTGCACAAATACCCTAAAAAACCCAGGTATGTCAGGTCATTATCACCAGCAGCAGCCGCAGCAGCAGCACACTAGTAGTCTGAAATCAAAGTTTGATGGTGAGTTTATTATGGTTGCATCTCTCAGTTCCAAGTAGGGAGACTGCCCAAATGCGATATACCCCGTTATTATCAATCACTTCCTCCAGCAAGTCAACCCCCACGTGATTAACCCAGCCCAACTCCAATTACCACCTGCAAACCTCAGAACTTACGTACATTTATATCCCTCACCGGGCTCTGTTTTGAGAAAATGAGTTTGTTTTTATACTCTGTTTTAGCTAGAGCACTTTAGGAACAAGAAAAACCCAGCTGTAAATATTTTCCTGTTTGTCACTTGTTTTTCTACTTTGCACATGGTATTTCTTTGCCATACAGAAATTTTTCATTCCTATCATCAGATTAATTAATCTTTTCTTTTAGATGCTATCTAGGTTTTGTGTCATGTTTAAATAAGCCTTCCTCATCCTAAAGTTATGTATTTTTTAGAGTCTCACATGTTTTCTTCTGAATTTTTTATGGTTTCATTTTTTAAATCAACTTTATTGAAGTATAAATTACATATAATAAAATGCACCTGTTTCAAGTATACACTCCAATAAGTTTTGACAAATATGTATAGCCAAGTAATGCATTACAAGTAAGAGCATTTCTATCCCCTTAACAAATCTCCATCCCTTGCCAGGCTCGGTGGCTCATACCTGTAATCCCAGCACTTTGGGAGGCTAAGGCAGGTGGATCACTGGAGGTCCAGAGTTTGAGACCAACCTGGCCAACATGGTGAAACCCTGTCTCTACTAAAAAATACAAACCTTAGCTGGGCGTGGTGGCAAGTGTCTGTAATCCCAGCTACTCAGGAGGCTGAGGCAGGAGAATCACTTGAACCTGGAGGCAGAGGTTGCAATGAGCCAAGATGGAGTCATTGCACTCCAACCTGGGCAACAAGAGCAAAACTCCATCTCAAAAAAAAGAAAAAAAAAACAAGCCTCCAACACTTTATACTTAATTCCCACCCCACTCCCACTCCCAGGCAATCATGGATCCACTTTCTTTCCTTTTAGATTCGTGTTGCTTGTTCTAGAATGTCCTGCAGAATTGTACAGTATGTGTTTTGTATCCAGTTTCTTTCACTAAACCTAATGTCTGTGAGGTTCATCTATGTTATTGTGTGTGTGTATCATCTTTCTTTTTTATTGTTGAGTAGTATTTCATTGTATGGATAAGCCACAATTTACTTGTCCCTTCACTTATTAGATATCTTCTAGTTTGGGATTATTATGAATAAATCTGCTTGGCTTCACTTTGTTTTGTTTCTTTATTTTCTGATGGCTTACTTTTTTAATAGACTTTATTTTTTAGAGCAGTTTTAGATTCACAGCATGACTGATGAGAAAGTACAGAGTTCCCACATACGCCCTGCTGCCTGCCACATGTGTATAGCCTACCCCACTATCAACATTCCTCCCGCACCACAGTTGCATATTTGTTAAAATCTGTGAACCTTTAGTGACACATCATTGTCATTCAAAGTTCATAGTTTGCATTGGGGTTTAGTCTTGGTGTTGTACACTCTACGGAATTTAACAAATATATAATGATATGTATCCACAATTATAGATTCACAGAGAATAGTTTCACTGCCTTAAAAATCCTCTCTGCTCTAGCAAAACAAACTCCCAACAGAGTAAATAGACAACCTACAGAACAGGAGAAAATATCTGCAAACTATGCATCCAACAAATTGCATCCAGCAAATCCAAAAGATTCTGCATCCAGAATCTATAAGGAATTTAAATCAACAAACAAAACACAAATAATCTCACTAAAAAGTGAGCAAAGGACATGAACACACTTCTGAAAAGAAGACATACAAGCTCTACCAAACATATGAATAAATGCTCAGCGTTGCTAATCATCAGAGATGCAAATCAAAACCACAAGGAGACGCAATCTCACACCAGTCAGAATGGCTACTATTAAAAAGTCAAAAAATAACAGATGTTGGCAAGGTTGCAGAGAAAAGGTAGTGCTTATACACTGTTGGTGAGAATGTAAACTAGTTGAGCAACTGTGGAAAGCAGTTTGGAGATTTCTTAAAGAACTTAAAACAGAACCACTATTTGACCCAGCAATCCCACTACTGGGTATATACCCAAGGAAAATAATTTATTCAATCAAAAAGACACACGCACTTGTATGTTCACTGCAGTATTATTTACAATAGCAAAGACATAGAATCAACCCTAGTGCCTATCAAGAGCGGACCAGATAAAGAAAATGTGATACATAAACATCATGGCATAGCATGTAGCCATAAAAAAGAACAAAATTATGTCTTTTACAGCAACATGGATGCAGTTAGAAGCCATTATTCTAAATAAATTAATACAAAACCAAAACAAAATAACACATATTCTCACTTATAAATGGCAGCTAAACATTGGGAACACACTGACACAAAGATGGGAACAATAGGCACTGGGAACTCCAAAAGGGGAGAGGGAGGGAGAAGAGCAAGGGTTGAAAAATTGTATGTTCACTATTTGAGTGACAGGACTAATAGAAGCCCAAACCTCAGCATCGTGTGATATGTTCGTGAAACAAATGTGTGCATGTACCCCCTGAATCTAAAATTTAAAAGAAATTAAATATCTAATAAACAACTTATCTCATCCATAAAAGAAATCCTCTGTTCTCTGCCTAGTCATCCTTTGTTCTCCCCAACTTCTAGCAACTACTGATCTTTTTACCATATTCATAGTTTTGCCTTTCCAAGAATGTCATCTAGTTGGAATTATCTAATATGTAGTCTTTTCAGATTGGCTTCTTTCACTTAATGATATGCACTTAAGTCTCCTCCATGTCTTTTCATGACTTGATAGTGGATATTTTTTTACTGCTGAATAATATTCCACTGTCTGGAAGTACCTCCATAGTTTATTTATCGATTCACCTACAGAAGTGCATCTCAGTTGCTTCCAAGTTTGGACAATTATGAATAAAGCTATTATAAACATCCGTGTGCAGGTTTTGTGTGGACATAATTTTGTAGTTCATTTGGATAAATATGACATGGTAGAAGTAAGTTTAGTTTGTAAGAAACTGCCCACTTATCTTCCAAAGTGGATGTGCAATTTTGCATTCCCACTAGCATAAACGAGAGTTCCTCTTGCTCCACATCCTCACCAGCATTTGGTATTGTCAGTGTTTTCGAATTTGGCCATCTTAATAGGTGTGTAGTGGTATCTCATTGATGTTTCAATTTGCAATTCCCTAATGACATGTGATGTTGAACATCTCTTCATATGCTTATTTGGTATCTGTATATCTTCTTTAGTGAGATGACTAGGTCTTTTGCCCATTTTTAAAATCAGGTTGTTCATTTTCTTATTCTTTAGTTTTAAGAGTTCTTTGTATATTTTGGATAACAGTCTTTTTCAGATATGTTTTGCAAATATTTTCTCCTAGGCTGTGACTTATCTTCTTACTCTCATGACTTGGCTTCACTTTTTTATTTAAATATTGATCCACCTGGAAATTATTTTGATCTAAAGAATGAGGTTAGGAATCCAGGTATTGTTTGGTTTTCATAGGTATGCTAATTCAATTATCCCAACATGACTTATTGAATAATTTATCTTCCCCCAGGGATTTGAAATACCACTTTTATGTTAAATTTTCATATGCACTTAGATCTAAAAAACAGAATGCTTTTTAAAGTCTGTATTTTGTGGTTACTTAAAATAGAGGGCACCTATATATACCTAACATTTATTCAAATATGACAAGGTACACGAGTCATTTTCATGCATGTGTTCACCATATCCTGGAGTTTACTATAAACTACTGTGTGTAACTGCATTGAGCTGTGATTTCCCCAAGGTCTTATTGGGGACTCCATGAGAACAGAGACCTCTAGCCTGGGAGCTCCTTGAACTTGTCTACTCTCTCAAACTGACCATTCCCTAAGGGCAGGAATCCAACTGCACCTATAAAAAGGCCTTCCCACAAAAAGACGTTCCTTCCCCCGTTAGATGAAAGGGGCCTTTTGCTTCTGTGAAGATGAGAATGCCAAAGGCAGAGGCAGTGGCCTTTGTACCATCTCCACAAATCACTGGATACCTGCCTGGAATACTGGCCATTCTCTCCTCTTTATTGATTGTCTCTCCATTTCTTAAAACTGTGTTCCTGGCCCCAAGGCCTTCTGAAGAGAGAGTGGCAATGTGTGTTGTGGACCAAGTAAAAGTAATGACCACCTCTGTTTGGTGTCCAGAGCTGACATTCCTCCCGGCCAGCAGAAAACCACTTGGGGATAAAGAGTTGCCTTCCCTTCAAAGCCAGGCCTCTCAAGAAGTCAGGTTCACTTACTTCTTGGCCAGCTCAGTGGTCTGGGCAGGAAGAAAAGGTCTTCAGCTTCGTGACCTCTGCATGTCCCATTCCTAATCTCCTCCAGAGCTGCTTTGCTTTTCCCTGCATTGCCAGCTGCTGCCCTACCCACCCTGGGCTTCTCCTTCCTTTTGAATGTTTTATTTTCCTTTTCATAAAAAATAAGTTTGTAGCTTTCCATAAGAGATCAGGATGGAGTTGAGCAGAGTCCCCCAGGTGGAGTAGTTATCTATGGAGAGACAAAGAAGGGGCTATTGATGAAACCCTCAATATCATCAATGAGGGTTTCATCAATAGCCCCTTCTGTGTCTCACCATAGATAAACAAGTTCTCAGGAACCTGAATTGGGGGAGTTTCAGTATTTTCAAGAATTCCACATGTCAAAGCTACTCACTGCTGCCCAGACTTCGTGTTAGCAAAAATTCATGATTACTATTTCATAAGGAATAAATTAATAAAACATGCAATTAAATGTTCCCTTTTAGCAACTCTATATTATTAAGGCCTGCAGGCTCAGGTCTGCACTGCTGAGCTTGCTCCGCAGGCAGATCTGAGACAGAGGCTCAGCTGCTCAGGTGAGATGGGGCAGCCAGCAGCCCTCCGCTGAGCCCCACAGTAAGCAGTGGAGGGAGAGACCAGGGCAGAGGACAGAAGGGCACTAAGGGATGTCAGGGAGGGGTTGGGAGGCTGGAGGGCGCATTTCCAGCTCTGATACTCACCACTGTTTTCACTAAATCCTCTGTTTCTTCATATCTAAGATGATGGTGGCAATTCCCTCTCACATGATTGTCATGAGGATCAAATGAAGCTGCATATAAAGCAGGTATCCAGCACATAGTGACTTGAATGGCACTTAGTATTCCAATCAAGTCATCCAAGACTCATTAGAGTGGCCTTGTTGCAGTCATGGAAAGTCTTCATAGATTAGCACCTCATACTGCAATGATGAATTTGGGTTAATTTATTTTATTTTATTTTTATTTTATTTTATTTTATTTTTTGAGAGGTGGAGTCTTGCTCTGTCACCCAGGCTGGAGTGCAATGGCACGATCTCGGATCACTGCAACCTCCGCCTCCTGGGTTCAAGTGATTCTCCTGCCTCAGCCTCCCAAGTAGCTGGGATTACAGGCACGTGCCACCACACCTGGCTAAGTTTTTGTATTTTTTCGGTACAGATGGGGTTTCACCATGTTAGCCAGGATGGTCTCAATCTCCTGACCTCGTGATCTGCCCACCTCGGCCTCCCAAAGTGATAATTATATTTTTATAAAAGATGCCATGTATTTTATCTGTTTGTTTGTTTTTGATTGACTAAAACAGCAGAATGTGCCATGTACTTTCTTTTTCATCCCCACCCTCTTAGTCTCCCCGTTATCCTTGGCCCTCCATCTAGCAGAAAATCTATATTGCTCTATGAGTACTCTAAGCCACACCTACAATTGCCCCAACAGATTTTCTGTTTCCTCTCCTGTCTGCCTCCCAGTCAGTTTCCACACATTACCAGATGATCTTCTGAAACTGAAAACTGGGTGCTCGTATTACGCTGCTTAAAACCTTCCAGTGAGCTCCTACCTCACTTAAAACGAAGTGATCATGACCTACAGGTGCCTACATAAGCCGCCCCTGGCTGCCTTTCCAACAGCATCTCCAGTCAGCCCTCCCTCCCTCCCTCCCTCCCTCCCTTCCTTCTTTCCTTCTTTCCTTCTTTCCTTCCTTCTTTCCTTTCCTTTTCTTTCTTTCTCTTTCTTTTTCTGCCTTTCTTCCTGAACTCCCTCAGGGCCTTTACATTTGCTATTCCTAGGAATGCACCTCACCCCTGTTATGGACTAAATGACATCCTCTCCAAACTCATGTGTTCTAACCCCCATACTCCAGGATGTTACTGTATTTGAAGACAGGCCTTTAAAGAGGTAGTTAAAGTAAAATGAGGTTATTAGGGTGGCCCCTAATCCAATATGACTGATGTCCTTTTAAGAAGAGGAGACTGGAACACAGACACACTGAGAGACAACCATGAGGCGGAGTCCCAATGTGAAGGCAGCCATCTGCAAGCTAAGGAGCAAGGCTTTAGAAGAAACCAAACCTCCCAAAATGTTCATCTTGGGCTTCTAGCCTCCAAAACTGTAAGCAAATTTCTGTTGTTGGAGTTACCTCATCTGTGGTACTTTTTGTTATGGCAGCTCCAGCAAACTCATATCACCCACCTCTTCATGTGGCTGGCTCCTTCTTATTCTCTGTTTTCAACGTGAATGTCATATCCTCAGAGAGTGTGCCCCTAACCACTCAGTCTAAACAATGCCCTCCTCTCATTTGTTTTTCCGTAAAATTGTTTACATTGTAAGATTATTTTACTTACTGACCAGTGTATTGTCTGTTTTACAATAGAATATAACTTCAGCAACAGCTGTCACCTTGTCTGTCTTACTGCTCTGCAGGACAGTACTTGGCACAGGGTAGGCATGTGGAAAATATTTCTTGAAGGTCCATGTTGTCAAGTGCCAATGAGGCTACAGAGACAAATATAAGATGGCTCCCAGCCTGGGACAGCTCAGTGCCTTTTGTATGCCAGGAATCTTGGCACTCAGGGAGTACACGAGCCCAGTGTGTGGATGGAACATGGTCTGGCGAGGTCAGCACAGAGCTGCGGAGGCCTAAAGTGGGGGAGAGAGATTTTCCAGAGGGAGGCATATCTGAAAGCCCAGAGGAATGAAACAGCTGTGTGAGTATGTACAACACCAGCAGCTCAGCAGGCCTAGAGTAACCTGTGCTTGTTCAAGGCAGGAGAGTGGGAGGGAGAGGTAGACAGGGACTTTACTATGAAAGGCTTGAGTGCCAAGCTAAGGGATCTGAACTTTCTTTTATCTACTCCCACCCCTCCTCTCCCTTATAAGTAGAAAAATGAATAAATTCAACCTACAAGATTTATCTCATATACTTATATGTGAGATAATATGTTATGTAAAAGCATCCACCAATATGTCAGATCCCTAGCTGATAAAAATCAGTTGAATAAAAGTTAGTTGCAGAACTGTCAACAGACATTTTCTTTCTTAGACCAAAATGGATGGTGGACAATTTCTCACCCACAGTTACAACTGTACCAACTTATCACTTCTTCAGTTATCTACCTATTACATACACACATTTAGCAATTACTTCATTCCATTTTCACATCGTCTCTTTGCCCTTATAAGGGTGGAGTTGTACACACACTTAATGTAAGGAATCAAATTACATGAGCAGTAGATGCACTCAAACCTGAAACGATGCTACAGTTCAGCTAAAATCATCATTTCTGATTTAATTCCATTGTTCAGAGAACATCATTTGTGTGACTTGGGCCCTTTTAAATTTTTTGAGTTGTGTTCTGTGGCTCAGAATATGGTCTATCTGGTAAATGCTCCATGTACAACTGAAAAGAATGTGCATTCTGCTGCTGTTGAGAGAAGTGTTCTATAAATGTCAATTAGGAGATATTGGTGGATAGTATTGTTCAAAGCTAGTATATCCTTGCTGATATGGTCTGTCTACTTGTTCTATGACAGAAGGGTATTAAAATATCTGACTATGGTTGTAGATAGAATTTACAGTTCTATCAGTATTCACTATGTGTATTTTGTAGCTCTGTTATTTTATAAACATTTAGAATTATTCTATCCTCGTGATGAATTATCATTATGAAATGACATTCTCTACTGCTAGTACTATTATTTGCTCTGAAATGTATTTTGTCTAACATTTATACAGCTACTCCTGCTCTCTTTTGACTACTGTTGGCATGGCATATATGTTTCTGTCTTTTTACTTTTGACATGATTGTGTCTATATTTTAATTTGGTTTCTTATGGGCAACATATAATTGGATCTTGCTTTTTTGTCCTATTTGAATATCTCCTCCTTTTGATTGGGATGTTTAGGTCATGTACTTTTAATATGATTAGCTATATAGTTAGGTTTAATTCTATCATTTTGATATTTGTTTTCTATTTGGCCCATTTGTTCTTTGTGGCCTTTCCTATTGTCTTTTATTTGATTGTGTATTTTTTTTATGATTCAATTTTACCTTCTTTGTTGGATGTTAGCTATAACTTTATGATGTTACTGGGTACTTTAGGGTTTATAGTATACATCTTTAACTTATCACAGTTCACTTCAAGTGATACTATACTTCACACACAGCAAAGAAATATACAATAGTATTTTTGGGTCACATTTTCCTGCTTCTTTGAATGGATGCCACACATTATAAATTTTATTTTGTTGGGCACTGGGATATTTTTGTATTCAATAAAATATAAAATACATCCCTTTGGTCTGAGATGCACACAGTTTAATTCTTTCACATTTCACTTTAAAGATTTATTAAGCAGGATTAGAGCACTGTTTAATCTAGGGCTAATTCTTCCCTACTGGTCAGGCAAGACCCTTCTGAGTACTATACTTAATGCCCATGATTTTGAGATTTTTCATTGTAGCTGATGTGAATAGGTACTATTCCTGGCCCTGTGTGAATGCTACAAACTATTCCTCCTCATTCTTTGAAGAGGATCTTTTCCTCCCTCAGGTAGTTTCCTCACATGCATGCACTCATCAGTACTCAGCCAAAATGTCAAATAAAACTGTCAATATCTGGGGTTCTTGGCACTCTGACACACAAATCCTAACAGTCTGGTCTTCCTAGACTCTCAACTGCATGTCCTCAATCCAAGATGTCTGTTCCTGCCAGGTTCTGCCTGATTCCCATCTTCCTGTGCTATGGCTTGGAAACTCTCTCCAGGTTATAAGCTGTTGCAGTTATTTGACTTGCTTTGTTTCGCATCTCTCAGGAATCATTGTCTTTCATTACCCAAATGTCTTAAAAACCAAGTGATCCTCCCACCTTGGCCTCCCAAAATGCTAGGACTGGTTTTTAATGTTATCTCTGATTCCTATTACTCCATCCTGTTTGGAAGTGAAAGCCTTACTCAGCCAAAATTATGAAAAAACTGTAAAAACAATTTGAAGTATTTCCCAATCAATGACAGAATGAAAGACAAACTATTTAGCTGTGGCCAAGAAATTGAGTGGCAATGGTTTCATTGACATCTTGGAAGAAGACACTAAAAGATTCATTGAAGAGCATAGACAAATATTAGTACAAAAAACACTCAGTATCTCCTACTTGTGGGAGATTTCAAGAGTTTTCAGAGGTAATTCTGACTATAAGTTGTGGGGCTTCCCCTTGCAGCACTTATCTTTGACCCTAACCCAAGCACAATGAGACTCCCATACTATTCTCCATTTCCTACCTCTTCACCCAATTATTAAGCAGAGTAAGAGGGGATGGCTTGTAAAAGTAGAGGCTGGAGAAGTCAGAAAGTTGCTGAACTAGTTCTCTTAACCCCGGGCTGTAAAATGAAGCTGCTATCACCCCCTTCCTTACCAAGTATTTATTAGATGCTGCTTCTAACAGCAGTGCTGCCAAACCAGAAGTCTATCTTTTCAACTAATGGCTCTTTACACCGATGCTGACCCAATGCTAACATTGTGCCAGGTACTATAGGGGAGAAAAAATATCAATCACACTTTTTGGCTTTGGGGAGGGCTCAGAGACCCAAGGTAGCACTCATGAAACCATTAAAGATAGTCCAAGGGCAAATTACAGATTTTCCTTTTCTGACCGCAAAGGCCCACTGGGTACCCAGCACAGTAAATGTAGAGACCCCACCAACATCATGATACCTTGTGTCAAAAAATGTCCTAAAGCCAGAGATAAAAACATATATATCCTAAAGGTTTTGGGGAAGATGGAACAAGAAAAATGGGGAATAAGAAAATGGAGTAAGAAAGCTAAATCTGCATTTATTATAACCAGAAGTGTAATAAATAATATCTGAATTTAAGAAATTCAGAAAAACATCATACACTACTATTATTGAGAACTATAGAGCTAAATGAGGAAAAAGTTGAATGCGGTTACTTCTAGGTACAAAAATGTGGAGACAGAAAAAAATGGGGTAGGGGGTCTGATGTTTTCCCTTATAACTTCTCCAGTACTACACATCTACTTTTTTATAACCATGTGCATCACCTGTAATTTTTTTATTGTGGTAAAAAATATATATATATAACATAACACTTATAATTTTCATCATTTTTGAGTATATAATTCAGTAGCATTAAGTATATTCACATTGTTCTACAGCCATTATCACTATTCATTTCTGGAACTTTTTAATCATTCCAAATGGAAACCCAAACCCATTAAACAATAGCTCTCCATTTTCTCCTCCCCACAGCCCGTAGAAACCATTATTTCTTTCTAGGAATTTGACTATTCTAGGTACCTCACATAAGTGGAATCATTACAATATTTGTCCTTTTGTGTCTGATTTATTTCACTTGGCATTATGTTTTAGTTTCACCCACGTTGTAGCCCGTGTCAGAATTTCCTTTCTTTTTAAGGTTGAATAGCATTCCATTGTATGTATGTACAACATATTGTTTATCTATTCACCTGCTGATGGACATGTTGACAAGTTATTTCCTCTTTGAGCTATTGTAAATAATGTTGCTATGAACATTGATGTGCAAGTATCTGTTGGAGCCTCTGCTTTCAATTCTTTTGGGTGTAGACCAAGAAGTGGAATTGCTGGGTCATATGGTAATTCTATGTTTAACTTTTTAAGGAAAATGTCATACAGTTTTTCACAACAGCTGCACCATTTTACATTCCCAGCAGCAATGTGCACGAGTTTCCAATTTCTCCACATCCTGGTCAATACTCTTGTATCTTCTAGGTTTTTAAAAATATGCACATTTGTTTATAGCCATTCTAATGGGTGTGAAGTAGTATCTCATTGTGGTTTTGATGTCTCCCTAATGATTAGTAATGTTAAGTATCTTTTTATCGGCTTATTGTCATTTGTATCTCTTCTTTGGATAAATGTGAATTTAAGTCCTTTACCCATCTTTGGATTGGTTGTTTGTATTATTTTTTCAATAAAAACAAGGAGTTAATGTTAAAAGCAAGATCTAAATGCCAACAGGGAAGCTGAGTTTCAAAGCAGCGGCCCTTGATGAGGCCCCTAGATGGGTTCCTAAATGAGAAGCAGGGTACTACTCTATTACCACAGGGTTGAAGAACTAGGCATGTCCACACAAAATAAAAAAGTGTGTTACACCCTCTTCTCAATGAAATCTATGTATTTCTTTGCAAGGCCTTCCCTCTCTTCTAATACCCTTTTCCTGAAAGATAAGAAAAATCATGTTGGTTGGTTGGTTGGTTTTTTCATGGCTCCTGGGACACTGTCCTGAGAAATACAAGGAAAATGTTGATTGATTATGGGGAAAATCCATTTTTACAAGTAAAGCTTCTTATCTAGCTCCAGTACTACTTCTGTATGCTTGCCACCATTGTATCTAAGAACCATTAAACATTATCGATTCAACCTCATTCTTGTTGGAAAAAGAAAAAGAAAAATTTTTGAATACACAGAGCGGCTGATGGGAGTGGCAGCTCAAAAAGGAGATTAAGTCCTCATTAGGGAACAATTGCCCTCATGACTTTCATCTGGAGCTCAGATCTAAGTGAACATTTTCTCTTCTTGCGCACCAGTTTCTCATTGTTGGTGGTGGTGGTGGCGGTGATTGTAGGAACTACAGCTTATATTTTCATTCAACAAAGAAAACTATTGAGATGGTATAGAAGAGAAAGTAAGAGTGCAGACTTTGGAACCAAACTGTCCATGTTTCCATCCCAGCTCAGTGACTTTCTAGCTAAGTCACCTTAACAAATCCCCTGACCTCTCAGTTTCCTCATCTGTAAAATGGGCACCTCATTAGGTTGTAGAGAAGATTAAATACTGGCAAAGGGCTTGCAACAATGCCTCTAAGTGCTGCATAAATCTGAAGCACTTTGAGATAATCACCAGCTTGGCATGGAGAGTACCCACAAAAACATTCGCCCAACTGTTGGGATTCCCCTGAGGAGTGGGATTTAGGAAGAGAGGTTGATGGGAGGATTTTAATTTCTATCTCTTACACCTTTGTACTCTTTGAATTTATTAGTTTTTACCAAAAGTAAAATGGAAAAAGAAATTAAATAAGATAGCATATGGCTAAGAGAATATGAACAAATATCTTCCAATCTCCCACGAAAATAGTGAAGAAGACATAGAAATACGGATAAATAATAGAAATAAAAACAATAAAATTTTTTTAAAATAAGGAAATTTTTTTTTTTTTTTTTTTTTTTTTTTTTTTTTTTGACCCTGGATGCTGACCCAGTGTTAACATTGTACCAGGTACTGCAGGGGAGAAAAAATATCAAGCACAGTTTTTGGCTTTTCTGAAAAGCCACAGGAATTTTCTGAACCCACATGACCAATAGAGGCCAACGGGTAGGGGTTGGGGAGGATGACATCGGTGGTCCATCTAAGCTCTACTCCACCATAGATAGGTATTAACAACTTTTCTTCGGCTTATTAGCAATTAAAAGTTGAGACCAGTACTAACCTGGAAATCTAGTCCCTTTTACTTCACAATGAGTTTGCTTGTTTTAGGCTGGCACTAGGTTGAGAACACCCTGATAGCGAAGATCCGTTTCTCTTTCTTTATTCAGTAAGAGACTACAACTCCCAGAAGTCCTCTCGGCAGGAATAGGGGGCAGGAGGAGGTGAAGATGCCACTAATACCAAAGCGTGGTCTTAGTCCCACCCACCCTGCCTTAAGGACTTTCTCCCGGAAGCATGTTTGTGCAAGGGGCACAGGCACCAGAAACCTCACGTTTGTACTGATCTTGAAGGAACTGCTTGAAGAAGCACTCTAAACAACAGGAACGAGGAGGAAGGTTATAAAAGAGTGGGCAGATCACGCTTGCACCTCAGCAACTCAACCCTGGAATCCCAGCAAGAATGACGACTAAGGCAACCACACCCGAGTGGGCGGTCCCCAGGGATACCAGCCAGAATGCGCAGAGGGCAGAGTCGACTTCCACGGTGGCTTCTGAATGAGGTTCAAAGGGAACCCGTCACGTTAGGAATTGTCATTGCCCATGGAAATAACTGTTATTGCACATAAGAACTCTGATTCCTTCCTTACCAGTTTCAGACACTTCATTAAGTGTAATTACTATGGCATTCACTATGTCAAAAACATGAGCTACAGCTATTGTCTTAAATGAAATACACCTAAAATGGTGCAGCCACTTTGGAAAAGCTTGGCAGCACCCCAAAAGATTAAACATAGGGTTATGTGACCCAGCAATTCCACTCCTAGGTATATGACCAAGAGAATTGAAAGCATATGCCCATAATAAAGCTTGTACAAGAATGTTCATAGCAGCATTATTCATATAAACGGATAATAAGCAGAAACAATCCAAAGAGCCATCGATTGAGAATGGATAAACAAAATGTGATATATACATACAATGGAATGTTATTCAGTCATAAAAGGGAGTGAAGTACTGAAAAACACTACAACATGAATGAACCTCAAAAACACTATGTTTAGTGAAAGAAATCAGATACAAAAATGCCTCATATTGTATGATTCATTTGTATGAAATGTCCAGAATAGGCAAAACCAAAGAGTTAGAAAGTAGATTAGCCAGGAGATAAAAGAGGGAAATGGAAGTGACTGCTAAAAGGTACAGGGTAGGTTTTTGGGTGAGAAAAATATTCCAGAATTAGGTAGTAGTGATGGTTGCATAACCTTGAAATATACTAAAAACCACTAAATCATACACTTTAAATTGGTGAATTTTATGTTATGTGAATTGCATTTTGATAAAGCTTGTATAAGAGAGAAATAGCCCTCAAATGTTAATGCAGCATGTTTTTGGAAAGTATGTCCAGGATTGCCCCAATTTTTATTTCTACTTCTGTTTTTGACAAATTTTGTCAAGTTTTCCCCTTCTAATGGCAGCTTGTTTACCAACTGAAGCCATGGAGTCAGACAGACTGGTGGATTCAAATCCAAGCTCCCTTTCAATGAACTGGGTAATCATGACCAATTCACTTACTTATTCTAAATTCAGTTTTCTCATGTGAAATTAAGGGGATTAAATCACTTATCTCATAGGGTAGTTGTGAAAGTTTAATGAAAAAATGTTATAGCTGGGCGTGGTGGTGTGTGCCTCTTGTCCTAGCTACTCAGGAGACTGAGGCAGGAGGGTTTTTGCATCCAGAAGTTTGAGGCCAGCCTGGACAACATAGCAATGTAGCAACTCTGGGCAGCAAAAAGAGATCTCATCTCTAAAATAACAAAGAGAATGTTATAAAGTGCTTAAAGCCTGGCACATTAGTAAGTCCCCAATAAATATCAACTACCCTTTTTTAATTTTTGTTTATGAGACAGGGTCTCACTCTGTTGCCCAGGGTGGAGTGAACTAATGCTATCATAGCTTACTGCAGACTCTAACTCAGCCTCCAGTTTTATTTTTTGTAAAGACAGGGGCCTCACTGTATTGCCCAGGGTGGTCTCCAACTCCTTGCCTCAAGCAATCCTTCTGCCTTGGCCTCCCAAAATGCTAGAATTATAAGCATAACCCTATGTTTAACCTGGCCCATTTTTGGAAGGATCTTGAAAAGGTTCACGGAAAATGGATATTATAAAAACAACTATGCATTCCCAGGCAAAATGGCCAAATAGGAACAGCTCTGGTCTGCAGCTCCCAGCAAGACCAAAGCAGAAGGTTGCTGATTTCTGCATTTCCAACTGAGGTATCCGGTTCGTCTCACTGGGACTGGTTAGACAGCGAGTACAGCCCATGGAGGGTGAGTGAAAGCATGGTGGGGCGTCGTCTCACCCAGAAAGCACAAGGGGTTGGGGTACTCCCTCCCCTAGCCAAAGGAAGCCACGAGGGACCGTGCTGTAAGGGACGGTGCACTCTGGACCAGATACTACACTTTTCCTACGGTCTCCACAACCCACAAACCAGAGATTCCCTCGGATGCCTACAGCACAAAGGACCTGGGTTTCAAGCACAAAATTGGGTGGCTGTTGGGGCAGACACCGGGCTAACTGAAGTTTTGGTTTTTTTTCATACCCCAGTGGCACCTGGAACGCCAGCAAGATAGAACTGTTCACTCCCCTATAAGGGGAGCTGAAGCCAGGGAGCCAAGTGATCTAGGTCAGCGAATTCCACCCCCATGGAGCCCAGCAAGCTAAGATCCACTGGCTTGAAATTCTCGCTGCCAGCGCAGCAGTCAGGAGTCAACATGGGATGCTTCAGCTTGGTGGGGGGAGGGGCATCTGCCATTACTGAGGCTTGAGTAGGCGGTTGGTTTTCCCCTCACAGTGTAAACAAAGCTGCCAGAAGTTTGGACTCGGCAGAGCCCACCACAGTGCTGGAAAGCCACTGTAGCCAGACTGTATCTCTAGATTCCTCCTCTCTGGGCAGGGCATCTCTGAAAGAAAGGCAGCAGCCCCAGTCAGGGGCTTATAGATAAAACTCCCATCTCCCTGGGACAAAGCACCTGGGGGAAGGGGCAGCTGTGGGCACAGCTTCAGCAGACTTAAACATTCTTGCCTTCCAGCTCTGAAGAGAGTGACAGATTCTGCTAAGGGACAGACTGTCTCCTCAAGTGGGCCCCTGACCTCTGAGCGTCCTGACAGGTTGACAATTCCCAGCAGAGGTCGACAGACTCATCATACAGGAGAGCTCCGGCTGGTATCTGTCAAGTGCCCCTCTGGGATGAACCTTCCAGACGAAGGAGCAGGCAGCAATCTTTGCTGTTCTGCAGCCTCCGCTGGTGATACCCAGGCAAACAGGGTCAGGAGTGCACCCCCAGCAAACTCCAGCAGACCTGCAGAAGAGGGGCCTGACTGTTAGAAGGAAAACTAACAAATAGAAAACAATAGCATCAACATCAAAAAAAAAGGACAACCAAGCAAAAACTCCATCTGAAGGTCACCAACAGCAAAGGCCAAAGGTAGATAAATCCTTGAAGATGAGGAAAAACCAGTGCAAAAAGGCTGAAAATGCCAAAAACCAGAATGTCTCTTCTCCTGCAAAGGATCATAACTCCTCGCCAGCAAGGGAACAAAACTGGATGGAGAATGAATTTGACGAATTGACAGAAGTAGGCTTCAGAAGGTAGGTAATAACAAACTCTTCTGAGCTAAAGGAGCATGTTCTAACCCAATGCAAGGAAGCTAAGAACCTTAAAAAAAGGTTAGAGGAATAGCTAACTAGAATAACCAGTTTAGAGAAGAACATAAATGACCTGATAGAGGTGAAAAACATAGCACAAGAACTTTGTGAAGCATACAATAGCCAAATCAATCAAGTGGAAGAAAGGATATCAGAGATTGAAGATCAACTTAATGAAATAAAGCATAAAGACAAGATGAGAGAAAAAAGAATGAAAAGGAACAAACAAAGCCTCCAAGAAATACGGGACTACGTGAAAAGACCAAACCTACATTTAATTGGTGTGCCTGAAAGTGACAGGCAGAATGGAACCAAGATGGAAAACACTCTAGAATATTATCCAGGAGAATTTCCCCAACCTAGAAAGAGAGGCCAACATTCAAATTCAGGAAATACAGAGACCACCACAAAGATACTCCTTGAGAAGAGCAACCCCAAGACATAAAATTGTCAGATTCACCCAGGTTAAAATGAAGGAAAAAATCTTAAGGGCAGCCAGAGAGAAAGGCTGGGTTACCCACAAAGGGTAGCCCATCAGACTAACAGAGAATCTCTCAGCCGAAACCATACAAGCCAGAAGAGAGTGGGAGCCGATATTCAACATTCTTAAAGAAGAGAATTTTCACCCCAGAATTTCATATCCAGACAAACTAAGCTTCATAAGTGAAGGAGAAATAAAATCCTTTACAGACTAGCAAATGCTGAGGGATTTTGTCACCACCAGGCCTGCCTTACAAGAGCTCCTGAAGGAAGCACTAAATATGGAAAGGAAAAACTGGTACCAGTCACTGCAAAAACAAACCAAAATGTAAAGACAACCAACACTATGAAGAAACTGCATCAACTAATGGGCAAAATAACCAGGTAGCATCTTAGTGACAAGATCAAATTCACACATAACAATATTAACCTTAAACGTAAATAGGCTAAATGTACCAATTAAAAGGCACAGACTGGCAAACTGGATAAAGAGTCAAGAGCCATTGGTGTGCTGTATTCAGGAGACCCATCTCACATGCAAAGACACACATAGGCTCAAAATAAAGGGATAAAGGAATATTTACCAAGCAAATGGAAAGCAAAAAAAAGCAGGGGTTGTAATCCTAGTCTCTGACAACACAGACTTTAATCTGACAAAGATCAAAAAAGACACAGAAGGGCATTATGTAACGGTAAAGGGATCATTGCAAGAAAAAGAGCTAACTATCCTAAATATATATGCACTCAATACAGGAGCACCCAGATTCATAAAGCAAGTTCTTAGAGACCTACAAAGAGACTTAGACTCCCACACAATCATAGTGGGAGACTTTAACACCCCACTGTCAATATTAGACAGATCAATGAGACAGAAAATTAACAAGGATATTCAGGACTTGAACTCAGTTCTGGACCAAGTGGACCATCTACAGAACTCTCCACCCCAAATCAACAGAATACACATTCTTCTCAAGACCACATAGCACTTATTCTAAAATCGACCACATAAAACACTCCTCAGCACATGCAAAAGAATGGACATAATAACAGTCTCTCAGACCACAGAACAATCAAATTAGAACTCAGGATTAAGAAACTCACTCAAAACCACACAACTACATGGAAACTGAACAACCTGCTCCTGAATGACTACTTTGTAAATAAGAAAATGAAAGCAGAAATAAATAAGTTCTTTGAAACCAATAAGAAAAAGATACAATGTACCAGAATCGCTGGGACACAGCTAAAGCAGTGTTCAGAGGGAAATTTATAGCACTAAATGCCCACAGAAGGAAGCAGGAAAGATCTAAAATTGATACCCTAACATCACAATATCACAATTAAAAGAACTAGAGAAGCAAGAGCAAAAAAATTCAAAAGCTAGCAGAAGACAAGAAATAACTAAGATCAGAGCACAGCTGAAGGAGATATAGAAACAAAAAAAACCCTGAAAAAAATCATTGAATCCAGGAGCTGTTTTGAAAAGATCAACAAAATAGATAGACCGCTAGCCAGACTTATAAAGCAGCAAAGAGAAAAGAATCAAACAGACACAATTAAAAATGATAAAGGGGATATTACCACTGATCCCACACAAGTACAATTTCCATCAGAGAATACTATAAATATCTCTATGCAAATAAACTAGAAAATCTAGGAGAAATGGATAAACTCCTGGACCATACGCCCTCCCAAGACTAAACCAGGAAGAACTCAAATCCCTGAATAGACCAATAACAAGGTCTGAAACTGAGGCAGTAAGTAATAGCCTACCAACCAAAAAAAGCCCAGGACCAAACGGATTCATAGCCGAATTCCACCAGAGGTACAAAGAGGCACTGGTATCATTCCTTCTGAAACTATTCCAAACAATAGAAAAAAAGAGACTTCTCCCTAACTCATTTAATGAGGCCAGCATCATGCTGATACCAAAACCTGGCAGAGACACCACAGAAATGAAAATTTCAGGCCAATGTCCCTGATGAACATCAATGTAAAAATCCTCAATAAAATAGAGGCAAACTGAATCCAGCAGCACATTAAAAATTTATCCACCACAATCAAGTTGGTTTCATCCTTTGGATGCAAGGCTGGTTCAACATATGCAAATCAATAAACATAACCCATCACATAAACAGAACCAGTGATAAAAACCACATGATTATCTCAATAGATGCAGAAAAGGCCTTTGATAACATTCAACACCCCTTCATGCTAAAAACACTCAATAAACTAGGTATTGATGGAACGTATCTCAAAATAATAATAAGAGCTATTTATGACAAACTGATAGCCAATATCATACTGAATGGGCAAAAGCTGGAAGCATTCCCTTTGAAAACCACCATAAGACAAGGATGCCCTCTCTCAACACTCTTATTCAACGTCGTATTGGATATGCTCTGGCCAGGGCAATTAGGCAAGAGAAAGAAACAAAGGGTATTCAAATAGGAAGAGAGGAAGTCAAATTATCTCTGTTTGCAGATGACATGACTGTATATTTAGAAAAGCCCATCATCTCAGCCCAAAAACTCCTTAAGCTAATAAGCAACTTCAGCAAAGTCTCAGAATATAAAATCAATGTGCAAAAATCACAAGCATTCCTGTACACCAATAATAGACAAACAGCCAAATCATGAGCAAATTCCAATTCACAACTGCTACAAAGAGAATAAAATACCTAGGAATATAACTTACAAGGGATGTGAAGGACATCTTCAAGGAGAACTACAAACTACTGCTCAAGGAAATAAGAGAGAACACAAACAAAGGGAAAAACATTCCATGCTCATGGATAGGAAGAATCAATATAGTGAAAATGACCATACAGCCCAAGGTAATTAATAGATTCAATGCTATTCCCATCAAGCTACCATAGACTGTCTACACAGAATTAGAAAAAACTTCTTTAAATTTCATATGGTACCAAAAAAGAGCCCATATAGCCAAGACAATCCTAAGAAAAAAGAACAAAGCTGGAGGCATCATGCTACCTGACTTCAAACTATACTACAAGGCTACAGTAACCAAAACAGCATGGTACTGGTACCAAAACAGATATATAGGCCATTGGAACAGAACAGAGGCCTCAGAAATAACACCACACATCTACAACCATCTGATCTTTGAGAAACCCGACAAAAACAAGCAATGGGGACAGGAGTCCCTATTTAATGAATGGTGTTGGGGAAAACTGGCTAGCCATATGCAGAAAACTGGAACTGTACCCCTTCCTTATACCTTATACAAAAATTAACTCAAGATGGATTAAAAATTTAAATATAAGACCTAAGACCATAAAAACCCTAGAAGAAAATCTAGGCAATACCATTCAGGCATAGGCATGGGCAAAGACTTCATGACTAAAACACCAAAAGCAATGGCAACAAAAGCCAAAATTGACAAATGGGATCTCATTAAACTAAAGAGCTTCTGCACAGCAAAAGAAACTATCCAGAGTGAACAGGCAACCTACAGAATGGGAGAAAATTTTTGCAATCTATCCATCTGACAAAGGGCTAATATCCAGAATCTCCAAGGAACTTAAACAAATTTAAAAAAAAAAAAAAAAAAAAACAGCCGGGCACAGTGGCTCATGCCTGTAATCCCAGTACTTTGGGAGGCTGATGCGGGTGGATTGCCTGAGGTCAGGAGTTCAAGAACCAGTCTTGCCAACATAATGAAACCCTGTCTCTATTAAAAATACAAAAAAAAAAAAAAAAACAAAATTAGCTGGGCGTGGTGGCGGGCACCTGTAATCCCAGTTACTAGGGAGGCTGAGGCAGGAGAACCACTTGAACCCAGGAGGTGGAGGTTGCAGTGAGCCGAGATCGCACCATTGCACTCCAGCCTGGGTAACAAGAGCAAGACTCTGTCTCAAAACAAAAACAAAAACAAAAACAAAACAGCAACAACAACAACAAAAAAAAAACCCATCAAAAAATGAATGAAGGATATGAACAGACACTTCTCAAAACAAGATGTTTATGTGGCCAACAAACATATGAAAAAAGCTCATCACCACTAGTCATTAGAGAAATGCAAATGCAAACCACAATGAGATACCATCTCATGCCAGTTAGAATGGCGATCATTAAAAAGTCAGGAAACAACAGATGCTGGAGAGGATGTGGGGAAATAGGAATGCTTTTACGCTGTTGGTGGGAGTGTAAATAAGTTCAACCATTGTGGAAGACACTGTGGCAATTCCTCAAGGATCTAGAAATACCATTTGACCCAGAAATCCCATTACTGGGTATATACCCAGAGGACTATAAATCATTCTACTATAAAGACACATGCACACATATGTTTATCGCAGCACTATTTACAATAGCAAAGACTTGGAACCAACCTAAATGCCCATCAATGTTAGACTGGATAAAGAATATGTGGCACATATACACCATGGAATACTATGCGGCCACAAAAAAAGATGAGTTCGTGTTTTTGGAGGGACATGGATAATGCTGCAAACCATCATTCTCAGCAAACTATCGCAAGAACAGAAAATCAAACACCCCATGTTCTCACTCACAAGTGGGAGTTGAAAAATGAGAACACATGGGCACAGGGAGGGGAACATCACACTCTGGGGCCTGTTGGGGGTTGGGGGACAAGGGGATAGATAGCATTAGGAGAAGTACCTAATGTAGATGACCGGTTGATGGGTGTAGCAAACCACCATGGCACATGTATACCTACATAACAAACCTCCACATTCTGCACACGTATCTCAGAACTTAAAGTATATTAAAAAAAAAAAAAAAAAAGGAACTGGTAAGTAGCAAAAAAAATCTCAGAAAGTTTTTTACTCTTTTCAGTTAAGCGAAGGATGGAATATACGTAAATTTAAATTTATATAAACATTTTCCCTAAAAAAAAAAAAAAACAATGTATGAATTTCAAACTTTTTTGCACCAAAAATTCATACTCACTTGTCATAACGTATGTGAACAAGATCTAGTTTGAGGCACTAAAAAGGATAAGACATCAGCTTGAAAACAGTCCCTATCAGAGCAGCATGAATTGAAGCAAGAACAAAAGTCAAATTTATGGTCAAGATTGGGTGGAAGGATGGGGAAATCGAGGATGCTTTACAAAGTTTGATGGGGAAAATTCCCCCAAAGAAATCTGAAGTTTACAAATGGATAACTTGTTTGCAGAAGGGATGAGATAATGTTGAAGAGGAAGCCTGCAGTGGCAAACAATCCACATCGATTTTTGAGGAAAAGATTATTCTTCGGTGTGCCATAATTGAAGAGGACCCGCAATTAACAGCACAAATAATAGACAACACCATAGACATCTCAACTGGTTCTACTTATACATTTCTCACTGAAAAACTGAAGTTGAGCAAATTTTCACGTGATGGGTGCAAGAATGTTGCACCCAAATCAGCTGCAGACAAGAGCAGAGCTTTCAATGGAAATTGTAAACAAGTGGGATCAATATATTGAAACATTTCTTTGAAGAATTGTAACAGGAGATCAAACATAGCTTTCCCAGTATGATCCTGAAGCCAAAGCACAATCAAAGCAATAGTTACCAAGAGGTGCAAGTGGTCCAGTCAAATCAAAAGTGGACTGGTCAAGAGTCGAAGTCAGAGTAGCAGCTTTTTGGGATGCTCAAGGTATTTTGCCTGTTGACTTTCTGGAGGGCCGAAGAACAATAACATCTGCTTATTACAGGAGAAAGTGAAGCAAAGCTTTAGCAGAAAAACACCTACGAAATCTTCACCCGAGAGTCCTTCTCCACCAGGACAATGTTCCTGCTCATTCCTCTTTAAATAAGGGCATTTTTCCGGGGATTTCGATGGGAAACTATTAGGTATCCATCTAACATTCCTGACCTGGCTCCTTCTGACATATTTTTGTTTTCTAATCGTGAAAAATCTGTAAATGGCACCCATTTTTCTTCAGTTAATAATGTAAAAAAGCCTGCGTTTTCATGATTAAATTCCCATAACCCTCAATTCTTTACAGATGGACTAAACAACTGGTATCATCACTTACCAAAGTGTTTTTAACTTGATGAAGCTTACGTTGAAAAACAAAGTTTGTATTTTTAAATTGTATATTTTAATGCCATTTTCCATGAACTTTTACTTTATTATTTAAAAAATAAACCCGAGTGTTTAAATTCTACTTGCCTTTTTTACTTATTACACACCTCGGGAGATTTTTTGCCATATGGAATCACCTCATCCCTTGTCACGATTACATAATATTCCATAGTAGGAATGTTCCGTGATTTATTTCTTCATTCCCCCACTGATTTCAATTTTCTGCTACTACAAGCATTGTTCATAATTCTGTACTGTTTGAGAGCCTGTACAGGAGTATCCATGCACAAACCTTTTTATGCATTGTGCGAAATGTTACTCTGAGATAGACACCAAGTGAATTGCTGGGTCATAAATCCAATTTTTTCAAAGTAATACTCTTGTGAACCCGGAACCAAGGCGATTTTTCCGGCCCCGCCAGTTCCCTGTTCAGGAGAGCGCAGCCGTGATTGTCGCGTTCATTCCAGGTCTCTCGCCCCAGGCCTCAGGTGCGAGAGGCGCGGTGACCTACCACCCCGTGGGCACGCGCTCTGGCCACGCCTCGTGGCCCCTTTCATTGAGAGAGCCCACAGGGATCACGTGAAAGAGCCCTGCAGAGTGCTTGACGTCACGACGCTCAGACCAATGGGAGCCTCTGTTTATGTCGGGGGCCATCAAATAGTCATCTTCCCCCTACCATCCCCCGCCCACCCTCTGTCGCGCTGCGCCGGGTCTCTCTCAGCCTTCGGTGGAGGGCGGCGCGCTTAGGCAGGCGGCGGGGCGGCTAGAGTGCCGCGGGGAGGGCTGTGCCGGGTTGCTTTCTGCAGCCGCGTCTCGGCCAGCTCTCCTCGCTGTCCCCGGGGCGCTGTGCGTCTCCAGTCCGGGACCGAAGCCGCCTGCCGTAGCGGGCGGCCAGATCCGCGTCCCGCCTCAGCGCCCGGAGGACATGCGGGAGAGAGAATGAGCCAGAGGGACACGCTAGTGCATCTGTTTGCCGGGGGGTACGGTCCTGGCGGGGCGTGCGCACTGGGGCTGAGGGTGCTGGGGCCGAAGACGCAGGCGAGAGGGGCGAAGGGGGGTGAAGGGGGACGAGGGGGGGCGGGGGTGAGGCCTGGGCGGGTAGCAGCCACGGGCCCGCGGGTGAGGGGAGAGACCCAGCCCGTGGGTGGCGTAGGGGGTTTCGGTTCGGGGAAGCAAGGGGGTGAGGCCCGGGCCCGAGAGCGAGAGAGGCCCAGGCAGACAAGGTTGAGGGTTTCATAACCCGGGCCGGGAGTGAGGTTTGGGCCCGCGGGGCCTGGAGTGAGGCGGAGGCCGAATTCAAGCGTCTCAGGAGACGCCGGCGAGAACTGGGGTTGGCGCTTGATTACCCGACCGCCTCTGGACCCGGCTGCACGCCGCAGTCTAGCGGGTGTCGGGGATGCAGGGCCGCTTTGAGTAGCCTGGCTCCGGATTTCGCGTAGGTTGCATGGCCCAAGGGGACGGGGCGGAAAGTGCGGAGGCTGAGGACAAAATGGGCGCCGGAGCCTCCTTCAGCCTTCGCTCCTTGCCGCGCGCTTGGGCCTCCGCACGTCACTCACGCCCCACCTCGGACCTCGGGCAGCTCATTTCCGGGCTCGGCTTTGCAGGGTGGGTGGTAAGGGAGCTACGGGATCCAACGGGGAAGGCGTTGGCATTCTCCCGTGGTTGCTGTAGGGTGTTTCTAGGCCTTGGAATATTTCTTGCCCGAGCTTTTCCAGGTGGTGAATGGGGTGCAAAGCTTTGGAGTACTTTTGGGGTCAGATTCCTTTCGAGAAAACCACCCCTCTTGTACACCGTCTGCTTTTCTGCTGCTTAGGAGAAAGTAGGAGTGGAGAGAGGTCAGATTTTTTGAAGATAGTGTTAATAGTTACTATGTGTGTGCAAGATTAGGACTAAGCCCAAAGTCTTAGTTCCCTGATTGCCAACATGAGTATTAGAGCTGCCAATTTAGCCTCCTGTTTAGATTTGTTTCTTCTAAATCATTTGGAGAATCATAGCAATTTTAAGAGTTACTTATTTGGAGGATTATAAAGAGTTTTTTTAAATCAAAAATGGCTTCGGTGATTTATGCTGAGACTGTTACTGGCATCTTCTTGAATACTACAGTTTTTAGATCCACCACTTTTGAGATTATGAAAGAAATATACATGCAGTTCTGTTCACGGTGTCTTGCTTTGAGTTGGACATATGGACTCTATTGAGCCAATGATGGCAATACTTTATTTAGGTTGGCACACTTTCATTCAACAAACATTTATTGTACACCAATTATGGGCCAGCCACTGTTCTGGCATAAAAACAATATTTTTCTATTAATTTGTGAGACCCAGTTTAGGCAATTGGCTTTCCATATTTTTGAAATGTTTGCTGCCAATAATCAGGCAAATTAAATCTTTTTAAAAAAATTCAGTAGCTGTGTAGATGCTCTTGAAAAGATCTCATGCAAATAATTGAGTTCCCTCGTGTAATTAGATCTATAACACCTGAAGTGAGGAGACCACAGATGTAGTCTAGCACTATTTTAATTTGGGTGAAAAATTGACACTTTTATTTCAATTGCTTCATCTATAAAATTAGGAGATTGTATTATATGATCTCGAAAGCCCTTCTCTAGCTCCTAACATTTCTATTACTCTGCATTCAGGATTCATATATCAAGTTTTGTTAAAAATGGGACATGCTTATATTTGAAATAAATGTTAGCTTGATTGCACTAATTTCCCACTTTGGATTGGGATCATCATTTTGGTATTACAAAAACATGTAAATATAGATTTTCTGGTTTAAGAACAGGAATGGGAGGTTTTTGTAGCATCTAAACACATAGATTAGGAGCTCCATCCCGTCCCCGCCAGTCTAGCATATGTAGTTTATTTAGACTATTAAATGAGATATTGGTATGTAGAATCTGATACAAAGTAGGTGCTCAGTCATATGATTTCTCTTCCTTTGCATTTCATCTTGATTTTATTTTTATATGTGGTTACATAAGTGAGTTAAGTAAAACACACCTTATCTATTTAAAGAAAGCCCAGTGTATTTTAAAAGAACCATCAGTAACCTGTCACAGTGTATTTAATCTTAGGCAAGGGTTTTCAGAATATGGAGCCTTTGAGTTGTTTTTCTGATAAGTAAAATTGTAATATTCAAATATGTTTATCAGAATCCCAGATTTCTAATAGCCTAGTAACTGTATTGTTAAACACCATCACAGGACCTTGGTTCTGGGTGAAATACTGACATGCATAACTCGTGCTTTCTTTAAGACACCCTTTGATCCCATTATGCTTTTGCCAGAGTTAATATTCAGAGTTTGTAAGGTCAGTAGTTAGGTTAATTGAGTTAAGGAACCATATCATGGCAGCCAGTAAAAAAGATGTAAATATAATTTAATTTTATTTGTACCTCTAATACTGTATGTATATAGAGATGAAAGCAATATGAAATGCATTTTTAAATACATTGTCCAGTTATTGTATCAGTGGCATATATCTACAGAGGCAGCTCATTTTTTTGTATTTAAGGGAGATACTGTCTCATATAAGAGCTATATACCTTCAGACTTTAAGTAGATGAAATTTTTTCTTTGTAGCTTCTATGATAGAATTTAATATATGTAGTGAGTAAAATCAAAGATGATCTAAGAACTGTCTGTTTTTATATCCTGGAGCTCATTTATTTGCTCAATCATTATTATTTATTGAAACTCCCATTTTGGTATAATGAATGATATTTGTTAAATTATTTCACCGGTTTTCTTGAAGATCAGGGCAGAAATAGAATACTTAAAAGTATAATTAATATGATTTATTTCCCCTTCACTCTGACCATATTTTTATTAGTCTCATTTCCTTAATTTTTACTACCTCTCCTTTTCCTCTGTCTTGCTCTGTTTAAGCTGCTATTACAAAATACCAAAAACTGGTGGCTTATAAATAACAAATATTCCTAACAGCCCTGAAGGCTGGAAAGTTCAAAATTAAAGCAGTAACAGGTTCTTTGTCTGATGGTGATCTACTTCCTCATAGAAGACACTCTCTTACTGTATCCTCATGTAGTAGGAGAAGCTAGCCAGGATCTCTGGTGTCTTATAAAGGTGGTAATCCCAAATGTCAGGGCTACAATCTCATGACCTGATCACCTTGAAAGTGTCTACCGCTTAATACTATCACCTTGGGATGTGAGTAGGATTTCATCTTACTAACATTGGAAGAGACAAACATTCAGACATCCTCCCCTTTTTTTCCTTCTAAAAATGCATTCTGTTCTTCTTACTAATAGATTGCAAAACTAAGGGAAGTTTCTTATCCTGTTGGATAATATTCTCAAAGAAACCACTTTTCTGTAAATGGATTATTGTAGCAAAGCAGCTACCATTTTTCTGCAAATGGATTAGTGTAGCACAGCATTGTGGGTCAGGGATTCTCCTTCTTGAGACCCTACTTGTGGTCTCAGAGTTTAAAACTATTTTCATAAAAATACTAAGACATTATTGGCACAAATGTGTTGACATTTGTCCTGATGGTACAGAAGCAATGATGGGTAAAACTGCTGATGCCTTAGCATGCATCAAGGCAGTGGCACCAGACTATAGTCATCATATTCATCTCCAGGTACTTGCAATTAAAAAAAAGCCAGTTTAACTTAAGAATGCTGATTTTATTAAATCGCAACCTTTGAATGCCTCTATATTTAATATTCAGTGTGACAGAATGGGAAATGGGCATAAAGTAACTGCATGCGGAAGTGGGGTTCTGCATTGTTTAATTGTAGGCTACACTAGCTTCTTTTTTTTTTTTTTTTCTTTTTTTTTTCTTTTTTTTTTCTTTTTTTTTTTTGAGACGGAGTCTCGCTCTGTCGCCCAGGCTGGAGTGCAGTGGCGCGATCTCGGCTCACTGCAAGCTCCGCCTCCCGGGTTCACGCCATTCTCCTGCCTCAGCCTCCCGAGTAGCTGGGACTACAGGCGCCCACAACCGCGCCCGGCTAATTTTTTTGTATTTTTAGTAGAGACAGGGTTTCACCGTGGTCTCGATCTCCTGACCTTGTGATTCGCCCGCCTCGGCCTCCCAAAGTGCTGGGATTACAGGTGTGAGCCACCGCGCCCGGCCTACACTAGCTTCTTTTTTTCATGGAGACCCATTCTTAACGATTCATAGACTGACTACTCAGACTAGACATTTTCTTAAAAACTGAAGGAAGCCTTTTTAAGGAAAACCGCTGATAGCATTTGTTATCAATGACAAAATTCTAGTTTTCAAACAGAAATTTGAATTTTTGAATTGACCCCTCGCCCCCAGCCTTCCAATACCTAAGGATGTTTCTGATGAGATGGTGATAGTAAGTGTACATTTTTTAATACTTTTAGAATGTTTTGAAAGACCCGCAAACCCAGTGAACCGGTATTTTTCAAATGACCGATATATATATGATGTCATAGAGTCAGGCATGGGTAAAAGAGTCATTCAGATTTTAAAATAGACCAGTGGATTTTAATACAACAGTATGAAAAGTTTACTGGTATAGTTCAGATTCTACATTGCAACTAATCTTTAAGAACCTACCACTTGTCTGGTTTTAATATAGTACTGAAGAATATCGACAATTATCTAAAAAGGGACTGTCCTGTTTAGTAGTTGTTTTCATTAACTAGAAGGCGTTAAGTGCTATGGGAAAAAAGTGGTGCACCTTTAAGGGCTGTGGTGGGAGTGCACTCTAGTACTGAATCAAATGATGATGAATCTTACTGAGAAGATGACATTTGAGTAAAGACTTGGAAGGGAGAGAATTAGCTATACAAAAGGAACTAGCCCCAGTAAGACCCTAGTCCCAATAAGACCCTAGCCCCAGTAAGAGTGAGATAATGAGGCAGGTATGGCCAGAATGATAGAGCCTTCTTAGGCCTTTAAAGGACTGTGACCTTTTCTATTGAAATGGGAGGAGTCATCATAGAATTTTTAAAGGCTAATTGGTCTCTGTTAGACTATGCATGGGTCAGGGGCAAAAGTAGGGAGTTGATTTGGCTATTTCAGTAACCCACTTGAGTGATAATGGTGATTCAGACTAGGTTAGAAGCAATGGACATTGTGAGAAGTGGTTGAATTCTAGCTAGACTTGGAAGGTAAAGGTAATAAGATTTTTGACCTATTGAATGCAGAGTGTAGAAGAAGAGCAGAGAATAACTCCAGGGTTTTTAGTTTGGGCACCTGGAAGGGTGGAATTGCTGTCAACTGAGATGGGCAAGGTTGCAGATGGAACAGAGTTGGCGTAAGGGGAGATCAGAAGTTCCATTTTAGACATGGTAAGTTTGAGAAGTAGAGAGGTCAAAAAGCTGGTTGTTTAAGTGATTGGATGTACTAGCCTGGAGTCCAGGAAAGAGGATTGGACTAGGGATATACATTTATTAGTCATTGGAACATAAGTGGTGCCATGAGCCTAGTTGAGATCACTAAGGGAGTGAATATAGAGAAGAAGGGACCAAGAACTACGCTCTGGGGACTTCAACAAAAGAGAGCAGGAAAAGAGGAATGAGGAGAAGAGGAGGAACCAGCCAAGTAGACTTCATAGTGACCAAAAAAATATGGTATTCTGAAATCCAAATGAAGCAAATACACAAGATCTAGAAAGGAGTAAATGATCAACTATCCAATGTTGGTGTCATTTAAGATGTCTGAAAGCTGTTAACCACTGAATTTAATTGAGGACCTTTGGTGACTTTTTCAGTAATTTCCAGGGCAAGGGAGTAAAAGTCTGGTTGGAGTAGGAGAGAAATTAGAGACAACACATAGACAATTTTAAGGTTTGCTGTAAAGGGTAGCAAAGAAAGGGGGAAATTTACTTTTACTAAACCTACCACATTCTCTCAGCCTATTTTGTTCCTATAATGGATTTTTTTTTTTTATTTCTCAGTCTCGTATCCTACTATTTTTCCTTAAAATAGTAAGCACTTTGAGGCCCCCAACAAAGGCATTGCTGTTTCTTAAAAGACCTATTTGCACAGAGATTTTCGTTTTTGTTTTTTTAAACCAGTCTTGGTTACACTGTGCCTACCTTTACGAAAACCAAAAAACACTCTAAATGGTGGTAAAGACTGTACAATTGCATCTTGGGCTGCATGATACGGCTTGCTTCCATGTTTATCTAAGTTGGCTAAAATTTTGTGTGTATTACTAGTCTTGATTTTGCTTTATCGTCCAAAATAAGAATAACCTGTGAATTTTTTTCTGCATCAGAAACACTTCTTACGTTTTAAAAAATGCTGTTTTATTTTGAACCACGCATTGCTGACTTTTCATAAGTTAGTCGGGTATATAGATGACCATCGCCATTTCAAAAACTTGTATTGTTTCTTGTCTGAACATTAAAGCTTCAGAGAAAATAGTTACACAAATGTACTACCAGAGAAACAGTTTTTGGTAAGACTTCCTTAGTGATTTGCATAGAATTTCAGGGACAATCTATATTTTATTATTATTATTATTTTGAGATGGAGTTTTGCTGTTGTTGCACATGGTGGAGCGCAATGGTACAATCTTGTCTCAGTGCAACCTCCACCTCCCAGGTTCAAGCAATTCTCTTGCCTCAGCCTCCCAAGTAGCTGGGATTACAGGTGCCTGTCACCACGCCCAGATAATTTTTTGTATTTTTAGTAGAGACAGGGTTTCACCATGTTGGCCAGGCTGGTCTTGAACTCCTGACCTCAGGCGATCCACCCACCTTGGCCTCCTAAAGTGCTGGGATTTACAGGTCTGAGCTGCCGCGCCCAGTGCAGTCTACATGTTTTAAGATTGAAAAACTCCTTAGTTTGGCTAGCATTTTAAAGAAACTTCATCTTTAGTGAGTGATATTTCTTAATGTAACTAATACGCTAAGTAGAGTGTCACTACAGGCAGAAAAATAAAATATTTTATCCTATTTATCTTGCCTTATAAAGCTAAACACTGTGTACAGTTAACAAAATGAATTCTGAAGTACCTTTTTAAATAATATGCACATACAAATATCGTGGACCTCATCGGAAAATATTTTGTTCATCTGTTACCTTTCCTGTTAAAAACAAGTTTCCTGGTCCATACATGCTCAAGAGGTTAATATTGAGGACATATATCTAACAGTGCCTTGGATTTTTTCCAAGTATGGTTAGTAAAAGTCCTTTTAAAGCTAGGGGAGCCAGATCTAGTGGTTTAGCAGCTTGGGACTATCCAGTCGATGGAGTTTTATGTCTGTGTACTGTCTTAGGGATTCATGACTGGGTATGATGGCTGAAATTCATCTGCTTGCTATTCATATTCACTTAGTGAACAATTTCTTTCTCCTTTCTCTCCCATCTCCCCACCCTCAACTTTTGATTCCTGTGCTTCAATAACTAGTGTGGGAGAGCACTTTGAGGCCCCCAACAGAGGCCTTGCTCTTTCTTACAAGACCTGTTTGCACGGGTTGTTTTGTTTTGTTTTTTAAAGCAGTTTTGGTTACACTGTGCCTAGCTTCAAAAACAAACAAAAAAAACACTCTAAGTATCTTTTTGCCACTCCTTTACTCAAGAGGTCCATAAAGGCCCTTGAGGTAGCTAGATGCCCTGGCATGCTAGAATTTTTATCTTCATTATATGCACTAAGTAGAAACAACATTTGAAAGTTCTTAGACAGTTAAACTCTAAAAAGTTTGGCTTTACTAGCCTCTGCAGTATTACCTAATAGGCTAGAGATGTGTCCACATTCCAGTAAATTACTGAGATGACTTGATAAACTTACTGTACAATTTGGCAAACATGAAAATGAAATAGTTTAAAGTGTCTTATAAAATTCTTCAGTGATAACCATATTAAACAATTTTAAATATTCTATAAGATCAATACATAGCTATGTGATTATTTGACTCACCAAGTGATCTTGGCCTTCTCATATCTTTAAGATATAAGACATTTGCCTATAAAACTTTAAATGAGTGGCGATCCAGGTCATTTTGTTCCAAACATAAAGAACATGTAGTTACTTCTAATCTGGGTATACCAAGGGTATAGTGACCAGGGGTATAGTGACATTGAAAGAAACTCTTCTTTCTGAATTTTTGATGTTACAGAGTAATGAACTTACGCTCTTCTGCTACAGACTTGGCTATTCTGTCTTTGGAATTCTTTGCCAGTCAAGAAAGCACACAGAACAAACCAGTGACTGTTTTATAGAAATAACTTTGAATTGTAACTTTTTAAAAATAGTAAAGCATCCAGCCTTGAACTGTGTTATTAATAGCAAATTAAATTGGCCACACCTTGCAACTGATGTCATCCACATCACTGGATCAGAGGGAAATAAGACCAGTAATGAGTGCCTGCTTCTACTCCACCATTTTTTCTCTGTTGCTTTTTCTTTTTTTTTTTTAATTAAGTTCTAGGGTACATGTGCATAACGTGCAGGTTTGTTACATATGTATACTTGTGCCATGTTGGCGTGCTGCACCCATCAACTCGTCAGCACCCATCAACTCGTCATTTACATCAGGTATAACTCCCAATGCAATCCCTCCCCCCTCCTCCCTCCCCATGATAGGCCCCAGTGTATGATGTTCCCCTTCCGAGTCCAAGTGATCTCATTGTTCAGTTCCCACCTATGAGTGAGAACGTGCAGTGTTTGGTTTTCTGTTCTTGCCATAGTTTGCTGAGAATGATGGTTTCCAGCTGCATCCATGTCCCTACAAAGGACACAAACTCATCCTTTTTTATGGCTCTGTTGCTTTTTCTTAGTTTTCAAATTAATATATTATACATCATCTTTCTGTTGTGGTAGATAAGGCGTTAGTTATATTTTACCACTCTCTGTTTCCCCTTTCTTTACATCCTCTCAATATAAAATTTGATACAGTTTTTGTTAAATCAGTAGTCAGTGCTTACCTTATTATGACGATACAAATATTGTTTGTTCACTGCTGAGCTAAGTTTGAGTTGTCTATTATGGTGACCTTTCCTTTCTTATGAATAACTTCATTCCTCCCCGCCCCCCCACCAACCCCCATGCCACTGCCCCTGACTACCCCTGAAGTTAATAATTGCCTCCATTAAAAAACTTTTGCTTAGTTGTGTTAGTACTCATACTTGAACATTTTTTTTCATATGGTCAGCTGTGTTCATCTGTGAGTCTTTTTTTTCCTGGAGACTTCTGTCCCACTGAATTCTGTCATACTAATCCTGTCTTGCTTGGTTTTTTTTTCCAGGTCTGCCGTTTCACTATTATCTTGGGACTTCTTTCTCTGTCTTGGGTTATTCTGTTCCTGCATTTGATTCCCTCCCCACCACCATCTTCTTTTAGCTTACTCTCTTAATTTATGGAATACATTTTTTAGTTAGCTGTGTAAGAAAAGGGTATACAGTAGACAATTTCTTGAATACCTCTTTGTCCCAGATGTATAGTTTGGTTTGGTATAGAATTTTAGGATAAGTAATCTGCAGTTGTCGAGAAGCCTGATGCTAATCTGGTCACTTTTCCTCTATTTGACCTTTTTTCTTTCTGGAAGTTGAAGTCCTGGAAAGATTGCAGTAGTGCATCTTGGTGTGGATTGTTTTTGCATCCTTTGTTCCTGCTAAACCTAACCTCAGAAATGTTGAGTTTGTGTTCTTCAGAGAATTCGCCTTCTGCCTAGGAATATAGTTTTATCGTGTGTGTGTGTGTGTGTGTGTGTGTGTGTGTGTGTGTGTGTAAGGCATAGGGAGACACTGGGCATCCTACCTTTGTCATACAGCCTGTGTGGCAGCAGCCAGTCCTTCTGTTTTCAGTTCTTTGCCTTAATTCCCTCTTGAATACTTGGTGCCCTTAATCATTAGGCCTCCCAGGGATTCTGCAGGGCAAAACCCTGCTGCTTTTTGGTATTTCCCTCTGCAAGCCTTTCTTCCTCTTTACTAAGTTGTCTTTCCCATTTGCCTCATTGGTTGAAAACTTGCAGCTGCCGATTTCTCTGGGGCTTTCTGTTCTTCTGGTGTATTTCTTTAGACAGTGATATTTTTGACATGGAGAAAAGATAAATCTAATGTAGTTCATCCCAACTTTATTGAAGCAATGGTTTTGTTCTCTACATCAATTCTGATTTCAGTGTGCATAATAATTATTTTTTAAATTGCAGCAAGAGAAATACCAGAGTGTCACCCCTACACTACACATCTGTTGCATTCTATAATGTAAAACTGCTTCAGGACAACCTAGTGCTTGTGTATCTACCCACTTATGCCACCCCCACCTCTCTACAATTTACTTACTTATTTGTTTGAGGTGGAGTCTCGCTCTGTCACCCAGGCTGGAGTGTGCAGTGGTGCAATCTCAGCTCACTGCAACTTGCACCTCCCAGGTACAAACAATCCTCCCACCTCAGACTCCCGAGTAACTAGGATTACAGGTGTGCACCACCATGCCCGAGTAATTTTGTGTGTGTGTGTATTTTCAGTAGAGGTGGTGTTTCACCATGTTGGCCAGGCTGGTCTCGAACTCCTGACCTCAGGTGATCCACCTATCTCGGCCTTCCACAGTGCTAGGATTACAGGCATGAGCCACCATGCCTAGTCTCTTTTTTTTTTTTTTTTTTTTTTTTTTTTTGTTAAAGAGACAGAGTCTCACTGTGTTGCTTAGGCTGGTTTCAAACTCCTGGACTCAAGTGATCCTACCACCTCAGCCTCTAAAAGGGGCTGGAATTACAGGCATCAGCCACCATGCCTGACCAGTTCAGATTCTCATGTGTTTTACTTCTGAAGTGTTTTTTAAATATCATAGTATTTACCTTGTCTGTTGGTCTGGCCACAACATATTCATAATACTTCTATTACAAAATTTCATAGTTACTATTATCAGTAATAGAAATACATAACTATATAGCTGCTATTTATTGAGTACTTTTTATGTGCCACTTTACAAAATGCTTTATGTGGATTATATTATCTTTACAGCAAGCGTGTGAGGCACAGGTGTTGTTTTTACCGTTGTTGCTTTGTTTTTGCTGTTTAATATTTATTTTCTTGGAACCAGGAATGACTGGGTAGGAATCATGGCTTTATGTGCTCATGTTGCTTTTTGTTTGTTTTCGTTTTAATTATAGAAGTAATTCATGTTCATTGAATACATTTTTTAGAAGTTATTCATATTCAACAATACTCTTTCTTAGGTTTTACAGAATATAAAATCAAAACATGTGCATATTTATTATAGATTTTGGGCCTGTTTGTGGGTTTTATGCTCAACAAATTTACAAAGTAAATAAACTAAACTGCTAAAAAGAAATCAGGCAAAGACAAATTGAAATTACTATGGTTTGCCATAATAGATCACTGTTGTAGTGTGAATATGGTATGGACCAACCCACAGGTTCTTGAGTTCTGCATTGCATATACTCAGAGTATACTGTGTGATGATGACTCATGTCTTTTACCACTTAACTCTCAACTCTTATCGTAAGTAAATTAATGGCTTCTATTTAAGATTCTCCTTGTGGCCTTACATATAATGAGGTTTTAAGACTATTTCATGGCTGTTTGAAAATATCTTTTCCTTGTTTATTGAGTATTGAGGTTTCTAAGTTCTACTTAATTTTGTTTCAGATTTGCTATAATCCTACTACTTTTTGTCTAATTTTGTTGAAATCTGACCATATAATTGTGGTTTCGACATTTTTTGGGGGGAGGTTAAATTTTTTTAACTGCCTATTTAAAGCTATGAGTGGAATTTTTTTTTGAAATATTAAGCTTATTTATGATTGAATGTTTCACATAATATAAATGTATTCAGCCCCAGATAGTTCATATATTAAGAATTCCTACTAGTTTTCACATATTTTTCAAATCAGATTTGTCAATGTATCGTTTACGTACAGTAAAATCTACGCTTTGTTAAATGTGTACAGTTTATTGACTTTTGGCAGATTTATAAAGTCTGTAGTCCCAGCTGCTAGGGAGGCTGAAGCAGGAGGATTGCTTGGACCCAGGAGTTCAAGGCTACAGTGAGCTATGATCATGCCACTGCACTCCAGCCTTGGTGACAGAGCAAGACCCTATGCACTCCAGCCTTGGTGACACAGCAAGACCCTATCTCAAAAAAAAAAAAAAAAAAAGGATATTGAACATTTTTTGTTATTCCAAGAATTCCCCCATACTCCTTGCAGTCACTTTCTTCCCTCTCCTCTACCCCTTGGAAACCACTGATCTCATTTCTGTTTGTCTCATTTTGCCTTTTCTAGAATATCATAAAAATGTTTGCTTAAGTAGAGATAATTTTTTAATGTCAAAAATAAAAGCCTTTTGTGCCTAGCTTTTTCAGTTAGCATAATGCTTTTGAGATTTTTTTTACTGCAGAGTAGTATTCCATGGTATAGGTGTATCACATCTTGCTTCCACTAGTTGATGGACATTTGGGTTGTTCCTGGTTTTTAGCTATTAATAAGTATAGCTATTATAAACATTCATGAACAAGTCTTTTTGTGGACATACCTGTTCATTTCTCTTGGGTCAGTACCCACAAGTGAGATAGGGTTGTGTGGCAGTTTTATGTTTATCTCTGTAAGAAACTGACAAACTGCTTTCTAAAATGTCTGTACCATTTTTAATTCCCACCAGTAGTGTAAGAGATTTCCAGTTGTTCAGCAGTTGGCTGTTGATCAGTCTTTTTAATTTTAGCCATTAATAGATGGGCAGTGGTATCTTATAATGGATCTACTTTGCTTTTCCCTGATGACAAAGGATTTTGAGAATTCTATGTATTTATTTGCATCTATATATCACTATCTGTTAAATCTCTTACTGAATTACGTGGTTTTGTTCCTGATTATAAGCACTTTTGCAGGTAATGATTTGCAAATATTTGTTCTCAGTCTGTGGCTTTCATTTTCTTCTGTTTCTTTCATTATCTTAGCAGTTTTAGTTTCTTTCAGAGTATAAGTTTTTAGTTTTGGTAAGGTCCAGTTTTTCAGTTTTTTTTCTTTAATTTGTGCTTCTGTTGATCTCCATGTAAGAAGTCTGTGCCTAACACAAAGTTAAAAGATTTTTTTCCAGATGTTTTTTTTCTAGATGTTTTATAGTTTCATCATTTTAAACTTAGGTCTATGATCCATTTTGAGTTAATTTTAAAATGTAGTGTGAGGTAAGGGTTACGTTTTTTATTTTACGTATGAGTGTTATCTTTTAATAGTTTTGTTGCATAAGTTTTTCATTCATTAGTTGCATAGTTTGGTTTTATCTTATTTTCTTGGTGGCATATACTAATAAATCAATATGACATATTTTTGTCTTTTAAAATTTCTTTTAAATTCTATTTGGAGTGATACTAACATTGCCATGCCTGCTTTCCTTTTTATATATATGTGTGTGTGTTTTTTTTTTTTTAATTGTGGAGGTAGAATTGTTTAGTGTTTTATTGAATAGGTTGCTTTTCTTTTTCTTTTAATGCCCATTTTGAAGGTCCATGTTAACCTGACTCAACTAGCTTTTCTCTTTGACCGCACTAAGAGCTTTTCTGAGCGATTTTCCTTTTTGGTTAGAAAGCAGTTCTAAAGGCTTCACTTGGTAGCTATTAATGTTTTAAGAGGAAATTACTTTCTACTCTTGTATTTTAAAATAATAAACTAATAATTACTCAGCCTATATCTTACATACCTTTTAAACAGTTTGATGTCATTAAGAGCTTTTGTTCTTATGGTTCTGGTGATCCATCCTTTTATTTATGTTGGATTATTCTAACAACCCTACCTACATTGCACAGATTTCCATGTGTAGGCCTGACAGACATTAATTGTGAGACTCAAATGCCAATTTTTTTCTCTTTTGAGACAGGGTCTCACTCTGTTGCCCAGGCTAGAGTGCAGTGGCGTGATCATATTCACTGTAGTCCTGAACTCCTATGCTCGAGCACTTTTCCCACCTCAGCCTCCCGAGTAGCTAGGACTACATGCATACCCCACCACACCTGGCTAATTTTTTAAACAAATTTTTTGTAAAGTGGGGTCTGGCTATGTTGCCCAGGCTGATGTCAAACTGTCCTCAAACCATCCTTCTGCCTCCTCCCAAAGCTCTGGGATTACATGTGTGAGCCATGCCCTCAAATGCTGTATTTTTTTGTAGATGAAATACTTTTGAATATTTGGGTATCTAACATAAGAGAACTATATATGTTTAAATATCAGTGAGTTCTTTCTTAATGCTCAGAAGACCATTTCTTCAGTTTGAAAGGACAGGAGTTTGAAAGACAGGATATACCTCAAAGAATGGCCTAGATTTTAACGGAGCCACAAGTTATCTATACATGAGTACTAAATCAAACCTTAGGACAGTATTGAAAGCCATGATGTGACTTACCAGTACAATTTTAGTAACAGCACCTATCGGTTGAAGTCATGAGCAATTATTCTTGCCAGATAGTTATTAAGCTGTGTTCATTTTAGTTACTGAAGATGTTTGTATGTAATCAAATAATGGAATCTCTTAAAAATTTAACATCTAACATAAAAAATTATAAATTTTAGTATGTTGGCAAAGCTCCAGGTACCCATGAGGGTTACAGCTCTGGGCATATGTACTAACTTATGAATCAAGTAGATGAGCTTTGTTCTTTTTTTTTTTTTTAGATGTGGTGGTACAGTGGGAGCTATTCTGACATGTCCACTGGAAGTTGTAAAAACACGACTGCAGTCATCTTCTGTGACGCTTTATATTTCTGAAGTTCACCTGAACACCATGGCTGGAGCCAGTGTCAACCGAATAGTGTCTCCTGGACCTCTTCATTGCCTAAAGTGAGAGCATAGTATTCAGCAGTCTTTTTTAGTTTGCGTTAGTGATTTCCAGATGTTTGTTTACTTATATTCTGCGACATTTAAAATGATTCTTTATAAACCTATTTACAGAAGTTACTCTGAATTGTACTCATAAGGAATGGTAATCCCTAATGGAGAAGAATAGTTAGATAAGATAAAGTGTAATTTTATTTCCAAATCATGTGTATTTAGAATATTTCTACATTTATCCAGTGGATTTTTTTCTAACGCTATTGTAAGAATTTTATTTTGGATTATTCATTTACTTTTGAAATGTGATAATGTTTAATGCTAACTCCTTTCGTGTATGTTTTTAATGTTCCAAGTACTCTCACAAGTAAGTACATCCAATTAACGACAATCTGTGATTTTTATGTAACCTAAGTACAACTGAGACAGCAGAGTTCTAATGCTATTCAGGATTTGTTTAACATTTCCTGATGGTTTGGAAAAGATTTGTTTTTACATTTTGCCATACTTCATTATGTTGCCATTGGATTTGAAATTTCAAAACTATTAAAATCAGGTTTTGCATGTTTTTACTCGTAAATAACTGAATGCCTTTGTGTCTGCCTTATCAGCTCACTGTTTGAACTTAGTTCAGTAGTGTTTATTTTGTAATAGCAAATAAACTCATTCTGTGTATTTACATTTGTTACTAAAAGGTTTCATCAGCCTTTTCTTTTTTCAAACTTGTTTACATAAGTACATGAATAGGTAGAATAAAATTGATAACAGTTTTGGATTAAAATGCCGTAATTGGGCCAGGCGTGGTGGCTCACGCCCATAATCCCAGCACTTTGGGAGGCCGAGGTGGGTGGATCATCTGAGGTCAGGAGTTCGAGACCAGCCTGGCCAACATGGTGAAAAAGAAAAAAAATGCTATAGTTACAGATAAATATTTCTATCTGATTTATAATAGGAAAAGTATTTTAATACCATGATTTTGATATTTACTACCACAGATTGCCTCCCCTTAAAATTCTTCTTTTGACCTCTGTGATAATACTTTTTAATTCTCTTTTTCCGTGGTTTTGCCTTCTCTTCACAGGAACTTTAGTAATCCTTCTGGGCTGTGTTTTAGTTTCTCAGTTTTTCAGGCCCTCTTTTAAGCTCTTCATATATTAATTTACTTAATTCTCACAGTAACCAGTAGAAGGGTACTGTTTTTGTTTTGTTTTGTTTTGTTTTACTGCTGATGAAACTAAGTATGAGAGAAAAGTTATTTCAGGGTCTTAGAGTTATTCATTACCAACATTGAGCTTCATATCTTGAGAAGTCTGGCCGCTCAATTCAGGCCTTAATTAACCATTAGACCCAACTACCTTTAAAGAGGTAAGCAGATTGATGCTTGAGAACTACTTGGCCTAGTCTGTTAACTCTGAATTAAAATACCTACTCTTCAGTTTCTGTTCCTTCTCACGGCCAAAACTTCATTTCATAACTTACTCCAAAAAAGCCTTCTGTGACTTACACCTGGCTCTGTTCCTTTCTCTGCTGGGCATATATGTATCTAGGTTGTATGGTATTTGCTTGTTAATATGGTCTGTTAATTTATTTGTTTTGTTGTAATTCTTTTTACCAAAACAGAACAGCAAATTCCACAGTGTCAGGGTCCTCGCCTTCTTTTTTCTATCTACTTACTTTTTCTACTTATAAACAGCTAATTATACAGTTAAATACTCAGTATAGCAACTGTTAACTGAGTGGCAGGAGAAATAACAGGCCAACCATTCTGGTACCTTAAAGGACATTAGGGTGATAGGTTCTGCTACAGCATTTCAATGAAATGGGGATGAGATAATACTGCAATACTAAGAAGTATTGTCCAATATTGAGTAAAAGACCTGAAAATTAGGAAGGAACTACATTTCTAGTTGGCAAGTAGTTATTAAGCTTTCAATTTGCTGGTAAAGATAGTAAAGTTAAGGAAATCAAAGATAAGAGTAGCATGATCATATGAAAATAATGTAGAACTCTTTATCTTTGTGTCTTAATCTTTCAGGAAAGAATCTGAACAGATTTTTTAATCACTACTAGTAAATCTATTATCAGTCTGCAACAATTTATGCTATGTCATGAAAAAAACAATGTTTTGTGTTTTGTTGTGTTTCTTCTTTTTCTTTTATTATTATTATTTTTTTTTTTTTGGAGACGGCGTTTTACTCTGTCTCTAGGCTGGAGGACAGTGGCACAATCTTGGCTCACTGCAACCTCCGCCTTCCAAGTTCAAGCGATTCTCCTACCCCAGCCTCCTGAGTAGCTGTGATTACAGGCATGCACCACCATGCCCAGCTAATTTCTGTGTTTTTTATTAGCAACGAGGTTTCACTGTGTTGGCCAGACTGGTCTTGAACTCCTGGCCTCAAGGAATCTGCCTGCCTCAGTGTCCAAAGTGCTGAAATTACAGGCATAAGCCACCGTGCCTGGCCACAAATTTTTAATAAATAAGGAAAACCAGAGAAGCATAACATAATACAAATATACTGGATTTAGACTCTAACTTTATTTATACAAAGTAAATAAAGTACCAGACTTTGAAGGATATTTCTAATAGAATGTTTTTTCTCTTTCAGGTTGATCTTGGAAAAAGAAGGGCCACGTTCCTTGTTTAGAGGATTAGGCCCCAATTTAGTGGGGGTAGCCCCTTCCAGGTAAAAAAAAAAAAAAAAAATTGTTTACAGTTAAGCAAATTATGGCAATCTCTTTTGTTTCAGCACACCTGGATTTAATCATTTATAGATACAGTTAAATTTATAAATGTGGTTTTCAGTGTTTATGGGAAGTTAAAATACTTAATTTTCTTTTTAAGAATTTCAGGTGCTAGCCAGAACAAATTTATATAATAATGTTTGGTGGTAGGAAATGGTACTGGATATTTTGAAGACTAACAGTATTTCAGTGCTATTAGAAATTAACAGTAGTAATATAAATACAAAGGCTATGTTTCATAATATAAGGGAGAAGGTATAGTATTTGCATTAAATTATTGATAGTCTTATACTGGGGAAAATAATAAAGTATCGCTTATTATAGCTAGAAGTTTAAGGAACACTGTATTTATAGATAAGAGTTTTAAATGTTAAAATTCTGTAAACGGACCTGAGATTTTTTGGGGGAGATGTTGTAATCAAAGTTGAAAATTATGAATATATTATATATCTTTATATTGCATTGACTAGGAGATGTAAAATTAGTAATATTTGCAAGATAAATCTGGAAATACCCTCATAGCTAGTGGCAGTATATTGAGTCTTCTGGGGAGATGCTTATGCTCTCATCTGACCATAGGAGTTAGAAGAATTTGGGGCTGCAGAATTGAAAATCTACACAGGGCTAAGGCTGTAAAATACTCCTGATATTTTGAGATAAGTGCTTGGTAGATTTCTGAGTTTAACTAAACCAGCTTTTGCATCTTGAAAAATTTTGACTCTAAGAAAGGTAAGCATTCTTTTAAACAAATATTTTCCTTGGACCAAAAGGCATTTAGGGTATCTTGAATTTTTCTGCTTTTCATAGCTATCCTGCTCTGCACTCCACCTGAAGTTAGTGTTCCTTTCTCCCTTTCCACATAGAAATCAAACTTCAAAGAAACAAGATAGAAAAGTAGAACCAAAGGACTAGGAAGGATGTCAGGGCTTAGAACAGGGTTGAAGAAAGGGACAAAAAGTCTAAAAACCTGAGAATTTGTGTATCGTTGAAGGGCAGTAAGTGATGTACATGGCCTTTACCATAATAAAAAGGAAGCTATTCAAGGAAGATGCTGAAGAGATGTCAGGGTGATAATGATAAAGAACTGTGGTGTAACTGGTATCAGTAACCATCCAAAAGGATGGGCATGGCACCATGTGTATAAAGAACTATGGTGTAACTGGTATCAGTAACCATCCAAAAGGATGGACATGGCACCATGTGTAGGTGCAAAGGACCGCATAGTAAGATCATTGTGAAGCAGTTTTTATGCAGAGTCAAAAGACAAAGAACAAGCAAAGGAACTAATAACTAAAGGAGCAGCCAAAGGAACTAGCAGTAAGAAAAGAGAAGATCTGGAACTCTTAAAACTAAGTCATTTTTTGGCTTATGGGACAAACCAAACAGATAGAATGGTTCTGTTACCTATTAAGGAAGCCAGAGGACATGAAAACATCACTTCGTCATTTTTCTCTGACACCATTGCATCTTAGATTGTTAACCTCTTCCACGACAGAACACGGTACAAAGTTCATATTTAGAGTGAAAATGCTTTCTGTATCCAAACCATGTACCAGATCCATGTCTTGTTATTTATTAGGTTTCAACTTTTTATGGGTTCTTTTCTCTCTTTAAGAAAATATCCAAAATTGCATCCTAATTATAAAAAAAGTTAAAAGAAAAAACACCAAATGCAATGGCTCATGCCTATAATCCATCTTCTTGGGAGGCTGAGGTGGGAAGATCACGTGAGACCAGGAATTCAAAACCAGCCTGGGCAACATAGCAAGACTCTATCTCGTAAAACAAAAACAACAAAAAAAGTATAGCGTAAAGTTTCTACCCTAAACACATCATCTCTCATCCTGTGTACCTTCCCAAACACACTTCTCGTAGATAACCACCATTAATAGACAGTTCCTGTATATTCTTCCAGTAATTTTTCTGGGTTATCATATACATAAAAACATGTATACTTAATATTTATTATGCTTTACATAAACTGAATCATACTAAATGTTTAACCTAATTTAACTTGAAGTTTTTCCATGGATAATATGTAGGGGTTTTTTTTAATTGTATAGTATTCCATCATTAATAAACATTTGCTTATTATACATTTAGATTATTTTTAGATTTTCACTGTATAAACAATGGTTCAGTAAACATACCTCAACCTTTATCTTTGAACACTAGGAAGTATTTTTTTTAGGATGGTTACCTAAAATTAGAATTTCTGAATAAAAGGGCATATGCTATTTAAGACTAGTGAATATTACTAAATTACCTTAGTATAAAAAGGCATACTGGATTTTTATCCCTTATCCATAGCCTTACCAATGCTGGCTACTGTCCATCTTTTTTTAATACTTACCAAATGGACTGAAAGGAATTTTTCACTGTTTTAATACATATTTATTTAATTTTTGGTATAGTCATACTTTCTTGTAATTTGTCATTTGTCTATCCTGTGAATTGCCTATATATATTTCATGGCCATTTTCTCATTAGGATTTCTTTTTTTTTTTTTTTTTTTTTTTTTTTTGGAGACGGAGTCTCTCTCTGTCGCCCAGGCTGGAATGCAGTGGCCGGATCTCAGCTCACTGCAAGCTCCGCCTCCCGGGTTTACGCCATTCTCCTGCCTCAGCCTCCCGAGTAGCTGGGACTACAGGCGCCCGCCACCTCGCCCGGCTAGTTTTTTGTATTTTTTAGTAGAAACGGGGTTTCACCGTGTTAGCCAGGATGGTCTCCATCTCCTGACCTCGTGATCCGCCCGTCTCGGCCTCCCAAAGTGCTGGGATTACAGGCTTGAGCCACCGCGCCAGGCATAGGATTTCTTTTATTCTTACTGATTTCTAGAAATGCATTGTTTATTCCTTTTCCCAACTTGGCATCAAGTGTATCTTATGTTTTTCCTTCTCATAAAGTACGATATTTCATTTTAAGTTATGTTAATTTTCCTTTTTTCTTAAGCACATTAATAAAGGTACAACAGTGAAATTCTCATTTGTATTTGTCTACTCTGATTCTTATTGGATGAGTAATCATCCAGTAAGATGGGGAAATAACAGGATGTTTCATACAGCAAGCAAATAATTCAAAACATGGGAAGTTAACATAGAGGAGGTAGTGGGGATGCATAAAATCATAGTAAGTTAACAATGAGGGAACTAATTAAATTTCACTCAGTGTTTACAAACACTGGAAAACATTCTAACCTGATGGGTCTGATTTCTTTTGTTGGAATTGTTTTGTCTGTTTAAGGATAATGTGAATTACAGTGTGTGTACTATGAATTAGAATATACCACAGTATCTTAAAATTGTTTAGCATATATTTTAATCATTTGGATCTGCTTCACCCTCTTCTCCCCATGAAAAAAAATTGTTAAGTGCTCATGCCATATCTACTTATCTCCAATAACTATATTTACTTTAGCCTTAGCACTGCACCGGCCTTACAGCCTTATTCATTCATTTAGTTTCTAAACATCAAAATCTTAAATACTTTTTGTTTAAATTAGTTGTTATTTTGTTTTTATTTTCTTTTTTAAAAATTTCATTTTTTCTTTTTATCTTTTTGGATACCAAGTTTTAGTGAGTTAAGTGGCTGTCAGAGTATTGGACAGGGGTCTGTTTGAGGATGAATGGTAGGAACTTTACATTTGATACTGTCTTACTTTAATGAGTCAATACAAAAAGTACTTCATAGTATTTATGAAAAGTGTATATATCTAATGTTACATGAGAATGTGGCTAGGACTTTGTTTATGGTTTTTAAATTTCTGCATTCTAAAATTATGAAGATCAATTTATATGTAAGTCTTATGCATTAAGAACATGCTTATTGATAAATCTAAATCTCTATTTTAGAGCAATATACTTTGCTGCTTATTCAAACTGCAAGGAAAAGTTGAATGATGTATTTGATCCTGATTCTACCCAAGTACACATGATTTCAGCGGCAATGGCAGGTATGAATGTATAATATTAAAAAACAAAAAACTTCTTGAAACCTAGAGGCTTAATATTAATTATAAGTTTGTAGTGAGAAGTTGATGATTTATGTGCTTTTCATTGATTAGATGATTTTTACATTTATCCATGTAAACCAAATTAGGTATATGTAAAATCTGTCATCAGTTGACGTTTTTGTAGTTAGGAGTTTCCATGCTAGGGTACAAGTAATATATTTATATTGCCTTGTGTAGTCCACTGAATGTTTAGTGATCATTGTTAACAGTTTTAAGAATCCAACCATAATTACACTGTAAATAAGTTACAGAGCTGTGTTTTACTCTTCTCTCCTCAATTTCTGTTAGTGTCTTTTCCCTTTTTGCTGCATGTTTTGGCTTCTGTCTGAAATGTGTCGGCAATTCTTGGTAAAGTATTCATTTTGTCCTGTGCTCAAATGCTGAAATTTTTGTGAGTGATGATAATTCAGTTACCATGTGTATTTTTTAAAATTGTTTATTCTACATAATTTACACTAGATAGCTCCTGAAATTTAGACACTGGCTATGTGTACATGCTTACTATAGAAATGTTTCCAGGAACTCTCTCTTTCTGTCATCACTGATAAGTATATATGATTCTGAATTAAAACAACAAGTTTTAGGTCTTTATACTGCCATAAAGATAAACAGTTGGTTTGACCAATCTGGTTCTGGAATCATTTGCTGCTATGCATGTTGGACAAAGCCATGAACTTTGGTTTTCCATAGAAAATTCTCCCTAATATCTGAGATTTATTGCATATTTACTCATATCTCAGATTTTCAAATTATGCTGTAACTTTATAAACTGTAGCTGCTTTCATCAGCTATTGATCAATAAATTGAGTGTCAATTATGCGCTTAATAATAAGTGCCCTAAACTGTTAAACACTTTTGGTTTAGAAATAAATTGAATCAATTTGACCTATATACTTCATGAAGTAAGTAAGTTTGAAATACAAATTTCTGAAAGGTCAATAGCCCTTATCATATTACAAATTGTTTCTAAGACTTTTTGTATTTAGTAATTGTCGATTGACTCACTGAAGCTTTAAAACTGGAAGGGACAATCTAAAGGTCAAAAGAGTGAAATACAATCATTTACCAATAAGGAGACCTTGGGCAAATTCTGTAATTTATGTGAACCTCTGTTAGCTTACCCATGGAATGAGTCAAGTGGTCTACATAGATTTGGATTTTGAGAATCAGTTCTTTCATTTAGTGTCATAGAGATTATCTTGTTACAATTAGAATTTTTTTAATGTAATTTTTACAGATGTTGAATATTAATAGATAGAATTTTTCCCCTATGAATTTGGATGTAAGGTAAAGGTTGGTGGCCAGTGACAAACCTTATAACCACTCTATCAGGTTCTTTAAAAATACATTTCTGAATTACCAGTGATTATGATTTTGGCTTATAACCTCAGATAATTATAAAGAAATATTAATCTTATTTGAAAGAATTGGAATCTAGAAAGTTAGATGAGCGGTCATTTTAAGTTGATTTTTTTTTTTTTTCTTTTTTTTTTTTTGAAACGGAGTCTCGCTCTCTCCCAGGCTGGAGTGCAGTGGCGTGATCTCTGCTCACTGCAAGCTCCGCCTTCCGGATTCCCGCCATTCTCCTGCCTCAGCCTCCCGAGGAGCTGGGACTACAGGCACTCGCCACTGCGCCTGGCTAATTTTTTGAATTTTTTTTAGTAGAGACGGAGTTTCACTGTGTTAGCCAGGATGATCTCGATCTCCTGACCTCATGATCCGCCGGTCTCGGACTCCCAAAGTGCTGGGATTACAGGCCTGAGCCACCGCTCCCGGCCTTAAGTTGGTGTTTGTTATATCAATATAGCAAATGTAGAGGTTCAGAATATATTTCCACTGGAACATCTTATTTCATTAGATTATCTCATCAGAATTTATTACTGTATTTGTATCACATTGCAAAGAATTTCAGTAGAATTGTCACTTTGCACTTTTTTCTCAAATGTTTACGAATGTTAACATGTAGTTCGTTTTTATCTATACATTGATACCATTTCCCAACTTGAATTCCTCGAGTTTTGGTAAACTTATAGTCTCATACTTGTTCAGAGGTTATTGCACTGTACACTTATTGTGTAGAAAATACTGCTTGAATTTGTTCGCAGTTACATTGTTCTGAGAACTGTGCTTTCAGAGCTTCTGTGCACTATTAATGAGCATTAACATCTAGCTTTGCAGTTTTATTCATAACTATATGGTTGGTAAAACTGAATGGTCCAATGCAGACTCATTGAAGTAGCCTTTTGCCCCCTTTGTTCTTGAAATAATCTAGACCAGATTACTCTGGGGTTTTTTTTAGGATTATTTTTATAGGTCTAAACATGAATGATTTGGGGGTATGAAGTAAAGATAGTTCTGTGAAAAATCATTTTCAGCTGTCTATTCAAGGGAAAAAATGCTAACCTTGTCGCTTTAGTACACAAAAACACACTAAAATGGACCATTAATGATACTGCCTGCAAGATTTTAACACACCAGATAGCACACACATTAAGGATTTATAAGGCACTGTACATTATTTTTATTCCAAGTGACCTCTCAATTCATTTTCATTTTGCATTTTATCCATATGAACTCATGTTTAGATACTAAAAATTTATTTTATTAAAAGGACAGTTTAAAGTGGGTCTTTTTGTTGTAGTGCATACTATAAGAATGTGTAAGCCTCTAAAATTGAGCTGTACATTTTCATGCATTAAAAATTTTTTTCAGTTGTGAGGATATTTAATCAAATTAAATAATGTTGACCCTTAATATTTTGCCTGCCTTTTTTTTCTCTTACACATGACCTTTGACAGACTCAGTATATCTCAGCTATTGAGGGTATCTGTTTTGTTGCCTGTATATTTTGTTTAAATTAACTTGTATATTCCTCTGTATACACCTAGGCACAGATGTATGCAAAAAAATTTATTAAATTACTTCTTTCTTTATAGTAATTCCCAATTTTTAAAAGATTTTATCTGGCATGTTTATACTTTTATATAGAACATTATAAATGTAAAGGAAATGAATTCTGATTTTGATTGGATTATATATTCATACAGTTCTCAATTTTTAAAATACTAGTAATGTAATCATTGAAAGTTTCCTACATACGTAGTGGGTTTTATTTGCTTACAGCATACACTGTTATTTTTCAATTTATGTTTTTCTATTAGACTTAAACTTCATTATAATAAAGGCTTTTACTCATTAAATACAGGTATTGTCTTGCATTTATGAAATATTTTTGAACAATATTTTATTTGTCCATGGCAGTTAATTCAGCCAGATGGATGGTTGGACAGATGTTTTGTGTGTTTGTGTGTAAACATTCTTCCTGTTTTTTGTTTTGTAGAACACAAGAAATTAAATACAAAATAATGCAAAATATTTCATAAGTATGGATGTGCAATATTACTGGCCATAGTGCAAAAGGTGAAAGGTACTATTGTAGCAATGTATACTTTATTTTATTAAAAATTTATATAAATAGCTCCAAAATGAAGTTACTTGAATATTGGGTTTTTTTTTTTTTTTTTTAAAGATTTACTAAGTAGGCTGATTGTTAAAGAATAGAAATTGTGTTTTCACCTCCTTAATCATAATAGATAATAGTGGTAGGAAAATGGGAGATGATGATCCCCTGTAAATATTCCCTTTTGACAAGGTTAGCATTTTTTCTTTAAGGCAGAATTGATCTTCTTTTAGGTAAGTATTTAGATTCTGAAACTGCTGCAGATGGCAGGATTTTCAGTACTCGGTACATTTTTTTAAATGGCCCATTTTGATATTCCTTTCTTTTTTTTAAACTTAAAATTTTCAAAAAAGTTAGATCTCACAGTAAATATTTCTCAAATCCTTCCAATGGGATTCAATTTGTACACATGTTTCTGATGAGGTCACTGCTTGTTGTTATGATACAGAAAAGCCTGTGTCTATTTTAGGCATTTACTGTACATTTCTCCCGAGAAAAGAGTGAGATCGTGTCATCTCATGCTCCCCATCCGCAGGTCACTTCCTGTAGAAATATGGACTAACTTAAACCTCGTGAGTACTGATCTGAGCATCTCTTGCAGCCTGTAGTATAAGAAACGCACCCTGGGATTTTATAATAGCTGTGGAATTAGGAGGCGGGAAATTAACTTTTATTTCCTGAATTTGTGTGTGCATTGCGTATTTTATAAAGGCTAAGTCTGATTCCTTTATAATATTCCTTCTAGAAGGAAGAATGAGGTATTTTTCAGTCGTCATGTAATAAAAGCCTGGGGTCTTCAGCTTGGCGGTAACAGCCTTGACCTCCAAAGAATGTGATAACAATATATAGCTGTAAATGGTATTATACTGTCTTAAAAGTTTTAGATAAAATCACAGTTCTCTTTGCTTAGTATAACATATTTAAAAGCCTGATACAATGCTTTCCATTCTTTTTTGTCTGTTGATACTTGGCTTTCTTAGAACTCTTTTGCAAAAAAAAAAAAAAATTAATATCATTACTTTGCAAATAAATGCAGGATAAGAATATATGGGATCTTAGCTGTTTTAGTTTTAATTACTTTTAAAAGTGGTGTTAATACATTTAGGTTAGGTGGGCTTTGTTCTTACAGAAGTTAGTTGAAATAAAAAGTACCGAAAACGCAACACTACAGGTATCACTCACTTAATGAAATCAACATTTTCAGCAAGTTTAAGCAGAATTTTTCTGTTAATCTGGTTTTTAATTGGTCGACACTGTCAAATGGAATCTTACTTAGATAAAGCAAAACTTTTAAAGTAGCATTTAAAAAAATTTTTTAAGCTTTCTAACATGCTAACCACCCTACTAACAGTATGGCCAATATGTTGGCACTTTGCTTTTACTGACTGTGGAGCAATATTAGTTCTTCTTACCTTACAAATGGATCCCTCATGTCATCTTAAGTTCATTTTCATGTTTCACTAGGTGCTCAGAGTCTTAATATAAATTAGCATATTATCAAAATGTCACAAAATTAAAATGCAAAATAAAAAGTAATAGGCAATTTCTAAATTTCAGGGGCACTATTCCCAGTATCTTTGTGTGTGTTTGTCTTATAAGTAATGGAAAGATATGTTTAGCTTGGGCTAACCTCAAATTGCCTTACCATATTTAATGCTAAGTTACGATAAATTTTTGGTTTTTTCCATTGGCTTCATTTCTTAGATTATTAGATTATATTTATTAGATGTAATTATCCTAGTAATGTCTATTTAGTTTGTTAAAGTGTCTTTGGTTAGGAGAAAGTAATAGCATAAAACTCAAGGACCTGAGTTTTAAGTGGTAAAAGGCTAATAGCTGAAACTCTGTGGATTGTGCCTAGATTCTTTATCTAACCTAATGGTTTGCTGGCATTTAGGTTAGTGTCTTTATTAAGAGCTAGCTCTCACTGGGAGAGTTGAGCCAGAGCAACCGTAGTAAACATAGCGTACTGATAATAGCAATTACATAGGGATAAGATAACATTCTCTCACTTACCTAAATTTTAATGTGGCCTGTTACATAGGTTAATTTGTGCTTGGAAATGAATTTTAGTTAAGTGAGAAATACCTGTTGTTTGCTTTGTGACATTATAGTAATATGTACAGAGAATAATTTAAAATTATAATTTATGGGTCTTTAAAAAGTTTTGTTCCTAACAACATTTATAAAAATTTATTGTACTATTATAAAGTTTTTTATATATGGGTTTTTTTCCAGCCTCAAATTCTTTTGTGACTTGGAAGAGTATTATGGACAGAAGCTTGGGTATTTAAAGTTTGTTTTTAGAAATAGAACTTTTATTTAAAAAAAAAAAAACTTAGGTGCTCATCTTCTTTTCAAATAAGTATAATAAGATGAATGAGAATTTTTACCTAGATCGGCTGTTTTTAAAAAGTTTGATGTAAAGATTCCCAGTTTTAAGCTTTTAAAATTCAATAAAAAGCAAATAGTTTTTCTTAAGATTTCTATAAAATGATTAATAAAAATCATTGTGAGTAATGCAGAATATTTTGTTGGTTTATGCTGGCTAGCAGCTTTTTACTTACAAACTCTTAATTTTGCTGTGCAGACATTTAGCTAATACAGATATTTAAGTTTACAAAACAAGAATCATTAAATTGGAGTTTGACCAGAATATTGATGTCCGATTGCTTTAAAATATAATTTGAATATCCTAGCCTTTTCATGTAGAAAAATGAGGTTCAAAAGAAGAGAAAAATAATACTCTATAATTTTATTCTCAGTTAAGCTAGAACCATGCAAGAAAAATATTTAAACTGGTCTGATAGTTTCATGTTTTTCTTTTATTTTACCAAGAATATATGCATGAAAACAACCTTTTATATAAAAAGATGTTCCTGGGAACCTGCTCAACATTTTAAATTTTATCAACTTAGTACCTGCTGATGCGTCTAAAATTGCTGGTCCCATTCTAGTTTTATACTTATGTATGTAGTATTAAAAGCACTTAAGAGAAATGTAGACTATATAATCTTTACAAAAGTGGTAAAGGAATTATTTAAACTGAATATTTATTCCATTTATCTTGCTTGCTAAATAGATTTAATTGGAGCATCCATCTGTGTAATATCTGGGTAGTTCTACAATGTTAAAACAGTGGCTTAAGGAAGTAAAATTTGAGTTAGCCAGTTACTGACATAGAAAAGAACCCCGTGAGACCAAATTCAGCTTTGTAAACAATTTAGTATAATTATTTTGCGTATGTAGATATACCTTTGAAAGCCAAGAAAGGTTTATGATTGGATCTGTACTATATTAATTTAAAAACAAATTATTCTTAAGTATATTGTAGCATTTCTGTTCCTGTAAGTACTTTACTCATCTTGAACATACTGATCATTAGCCACCTTTATAAAAATAATGTGCCTGACCTGCTAGTATTTGATAGAAATATTAAAACAGTTAAGATCCTTAAACATTTCTGCATATAAGTTTTTATTGAATAAATGTAACTTAACGTAAGTAGGTCTATGAAGTCTGTGTAAATTAAAACCCTGTTTTGTGTAGATGAAGCAATCTTTATAAGTTTCTGTCATCAAGATTGTATTTTGTGTGCTATTTTTCCATAGCTAGGAAGGTGGCAGTAAAACATGCACTATCCTAGAAACATACTGTTCCAGGTAGATCTTAATTTACTACCTGGAATGAGCCATCTTAGGTGACCACCATTCTGCACCAATACTTAGTACATAATACTTTAGTTTTAAAGTAAACTAGAGCTGTCTTCTACCCTGAGTTTCTTCCATGTCTATAAAAGTAAGAAGGAACTTCCAATTTGTAACTTTTTGAACTTTTGAGTTTTTGTATGTGTTTAAGTAGATGAAGATAGGCCTGTCCTAGTAACCCTAACAAAAACTTTACTGTGATACGGTTATTTTAACAGTATTAGTAAGTATATATGTAGAAAGTATTCATGGGGCCAAACAACAGTCTTTCCCACTATATAATCAATTGAAGATCAAAATATTGGTGAAATTTGACATTTATGTAGAATTCATTTTGAATGTAGTGATTTGGAATGCTAATCAAACCCCAAGTAACTGTTTTTTTAGCTGGTTTTTAGGATCCCAGGTGCATGCTTTTTAGCCATAGAATACACAAAATGTCTACGTGTTTGTAGAGATGGATTTCTGAATTCAGCTTAGATAGTAGAAAGCACCCTAAAGGATATTCTAAGTAGGTTGGGAAAGCAATTTATATTCATTTTGCTTTTAAAAGAATCTGTTAGTTTAGGACAGAATTTGAGAATTCATATAGATTGGAAGTGAAGACAAATGTTTGTCATTGTATGGATTTGTAAAATGAAAAGTGTAACATATACATAAATTAGTAGTTTATATACATTTTCTTTAATATAGATTTATCTAATTTTTAAAACCTTAAAGTTAATAGTGTATTCTTCATTTTTACCAGAGTTCATTTTAAACATGTTTGTTTAGGTTTTACTGCAATCACAGCAACCAACCCCATTTGGCTTATAAAGACTCGGTTACAGCTTGATGCAAGGTATGTTAATTCCTTAAAATAAAATTGGTTAAAGTGGATTTAACCACTTTTTTTCTACAAATTTTTTCTTTCTTTTGCTGCTGAATTTGTTGTTGTAGTTTTGAAACTTGGGTCTGCCATCAGAAAAAAGATAATGTAAGAGTTGACAATATGAGCTTTTCCAGGTGAAAAAAGTGTATTATTAATATGTGTTGTTTTGTTTTGTTTTAAAAAGAGTGGCTAGAAAGATTCCGTAGAGAAACAGAAAGGAAAGAAAGAGATAGATTAACCTAACCCAAAAGGTAATACTTTCCCTACATGGGTACTTATAATTGGCCTAGGCTAGAACCCTAGGCTGACAAAATAGTTCTCATATATCATCTGTTACCACTGACCACTTTATAATAGTAAGATTCATTCATTCAACAAACCTATATTAGCAGATACTGCTATGTCTTAGAGATGCACCAGGAAACAGTGGGGACTAATTTTAAATGGAATAATCAAGGAAAGGTTTTTTGAACCCATTTAAAGCAGAGGAACCAATCTGTGCAAACCTCAGAGGTTCTAAAGTGTAGGGCCTTTGGTGTTCCGGGAACTGAGGGTAGGCCAAACGCAGTGCTGCATAGGGTCTTGCCATCTCAGCTCTCCTATTGGCTTTAGAATAGACTCAAGTAGCAAGATGGTCCTATCTTTTATGTTACAATAATAATATTGATTTTAAACTATTTTAGACTTTCAGTCTGGAGTAGGTTCTGTGTATAACATGTTTTTACTGTTTTATATTTTGGTGTTTGGGAAATAGTGTTATGTCCTATAGGCTTTAAGTCAAACTGATCTAACACATCATTAACAATTATGCCTGCTTAAATATCTGTTTTCCATCTTCTGTCATGTTGAACTATATACTGTTTGGAAACTTGAAATATCTAACTGTTTGATCTGAAATAGATCTTTTAATAAAATCTTAAGTGTTGTAGTAAAACTCCAAGTTTATTTCTTAAAGCCACATATCTGAAAAGTAATGGTAGCTAAGACTTATTCCAAAGGTTATAAAGTACAAGATGCTAGTCCACATTATTCTATTGTAAACTACCAGGGTTAGGTTTCACTGTGTTTAGCATTGCTTTATAAGGAATCCAGGAAAAGCATGACTTAAAACTCTTTATTTTTTTCCACTTGTAACACAAGCTAGCACAATTCTTAGGCTTGCAGGGTTGGGGAGTTAGATAGGGGTGGGGTGATAATGAAAGGTTGACTTGAGGATTCTAGTTTATAAGGCTGAGGGCTGGGTGCAATGGCTCATACTGGTAATCCCAGCACTTTGGGAGGCCAAGGCAGGAGGATTGCTTGAGGCCAGGAGTTTAAGAACAGTCTGGGCAACACTGCAAGACTTAATCTCTACAAAAAAAAATGCATGCCTGTAGTCCTAGCTACCTGGGAGGCTGAGATGGGAGGGTTGCTTCAGCCCAGGAGTTTGAGACTGCAGTGAACCATGATTGCACTATGGAGACTCCATTTGTTAAAAAAGAAAAAAAAGAAAAATCAATAAAAAAAAATAAAAATAGGGCTGATATGTCACCTTTCAGGATTTGTATCTCTTTTAACTTGTGAGGAAGGATCTTTAATGGCAGAAACTAGTTACAGTTGGTTTGTGGATCATTTATCTAATAGGTATTCAATATCTCAAGGCAATCCATTCATAAAACTGGTGGAATCTGTAGGTAATTAAGTGGGTGTTGTGGTGGTGGTTTTATTTTATGTCAGAAACAAGTTAGGTATAATTTATAAATAGGTAAATTTTCCCTTTTTTTATAGGTAGCATATAAACCTATCTCTTTATAGATAAGGTCCTGTTGGGGGAATCAGTATAAGGTAACAAATATTGTTAAAACTCAAAATTACATGCATGTGTAGGAGGAGATGTTGTATTCTGTAAGAGTAGGTGCTGCCCCCTTAGGTAGAACTAAGGACATTGTCTTAGGCAGAGTACTGAATAAATACTTTATGACACTACAGGTTCTCATTTACTAGTCACCAGGGAGACTGATATGGCCATTGCCTTTAAATGATCATAGGGAATTTGACTTACATTCACCCCATTGCCTCTTATGTAGAATATGAGTGGGGTTGAAAGAGAATCCCTCAGGTGCACAGAATTTTAGTTAATCATACTGCTTGCTTTATGATATTGTATCATCATTAGTGTCTCAGTCATTCTATTTGTGTTACTAAATGCAAAGGAAATTCAGTTTACTTAGAACTGGAATTAATACAATGTGAGGATTTTTGTTTACTTTGTTTTGTTTTTGTCTTGAGCTGCAGTCAGGGTGTACAGTTCCTAAAGGATTTGATTGCTTATCACTGCCACATGAACCCCAATGAGGACACGAGACTGAAGATTCAATGTAGTGCATTTTGCATTCAGTAAAATAAACTATTTACTTATCACTCATTTCATACGACAAATTTGAGACAAAAGAATAGGAAATCTAAAATATGAATTTTTTTTTAAGTTCTAATTTAATTCTTCATGAGTTAAGGCCATTATTATTAGAGTGACATATTTTATTATATTTTACTTACTTTATTTAAAAAACCTATCAGTAAGATGTTTCTTTTTGCTTTTCAGGAACCGTGGGGAAAGGCGAATGGGTGCTTTTGAATGTGTTCGTAAAGTGTATCAGACAGATGGACTAAAAGGATTTTATAGGGGCATGTCTGCTTCATATGCTGGTATATCAGAGACTGTTATCCATTTTGTTATTTATGAAAGTATAAAACAAAAACTACTGGAATGTAAGACTGCTTCTACAATGGAAAATGATGAAGAGTCTGTGAAAGAAGCATCAGATTTTGTGGGAATGATGCTAGCTGCTGCCACCTCAAAAACTTGTGCCACAACTATAGCATATCCACATGGTAAGAAGAGATATCTATTAAATCAGAAATATTTTCCCACCCCAGCCAACAGCTCACTTATTAAAGCATTTATAATTTTACTGCGTTCTGGTATAACAAAATACAATTCTTGAGAGTTCATAATGAGATTAAATCTGGTTAAGTAACGTAGGCTCTATTAATAGGTCAGTATTATGCTATCAAATAGCATGGTGATGATTGAGCATGAACTCTGAAGTCAATCAAATTCCAGCCTTACTCACTTCCGCTTGGTGACTTTTGGGCAAGTTTCTGATTTTTGAAAAGAGCATAGATGTTTGGGCAAGTTTCTGATTTTTGAAAAGAGCATAGAGGTAGGCGCTATAGTAAATAGTTTACATACATTACTAATCTACGTAAAAATTATCTAAAGTACTTATTTTCCCTGTTTTGCTAGAACATAACCAGAATTGTTCTCCTTTTCAAATGGAATACTGAAAAGAAATGGAAACATGAAATAACTTGCCCAAGGTCACATACCTACTTAATGCTGAAGCCCAAATTTGAATTAAAGTCTGTAATCCCAAAGACCAAGCTATTTTACATTATTTCATGTTGGCAAATAAGTATATTAATATTTCTGTATTTAAATTTTATAATAGCCTTTTTCATTGATAGCTAGATAAATCACTTAAGAATTTATTTGCTACATGCTGAGGTTTTTTGGTAGCTTTTTTGGTTGTTTTAAGTGTAGCTTTTGATTTTTGCATGTTTAAGATTTGTTTTTTAGTGTAAGCACTTCGTTTTTGTTCACTTACACTGATTAATATTTACCGTGTCCATTGTATATCATATCAGGAAAAATGAGACAGGCCTAGAAAATGCACATTTGCTCTAATAGTAATTTATGAAACCAACTCTTTAACCAGGTTGGACTATGAACTTATCTCAGTTTCCTGAAGGAATTTCCTGACTTTTCTAAAAGAAGTCAAAATACGACAGTATCAGCAATATTGTTTAGATACTGACCTATGGGATGGGTTAGGATGGTGGCCTGCTAAGGTGTAAGGAATAGGGTTTTGGGGTTTAAGCAGACTTTTCCCTTGAAGTGAGATGATGTCATTACAGGAAGAGGTACAGTTGATAAACAAGATACGTTATTCTTTTTTTTTTTTTTTTTTTTTTTGGTAGACAAAATGTCACTGTGTCACCCAGGTTTGAGTGCAGCCACATGATCATAGCTCACTGCAACCTTGAACTCCAAGGCTCAATTAATCCTCCTGCCCCAGCCTCCTAAGTAGCTGGGACTATGGGCTCAGGCCACTATGCCCAGCTAATTTTTAAATTTTTAGTAGAGACGTAGTCTCTGGTTCCCCAGGCTGGTCTCAAACTCCTGGGCTCAAGCGATTCTCCCACCTCGGCCTCCCAGAATGCTATAGGATTACAGGCGTGAGCCACCACACCTGGTCAAACAGGACATTTTCGAGTTAAATATATAAATGGCACGAATCTTTAAGACAGAACAGATTTCAAGTAAATAGTAACAATTGCTGTGGGTTGCTTTAGACTATTTCCCCATGCTCTTCTGGAATACTTTGTTGAAAAAATTTGAGAAATAGTGGATGTGAAAAAAGTAGTTACATAGGAAGCTCTGAATTCTTGTCCCAGCTTCTATGCGCAGCTGGCCAGAATCTCTCAGTAGCTCTGGTTTCTCATCTTTTAAAATGAGGAAAAATTGGACTGACTAATCTTTAAGGTTCATTCAGCTCTTAAAAATTTATGATTTTTGCTTACTTGATTCCCAGGCTGGGATTTATAGCTGGCAGCTAATGTTTGGAACATTGTCAGCTTCTTTGTCCACATGATGTTTCACACTCATATGTGTGGACTGTTTTGAATAGATTAATAATGCTATTGTTTCTTTGTAGTATTCATGTTAAATCTTTTTTGCTTGTTTCTCACTGTATCCTTTTTATATTCATCCTGGATGCCACCTCTTTACTGCTTCTTCACCTTCTCCTCCTTCTTATATCTATCCTTCGTTTTATCTGTTTAGCTTACAACTGATACTTCTCTTTTGTTATATTGTGTCTTTTTACATTCAAAGACTGTAAAGTCTTATAATTAACGTGCATGATTTGGGCCATATTAGAAGTTTGATGTTACTATAATGAGACTGGTTTCAATAAGCTACACATTAGAAGCTACTCCTTTTTTATCCTGAGCTTACACTTATAGACTGATAAATGGGATGTGCTCAGTTATAATTAGAAGAGTGTAAAGATATCAATAAAGTTTAAGTAAAATGATTTTATTTCTTTCCTAAACAGAAGTTGTAAGAACAAGACTACGTGAAGAGGGAACAAAATACAGATCTTTTTTTCAGACACTAGCTTTGCTCGTTCAAGAAGAAGGTTATGGGTCTCTTTACCGTGGTCTGACAACTCATCTAGTGAGACAGATTCCAAACACAGCCATTATGATGGCCACCTATGAATTGGTGGTTTACCTACTCAATGGATAGCAGCATGAGGGCTGCTGTACTACAAAAAAAGAAGACCAAAAGATGACAGTGGACCATGGAATATGGAAGCCAGCATGGCAGACAGAAGAAAAATAGTTTGGGGACATGTAACTATTATAAGTGGAAGTTTTGTTGTAGGAATTACAGTGATCACACCACATTTCTTGGCCTTTCAGTAATGTGGAGAAAAAAAAAAAACCTCAGAACCTCCAAGGAAATGCCTTTAGAAGCACTCCTCTCTCAAAATTGCCATTCTCTCTACCATGTCCACCAGACACAGTTGGGTTTTGTTGATTTATGGCAGTCTTTTAAACAAAGCCATCTTTAATTTTACATACTGTATTGTAACTATCCAAAGAAAGTATTGGCAGTCATAAATCTATAACTTCCGGCTTTTGTTTAATTCCAGTAAAATCACAACAATGACAATGAGATCGTCAGTATTATTTTCACATTTCCCTGAGAGGACCTGGCACAATATTTTATATTTAATTATTTGCAGTAGTCACTGTTTTTGACAACCAATGAAATAGCGTCTAAATATCTTGTATATTTTTTAGCATCAAAATGTTTCAGTTTCCACTGCTAACAGGTGCTTGATGTTTAGCCTAATGTGGATATTTAAATTGTTAACATACCAAACACACATGGTAATAGTTTGGGACAAAATAACTAGTAAATTGTTGATTCTTGGCTATTTCGCTGACTGCGGCATGTCCTCATGTCTTCTTTAATTTTGTGGTACATGAATGAATGCATTTATCTTTCAGTGACTTACTAGTTATGAACTTGAATTATCACCTGTTTGTCATACTTAAGTATCATTTACATAAAGTATAAAACATTTTTCACTTTTGAATCTTTCCCTACTTTCACATTAAGAATTTGAACTTTTGAGTTTTTTCCAGGTCTATATATGATAGATTACATTTATTTTGTAGAGAAAATAGTAATTTAAAGTTTTGCCATTTTAAGGTGATGTTAATATTTGGGACAGTATAAATATTACAGACAAGGGCCTCGTTGCTATCTGCTTTAGCAGGTAGTGACATTAATTAACTTCTAGTTTTGTGTAAATAAACAAACTGCTTTTGACAAATTTATTCTGTCCTAGTTTCCTGAGTGGTAAATCATAGAAAGATTCAAGTTCATTTGGGTTAAATGTGCTAACAGGATGTAGCTTTTAAATTTTGCTATTGAGTCAGCTGTACCTTTTAATATTTTAAATGTGTTACGTGTATGGCCCTTATAAAGATGTTTGCTGTAATTCTTTTAAAAGACTTCGCCTATGCTATTCTGATGTATAAAAACTGCCACGATTGGACGCCAATGTGTGGTACTCATTTCAGTACCTGAACTGTACATTTTGTGCAATGGCTTTATCTAAAAGAATGACTCTTTGTGAAAGCACTTTGTGGCCTTTTGGGGGCGGAGGTGGTGAGAGAGTAGGAGAGAATACCATGTTAAGATTTAAAAAAAAAAAATTGATCATGTGTTAGGCAGAAAGAGTGTTCATAACATTTTTCTGGGTTTTAAGTATGTTGTTTTGGAGATCCTTAATATAAATGTTTTAGGTATTCTGTGTACCCTGTTGTGCCCCCAACATTATAGATACTGCAGCGTGTCATCGCAAGCTTTCTCTCCTGTCACCAATGAAACATAGTGCCCTGTTAAATTCCCCCATTTTAACTTCCTTGTGGTCAACAGTAACTGGATGTTTTTGAGGTGCTCAATTGGAATAAAAATATTCCAATCTATTTGGAGACCAAAGGCAAAATCAGCTTTCTTACCTTTGGAATTATTCGTACCTTTCATGGTAAATTTCAGCTTTGACACATATTATGAGGAACATACCAAAAACGGGTTCGTAATAAATCTGTAGAGAAGGTCTGAATCTATCGTGTTTGCCTTTTCAGGTGCCATTTCTACTGCCTAATACAGTGCCATTTGCCTTGTGAAGACCCATAAACATTCATTGTGTTGAATGTAAGGTAGAGACTCTCCCTAGTCTTACTGATCTCAGTACCCCACAAATGATTAAGAATGATATGAAAACCAGCAGCTAAGGAACATCTTATTATTTAGTTGTAGCATATTCATAACAAGTGTCCTTCAAGGATGAACATATATTCTCATTCTATTTGTATTTATCAAGTAAAACTTGTGTTGACCTTTAGTGCATTATATTCAGCTTTTGAAAGTATTATGTATGTACTGGAAAGAAAAGAAATCTTAGAGTCTTGGACATTGTTTATTTGTGCAACAACTAGAAAGGAGCAATGAGGTTTATTTCAGTTGTATTTTTCCCTAAGCACAATCTGCCATAGTTTATGTATGACAGAGATAATTCAGAAAAGAAAACTATATATAAAAGTTGTATATAAAGTTTGTCTCTGAAATATTTCTTTGAAGTTTTTAAAAAATTGACTCATGTTTAAAAACAAAAACATTCAAAGCATTGGACTTTTTTTTCATCTGTTTATCATGACTTTTTTATTTCTGGTGTAGAGGTAGTCCACATTGTTTAGATTGTATGTACTTTTAAATTTCAAAATTCAAATCTGAAGAATTAGCAGTTGTGATTTCGGGATACCATGCAGTGCTTTTAATCCCAAGAAAAAAAATCTGTCACCGAAAGTTGGCTTGATTCTCATTATGTAACTTTGTAGAACCATCCTTTCTAGATGGGTCCCCCACAGTGGATTTGTAACTTTGAAGTCAGGATAGAATATCATTAGATTATCTGTGGAATAGCGTTACTATATTAGGACCAGCAGAATTTGGGTTGGTAAAAATAATGTTTATTACTGGATTACAAACATTTCAGCATTTTAAGATTGGTTTTAAATCACTAAAAATATTTATTCAGATTTGAAGGATTTAAGTGCTAAAAATCAATCCATTTCTTGCTCTTCAAGAATTGTCCATGCCTGCCTTTTGTTGTTTACATGCTCTTCTGCCCAGACTGTTAGTAATCTAGGGACCCTCTTTGGAACTGATGAATACAGTTCAGCCTTTTCTTCTCAAATATCTAATGACTTTAACATTCCTAAGAATATAGGTATTTCTGAATGATTTAAATTTGAGGGATTTTAATACATAAAATACAGTGTACAAACTTTCTGCCCACTCAGATCTCTTCTCCATCATGTGCTTACATTTCCCATTAACCTACACACTGATTTTTATGCTACTCCTTGTAGAAACAAAATTCTAGTTTGACTCAGTTTTTGTGTTTATAAACTTTTGGAATGTATACCCCCGTGTATGTGAACAATTAGGACCTATCAGTCATAGCTAAATAGTGAACCTCAAAAGTGTTAACTTTGGACTATTCATGTGAGGTTTGGTATCTTGCATTTATGTACATGGCTGTAAATTATGTGCATTTACTCTGTATTTATGTTACCTAGCTGACTTTTACTTGAATTGTTCAAATTTTAAAAATTAAAATACGCTTATGAAAATATGGTGACTTTTTCTATAATACATCAACATTTTATTGAGAATATAGTCACACTTTTTTGGATTATCCTATGTGTGGAACAAAAATCTATTGCCATTTTCAGGTTAAGTATTAGGCTCGTTTGATTCAGTCAGCAAACCTTATCTTGAGCACTTTGTATCTATTAGACTAGTGATGTCTAAAGGAACCAAAAGGTCAAGTAATCCAACTCCCTCGTAGTATAGAAAGAAATCTTGCGTATCTTCCACAGGTTTATTGACTTTTATCCAAAGCTTTTCATGTTTTCATTTCAGCCTTTGTGAAAGTTGATATGAAAAATACAGAGGTGAGAACTTGTTAGAATAACCAAATGAATCCACATATATTAGATCGAAATACAGATGACAGATAAAATGCTATGTAGTGCCCACTTGCTTTACATTTTGTCTATTAGGTTTTCCTGAATTGTAGTTAACATCAAACACTGTCCAGTCTTGTAGGTGAAGAAACCAGAACAAAATATCTTTTGTGTTTCAACATTAACATAAATCTGAAATTGTTGGCTTTAATAGTACTCTGCACTGAAGGCACTGGCAAAATAATGGTTAAGATTGAGCACAAGCGTTGCAAGTTGTGTGTGTGTGTGTGTGTTTATTACTGAACATTGGGAGCCGTGATAGAGGAAATAATTTGTGAGTTCATGATTTCTTAAGGTTCTAGTGTAACATCTATACAACTGATAAAACTCAGGCAAGCAAAATGTAATTAAATGTCCCCCCCCCCCTTTTTTTTGATAGGGAGTTTCACTCTTATCGCCTATGCTGGAGTGCAATGACATGATCTCGGGTCACTGCAACCTCTGCCTCCCAGGTTCAAGCGATTCTCCTGCCTCAGCCTGACTTCCCTTTTGTTTATTTTCACACTGTATAGACCAGCTGACTGCCTTAATATGTATTGAATCAATTCAAGATTTATGTATATAGAGTGTTGTTTATACAGTGGTTTCATGTGATTTCTTAATAGCCCATAGATCCAATAACATACAGAGGAATATTAGTCACAACTGGACTCTTGTAACTTGAGTGCTCTGAATCTTAGTCCTGTGTTTTTTTATTTACTACACTAGGTTATTCATCAGCACTTGACGCTAGGATGATGTTTTAGAAACTTCATTTGAAAGGAAAGATGGATAGAAGTTGGCTCTGAATGAAACATTAGGAAGTAATCAGAAACAGAGTTGAATACATAAGAACGGTATGAACTGTCTTAGAAGCTAATGTATATAGACCTTAGATGATATCCTGAGGCCAGTGGGGAACCTCTCGAAGTTTTTTTTCTCCCAAAGAATGATTGGCAACATCCTAGAAAATCAGACTTAACAGATACTAGTTTGTCTTATGTAAGTTGCTCTTAATCATACTGTCTATGAGCTTCAGGAGTGTCAGCATGATCTGTGTTCTCTGAAACTATTAATTCTTTTAGCAAAATCTGGTTGCATGGAGAAAATGGCATTTTTAAACTTTGAAATGGATACAAATTTTACAGGCTGATACGGGGAGGGGCATTCTTTGTTAAAGGTCAAAGTGTTTCAGCCCAAGTAGGGAAAAATAACCCATTTTCTTTTGTTCTTACCTCCTAGGAATTGACTCAAAAGGTGTGAATTTCTTGAGATTTTAAAACCAGGGGTAGACCACGATTCCAAACCTAATCTAACTCAGGAGCTTATCAAATGCAACCAAACAATTTACTACTAGACCCCTGATTCTCTGTTTCCAGGTCCCCTACCTGCTCTTCCAATGCACTACAGAATTCTTCCTTGAGTCTTTCATTGTCAAGGATAAACAGCCCTAACATTCTTCAACCATTACTTCTGAATCTTAACTTTTAAGGTTCTCTAATATGATCAATCTCCTTAGTATGAACTTAACTGAGGTGTTTTAGAGGCCCAGACTATTTGATCTATACCTTCCTAAATTAGATATTGATTCTTAGGGTGTGTTTTTTTTGTTTTCCTAACTTGCAAAAATTGTACTGGAGCAATTGGACATCAATATGAATTAAAATGAAGCATTATTTCACCCCCTTGATCCAATCCCCTCCCACCAGAACCCCCACTTACGACACTGGATATTACATTTCAATATGAGATTTGGGCAGCGACACATCCAAACTGTCACTGTACATTTAAGATGTGTTCATGTTAAGCATTTTTAACTTAATAATGCAAAATAGCATAAACTAGGTACTTATCTCTTTAAAGTGCTTCACCCAGAAGACAGCAAAGAGATAAGAGAACTATATGGAAGAAAAGTTAGGTATCACGGAGAATGGGATGAGCATGTCTAATGTACTTCTGATCGGAGTTCTAGAGTAAACGGAGAGGATGGAGAAGAGACAATATTTTAAAAGGTAATTGGAGGCCAGGCACGGTGGCTCGCGCCTGTAATCCTAGCACTTTGGGAGGCTGAGGCAGGCGGATCACTTGTGGTCAGGAGTTCGAGACTAGCCTGGCCAACATGGTGAAACCCGGTCTCTACTAAAAATACAAAAACTAGCCAGGTGTGGTGGCAGGCCCCTGTAATCCCAGCTACTTGGGAGGCTGAGGCAGGAGGATCGCTTGACCTCGTGAGGCAGAGGTTGCAGTGAGCCAAGATTGCACCACTGCACTCCAGCCTAGGCAGCAAAGGGAGACTCAGTCTCAAAAAAAAAAAAAAGGTAATTGGAAAACTTCCAGCATTGATGATAAACATGAATCCACAGCTCCATGAATCACAATGCATTCTAAATAAGATTAAAACATGCCTATAAACATTGTAGTGAAATGGAAGAATATGAAAACAAAGTGAAGATACTGATTTCTGCTACCTGGATGATGGGTTAGGAATGACGGTGAAATAAATTTCAGAAAAATTAAAACAGTTTGCCACTAGCAGCAGCTCAAGCTCACCAAAGGAAATCCTGTTCTACACCACTGTAGGATGACTATAGTTAGCAATAATAGATAGTTTCAAATAGCTAGAAGGAGGAATATTAAATGTTTCCAAAACAAATGATAAGTGTTTGAGATTATGGATATGCTAATTACCCTCATCTGATTACTATACATTGCATGTAACAAAACATCACTATGTAGCCCTTGAATATTTTTTAAAATTAAATTTTTTAAGATGTCAGAAAACCAGAAAGGATGTACTTTAGGCAGAAGGAATGTGATATCAGAAGAACTAAGATGGAAGAAAAAAAGGCAAACAAAACAGGTGGGCAAGTGCAAAAGGTGATTTACCATATAAAAAGTAATAAGTAAAATATACACAATAGGCTGAGTGCGGTGGCTCACGCCTGTAATCCTAGCACTTTGGGAGGCTGAGGCGAGAGGATCACCTGAGGTCAGGAGTTCGAGATCAGCCTGGCCAACATGGTGAAACGTCGTCTCTTCTAAAAATACAAAAATTAGCCGGGCATGGTGGCACATGCCTGTAATCCCAGCTACTTAGGAGGCTGAGGCAGGAGAATTGCTTGAACCCAGGAGATGGAGGTTGCATTGAGCCAAGATCACACCACTGCACTCCAGCCTGGACCACAGAGCAAGACTCTGTCTCGGGAAAAAAAAAAGATACATACACACACACACACACACACACACATACATATATATACACATACACACACATATATATGTATACACACAATATAGTCTATGACAATTTTATGAAAGTAAAGAGGGAGAGAAATGGAGTTAAAGTGTTCTACAAAGCATTGTGTTATCCAGGAAGAAGATGAAGACTAATTTTAATTTTTGTTAAGTATACATATTGTAATAAGTAGGGTAACCATAAAAGAACATAAATAGTGTAACTAGTATACTTGTAGAAGGAGAAAACATGAAATAATTCTTTTTTAAAAATCAGTTCAAAGGAAGGCCAGAAAGGAGAAACCATGAAATTACACAGTTTTAAATCCAAATCTATCAGTACCATTGACTCTTGAACAACACAGGTTTGAACTGCAAGGGTTTGCTAATAATACACAGACTGTTTTCAGTAAGTATATTGAAACGTTTTTTGGAGATTTGTAACAATTTGGGGGGGAAAAAACCCTCACAAACTATGTAGCCTAGAGGTAACAAAAAAATTAAGAAAAAGTTTCATGTGTGTTCCATGACAGAGCCATATATGCAGACACAGAAGGAGCCTAGAAATCAAAGAATGAGGCAAACAAGTCCAGTTTGTCAGTATAGGGTAATTGGTTTAGAGAACTTACCAACAGAAGCATGGTCTTGGGCCGCTGCAAGACAGGTAGAGCTTTGCTGTTACCCTCAGCCCCAGGGCTTTATACCATCGAAAAAGGGAGTACATGATCTGTGCAAAACAGTTAGAGGCCACCCTCCAGAAGAGGTGAGAATCCTGTGTGCATCATAGCCTATAATTTGTGCAATAACATTAAGGTTGCTTTGATCTAAAGGCAAGATTTAGTGAGTACATGCTCTTACTTTTAGGATAGTAAATAAAGTAGAAATCAGGAGGGATTCATGAGACTGGGGTCAATCATAAGTCAACATGATGGATTACCATCCAAGATGGTGTCACTTTTGTCTCCACAGTATGTGATGAATGCATAAAATAATTGTAGATACTACTTTATCATTTACTACCATGGAATATATACAAATCTATTTTGAAAAGTCAAAATTTATCAAAATTTATGCTCACAAACAAACCATACATGGTGCCATTTGCAGTCCAGAGCAATGTAAGCAAATGTAAACAGGCAGTATTATAACCATACAAAATTAACTAGTACATACTTTACTACTGTAATAATTTTATAGCCACCTCTTGTTGCTATTGTGGTAAGCCCAAGTATTGCAAGTATCCATTGAAAATGCCATGTGACATGACACTAATCATCTCAGATGAGCAGTTCCTGTCTCCAGTAAATTGTTCATTGCAGTAAAAAGTGGTGTCTCTTGCTTCTCAGGTATTTTTTGTAGTGTTTAGTGCAATACCATAAACCTTGAGTAACACCATTAGACTCATGCAAAATACAACTATAAGTGTTGGAAGTGCTCCCAAGAAGCAAAGAAACGCATGACATTACAAGAAAGAGTTTAATTGCTTGATGTGTGCTATAGATTGAGGTCCGCAGCTGCATTGGCCTGCCATTCAAGATAAATTAATCTAGCTAAGGACCATTATACAAAAAGAAAAATTTGTGAAGCCATGGCTGTGGCTACACCAGCAGGTGTGAAAACCTGGCACTTTTTTCTGAACTACTTTTTTATCTCATTGCAAATGCAGCTTTTATGTGAGGCAGGATGGCTATTAAAAAGGCATTACCTATAGACTAATATGATTTGAGAAAAGGTGAAGTCATTATATGGCAACTTAAAAGAAAAGAGAGGGGTCTAAAGCTGGAGAACGTAATGCCAGCAAAGGATGGTTTGATAATTTTGGAAGATATTTGGCTTTAAAACTGTCAAGATATCAGAAGAAGCAGCTTCTGCCAACCGAGAGACAGCACACACATTCCCAGAAACCATTAGGAAAATCATTGAGGAGAAAGGATAGCTGCCTACACAGGTTTTTGTTTCGTATTGTTTTCATTTTTGTTTTTTAGAGAGTGGGTCTTGCTTTGTCACTTAGGCTGGAGTGCGATGGTGCCATCATGGCTCACTGTAACTTTGAACTTCTGGGCTCAAGCAATTCTCTCACCTCAGCCTTTCAAGTATTAGGACCATAGGTACACATGACCAGGCCTGGCTAAGTTTTTTTCTTTTGTTTTTTTGTAGAGACAGGGTCTTGCTATGTAACCCAGGCTTTGAACAGGTTTTTAATGCAGACCAAAGTGCCCTATTCTGTGGGGGGGAAATTCCACAAAAGACATTAATTAGTAAGGAAGGGAAGTGAGCACCAGAATTTAAGGCTGGAAGGGGTAGGCTAACTCTACTGATGTGTGCAAATGTAGTCAGGTTTATGATCAGGACTGTCCTTACCTATAAAAGCTGCTAACCCCCAAGCCTTAAAGGGAAAAGTTAAAAATCAGCTGCCAGTCTTTTGGCTGTACAACAAGAAGGCCTGGACAAGAAGAGCCCTTTTTTCTGAATTGGTCCCATCAGTGCTCTGTCCCTGAATTCAGGAAGTACCTTGTCAATAAGGGACTGTCTTTTTTCGTTTTATCTTTTTTTTTTTTTTAAGTTCTGGGATACATGTGCAGAACGTGCAGGTTTGTTACATAGGTATACATGTGCCATGGTGGTTTGCTGCATCTGTCAACCCATCATCTAGGTTTTAAGCTCCACATGCATTAGGTATTTGTCCTAATGTTCTGCCTCCCCTTGCCCCCCACTCCCCAGGGACTGCCTTTTAAAGCTCTTATGATATTGGATAATGCCTCTGGGCACCATGAGTTCAACTCCATGAATTCAATACCAAGGGTATCAAAGTGGTCTACTTGCCCCAAACACGATGTCTCTAAATCAGCCACTGACCACCAGATCATCAGAGATCTGGGGGTCATAAGGTTTGAGGTTAATTAAACACAGTATTCTGTGGAAGGGATTGTCAATGCTGTGGAAGAGAACCCTGAGAGAGAGAACATCATGAAAGTCTGGAAGGATTACACTATTGAAAATGCCATTGCTGTTGCCATATTCTTAGATTGTTTCAGGTATTTGGGCCCTATGACATATTTTTTATAGACATCAAGTTTCCAAGACAATCTAATTAAGACAATCCATTTAGATTGTCTTATTACTTGAAACAGGAAATTCCTGCTGGAGAAAACTGTGTCCAGATCTTGTGCATGAATTCGGAGGCTTCATGACAGAGCCAATCACAGATACCATGAAATATACTGTGGCTGTGGGCAAAACAGATAGGGGCTGAAGAGTTTTAAGATACAGATCTTGGAGAAATTCAAGAGCCAATAGACACCATGCCAGAGGAATTAAGAGAAGGTGACTTGACAGAGATAAGTGCTTCCAAACCAGCGCCAGATGATAAGGATGAAGATGTAGAGGAGGCAGTGACAGAAAACAACTTGACATTAAGCAATCTGGCAGAAGGATTCTGATTATTCAAGACTACTTTTGACTTCTTTTACAACATGGAACATTCTATGATATCAGCAATGAAGCCAAAGCAAAAGGTGAAAGGAGAATTTGTACCTGATATAGTTAGGATATTTGTGTCCTCCAAATCACAATTTAATCGCTGTTGAAGGTGAGGCCTAATGAGAGGTGTTTGGGAAATAGGGGCCCTTCCCTCATGAATGACTTGGTGCCCTCCCCGCAGCAACGACTGAGTTCTCATTTCATTACATCATGAGAGCTGGTTGTTTAAAAGAGTGTGGCATCCCTCACCTTGCTTTCTCTTGCGCACTCGCTCTCTCGCGCTCTCTCTCTCTCTCTCTCTCTCTCGCTCTTACCATGTGACACACTGTCCCCGCTTTCCCTTCGACCACAATTGGAAGTTTCCTGAGGCCCTCACCAGAAGCAGATGCTGGTTCCATGCTTCCTGTACAGTCTGCAGGACCATAAACATATGAACCTTGTTTTTTTTATAGATTACACAGCTCAGGTATTCCTTTACAGGAACACAAAATGGACTAAGTGTCATACAGAAACATTTTTAGAGAAGTGAAAAAGCAAATATGCCAGACAGAAATTATGATGTACTTCTATAGAGTTTATACTGAGTGTGCCAGTCTCTCCTGCTTCCCCTTTCATTCCCCTTCTTGTGCCTCTGACACCTGAGACAAGAGGGGCAAGACCAGCCCCTCTTCTTTCTCCTCCTCCTCATACTCAACATCAAAATGACAAGGATAAAGACCTTTATGTTGATCTGCTTTCACTTAATTGTAAATTTATTTTCTCTTCCTTATGATTTTCTTTTCTCTTACTTTATTTTAAAAATACAGTATATAATATTTAACATATGAAATGTGTGTTAATCAACTGTTTATGTTATTGGTAAGTCTTCTAGTCAACAATAGATTATAAGTACTTTAGTTTGGGGGAGTCAAAAGTTACACGTGGATGTTTAACTGTGTCGGGGGTCGGTGCCCCTAACCTCAACATTGTTCAAGGGCCAAACTATAGGTACATTAAGTGGGAATGGACCAAATGTTCTGATTTAAAGATTATCAGACAGGATTTTGAAACTACAACAACCAACAAACTATTTGTAAGAGACATGGCTAAAACCTAAAGGTATGCTAAAGTTGAAAATAAAGGAATGAAGAGGATAAGGTGTGAAAACATTACCCAAAGGAAAACAGTCATATTACTCTCAAATAAAACTCACTTTAGGGCAAGAAAGCATTACTAAAATTCAAGAAGGTTACCTCATGATACATAAAAGATTTATTTCACTAAAGATATAATTATTAAAAATTTTCATATATTTAAAAAATTTCCACAGTATATAGAGTCAAAAGTGAGATAGAAAAGAACCATAAGAATTGAAAGAACCACAAGAAGAACCTCAACCACAAGAATTGAAAGAACCTCAACAAATTCCAAAGTATTATAATCATACAGAGGTTTGTTCTCTGACCACAATACAACTAAGCTGGAAATCAACAAGGAGATAATTGAAGAACCATATGTTTTGAAATTGAAGGACCACATATGTTTGGAAATTGAAGAACCACATATGTTTGGAAATTAAGACATTCTTCTAGATGATCCATAGGTCAGATAACTCAAGTGAAACAAATACTTTGAACTGAATGATAGTAAAAATTCTAAATGTCAAAACTGGTGAGATGCAGCTTGTATTAGGGTTCTCCAGAGAAACAGGACCAATGGTATATATTAGGAAAGTGGTTCACATGATTATGGAGACTGATTGATTCACATGATTATGGAGACCCAGGAGAGGCAGTGCTGGAGTTCCAGTTCAAAGGCTGGCATGCATGAGGCCCAGCAAGAGCTCATGTTTCCGCCTGAGTCTGAAGGCAGGGAAAAACTAACATTCCAATTTGATGGCAGTCAGGCAGGTGGAGTGTTCTTACTTTGCCTTTTATTCAGGCCTTCAACTGATTGGATGATGCCCACCCACATTAGGAAGGCCAGTTTGCTTTACTCAGTCTACGGATCTAAATGTTAATCTCAGCCAGGCGTGGTGGCTTATGTCTGTAATCCCAGCACTTTGGGAGGCCAAGGTGGGCAGATCACTTGAGGAGGAGTTTGAGACCAGCCTGGCCAACGCGGTGAAACCCCATCTCTACTAAAAATATAAAAAAGTTAGCTGGACGTGGTGGTGCACACCTGTAGTCTCACTACTCAGGAGGCTGAGGCTGGAGAATCGCTTGAACCCAGAAGGTGGAAGTTGCAGTGAGCCGATATTGTACCACTGCACTCCAGCCTGGGTGACAAAGTGAGACTCCATCTGAAAAATACATAAATGTGAATCTCATCCAAAACACCCTCACAAACACACCCAGAATAATTTTTGGCCAAATATCTGGGCACACCCTGTGGCCCAGTCAAGGTTAACTATGAGGCAGCTTAAGTAGTCTTCAGAAAAACAATTTAAAATTTAAGTCTGCATATTAGAAAAGGAAAAAGGGTGAAAATTAATGAGATGAGTATTATTTAGTTAGGGCTAGTTAGAGTACAGTAGTTTAGAGACATAAATGCATAGTGGTTCAACATGGTAGATATTTATTTCTTCCTCATTTAGTAGTCTTGGACAGAGGAACAAGTGTTCTTCTCCAGCAGCCTTTCAGGGACTCGGCTGCCTGAGGCTCTGCTGTTCTCCACATGTGCCTTCTAAGGTTGCACTGGGGCTGTGGTTCTCAAACTTTAGCATGTATCCAAAACACCTGGAGGGACGTTTAAACACTGATTGCTGGGTGTTACCCCCAGAGTTTGATTTAGGAGGTCCAAGGGTATGGCCCATGAATTTGCATTTCTAATAGGTTCATGGGTGCTGCTGCTGCTATTGGTTCAAGGACCACACTTTAGATTATCTATCTCTAAGTCAGCTGAAAAGAGAATGATCGTAGGGGAGCATATAACTTCCGCTCACATTTTACTGGCTAGAAACCAGTCAGATGGCCACACCTACTGGCAAGGGAGGCTGGCAAATACCCAGTAGCTGTTGTCTCATGAAGAAAAGGAAACAATTGTTACTGCTGTGTCTTCCAAATGGTGACTTTCTATTTCCACATTCCTTCTATATTTATTCATTGGAATTCTATTATAAGGAAGAATGGTGTCTTCACCCAATTTATTTATTTATGCAATTATTTATTACTTTCTTTATAGAGATGTGGTCTCACTATATTGCCCAGGTTGGTCTTGGCCTCAAGTGACCCTTGAGCCCATCTCACCTCAGGCTCCCAAAGTGCTAGGATTACAGACGTGAACCACTACACCCAGCCCAATTATTTATTTATACCACTACGGTGGTTATTCGATTTATTCTATGTGTAATAATCTACTGATTTTTTAAATGTTATATTATTATTTATTTATTTAGAGACAGGGTCTCATTTCTGTCACCCAGGCTGGAGAGCAGGGGCATAATCATGGCTCACTGCAGCCTGGATCCCCTAGGCTCACGTGATCCAGAGTCCTGCCTCAGCCTCCCGAGTAGCTGGGACTACAGGCGCCCCCCCCTACCATGCCCAGATAATTTTTTGTAATTTTTTTTTTAGTAGAGACGGGGTTTTGCCGTGTTAGCCAGGATGGTCTCGATCTCCTGACCTTGTGATCCGCCCGCCTCGGCCTCCCAAAGTGCTAGGATTACAGGCGAGAGCCACCGCGCCCAGCCTAATCTACTGATTATTACTTGATCTTTTGTTCAAATTGTTCCAGAGTTAGCCACTGGGATCTACTTCAAGTTTTCTTCTCTCTCATTTTAACATACCTTCACTATTTTTGTGTGTTTTCTTTCTTTCTGGCACCGCAAGATGTTTCACATTCATCTTGTACGTGCCTATTCCAGCCATGGAATCAGACATTTCTCCAAGCATCACTAGTTGCTTTCGTTGGAGGATGCTGTTTAGAAACAATATCTAAGCACCAGGTGTAATCATTGTTCATGGGGTACCATGGCTTCTAGGCCGTCTCAGCAACAGAACCAATATATACATATACATGTATATATCTATATAGCCATATATCTATATGTATATAGCTGTATATCTAGTACCATGAGTTCATACTAATACATTCTATTCTAAACCAGCACCACAGTGTTCACTCTAACAGTCTCCTTTCCTTTATTTGTAACTTCTTTCTCTGACAGTGAGAAACCTGGCTCTCATTGTTCATGGTGAGTCCTAGAATACACAGAAAGCCGTTTAAAATTTGTGAATTTCACTTCTCTGAAAAACAAATTTACAAAGTAGAGTACAATATTGTATACTTTATAGTCAAAACACTGTTTTCCAAAGTTACTTAGAATTGTTCTTCCTTCTCTGCCCTCTTCAGTTTGGTCACATTGAGCACCCATTTTATTTATTTATTTTCTTCAACATTTATTTATTTATTTATGGAGACAGAATCTCACTCTGTCACTCAGGTTGGAGTGCAGTGGTGCAATCTCCGCTCACTGCAAGCTCTGCCTCCCGGGTTCATACCATTCTCCTGCCTCAGCCTTCCGAGTAGCTGGGACTACAGGCGCCTGCCACCATGCCTGGCTAATTTTTTTGTAATTTTAGTAGAGACAGGTTTCACTGTGTGAGCTGTGATGGTCTCGATCTCCCGACCTTGTGATCTGCCCTCCTTGGCCTCCCAAAGTGCTGGAATTACAGGCGTGAGCCACGGCGCCCAGCCTAGCTTTTATTTTAAGTTCAGGGATACATGAGCAGGGTATGCAGGTTTGTTACATAGTTAAACATGTGCCATGGTGGTTTGCTGCACAGATCAACCCATCCCCTAAGTATTAAGCTACTAAGCCCAGCATTCATTAGCTATTCTTCCCGATGCTCTGTCTCCCTGTCCCCCACGACCAGTCCCAGTGTGTGTTGTTCCCCGCCATGTGTCCATGTGTTCTCATCATTCAGCTCCCACTTATAAGTGAGAACATGCAGAAGCACCCATTTTAAATACAGATACACAGAGAGATTAGAATTAAAGAAAAGGATGAAAAGAGATATACCATGCAAACATGAAGCATAAGAAGCTAAGTGGCTATATTAACATCACATAAAGCAGACATACTCCTAGCAAAGGCTTACATCTGAAAGTAAAAATAGACAAATCTGTAACTATTGTTGGAAATATCAACACTCCTGTCTTAATAAGTGGTAGAACAAATAGACAAAAAGTCAGTAAAGATATAGAAGATTGGAACAATAATATCAACCAACTTGATCTAATTGGCATTTATAGAATACTCCATCTAATAAAGCAAAAAGCTTTCTTTTCAATGCATATGGTACATTCACCAACATAGACTATATACTGGGTCATAAAAGAAGTCTCAATAAATGTAAAAGGATTTAAATAATACAGACATTATTTAAAGTAGAATTAAATCAGAAATTAATAGCAGAAAAATACCTGAAATATCCTTCCTAATATTCTGAAGTTAAACAGCATACTTCTAAATAATCCATGGGTCAAAGAAGAAATCACAAGATTATTCAGAAAATACTTTGAACTGAATGATCATGAAAACACCATATCAAAATTTCTGGGATGCATTTAAAGTTGTGCTTTAAAGGGAAATAAATGGCTTTAATGGTTAAAATAGAAAAGTATAAAATCAAAGATCTAAGCTCCCACCTTAAAACACTAGAAAAAGAAGAGCTAATTTATCCCTAAGTACAAAAAAGGAAATAATAAAGGTAATAAAAAAGAAATCAATAAAATAAAAAGTATAAAACATTCATGACACTGAAAGCTTATTTTTTGAAAGATTAATAAAGTTGATACAACCTTAGCTAGACTGATAAAAAGAATAAGACAGGCTGGGCATGGCGGCTCACAACTGTAATGCCAACACTTTGGGGGCCAAGGCGGGAGGATCACTTGAGCCCAGGAGTTTAAGACCATCCTAAGCATATAGTGAAACCTCATTTCTACAAAAAATTTAAAAGCTAGCTGGGCATGGTGGCATGTGACTGTAGTCCCAGCTACTTGGGAAGCTGAGGTAGAGGGATCACTTGAGTCCAAGAAAGTTGAGGCTGTAGTGAGCTGACATTGCACCACTTGCACCACTGCATTCCAGACAGAGTGAGACCCTGTCTAAAAATAAAAAAAATAAAAAAAATACTAAGACACAAGTTAGCAATATCATAAATAAAACAGAGACAAATACTACCAATGCTACAAATACTGAAATAATAAGATAATAAGCAAACATGAAGATCTTTATGCCAATACATGCAACAACTTAGAGGAAAAGAACAGATTTCTTGAAACGGTGATCTATCTGATGCCTTTCCCTGTCCACTGTAGTCCAGATGCACCTCTCCAGTGTATTTTGGAAGATCTGAACAACACTATCAACTGGTATTCCAGTGGAAAGCTCTTCCTGAAGGAAACTTAAGAGGAAAACTGCAGCTGATTTTGAAGCTACAACTATACTCATTGCTTCCCTCTTCCCCGGGTTATTTTAGATTTCCCCCACTCTCAGGTCATGCTTATGCTGGTCTTAGTGGTTCATATGATGACGTGATGCAGACACTTATCTCTGTAGTGTCTCAATGTCTGGTCACCATAACCTTCTCAGGGCAAGTCTGCTGCACTTGCCTAGCTACCATCAAAATTGGGAAAGTGAATACCAGGAGGGATCCAGGTGGATCTTCTGGTTCCCCTTTATTCCTCCCTGCCCTCATTGTGCAGCAGAAAACCCTAAGTTTCTCCTAATGATGCCGGCCAATTCTTTTTGATAAAATGAAGACCCCTATTCTTGCCTGCTAGCCATGAAGAACTTGACATGCCTAGGTGGCAGATGCAGCTTATGATTCAAGTGGGCTCTTGGCATAAGTGTTCCTCTCTTTGGGGACCCAGACCTCTAAGTTTGCAGAGCCCAGAGTGGCAAAAAGATGAAACTCACCAGCTAGAGGTGATAAGTGGAATCACCTCTTTGGACCCATGCATTCCTTCTTTTGGGAAAGCAGATCCACCTAATAGTTTTTGGTTTGTATACAACATCCTGGAGGATAGTGTCCCATCTTTTTTATTCAGTGTCACCTGTGAACTGGAACTTCAGCTGTGCCTTCAGCAGGCCATTGCAAGGTTATGAGGTCCGAAGCTTTTGGGTAGTAAGTGTGATATAACCAGTAGATCTTGTGATCACAGGCCTGCTCCTACACCACCTTCTCTGGAAAGTGGGCCCCCTGGTCTGATGTGATGTGCCAATGGGTCATATTTTCTGTAAGTTCTCAGATGGAGGTGCTGTCAGGAAAGGCAAACCCATATGTAAAATATATGTCCAGTTCTGTCCAGATAAATATCTGGCCCTTCCCTAATGCAAAAGGCCAGATAGAGTCAACTTCCCACTTCCTAGCTGCCGGGACCCCTCAAGGAATGGTGTCATGTCTGGGGCTTAGCATTGGTCTCTGTTGCCGGAAGGCTGGCCACTTGGTGGCAGCAATAGCTTGATCAGCCTCTACGGGTGGAAGCCCATTCTGCTGGGCCCAGGCAGAGCCTTCATCTCTTTCTGCTGGGCCCAGGCAGGGCCTTCATCTCTTTCTGCTGGGCCCAGGCAGGGTCTTTATCTCTGCCACTGTGGTGACTTTGTTATTGTGCCACTTGCCAGCACTAGAGTAGGCATTTAAGATTTTCAGAAGCATCAACCCAGATGACTCTGTCACATGTGCCTCATTATTTCCCAATCACAGCTCTGTCCTGGGCATAGCAGACCTATGTTGGTTGGGAATTCAATCTTTGGAGCTGGACTGCTCTGATGATTAGATCCTAGGCCTGGTCCTTAGTCTCCTTGCCCTCCTACTGCAGAGATGAGCCCTTCTTTGTGTGCTGCTAAGGAAGCCCCCCTGGCTTTCACACTGGGCTTTTAATGACCTGCTAATCACTCAGCCATTTGTTAATTCTTTCTAGAGCTGTGATAGAGCTTAACAATAGCCACCCAATGCCAATACCTCTAGATACTAGTTTCCCCTGGTTTTTCAAATGCTTGATATGTTTTACCACTTAGTGCATTTGCCTTTGCAGTTTCAGCTATGGAATAGAAACCTTGCACCAGTTGTCTATCTCTACTTGGACCATATCTCACTCCCTTTACCTTTTTACTCCCTCTTGCCTGGAATGCTGTCATCATGCTTGAGGCCAAGCAACTGTGACAAGGTAATCACAAGCACACAGGACGTGACTAAGCAGCAAGACAAAGAAATCATCCCAGATAGCAATGTGAAGCAACGGTACCACTCTAGGCAACCAACCTTTGATCTTACCATTATACAACAAAAATGAAACCAGCTTAAGCCACTAGAATTTTTATTTCTGCTTCAAAAATATGTAACTCATCTTAACTGTGCTGATTATCAAAATATTATACTAAGCATTTTTAAAATTTAGATGAAATTAACAAGTTCATGAGAATCACTTACCAAATTAATTAACACTGTCTTGTGAAGAGAAGTTTAATCTGTGGTTTAAAATTTTCTCATAGCACACCCAGAAATCCTAGATTTTAACCATCAAGTCTCATCAACCACTTATGGAACAGATCATTGCAAATGTACATGTATTTTTCCAGAAAACAGAAAATAATAGTACACTCTCTAATTCATTTTTTTGATTATTATATCTTGATTGCAAAAGCAGGCAACAAGAGGGCAGTATGAAAAATTGCAGACCAATCTCATTCATGAACTTGATAGGCTCAAAACAAATGGAATTTATTGATGGCCTTTTAAAAATTATAACAAATGTATAATTAAGTTGGGTTAATCCCAGCAATACAAGGTTAGTTAACATTTAAAAAATTATCAGTGTAAATTTTTCACATCAGCAGATTAGTGAAGAAAAACCACATGATCCTCACAGGTGTGGAAAAAGCATTTAGTGAAATGTTATATTCATTTGAGATAAAACTCTTTGCAAACTAGAAATAGAAGGAGAATTATTTAACCTGATAGAAAATATCTTCAATAAACCTAGAGTAAGCATCATACTTAAAGTGATGCGTTACAGTAGTTTCTTCAAAATCAAGAACAAATCAAGAATGCCTGCTTTTATCACTTTTATTCAATATCATAATTAGGGTCCTAGCCAGAAACAATTAAAAAGGAAGAAATGAAGCTATTATGATCATCAGTATGGAAAACTGAAAAGAATCCATAGGTAAATTATTAGAATTAATATATGTTTAACAATGTTGCTGGATATATAGAAAACACTGTATTTTATAGTAGGCAAGAAACAAAATACAAATTTTAAATAATGCCTTTTTTATGCAACCACGAAAAATCATATAGCTGAACATAAAGCTCAGAAAATATAGGAAGAAAATGTGAAAAAAAATAACTCTTTTGGAAAACTTTTGAAGAAGTCCCAAATAATTGGATAGGAATTGTTATGGTTAGAAAAACTTGGTATTAGAATGATGCCAATTGTGTCTAATAGACCTATTAGTTCTACAAAATTGAAGCTCAATAACTTTTTCTTAGAATTTGTTAAAATAATTCCAAAATGTACATGGTAGAACAAAGGACTAGCATAGCCTAGATGCTTCCAAAGAAGAAGAATAGGATATAGTAACATTATTATTATAAGGTTAGAGTAATTAAGACAGTATGGTTTTGGTACAGGGATATACAACTAGAATAATGAAACAGAAGACAGAGCCCAGAAACAGAGACACACCTATGAAGAAACGTGACTGTGTCAGAGACAACATTGCAAATCAGTGAGAGATGGCTCGACCATCCAACAAAATAGTGCTGTTTCAAAGTTATCCATATGAAAAAATATATAATTAAATATTCATATCCAATTGGTGGATACCTCATACTATACTAAAAGAAGCGATTTCAGATGGATTAGCCTTAAACGTGAGAGGCTAAACTTTTACAACTGGAAGAAGAAAATATAGGAGAAAGTCTGTAAACGAGTGAGAGAAAGGGCTTTCTTAAGCAAAATATTAAAAGTGCTTTAAAAAGATATTAAAAATGATTGATAAATGAGCCTACGTTAAACTTCAAAACTTTTTTTCTGAAAGTACTCCAAAAAGAATGAAAAGATAATTCAAAAAACGGAAAAATATATTTTCCACACGGATGACTGATGAGAGATAGAAATAGAATATATAAAGAATATCTATGAATCAATAAGTGAAAGACAATCCAGTAAAAACCTGGCCAAAAGTCATAAGTATTTCACAGGAGAATAAAACCTGATATGCAATAAACATGTTAAAAAATGGTCATGTTAATAGTATGATAGTTAGGAAAATGCAAATTAAAATCGTAATGAAATGTCATGTTGCAACTATTAGAGGCAAAAGGTAATAATTCAGACAATATCAAATGGATGTGGAACAAAGAAATGTTTATGTACTCTAGTTGGGAGTGTTAAGTGGTATCAGCGTTTTGGGAAAAAATCTTCACTATATTATAAAGTTGAAAATATTTATAAGGTATAAACTGGCAGTTTCACCCCTAGGCCTATAATTCCCCAGATAAATCCTGACTCCCGTGTTCTAGGAGTCACACAGCATGTTCATAGTAGCCTGGCTGAAACAGCAAAACTCTGAAAGCCTTCTGAGAGTCCATGCACAGGAGTATGAGGAAATACATCACATAAGTGAAAATGAACTACATCATCAATGTGGCTCAATCTCAGGAACTTAATTTTGAATAAGAAAAACAAGTCACAGAAGCATACCAATGACATGATTCTGTTGATGTAAAGTACAAAATCTGGCAAAACTCAACAAAATTTGTTTAGGCAAACATACATCCATGTCAAAATGATAAAACCAAGGGAATGATAAACACAAAATTCTACATGATGGTTACCTTTGTCAGAAGAAAATATTTTTCTTATCTATCACTGCATAACAAATTACCCTGATACTCAATAACTTAAAGTAACAGGTATTTATCATCTCATAGTTTCTATGAATTACAAATCTGGGTTTTCCAACTCCGAAAGGGACTCTTATAGGTTGCAAGGTGTCACCTGGGACTGCAGGCAACTCAAGACTCTACTGGAAAGAAACCACTTCCAGGCTCACTCACGTGATTGTTCCTCGTGAGCTGTTGGACTGAGGGTCTCAGATCCTTGATAGCTTTTGGCCAAAGCCCACCCTCAGTTTCGTGCCATGGCACTGGCTTTATTAGAGTGGGTGAGCGATGGGGCAAGAGGCAGGCCAGAAAGAAGCCAGAGTCTTTTATAACCTCATCTCAGGATGAAAACCTATTGCTTTTGCCATATTCTATTCATTACAAGCAAGTTACTAGGTCCAGCCCACACTCAAGGGGGCGGAATTACCCAAGTGTATTCCAGGAGGCAGAAATTACTGAGAGCTCTTTTAGAAGCTGCCTACCTCATATCTGTGTGTGTGTGTGTGTGTGTGTGTGTGTGTGTGTGTTCTGTATTAAATATTGTGTAATAACAAAACCTCCCCAGTAGCTCTCCAGGAACTTCAGGATCAAAAAAGCAGGTAACCCCATGCTAAGAGACTCAGTTTCATGACGTGGCCATGTTTTCTCTTCCTTCCTCCCCTGTCGTTCCCATCAGACAATTGACTTAAGTTTCCCAAATAGGCAAGGCTGTTAAGCCTGCAAGCATTTTCCCATGCTACACTCCACCTAAAGTGTCCTCACTTACCTTCTCCACTCATCTGATGAACAAGCATCCCATCTCCCAGAAAGGCTTCTCTGCCCCTGTTCCTCATCTTCCCCCACCCTCAGGCCTGTGCTGGGTTCTGCTGATCTCATGATAGCTTGGGCATTCGCTCCCTTCCACTCTGGGCTCTTGAAGAGTAGGGCCCTGCCTCCCTGTTTTGCCTCCCTGGTACCAGGCCCAGAGCCGGACACATGAACCACTGTCAGTGAAACTGCATCGACTGAATGATGGGATATTGATACTTCTGCAGCAATGCGTAGTCATAGCAAGGGGGTAAACTGAGGCCATAAACAGCCTTATGGCAGTTCAGGTGGGGCTTTGTTGCCAAATAAGTTATTTTAAAAACTCAGTTTTCAGAGCTTTTAACCTTCAGAATTTTAGATAAGGGATTGTGGTTGCTTGAAATATCCAGCATTATTGTAAGGTTTTTTTAAGTTAGACTTTTTATTTTGTGAAAAACATTCAAACCCACAAAAAGCTTCTAGTGTATTGCACTTAATTTCCATACATCCTTTATTTCTTCCATTTTTATTTATTTATTATTTGACACAGAATAATTGTACATGTTTATGGAGTACAGAGTAATATTTTGGTACATGTATGCAATATGTAATGAACGATTCAGGGTAATTAGCATATCCAGCACCTCAAGCACTTATCATTGTGTTAGGAACACTAAAAATCCTCTCTTCAAGCTGTTCAAAAATATGCAATAAATTATTGTTCACTGTAATCCCCTACAGCACTGTAGAACACTATAACGTATTCCTCCTATGTAGCTGTACTTTTGATCCATTAGGCAACCTCTTCCTATCCACCCACCCTGCTACCCTTCCCAGCCTCTAGTAACCAGTATTCTACACGTTACTTCTATGAGTATAACTGTTTTAGTTCCCACATATGAGTGAGAACGTGAGATCTCTGCCTTTCTGTGCCTGACTTATTTCACTTAACATGTTTTCCAGGCTCATCCATGTTTGCCATGAATTACAGGATTTCATTCTTTTTTATGGATGAATAGTATTCCATTGTATATATATACCACGTTTTCTTTTTCTGTTCATTTGTTACTGGACACCTAGGTTGATTCCATATTGTAACTATTGTGAATAGTGCTGCAATAACCATGGGGTTACAGATATCTCTTTGATATGCTGATTTCCTTTCCTTTGGTTAAATACCCAGTAGCAGGATTGTGGGATCATATAGTAGCTCTATTTTTAGTTTTGTGAGGAACCTCCATACTGTTTTTCACAGTGGCTGTAACAATTTATATTTCAACCTGTAGTGGATAGTTCCCTTTTCTCCACACCCTCACCAGCATTTGTTATTTTTTGTCTTTTTGATAATAGCCATTCTAACAGGGGTAAGATGATATCTCATTGTGGGTTTTATGTGTGTTTCGCGATGATTAGTGATGTCGACCATTTTTTCATATACATTTTGGCCATTTGTATGTCTTCTTTTGAGAAATAATCTGATGTCTATTCAGATCATTTGCCATTTTTAAATGAGATTATTTGTTTTTGCTATTGAGTTGAGTTCTCTGTATATCCTGAATATCAATCCTTTGTTCAATGAATAGTTTGTAAATATTTTCCCCCATTCTGCAGATTGTCTCTTTACTCTGTTGATTGTTTCCTTTGCAGCGCAGAAACTTTTTTTTTTTTTTTTTTTGGAGATGGAATCTTGCTCTGTCACCCAGGCTGGAGTGCACTGCCGTGATCTCAGCTCACTGCAACCTCCACCTCCCAGGTTCAAGCAATTCTCCTGCCTCAGCCTCCCGAGTAGCTGGGATTATAGGCATAGAGGCTATTTTTTTTTTTTTTTTTTAGTAGAGATGAGGTTTCACCATGTTGATCAGGCTTGTCTTGAACTCCTGACCTCAGGTGATCCACCTGCCTCAGCCTCCCAAAGTGCTGGGATTGCAAGCTTGAATCACTGTGCCCGGTCAGAAACTTTAATAAAATTTACCATAATCTCATTTGTCTGTGTTTGTTTTTGTTGCCTGTGCTTCTGAAGTGTTATCCATAAAATCCTTAGATCATAAAATCCTGAAGCATTTCCCCTGTGTTTTCTTCTAGTAGATTTATAGCTTCAGGTCTTACATTTGTCTTCAATCCTAATGAGTGGATGTTTGTATATAGTTAGAGATAAGAGTCCAGTTTCATTCTTCCGCATGTGGGTATCCAGTCCAGCACCATTCATTGAAGAGTGTGTCATTTTCCCACTGTATTTTCTCAATTCCTTTGTTGAAAAGCAGTTGGCTGTAAATACATGAATATATTTCTGGGTTGTCTATTCTGTTTCATCATTTTGCATGTCTGGTTTTATTTCTAGTACCATCCCATTTTAGTTACTATAGTTTTATAGTATTTTTTGATGTCAGGTAGTGTGGGCCTCCAGCTTTGTCTTTTTGCTCAGGATTTCTTTGACTATTCAAGGTCTTTTGTGGTTCTGTACAAATTTTAGAATTATTTTTTTCTATTTCTTTGACAAATGCCATTGGTATTTTGATAGGGATTACATTGAATCTGTAGAATGCTTTGGGTAGCACAGTCTTTTTAACATTATTAATTCTTCCAATTCATGAATATGGGATATAGTTTCTTTTTTGTGTGACTTCTTCAATTTTTTCATCAATGTTTTATAGTTTTTATGGTAGTGTTCTTTCACTTCCTTGGTAAAATTTATTCCTAGGTATTTTATTTTTGTGGCTATTACAAATGAGATTGCTTTCTTGATTTTCTCCTCAGCTAATTCATTATTGGTGTGTAGAAATGCTACTGATTTTTGTATGCTGATTTGTATCCTACAACTTTACTGTATTTGTTTATCAGTTCCAAGAGTTTCTTAGTGGTGTCTTTAGGTTTTTCTGTATATAAGATCATGTTGTCTGCACACAAAAAAATTCGACTTCCTCTTTTCCTATTCGGTTGCTCTTTACTTCTCTCTCTTACCTAAGTTGCTCTGACTAGGACTTTCAATACTATGTTGAATAAGAATAATAAGTAGGCATTCTTATCCTGTACCAGTTATCCAAAAAAAGCTTTCAAATTTTCTGTATTTAGTAAGATGTTAGCTGTGCGTTTGTCACACCTGGCCTTTCTTCTGTTCAGGCATGTTCCTTCTATACCTGATTTATTGAAAGTTTTTTATCATAAAGGGATGTTGGATCTCATTAAATGCTTTTTCTGTGCCTATTGAGACGATTATGTGGTTTTTGTCCTTCATTCTGTTAATGTGATGTATCACATTTAGTGATTTGTGTATGTTAAACCATTCTTGCATCCCTGGGATAAATCCCACTTGGACGAGAATTTTCATGGTGCATATACCCTTTATTTATTGTTAACTTGTTAACATCTTGGAATGTTTGCTTTCTCTTATGTGTGTGTGTGTGTGTGTGTGTGTGTGTGTGTGTGTGTGTTATACAGACTAATGACTCCCCAAAGATGTCTACATCTTTATCTCTGGAGCCTATGAGTATATTTTGTTACGTGGCAAGAAAGAATTAAGATTACAGATGAAATTAAGGCTTCTAATCAGCTGACTTTAAGATAATGACATTATACTGGATTACTCAGGTTGATCCAATGCGATCACAACTGCCTTATAAACAAGGAAAAGGGAGGCAGGAGAGTCAGAACCAGGGAGATAACTTCGTGAGAAAGACTAAATCAGTCATTACTTGTTTTAAAGATGAAAAGGGGCCAAGAGCCAGGGAATGCAGGCAACTTCTAGAAGCTGGAAATGGCAAGAAAACAGATTATCTCCTAGAGCCTCCAGAAAGCAATGCAGCCCTGCTGAAACCTTGATTTTAGCCCAGTAAGACCCATTTCAGATTTCTGACTTCTGTAACTGTTAAATAATTAATTTGTACTACCTAAAGCCCTAAGTTTCTGGTAACTTGTTAAAGCAACAAACGGAAGCTAATATAGTGTGTATATTATTTACATATCCTCATTTGATTTTTTGTTTTAGTTTCTTTTTCAGTTAAAAGTAAATTGCAGAGATTAAGAACATTCTCTTATATAACTACAGTCCAATGACCAAATCTGGGGAAATTAACATTTATGCAATGCTACTGTCTAATGTACAATGCATATTCAAGCGATTGTCCCAAAAAGATTCAGTTCAGAATCACAGGCTGCATTTAGTTATCATGTCTCTTTAGTCTCCTTCAGTCCAGAGCTATTCTCAGTTTCACTTTGAAGACACTAATCCTTTTGAAAGCACAGATCAATTATTTTGTAGAATGACCTGTAATTTGGGTCTGTCTTATTTTATCTTTATGATGAGATTGAGGTTATGCACCTTTGGGAAGGAATACCACAGAAAGGATATTGTGTGACTGCAAGGTTAATTCTATTCCTGAAACAATTAGAAAATAATTACAAATGCAACCCAATTTTCAACTTAGGTGAGAAATAATTTAGAAAAAAATCCACCCTGACATTTTTCCCAATCGAAACCTAGTTCTAGTTGAAAAGGTTTTTAGAAACAGAGTTGGCTTGAGACTTAAATAGAATTAAGGTGTCGTGCCCCTTTAGACGCCTAGGGGGTGCCCAGCGGCTGCTGTGGGGCTTGGAGCCACTGTCTGGATGTCCACACTGGTTCTTCCCCTCTGAGCTGAGGAGCAGGCACTGAGAACCTTCAGAACCTGGAGACAGCATCCACCCACAGAGGAGTGCCCCTGAACATCTGTTAGATTAACATTTTATCAAAATACACAAGATGCCCAACAGCCTGATAGATGACAACCATTAAAACACAGAGAGAAATAAAGAGTGGTTTCATAGTCTTCTGTGATGATAAAGGGCAAATTAAATATGGTTTGAATAAACTCATTTGCCATTAGGTACTTGCCCTTTAACATATTATTTAGTACTGTTGTATATATCCAAGTTTGTGCTGCATATTAATACCTTTGTGATTGAATGGTATAATTTAGCTAGAATGAGATTACGAAGTTGAAAACAGCAGCTGGGTGCTCCCAGGCTCCCTACCTCATAGAAGAATAGTCTGTAAAATGTTGACATTGTTTCTTTAAAACAATTTGATTCTGATTCTAATTGCAGTTGTGATAAATGCTCTCTTTTTAATCTCCCTCTAGCCCCTCTCCACTTTTTTGGGATGGGATTTCATGCTGACTTGAGTGGGCATGAGAGCAAATGCTTTGCTATGTCATGCAGGAAATCGAGGATTTAAAGTAATATTGTGTTTATTGGTGCAATTTCCTCTCTGTTCCTGCAGGGCTTTACTTTAAAGCAGGTGGGAAGAGGGGAAGAGCCCAGGCCTGCAGTAGGCCTGTTCCAGCACTTCCCTTAGTCCTCACTCATTGAGAAAGTATTCTCAGGCTGCGGAAGCACAGAATACAGTCATCAGTTTTCTTGTTTATTCGTTTATTCATATTCAGCATATGTTTACTGAATTATAGTGAAATCATGGCAGAGCTTGATGGAATTTAGAACTTCCTTCAACAGTTCTTCATTGTGTATAGTGAAAGACCATTGAAATTGTGCTCACAGTTATATCTGCTGGAGAGACAGAGCTGAGAGGAGAAAGACCTCCTCTCTAAAGGCCCCTGAAAGTAGAGTTTCCATTTACAATTGCGCCCCTGGGGTTTCAGATTTCAGAACTGAGACAAATTCTAAGGGCAGAAAGTCCAGCTCTTTGTGCCATGCAAAGATTTATGCTAAGGCTGGGTGTGGTGGCTTATGCCTATAGTCCCAATACTTTGGGAGGGTGAGGCAGGAGGGTCGCTTGACACCAGGAGTTCCAGACCAGCCTGGGCAACATAGTGAGACCTCGTCTCTACAAAAAATTTAAAAAATTAATTGGGCATGGTGGTGTGTGTCTGTAGTCCCACCTACTCAGGAGGCTGGGATGGGAAGAACCCTTGAGCTCAGGAGTTTGGACTATAGTGAGCTATGATTACACTCCTGCACTCCAGCCTGAGAGACAGAGTGAGACCCTGTCTCAAAAAAAAAAAAATGCCCAGTGGGGCAGTGAACACTATGCCCTATGTGAGACAGTGGAGGAAGGCAAGGTTATACAAACAAGTGGTTACCAAAGGGTATCATAAAATCACTATGGTTTCCCAGTTCAGACAGATCTAGATTCAAATCCTGAGTCTAGCACTTGCTTGGGCACTTGAGTAAGTCAACTTCTCTTATTTTCCCCATCTATAAGATGACAATTGTAATGACCAACATGTTTGCTTTGGCCATTAAATTTGATGAGCGCCTGTGAGAAGGTTTGGTACACAGTAGGAGGCTGGTAAGTACAGGGTCTTTCATGCCGCCTCACCCCAGCCCCCTCCCCAGCTGGAGGAAAGCAATCAATTGCACTTCCATTTAAACCCTTTAGCTGCCTGACGTATGCTTAGAGAAAACTTTGCCAGCCTTAGTCTTTTCCTCTTCCAAGAAAAAGAAAAAAAAATGAGCATTGAAAGGAGATAAATTGGGTAAAGAACACATTTTTCTTTATTTTTATACATATGAGAGAAATATATGTATTCTCTATTATATGTGTGTGTGTGTGTGTGTGTGTGTGTGTGTGTGTGTGTGTGTGTATAAGGAAAACTTGGTCAGTAACTGAAGTGTTCATCTGTATGAAGGAAAGAAATCACAGTGTAAATTCACCTTGCCTCAAGTTCTGCAAAGCCAAAGTCAAACCATAATTTGGAAGGTAAGAATAAATTGGTCAATTTTTGGTAGAAGAAATATGGATTTTTCATATTGTTCCTCTCATGCCGTTGCTCTTAGGAACTCCCATAATAAATTCCTTCTTGCAGCTGAGTATCAGCCCAGGGTGGTCTGTGGAACCATGTGCCTAAAGGGAGTCCCTGCTTATCCAGCTTGCATTTCGGGCTGAGTAGTTGTTAGCAGAAGAGTGACACAGAGGCATTTCATCTTTACTCTTATGACACTAGCAAAGCATTGTTAGATTATAATTTCATATTATCCAGGGATTCGTTACCCCAGCCCAACTTAATTGGCATGGCAAGTGTCTTATGAGAAAAATCTGCAGCGTTAGCTAAGTGTTTCTATATAAAACAGAGACAGTTGTGTAGATGGTTAGATGTCCCTATTCTTTGTCACTTCTCTTAGAGATTGAGAATTCAATTGTTGAGTTGCTCAGGGTACAACTGTTTCAGCATCAGTAATTTCCGGTTTCTTCTGCTTCTTCATCTGGCAAATGGGGACAATAATACCCACTTCCTAGAGTTGCCCCTGAGATCCAGAAGGAGCATGAAAGAGAAGGCACTCTCGTTGTGATGAGTTTGTTCTCATATTGGAAGCTGCAGAGGAGACGTCTGCATTTCACAGAGATGCTCTGTGCCAGAAATTCTCAGCAAGAACAGGAGGGGGCGCTCGGGAGGCTTGAGGGGTGCTTTTCGCCCTCAGGCTGATAGAGAAGAGGAGGACGCTTGGTAGGTGTGGGTGGGTGTTGCTGGCAGCCCTGCAAAGTATGGGACAGTCCCATACAACACAGCCGTCATGCACCTCACATGAATTCTTAGTATTCTACCAGAAATTGACGTAGGTGAACCACCTGTACATAACTAACTGATCCTTGAACTCTGTTTTATAAACAGAAGTATTTTTGATATTTTTGGGTGGTTTCAATATACAGTGTTTTCTAGAAATGCATCTACTGTGTAAATCAAGGCAAAATTCGTTTGACTAAAACTTTACCCAGAGTTGTTTGCCATTTCAGAGAATCACACCACCAATGACACTACCACTCCTGTATCTGAGTCACAAATAACCCCCTCGGTTATCAGCTTGCATTTGAAGCTGCCTTGCTCACAGTGAGTTTACCTGTAAGTATTGGCATCCGACTGCTTCATCGTATCTGCTGCATTACGATGAATGTGCCTGAGCACCTATAAATTAAACTACATATTATTACAAATTACTTTCCTTTTATTTCTCCTTTGTATTAGAATTAGGACATTATATTGACTGGGATAGATTACATGTAAATTTTTTTTTCAAGATGATAAAGGAGGCCTTGCAAAATATTTGTTATACAAAGGGAAGTTTGATCAGGAAGCCTGAAACCTTCTGAACTAGGAGATCACTGAAGTTCCAGCATTCTGCGTCATGTCTGATTTGGATGCTGTGGTTTATATCCATTTAAATTAGGCTCATCTGCCTGGAACAAAATACCCAAGTAAGTGGCTTAAACATGACAGAAGTGTTTCTCTTTCCCAGAAATGAAGTACAAAGATAGGCAGTTGGGGCCAGCATGTCAATTCTAATGGTCATCCATCAGGCACCCAGCCTCCTTCTCTGTTCCTAGACCCTTATCCTTAATGCCAGGCTTCCATTTTCAAGGCTGTTGCATGATCCAAGATGATACTGGAGCTCCAGTCATCATGGCCACAGTTAAAGCAGGAAGCTAGGAATGGGAGGAAGGCAATAGGGTGCCTCACCTCTATCTGTCCCCTTATAAGGAGCTTACTCAGAAGTCCCATGCCACAACTTGTACTCACGTCACATTTGCCGCCCCTAACTGCAAGATAACCCAGGAAATGTAGTTTTCAAGCTGAGCACATTGTTCTCCATTATAAAATCAGAATTCTACAATAAGAAAGAAAGGGAGAAAGGATATTAGGGTGGCATTTACCAGTTTCAGTTGGGGCTGCTGCTAGTGTTGTTGATATTTAAGTACCTCCCTCCCCAGGTTTAGGGAGCCCATTGTCATGAAAAGAACAAAGGCTACGAAGTCCAAGAGACCTGGGTCACATTATAACCCTTCCATTTACTTTTTATTAATATTTGGTGACCTTAGCCAAGTGACTGAGTCTGTTTGAGCCTCTTTTCCTCAGCTGTACAATGGAGATACAGGTAGTACCTACCCTCTAGGGTCATTGTGAGGTTTAAATAAGAAATTGTAAAAGCCCTTAGTAACCATTCGCCTCTCCTCCCCCTCCACTCCTCCCACCTCACTCCCCCTTTCATTACACACTTCACAATAGCACTGTCCAGTGCTCTGTGAGGAAGCCCAGCACACTTTGTTGCAGATATCAGCTGGATGAGCAGAGAAAGCAGGTCTGCAGGAAAACACCAGCCTCACACCTGTCAGCTCTTGGCCAGTTGCTCTCCGGGAAGGATGCGAAGACAGCTGGCCTTAGTTTTTCTGGGCTTTTCTCCATGGTCCTTTCCGGCAGGGCCAGCCAGAGGCCAAAATCTTGAACATAGTCAAGTCGCTTTGCAGCATCTGCCTCCCCTGGCTGCACCAGGAAAGATCTGACCAGTGATTGTATGAACTGCTCGTCTGCTTCATTTCCAGAGAGGAAGTGCTTTTGAAATGATTTCGTTCGTGTAAGCACCATTTACCACCAAAAGGAACCAGGGCTCCTTGGAGAAATGATTGATTCCAGGGCTGGGGCAGGATACATACAAGATACGCCTAAGGCATCCTGTGCCAGCGAGCAGGGAAGCTCTCAGGACTACCAGGCCATGCCAGAAGGATGTAGAGTCCAACTTGAAGGAACTTTCAGTGGCCAAAGATGAGACAATTTGAGCATCAAAAAGAATAATGATTACAGTGTACTGAAATATCATACATACTAGAAATCCTCTTTAAATGATAGTCAAAAACTTATTTTTTGGCCAATAATTTTTTTATTTATTTTTATTTTTAAAAATTGACATAACTGAACATATTATGGGGTACATAGTGATGTTTTGATCTATAAAATATATAGTGATCAGGTATATATATAATATGTATATACAGATATATATATTGTGAGTTTCTCATTTTTTTTTTAATTGACAGGGAATAAGTCATTATTCTGAAAAAAAGGTAAATAAAAGAATCAAGCATTACCCCTGCCTTTACTGGATGGTCTATGTTTCAGAAGAGTCAAATGGTTGATGGGCAAAACTTTATCTTTCTTTTTCTGAGACAGAGTTTCACTCTTGTCACCCAGGCTGCAGTGCAGTGGTGCAGTGGTGCAGTGGTGCGGCTCACTGCAACCTCCGCCTCCCAAGTTCAAGTGATTCTCCTGCCTCAGCCTGCCGAGCAGCTGGGATTACAGGTGTGCACCACCGCGCCCAGCTAATTTTTGCATTTTTAGTAGAAACAGGGTTTCACCATGTTGGCCAGGCTGGTGTCTCAAACTCCTGACCTCAAGTGATCCGCCTGCCTCAGCCTCCCAAAGTGCTGGGATTACAGGCATGAGCTTCCGGGCCCAGCCTATCTTTATAGAAAAAATCACAGCTTATAAAAGTAAGAAACATGATCAAACATGATTAAATTAGAAAACCGGCATTTTGCAACTCTTATTGAAATCTAAACCACAATCATTAATGCTGCTAAAATCATTAGGTAAAGGGTGAGGGTGTTTTATGATGGATAAATCAGGATGACACCAGCTGAACCTGCTGGTCAATTTTAACGTGGCCAAAAGCATAGCATCTAGATGTAAGGTTCCTCCAGGCATTACGCCATAGAAAATACACAGCACCACCATGAAGTATTCTTGTCAAAAAAAATATTGAACCAAACCAAGCTTATGGACGGTCCTATCACTTTACAGGAAATACAAGGGATGAAAGAATGTGTTCAGAAACGCTGTGAGGATACAATCTGCCATGTCCAGAATGTCGGAAATTCCACAGGATAAATGACTCTTTCTTCAATCAATAAGTAATACAAGATTAAAAAGTCAAGGAGGATATTGTTACAGGTTAAAATAAGTGTAAAAGATATTAAGATACAGAAGCCATATGCAATGTAAGGGGCATAATTTGATTCTGATTTAGACAACCAAATACAAAAAGACATCTTGAGACAACTGGAGGAACATGAACATGGATTGGGAGGAACATGAACATGGATTGGGAGGAACATGAACATGGATTGGGAGGAACATGAACATGGATTGGGTATTAGATGATTTTAAGACATCGTCATAATGGTATTGTGCTAATGTTTTTTAAAAGTCTGTATCTATATCTAAGGGTAAAATAATACGATATCTAAGATTTACTTGAGAACTCTGCAGAAAAAAAAAATAGAGGTGAGGAGAGAATAAGTGGACTAGATGAAAAAACTCGGCCACATGCTACTGATTGACAGGAGACTGACAGTCTTTCTGGACACCCATCCTCTGCCTGCTAGGGCCTCCCAATGATTCGTGACTGTGTATCATGACTGGGGAATATGATTCCTGCACTTGAGGTTAAAAAGAAGAGAAAGGGAGCTGAAGAACTTAGGTGAAATCAGTGGAAAAAGAAAATGAACGGGCTTAATCAAAATTGGGTATTGCTTTGCTCACATACTTGAAAGCTTCAAGCAGTGTAGGACTCAGGCCCCCAGGACTGTTCCTCCCTCACCTCCTGGTCCCTTTTTCTATATAATTCAGCCTTGGGAAGGCTTACTCCGCAGGATGCTCTGATCCCTCAAGGCCAATCACCCACTTATTGTTTCTGCCATTCTAGTGGAGAGAGGGTTCCTCTTTTCTAAGAAGACAGTAGAAGTCCCAGGATGGGGTCTCCCTGGTGGAGTTGGGTCACCTGCACAAACCTGAGCCCATTCCTGTGTCCCAGGAATTGAATATGATGAGGAGCCTTGGCAAAGAGGACAAAAAGATGTCCCTCTATCGCTTCACCATCTCCATCCTCCATTTCTTCATCTGTAAAATGGACAGTGCTGTCTACCTGAGGAATCAGTGGGATCTATAAAATTCCTAGCACTCAGTAATGTGATCAGCATAATGCTCTCACCCTCACTGTTGGTTCTACTGCTATTACTTTACATGGAGACAGAGCTTGTGCTACAGGTTCCCTTTGAGTTGGTACGTGTGTACCTCATGGCAGCCACCTCATGTCACCACCCTCTTCCTCAGGGAGATCAGAGAGCCCTAGAATTGGCGAAATACCTGGTGAAGTGGGGGTTGCTACATAGAAACTGGGTAGGCCACCTCTTCATGTTTACAAAACGCATTTAGTTGTCCAGATCGGTTGTGCTGCAGCACAAAGATGTGTGGTCAAAAATCTCTCTTTTCCAAAAACAATTATCTTAGGTCAAGCGTGGCGGCTCATGACCATGACCCCAACACTTTGGGAGGCAGAGGAGGAAGGGCGGCTTGAAGCCAGTTTGAGACCAGCCTGAGCAACATAACCAGCATAACCCCATCTCTACGAAATAAAAATACAAAAATTAGCCAAGTGTGGTGGTACATGCTTGTAGTCCCAGCTTCTAAGGAGGCTGAAGCAAGAGGATCACTTGAGCCCAGGAAGTCGAGGCTGCAGTGAGCTATGATTGTGCCATGGCACCCCAACCTGGTTGACAGGGCAAGACCCAGTCTCTAAAATAAATAAATAAACATTTAAAAACACACATCTTATCATCTTATTATGAATATCTGTAGTCAAGCAATTTGGCAGCTTGATTCACTTGTCTCTATTGAACATGCTGGCTTGTGATAACACAAGTTGAGGAATTCTTAGTGTTTTGTCTTTCTAACCTTGAATAGAAGTCATGTGCAGAGGCCAAGAGCTCAGCATGCACCCTGTAAAAAGAATCTGGTGAAGTAGATCAAAAACATAGGCTTTAAGGCAATCCTAAGCAAAAAGAACCAAACTGGACCGGGGCAGTGGCTCACGCCTGTAATCCCAGCACTTTGGGAGGCCAAGGCCAGTGGATCGCTTGAGCTCTGGAGTTCAAGACCAGCCTGGGCAACATGGTGAAACCCTATTTCCACCAAAAATACTAAAAATTAGCTGGGTGTGGTGGCTTGCACCTGTGGTCCTGAGAGGTGAAGCCAGCTGGGCTTCTGGGTCGGGTGGGGACTTGGAGAACGTTTCTGTCCAGCTAAAGGATTGTAAACACACCAATCAGCACTCTGTGTCTAGCTAAAGGTTTGTAAATGCACCAATCAGCACTCTGTAAAAATGCACCAATCAGATTGTAAATGCACTAATCAGCACTCTGTAAAAACGCACCAATCAGCACTCTGTATGTAGCTGAAGGATTGTAAATGCACCAATTAGCACTCTGTAAAATGGACAAATCGCACCACTCTGTAAAATGGAAGAATCACCACTCTGTAAAATGGACCAATCAGCAGGATGTGGGCAGGGCCAAATAAGGGAGTAAAAGCTGGCCACCTGAGCCAGCAGCAGCAACCCTCTCTGGTTCCCTTCTTTGCCATGCAAGCTTTGTTCTTTGGCTCTTCACAATAAATCTTGCTGCTGCTCACTCTTTGGATCCACACTACCTTTATGAGCTATAACACTCATCACGAGGGTCTGTGGCTTGAAGTCAGCGAGACCACGAACCCACCGGAAGGAAGAAACTTCAGACACATCTGAATAGCTGAAGGACAAACTGTGGACACACCATCTTTAAGAGCTGTAACACTCACCGGTGGCGACGGTCTGCGGCTTCATTCCTGAAGTCAGCAAGACCAAGAACCCACCGGAAAGAATAAATTCCGGACACAGTCCCAGCTACTGAGGAACTGAGCCACGATAATTGCTTGAACCCTGGAGGCAGAGGTTGTAGTGAGCCAAGATCACACCACTGCACTCCAGCCTGGGTGACACAGCAAAACTCTGTGTCAAAAAAACAAAAGAAGACATACATGCAGCCAACAAACATGGAAAAAAGCTCAGCATCACTAATCATTAGAGAAATGCAAATCAAAACTACAATGAGATACCATCTCACGTCAGTCAGAATGGCGATTATTAAAAAGTCCAGAAACAACACATGCTGGCCAGGCTGCAGAGAGAAGGGAACATGTACACTGTTGGTGGGAATGCAGATTAATTCAACCATTGTGGAAAGCAGTATGGCAATTCCTCGAAGGGCTAAAAAGCAGAACTACCTTTCAACCCAGCAATCCCATTACTGGGTATATAACCAGTAACATAAATCATTCTGCCATAAAGACACATGCAAGTGAATGTTCACTGCAGCACCATTCACAATCGCAGAGACATGAAATCAACCTTAATGCCCATCAATGACAGATCAAATAAAAGAAAATGTGGCACATATATACCACGGAGTACTATGCAGCCATAAAAAAGAATGGGATCATGTCTTTTGCGGGAACGTGGATGGAGCTGTAGGCCATTATCTTTAGCAAACTAACTCGCAAACGGAAAACAAAATACCACATGCTTTCACTTATAAGTGGGAACTAAATGATGAGAACTCATGGACGCAAAGAAGGGAACAACAGACGCTGGGGCCTACTTGAGGGTGGAGGGTGGGAGGAAGGCAAGGAGTAGAAAAGATAACTGTTGGGTACTAGGCTTAGTACCTGGGTGATGAGACAATCTGCACAACAAACCCCCTTGACATGAGCTTACCTATGTAACAAACCTGCACATGCACCCCGAGCCTAAAATTAAAGTTAAAACAAGAAAAGAAGTGTCTAGCTAAGCAGTAATGTGTTTGGTTTATTAATGGTTATGGAAAAAGACATAAAAATAACATTGGCTTTGGAAGCAGACGGACAAGCACTGTCCTCATCCGTAAAATGGGGGTTAGAATGTGGCTGTGAAATTTGGAGGAGGAAACTGGGTTGTTCCCAGCTTGGGGCGGGCCAGCCGCAAAGGGCAGCTCCCTTTCCTCCTGTGCTGAGCTGGTCTGAGGCATGGTGTGCCCTTGAGGGCAGCAAGTGGGGGCTCTTGGCGGGACGGAGCTGTGCGGCTCTGGTTCCTTTGTGCTGCCCCTTTGTTCACCATCTGCCTGGCCCAGGGTGCCGTCTGCTATCTGGGCCCAGCCTGCTCCGCCTCCCTAGGCTCGGGCTGCGCAGGGCCTCCCTCTGAATAACGCCGAGGACGCCTGCGGGGTGCGCCAGCCTCTGCTTGGAGCCTGCCCCTCGGCCCCTCTCCCTCGGAGCCAGACTTTCCTGGATTCCCTTGCCGCCTCGCTGCTCCACCCCAGGCCTGCCTCCGCGCTGTTTCCTCGCTGTGATGGTTCTGACTTTGTGTAGGAACTGACCAGGCCTGGAGGCACGAGTGTGTCTGGATTTACAAGAATGTACTGAGTTAATTTTGTCCGCTGCGCGTTGTTCTCCTTCTTCCTCCTTTTTTGGACGTCGACGCATCCTCCGTGTTTAGGTGGTGTTCATTAACGAAGTTCCTCTCTGTAGTTTTGTTGCAGTGACTCTGTGGATGTTTCCTCAGTTAGGCTCTGCACAGGGAGAGCTGGTGGGCAGAGGGTGCGTGATTATGTACAAGGGGCCTGGGGAGGATAGGAGGAAAAATGGAGAAGAAAACAATATTTTCAAATAATTGGGGGAAACAGTTCCGTTTTTATTTGCATATATAACCTGCGGCTTTGAACATTTAGGTTTTAATATTTCACAATAAAATGAGCAAGAATCCAAAATAATAATAATAATAATAAACAGACTTGTCTTCACAGAGAAAGAAATCAAATGAGTTCCTTGTAGAAGAATTTTACCTCCATTGTGCCTTTGACCATCACTGATAGCCCTGTGCGGCAGGTAGCATTATCACCACAGCAGAGCACAGGAAAGGAAAGCTCAGAGAAGGTAAGTGACTTGCCTTAAATCACACAGCTGGCAAATGGCAAAGGCTAACTCAGACCTGGATTTTCTGGCTCCAAACCCTGTGCTCGCCTCAACAGGCTCACCCAGTCCCCTGTGAGGCATGGAGCCCTGTGGGTGTAAGTCTTGTGTTGTTCGCTCATTGATGGGTGATGTGACCTCGGTGGGGAAGGCCCGCCAGGCCTCAGCCTCCTTCCCTGTAAAGCAGGGGTATTACTCATCCTATTGCAGAAGGTGCTCCTAAGCCTTAAGTGAAATAATAGATAAGGAGAGATTGTTAAAGGTATCTGTACCTTTAACCAGCTGTTCTCTGTGTGGATGCTGCTTTTTATCCCAAGCCTGTGAACCCTGTAATTTCTTGTAACAGGTGACTTTCGCAGTCCAGGCATGCGCCACAGTGGCGGAGGGATCTCCCCGCCCTAGAGAAGAAGAGAAATGCAACATCTCTGGCCAGGGTGCAGGAAGCCGAATGTGATGGCTTTGAAGAGGAGGAAGGAAGCCACAGTGAGGAAGAAGAGGGGATGAAGATTCAAAGTACAGGTGGCCACAGGGAAGGGCAGGAGAGATGACTCCAGCCTTCGAGGCAGAGCCAGGGAAGAGAAAACACACAAATGAAAGAAAGAAAGCCACAGCAAGGAAGCCATCTCAGCGTCTTGACTTCCCAGCAACTCTGGGTGCCCCACAACACATGGCACGGAGCCCACTGGGTGTTCCCAGTGCTTTTCAGAACCCACCCCAAAACAGTGAGGGTCTCCAACCAGGGAAAGAAGAATTAAAGCTGCCAAGACCCCATTTTGTTTTTCCATAAGTATCCAAAAGGGCATTTTATACTTCTGTTAACATTCTATATGTTTTTGTATATATACATTTCATTGTCCATTTCTTTTTCTTTTGTGTGTGTGTGTGTGTGTGTGTGTGTTTTGTTTGTTTGTTTTGTTGTTGTTGTTTGAGACAGAGTCTCATTTCTATTGCCCAGGCTGGAGTGCAGTGGTGCAATCTCGGCTCACTGCAACCTCTGCCTCCTGGGTTCAAGCGATTCTCTCGCCTCAGCCACCCAAGTAGCTGGGATTACAGGCATGCCCCACTAGGTCCAGCTAATTTTTTTTGTATTTTTAGTGAGACTAAAGGTTTTAGTGGGTTTTGCCATGTTGGCCAGGTTGGTTTCAAACTCTGGGTCTCAAGTGATCCACCCGCCTCGGCCTCCCAAAGTGCTGGGATTACAGGCATGAGTCACCGTGCCCGTTCCCATTTTATAAACTGAGTTATTTGTTGTCTTATTATTGAGCTGTGAGAGTTGTTCATAAATTCTGGATACAAGTCACTTACCAAATATGTGTTTTGCACATATTTTCTGCCCACTGTGGCTTATCTTCTTACAGTCATAGTAGCCTTTCAAAGAACAGAAACTTTTCATTTTGATGAAGTCCAATTTATCAATTTTTCTCTTAAGGTTCATGCTTTTTATGTTCTCTTTAGGAAATATTTGCCTGTCTTAAAGTCAGGAAGATGAAGATTTGACATTAACTGTAGGATCCATTTTGAATTAATTTTTGCATATGGTTCAAGTTAAAGATTAAGATTTTTTTGTGCATGTGGAGGTCCAAATGTTTTAATATTATTCGTTGAAAAACCTATGCTTTCTCCATTGATTGATTGTGGAACTTTGTTGAAAATAAATTGACTATATATGTATAGGTCTATTTATGGTTTCTATTCTGTTCCATTGATCTATATGTCCACTCTTATGCCAATTCCACACTGTCCTGATTATTATAATAAGTTATGAAACCGGGTAGTGTGAATCCTCTAACTTGTTCTTCCTTTTCAAAATGATTTTGGCTACTATCGGTTCTTTGTTTTCCCATATGAATTTTAGAATCAGCTTGTAAATTTTGAAAAGCCTCCTGGAATATTGATTAGGATTGTGCTGAATTTATACATCAGTTTCGGGGAATTGATGTTTAATATTGAGTCTTCTGATTTATGAATATGGTATGTCTGTTCATTTATTTGAGTCGTCTTTGATTTCTTTCACACATATCTTGCACATACTTACTAAGATGCATCCCTTTGTATTTTTTGTTTGTTTTTTGAGATAGGATTTCTCTCTATCACCCAGGCTGGAGTGCAATGGTGTCATCTTGGCTCACTGCAACCTCTGCCTTGAGAACTCAAGCTATCCCCCAACCTCAGCCTCCCGAATAGCTGGGACTACAAGTGCACACCACGATGCCTGGCTAATTTTTGTAGTTTTTGTAGAGGCGGGGTTTCCTCATATTGCCCAGGCTGTTGTCAAACTCCTGAGTGCAAGTGATCCACTGGCCTCAGCCTTCCAAAGTGTTGGAATTATAGGCGTGAGCCACCATGCCAACTATTTTGCTTTTGTGCTCTGATAAATGGTACTGTTTTATAAATTTTATTTCTAATCATTCGCTTGTAGTATATACAAATACAGATTTTTGTATATTGACTTTGTTTCCTCTGATGTTGCTACATTCTCTTAATAGTCTTAATTGGTTTTTTGTAGATTCTTTAGAATTTTTTACCCACATGATCATGTTGACAAATAAGGACAGTTATATTTCTTCCTTTCCAATCTGAATGCCTTCTATTTCTTTTCTTTGTCTCATTGAGCTTGTGAGGATCTCTACTATGATGTTGAATAGAAGTGCTGAGAGTGAATATTTTTTTTTTCATTCTTGGGGGAAAGCCTTCAGTTTTTCACCAATGGTATGAGTTTACCTGTAGGTTCTTAATAGATACCCTAATCAGGTTGAGAAATTTCTGTTTATTCACTTCTATTAGTTTGCTTATAATTTTTTTAAAGTCATAAATGTGAATTGAATTTTGTCAAATACTTGTTCTGCAACTATTGAGATGCTTACATAGTTTCTTCTTCTTTTTCTTTTTCTTTTTTAGTCTGTTGATACTGTGAATTACCTTGGTTGATGTTTGAATGTTGAGCCAACCTTGCATTCCTGGAATAAACCTTACTTGGTCATGATCTTTTAAAATATATTATTGGGGCTGGGTGCAGTGACAGCTCACATCTGTAATCCCAACACTTTGGGAGGCTGAGACAGGCAGATTTCTTGAGCTCAGGAGTTTAAGACCAGCCTGGGCAACATAGCAAACTCCATCTCTACAAAAAATACAAAAATTAGCTGAGCATGGTGCCTGTAGTCCCAGCTACTTGGGAGGCTGAGGTGAGAGGATCTCTTGAGCCTCAAAGGTGGAGGAGGTTGCAGTGAGCTGAGATTGTGCCACTGCACTCTAGCCTGGACAACAGAGGGAGACTCTCTCTCTCTCTCTCTCTCTCTCTGTGTGTGTGTGTGTGTGTGTGTGTATGTATTTTGATTTTTTATATATATATACACACATATATATGTATTTGGATTAGATTTACTAAATTTTAAAGAAATGTTTGCATCAGTGTTCATAATAGTCTGTGGTTTACTTTCTTTTCATGTTGTCTTTGGTATCAGGATAGTGCTGGCCTCAGAATGAGCTGGGAAGTGTTCCATCCTCTTCTATTTTCTGGAAGAGTTTGTGTAGAACTGATCTTATTTCCTTCTTAGACGTTTGGTAGAAATCACAAGTAAAACCCTCTGGGATTGAACTCTTTTTGTGAGAATATTTTAAACTCTGAATTTAGTTCATTTCTACATAGAGAGCTATTCAGGTCATATATTTCTTGTCAAGTGAGTTTTGGTAATTTGTATCTTTCAGAGGATTTGTCCATTTCATCTAAGTTATCAGTTTTATTGATACAAAGTTGTTTGTAAAGTTGTTCATAAAAGTGGCATAAAATTTTTCCTTTATTTTTCTTTTAAATATTTATTGGATATTTATGAGTAATGTCTCTCTCCTGTTTCATTCCTCATAGTGATAATTTGTGTCTTTTCTCTTTTTTTCTTGATTAGTTTGGCTAGATGTTTATCAACTTTATGTATCTTTTTTTCAAAAAACACTTCATTATTTTTATTCTTTCTCTGTTTTTAATTCCATTTATTCCTGTTACTCTCTTTATTGTTCCCTTCTTTCTGCTCGCTTTGGGATTACTTTATTCTTTTTCTAGTTGCTTAATGTAGAATATATTATTGATTTCAGGCCCTTTCTGTTTTGTAATATCAGCATTTTGTAACATAAATTTCTCTCTAAGCATTACTCTAACTGAAAAAGCTATAGAGTATGTTGGGTTGTGTTTTTATTATCATTCTATTTAAAATAGGTTTAATTTTCCTTGTAACCTTCTCTTTGATTTATGAATTATTTAAAAATGCATTGCTCAATTTCCAAATATTTGTGTATGTTCCAAATATCTTTCTGTTTGATTATATTTAACTGATTTCTGGTTTAATTTTGTTCAAATGATTATACTTTTTGTGATGTTGTTTTTTGTAAACATGTTGAGATTTGTTTCATGGCATAGAATATGGTTTATTTTCATGTTTGTTCAATGTGCACTTGAAAAGATTGTGTATTCTACTATTTGGGTTAGACTGTGCTATAAATGCCAATTAGGTCATGTTGGTCGATCTCTGCGTGACTTCAATATATTGAAACTTGTTTTGTGGTTCATTATATGGTCTATGTTGCTGAACATACCTTACGGGATTGGAAAAATAATATGTATTTTTTGTTATTACAGATTTCTTTGTGGTTATTATTTACTAAGAGAGAGAGTAAAAATCTTTACTTATAACTTAGAAATTGTCTATTTTTCCTTTAATTCTGTATAATTTTGCTTCATAAATTATAAAGCTGTTATGTTGAGTATATACATTTTTATGATTCATTTTATGATGTTGAATATATACATATTTATAATTCATATGTCTTCCTGATTAGTTTACCCATTTATAATTATGAAATGACCCTTTTTTTAACCTCTGTAACATTTTTTCTGCCATTAAGATAGCCACCATAGATCTCTTATGCTTAGCGTTTACCTGCTGTATTTTTAAAAATCTATTTTCTTTCAATCGCTCTGGATTTTTATTTTTAAAGTGCATCTCTTAGTTGCACTTGGTTTTTAAAGTGCTCCTCTTAGTTTGCACTATTTTTTAGTATACTTTGACAATCTCAGCCTTTTCATTAGAGGGTTACTCAAAACATTTGGTGTAGTTATTTATATAGTTGAATTTGAATTAATAACTTTATGATTAGTTTTCTGTCTCTTTTTTTAATTTTTAAATAATTTTTCTTTCCCCCCTTTTCTATTTTATTTCACTTTGAATCCTTTTTCTAGCATTTCATTTAAATTCATCAATTGGCTTTTATCTATACATCTTTGCATTTCTTTTTGTTAGTTGTACCAGGAATTACAACATATATCCTTAACTTTTCATGGTTTATTTAAAATTAATATTATACCACTTCATGAAAATATGGTACAATATTTTGCAGCCTCTATATGTCTTAGTCCACCTAATTTCATTCTTTATGCCATAGTTCTCATAGTATTACTTCTACACACATTATAAATCCCATAAGATAATATACTTTTTTGTTTAAACAGTTCTATGCATTTCAAAGAAAAGAGAGATCATAATAATAGTCGTTTTATTTACACAAATATTAACAACTTTTGATACGTTTCATTCCTTCCTAGATATCCGAGTTTTCATATAGTATCATTTCCCTTCACCCTGAAGAATTTTCTCTGCCTTTTTTGGTCATGTAGTCCTGCTAGCAACAAGTTCTCTTAGTCTACTTTAACTAAAAATATCTTAGTTATCCGAAGAATACTTTCACTAGATGTTGAATTCTGAGATGACAGTGTTTTTCTTTTGGCTCTTAAAAAAATGTTTCACTGTTCTCTGGCTTCCACAGTTTCTGATGAAACACTCATTGATATTCAAATCATTGCTCCTCTATAAGTAATGTGTCATTTTTATCTAACTGCTTTCAAGATTTTCTCTTTATCTTTGGTTTCATCAATTTAACTGTAATATGCCTAGATGTGATTTTCTTCTTATCTATTCTATTTTTGGTTCTCTAAGTTTCTTGAACCTTCAAGTATATATTTTTCACCAAATTTGAGCCATTTCCAGCAATTATTTATTTGAATATATTTTCTGCTGCATTTTCTCTCTTCTCTGGGATTTCGACTACACCTATGGTGGATCTTTTGATACAGTCTTACAGGGTCTGGAATCTTTGTTCACTTCATACAATCTTTTCTTCCCCTTTCTGTTATTCAGATTGAAGACTTTCTCCTGATCTATCTTCAAGTTCATTGGTTCTTCCTTTATTTCCATTCTTCTGTTAAGCCCATCAGTACCTTTTTAAAAAACTTCAGAGATTATACTTTTCATTTGTAGATTTTCCATTTGGGGTGTGTGTGTGTGTGTGTGTGTGTGTGTGTGTGTGTGTGTGTACCTGTATGTGTGCTGTTTTCATATATTTTCCTCTACTTGCTTGAGCACAATTATAATAACTGCTTTAAAATTTTTATATGCTCATTTTAACATCTGTGTTATCTCAGGGTTGGTCTTTGCTGATTTTCTTTTTTTCTTGATAATTGGTTAGATTTTTCTGATCTTCATGTGTCAAATATTTTTGGATTGTACCCTAACATTGTGAACATTATATTCACAATGTGAATGTGAAAAACACTGTCACCTCAGAATTCTACTTCCAGTGAAAGTATTCTTTCAGGAATAAAGAAGAAAACTATTAAGAAGATATTTTTAGATAAAGAAGACTGAGAGAACTTGTTACTGACAGAACTATATGACAAAATAAAAAGCAAAGAAAATTCTTCAGAGTGAAGGTAAATTATACTACCTGAAAACTCAGTTCACTTATTTTTTTCCTAACTTGGATGCTCACAATCTGCCCAGGTATGCATGGATCCAGGGCTATGCAGAAATTAGGGTAGAGATTTTGCACAGAATTTGGGACTTCTCCTCTCTAGCTGTGTCCTTTACAGAATCCCTCCTCACTTCTCAGTGGCTTCAGTTGCCCTGAACTCTGTCCTCTAGTTTTTTTTTTTTTTTTTTCATTTCATTCAAGAGAATTAAATCATTTATTGATTACACATGATAATGGATGATACACAAGCTTCATTCCCATCTATAATTTTATCTGGTACCATTATTCGGTTTAGATATATTGCATAGGATGTGCCAACAATCACTTTTATAACCAATAATTCCATGATTTTGCTTGGGTAATCCCTTTCAATGGTGAACTTTAGGTCACAACAGTAACTATCAGTTCAACTACACCGAGGTTTCCAAAGACAATGGCTTCTCCACCCAAGCAGATTGTATATAAATTCCAAATAGAACCTGGCATCATCCTGAAGGAATTCTAACTTCACACTGTTGGGGAAATTTGCCAAGATGGCTTCAGAGTAGACTAACTTTACACAGCACCTTAAAAAAAAGACATTTATTCAGCGTCACGATCAGACTATTACATTTAGCAATCAACAGCATGGGTGCAAAAAAAAATCTGCATTAAAACCCTTTGTTGGAATGCTTTACACTTTCCACAGAACAGAAACTAAAATAACCTATTATATAATTAGTCACAAATACAGTCCTTGAGTTTTTTGCCCATACACGTATTTGTCTAAAACATGTCTTCTTTGTAGCAGCTAGGCCCTGCCACCACTGTGCTTGACTGAGTTCACAACTCTGTTGTAACCTGTAGCTTCCCTGTCACTTCTCTGGCTCTCCTCTCCCGCTAAGCTTTGTTTCCTAATTAAAATCTTCTGCCACTGCCATAGCTACTGCTGCTGCTGGAACCACCATAGCCACCTTGGTTTCATGGTTTTGCAAAGTATTGGCCTCCACCGCCATAGGGGCCAGAGCTTCAGCCTCCAAAATTTCCTCCCTTCATGGGTCCAAAATTTGAAGACTGATTGTTATAATTGCCAAAATCATTGTAGCTTCCACCACCTCCAAAATTACTTCCATCATTACCAAATCCATTATAGCCATCCCCACTGCCACCATATCCACCACCACCACGGCTGCCATCAAAGCCACCACGACCACTGAAGTTTCCTCCACGACCAAAGTTGTCATTCCCACCAAAACCACCTCCACGACCACCACCAAAGTTTCCAGAACCACTTCGACCTCTTTGGCTGGATGAAGCACTAGCCACCTCTTGCTTTGACAGGGCTTTCCTAACTTCACAGTTGTGGCCATTCACAGTATGGTATTTCTGAATGACAATCTTATCCATGGAGTCATGGTCATCAAAGGTTACAAAAGCAAAGCCCCTTTTCTTGCCACTGCCTCAGTCAGTCATGATTTCAATCACTTCAATTTTTCTATACTGTTCAAAATTATCTCTTAGGTGATGTTCTTCAGTGTCTTCTTTAATGCCACCAACAAATATCTTTTTCACAGTTAAGTGGGCACCTGGTCTTTGAGAATCTTCTCTTGAGACATCTCTCTTTGGTTCCACAACTCTTCCATCCACTTTGTATGGCCTTGCATTCATAGCTGTATCCACCTCCTCCACAGTGGCTTATGTGACAAACCCAAAGCCCCTGGAGCTTGGTGTTTGGATCTCTCATTACCACGCAGTCCTGGAGCATTCCCCATTGCTCAAAATGGCTCCTCAGGCTCTCATTGGTTGTTTCAAAGCTCAACCCTCCAATGAAGAGCTTCCTTAGCTGTTCGGGCTCTGTAGGAGACTCTGACTTACACATGATGGCAGGGAGAAGAGAGACTTTAAGGATGCTTCTTCCGCGGCGTCCACAGGCAGAAAAGGGTCCTCTGGTTTTTTCAGGCCAGAAAGACTATTGGTTTTCTAGCAGAGATTTAGCTACTTTGTGTAGTACTGATTTAGACCTGGAACAAAGGCTAAAAGCCACACGTGTGAGCAATTCAATCTGTGCCATTCCTGTTTTCCAAGTGTAGATGCCTCTCCAGAATCTACTTGCTTACCATCATTCTTCAGGCCCAGGTCATTTTTTTTTTTTTTTTGATATGTTTATCCAAGTTTATATTGTTCTCTCTGGGAGGATCAGATCCATTCGTCATATTGGCAGTGAAAATCTCCTTTTGCCTTTGTTTTGTCTATACACTTACTTCTGTTATATTTATTTTAGGCCTGTTTGACATATGTATGACAAAATGTGTCCAACATAAAATAAACTTTTATTTTGCCGAGTTCTAACAACGTTGAAATGAGCAAAAATCTAGAAGTACTAAGATGAAGCCTATTGACACCTCCTCCAGTTTTTCACAAGAAAGGGTTCATTCTTGTGTGTTCTAACATTTCTGAAGTGCAGACCTTTGCAGGACACTTTCCCACAACAAAGGTAAAGCCATTAGCTCAAATTAGGAGACCACTGAGTGGGAAGAACTTGAAAGGAGCCATGCTAGGTAAACAACACCCCACTCCATATTGGGAGACTTGCCCCTTGCAACCCCCTTAGATGATTCATTTACTCATTAATACTTATGGAGCACCTCATATGTGTCATATGTGGTGCTAAGTGATAGTGAAATGATTAGCAGCAACTTACTAGGGGAGCCAGATGTTAAACAACAGCCCACAGATACAGAATTTTAAACTGTGATTGGTGCCATGCATGAAAAGCATTGATGCTACAAGAATGCATAATGGGGAACTTGGCTCAGCCTGAGAAGTCACAGAAGGCTTCCCTCAGGAGCAAAAAGTCATTTAAAAGGAAGTAAAAGTTAACTGTGTGTGCTAGTTGGGGTAGTTCCAGTTAGAAGGAACAGCATGTGTGAAGATCCAGAGGTCAGAGGGAGGATTGAAAATGCAAAGAATGGAGAGCAGACTAGTGAGCTAGAGCCTGAAGGACAGTGAAATGAGTAGCACAAGATAAATCCATAGAGGACAGAGTCATGGCCAGGCAAACTTTGTGATCCAGTTTAGAAATATGTTTTTCTTTTTCTTCTCTTGCCTCATCTTCCTTCTCCTTTTACCCTTTGTTGAACAATGAAAATAACCTATAGATTTATTCAAAGAAAACCCAGTGACCTTCTCTTGCCCCCTCCCTGTCCAACTCCATAGCGACAACCACCATCGAGGTTTCTAGAACTATTTCACAAACACAAAAACATATGTGGAAATGTAAAGCTTCTTCTTAAAAAAACTGATATGCAGCAAGAAGGGAGATGGGGTTCTATACACAATGTTTTGAACCTTCCTTGCTTCATTTGATAATACACAAAGAGACTTTTCCACATCAACACAGTTAGATGTACACCAATATTTTCAAGAGCTGCACGGTACTCCAGTGGACAGACATGCCATGATTTATTTACTCAGTGTCTGATTGATGGATATTTTAAGTTTCTTCTATTCTTTGTTATTACAAACAATGCAGCAATGAACACTCTTGTAAAGACATATTTGGACACAGGGAGGGGAACAGCACACACTGGGGTCTGTCAGGTGGTTGCAGCAAGGGGAAGGAGAGTGTTAGGACAAATACCTAATGCATGCAGGGCTTAAAACCTAGATGATGGGTTGATAGGTACAGAAAACCACCATGGCACATGTATACCTGTGTAACAAACCTACACATTCAGCACATGTATCCCGGAACTTAAAGTAAATATATATATATCATATTTAAAATATATACATATATTTTAAAGACATATTTGGGTACATTTGTGAGTATATGTGTAGGATAAATTAGTTTTGGTGGAATTTCTTGGTGAAAAAAATATGCACATTTACAATTTTTATAGACATTGCATAATTGTCCCGCAGAGATGTTTGTCTAGGGCCATTTCATCATTAAAATGTTCTGTAGGCATAGTTTATCATTAGGGGTCTAGGAACAGGTTTGGGCACTGAAAAGCCTATATTAGCTTCCTAACACAAAGGGAAACTGCAATTTGAGATCAATAAATATTTCATCAAATAGCTCTACAATGTATTACTTGTAATGTTATTATTCCTAAAAAGTTCATTATATTTGAAAAAAAAATTGTAGGCTATATATTTTACTCATTTTGCAGGAATTCACAAGTATATGAATTCTTGTTGATAAATGGCCTATCATAAAATAGCCTATTATAAATTCAATAGCCCATTATAAAAATTACTTATAGCCAAGACATTTCAAAAGAAAAATTATTTTAAAAACCCTTTCAATATTTCAATATCAGCAAAAATTACACTTACTATGAATGTATGTGTAGTTTAATATATTTTATATACTGTAGGGTATGGCTTTCAAAAGTAAGACTGCCTGAGACCTGTGAAGGTTTTTAAATACCTTAATTGTACAACCATGTAGGAACTTGCCTGTATCTTTATATTCTCATCAACTTGCATATTTTCACAACCTTTTATTTATGCCAATATGATAAGCAAATCTTTTGCTTATTTCTTAGTTTCATATTTATTTAATTACGGCAGCTAAGAACCCTTTTGTGTATTCATATGCCCTTTCCCTCTTTTATGTTGGCTAAAGGAGAGCCAAATTTTTTTATTTGTTTGTTTGTTTGTTTTGATGGGGGTCGGCTCTCAAGGAGGTGAAAATGTGGGTCTGATTTAGGTTATGCTGAGTTGCAATATCGCTGAGATACCCAGTGGAAAAGCAGAAGAACCATGGGAATACCAGAGAGGCAAGCTCTTTTGATAGGATGTTTCCATTTGGATGAATCTTAGTTCCACATTGAGGATCTAAGCTCAACGAACCCCTTCATGGTTTCAATTCATAATGTTTCACTCAGAGAGCTCAACTTGGATCCAGAGATTGGCACAGATTTAAGAAACTGCTGAATGATTTTCCCGCTGGGAGAAAGGGCCATTGGTTTAAACAGAAATACATACTCATTTTAGCCATTCATTTCTGGCTCTAACTTTTTTTCTTTTAATTTAAGAATAATATCAAATGTTCAGAAAAGTTGCAAAAACAATACAAAGAATACCGTTTTTATCAGTCACCTAGTGCTAGTTATCAATTTCTGTATAAAGATCTACTCCAAAACCTGATGGCTTAAAACAAGCACCATTATAAGTATATATTATTCTTTTCTATGACAAGAATTTGGGCAGAGCTCAGTTTAGTGATTTACGTTCAATGTGGTGTTCACAGAAGTCATAGGATAGTATTTGGCAAGTGGATGGATGGGTCTGGAGAATCCAAAAGAGCTTCTGGCACCTTGCTGAGGATGGCTGGAAGGCTGGGTCCAATGGGAACTATTGACAGGAACACCTACACAAGACACTTTCAGTGCGGCGGTGTCAGGGAGTTGGATGTCTTATAGCAGTTCAAGGTTCCCAGACAACGTGTTCCAAGAGCCCCAGGTTGAAGGCGTAAAGTTTCTCATGACAGTCCTGCAAGTTGCAAAGCATCAGTTCCCCCACATTCTGTTATTCAAACAAGTCACTAAAGCCAGCTCCAGCCGGGCACAGTGGCTCACGCCTGTAATCCCAGCACTTGGGAGGCTGAGGCGGGGGCATCACCTGAGGCCAGGAGTTCAAGACCAGCCTGCCCAACATAGCGAAACCCTGTCTCTACTAAAAATACAAAAATTAGCCAGGCATGGTGGCGGGCGCCTGTAGTCCCAGCTACTTGGGAGGCAGAGGCAGGAGAATTGCTTGAACCTGGGTGGTGGAGGTTGCACTGAACCAAGATCGTGCCACTGCACTCCAGCCTAGGCAACAGAGTGAGACTCCATCTCAAAAAAAAAAAAAAGGAAGCCAGCTCAGATTTAAAGGTGGGAAATTGGACTCCATCTTTCAATCAGAGGAGTAGCAAAAAACTAGTGACCACCTTTATTATACAACAACTGACCAATTGTTAACATTTGCCACATTTGCTTTATCATTCTTCATCTGGGCTCGTTGAGAGTAGGTTACATACATTATGCTCCTTTACTTCTAGATACTTCCTTATATACACTCTAAAAACAATTCTTTTTAATTTTATTTTTTAATTGACAAATAACAATTGTACTTATTCACGGGGCACATAGTGGTGTTTCCGTACATATAATGTATAGTGATCAGATTGAAGTAATTAGCATTTGTACCATCTGAAATATTTGTCATTTCTTAAAACAAAGAATTCTCTTACATATCCACAATATAGCAGGAATTTAACACTGATAACCACTGTTATCTATAGTCCATATTCCAATTTTACCAATCATCCAAATAATATCATTTATAGCGAAGTTTTTTCTAGGCCAGGATCAAATCCAGCATCACATATTGCATTTGATCATCCGGTATTTTTATTCTCCTTTAACCTGGAACAATTCCTCCTTCTTTTTCTTTTACGACCTTGATATTCTGAACGGTATAGTCAGGCCAATTGTTTTACAGAATATCCCTCTATTTGGGCTTGTCTGGTATGTCCACATTGTTAGATTTAGATTATATACTTTTGGCTAGAATACCACAGAAGTGATGTATTCTTGTCAGTGCATCGTACTAGAAAGCACATGATGCAGATTTGTTCCATAGTGGTGATGACTTTCATTCCTATGCTAAAGTGGTGCTTACTGAGTTTCTAGTTTTCTTTTTCAAATTAATAATTATGTTTGTGGAGAGCTTTGTTGGGACTGCAAATATCTTGATCCTCATCAAACTTTCACCCACATGTTTTAGCATTTCTTGATAATTATGGCCTGTGTCTATTACTAGAATGGTAGCAAAATGGTGATTTTCTAACAGTGTTATTTGTTCTGCATTTATTAGTTGGCATTCTACAGTAAGGAAGAGCTGTTCTTTATGTATGTATGTATGTATGCATTTGTACAAATTTATGAATTCTTATTATATTCATTTGCTTATAATCTATTACTGCTTTATATTTGGATACTTAGTGCCTTCAGGTGTGTCTTGCATGCTTTTGATATGGTGCCATTATTTCTTAATTTCTGTTATAGCATCATGTTCCAGATTTATCTTACACTTTTCCTGCCCTAGTCCTTGAATCAACGGTTTCTTCAAGAATTTCTGGTTCTCTTGAGCAGAAGAAAATGTTTTTCTGTTTTTCAGAAACCAAGAATTGTGTGTTAGAGCATGCTCATTCCACTAGAAAGTCAGCGCTTTGGGCCTTTGGCTGGACAAAGCCAGAAATACTAATCATCTCTAATTCCAAGCCCCCTCTGTAAGGTTGTGCTTGCCTTGCTGGTTTCGTAGTTATGTCTCCTTAACTTCCACAGTAAGAACTCTGGTTACCAACAACATTAGCGTATTTGCTTATTTGTTCAGATCTGGAAATCATAGAAAATAGTTTCAGATTTCTTACACTTCTACAGAAAACCAGATCTATTAAGTTGAATATAAGATTTATTTGTTTATCTATGCACTTCTTTTTGTTGATAAACTGAAGGTTTATAGTCAAAATACTGTGCTGAAAAATTACTTAAATTCATTCTTTATTCCCCTTCACTGTGGATATTCTTTTGAGATACAATTGGGTTCATTTATCTGTTTGTATTCCATTTTAGTCTTCCCCCAATTACTTTAGATTAGTTTGAATATGCAAAACGCTAGCACACTTCCAATATCCGAAACTATGCAAAAGATTAAACTCAGTGAAATGTTATTCCTTCTCCCCGTCCTTTTCTCTTCCTTCCTGCCCACCTGTCTAAGCAACAAACTTCAGTGGTTTCTAGTTTTTATTCCTGTATTGCATTTTTAAACAATGAACAGTTACGTGTGTATTTTCTTATTTACACTTTTTCTTACATGAAAGGTTGCATATTCTTTTGTACTTTGCTTTTTTTCTCTTGACAGTGTATCATGGAACTCCCCCATATGAGTTCATAAAGATCTTTTTTGTTTGTCTGTTTAGAGATGATCTCGCTCTGTCATGTCACCCAGGCTGGAGGTGAGTTGTGTGATCACAGCTCACTGTAGTCTTGAACTCCTGGGCTCAAGCAGTCTTCTTGCTTCAGCCTCCTTAGTAGCTGGGACTACAGAAACATGCCACCATCCCTGGCTAATTAAAAAAATATTTTTTGTAGAGACAGTGACTGCTTCACTATGTTGCCCAGGCTGGTCTCAAACTCTTGGCCCCAAGTGATCCTCCCACTTCAGCCTCCCAAAGTGCTGGGATTACGGACATAAGCTACCACACTCAGCCATGAATTCAAGATCTTCTGCATTTTTTCTTTACGGCTGCATGATGCTCTATTGTGTGAAAGCATCACAGTTTATTCAACGATTTCTTTCTTTGTTTTTTTTTTTTTGGAGATGGAGTCTCGCTTAGTCACCCAGGCTGGAGTGCAGTGGCGCGATATCGGCTCACTGCAAACTCCGTCTCCCGGGTTCACACCATTCTCCTGCCTCAGCCTCCCAAGCAGCTGGGACTACAGGCACCCGCCACCATGCACGGCTAATTTTTTGTATTTTTAGTCGAGATGGGGTCTCACCATGTTAGCCAGGATGGTCTTGATCTCCTGACCTCGTAATTCGCCCTTCTCGACCTCCCAAAGTGCTGGGATTACAGGCATGAGCCACCATGCCCGGCCTTATTCAATCCATTTCTTAACATTTTGGTGGTGTCTCATAATTTATAATACAAAATAATGCTGCAATAAATAACCTCGTGCAGATGTATTTTCATATTATTTGAGGTGTATCTTCAGGGTAAATTCTAAAAGAAGGATTTTCTGGATCGAAGGGTAAATGCTTATGACATTTTGTTAGATGTCAATTTCTCCTCATATGGCAGTACTACTTTGCATTCCCACCAGCAGCAACGTATGAAAGTAATGGTCCTAACTTTTCAACTCTCATTCTTATTTAAAATAATTTTGAGGCCAGGCGCAGTGGCTCACGCCTGTAATCCCAGCACTTTGGGTGGCCGAGGCAGGTGGATCAACTGAAGTCAAGAGTTCAAGACCAGTCTGGCCAACATGGTGAAACCCCATCTCTACTAAAAATACAAAAAATTAGGCAGGCGTGGTGGCAGGCACCTGTAATCCCAGCTACTCAGGAGGCTAAGGCAGGAGGATCACTTGAACTAAGGAGGCAGAGGTTGCAGAGAGCCTGAGATCACACCACTGCACTCCAGCCTGGGCAACAAGAGTGAAACTCCATCTCTAAAACAAAACAAAAAATAAAATAATTTTGACAAGTTTTCTTTTTCTTTTTTATGTTTTGTAGAGACAGAGTCTTGCTCTGTCACCCAGGCTAGAGTACAGTGGTACAATTGTAGCTCAATGTAGCCTCAAACTCCTGGGCTCAAGTGAGCCTCCTGCCTCAGCCTCCCACAGCACTGGGATTGCAGCTGTGAGCCACCGTGCCTGGCCAACAAGTTTTCTTTTTTTTTTTTTTTTCTTTCAACACAGGGTTTCTCCCTGTTGCCCAGGCTGGAGTGCAGTAGTGTACGAGCACAACTTACTTTAGCCTCAACTTCCCGGGCTTAGGTGATTCTCCCACCTCAACCTCCTGAGTAGTTGAGACTACATATGCATACCACCACACCTGATTTTTCTTTTATTGTTTTTTTAAATTTTAGTAGAGATGAGGTTTTGCCATATTACCCAGGCTATCAAGTTTTCTTCATAGCCAAATTCTGTTTGTATATAGGCAGGAAAACCTATTCACTTGAGATTCAAGAGAACTGAGAAAAGGAGCTAATTCAGGGGCTAGGAAATTCATTTATTCATGGAGGACCTTTATGTCAAGTCAAGAAGTCTGTATTTTATTCAATGGGAAGTCAGTCAAGGATTGTGCTGAAAAATTACTTAAGTTCATTCTTTTTTTCCCCTTCACTGTGGATATTCTTTTGAGATACAGTTGACTTCATTTATCTGTTTGTATTCTGTTTAAGTCTTCCCCCAATTACAAGGCAGTACTATGACTAGATGATGTACTAGCAAGATTATGATAATGATTAGGAATCATTTTGACTGCAAACAATGGACTACTGTCAATGGCTCAAGTAGAGAAAAATGTGTAATTATCTATTTTATAACAAGAAGCTGCAATAACGAAAATACTACTTCAATGGCCTCCTAATTTTGCTCCTGTCCTTGTCCCCCTATTTTCAATATCCCAGTGGAGGGCATAGTCATACTAGTCTCTTTGCTGTTCTTGAACACAATATGCAATTCCCTATTTAGGGCCTTTGCACTAGGTGCCTGGGAATTTCTTTCCCCAGTTACATGCATGGCTCACTCACTTACCTCCTTGGGACTTTGCTCCAATCTCACTGTTTCCATGATGCCCCAGTACTTGCAATCACCTTTCCTCTCTTCTGTTCTTTATTTTCCTATATACTCATCACCCTCTTAAATATTCTATATTTTCTATGTGTGCTGTTTATTGTCTGACTTCCACCTCTCCACCCCCGCCCCCATCTAAAAACCACAAGGTTAAAAATCATTGCTGTTCCTTGATATATCTTTAATGCCAGAAACAGTGCCTGGCACACAGTGGTGCTTAATAAATGTTTGTTGAATATATGAATGTAGTCATGGGGTCGTGGTTCCCAGTTGGTTTAGTGACTCAACAACATTGGAATGCTGGGCTGGCATCTCTATGATTCTCTTAGTCTTGTCTTCATGGTTGAGAGGTGTCTACAGCTTCAAGCATCATTTTCTTACAGGGTAATGTCTGAAGCTAGAAGGAAGAAGCAACAACAAGTGGAATTTTCTCCTTTGCTCAAGATGGACCTTCTATTAAGGGAGAAAAACCTTCCCCAGAGAGTCCCAGTAGACTTCCCCTTAAGTTTCATTAACCAGAATTAGTTCACTTGCCTAATCCTAGATCAATCACTGGTAAAATAAAATGTGGTTGCCAGGAAGGACTGAGACCTATCAGGATTCCTCTCCTGAGGCTGAATATATTGCCACTGGACCAAATTTAAAACTATTGTTCTGTTGATGTAAAAGGGATGGGGAAGGTTTTTCGGCATGCAATCAATAGTGATTGCCACATCACCATGGGTGTTATTTTGAGAAGATGGTGGGGAAAGGAGTGAGGACAGGGAGAGGAGACTCGACTGCCAAAGCCCAGGGGAGAAATAATAAAATCCAGAAATCAGAAAAAAGTTGATTTCATGTTGCCTATGAAATCAACTTTTAACTTCATGATCGCCTGTGAAATCATGGGCAATTTCATGTTGCCCATGAAATCAACTTTTCACAGGTCACTTCAGCTCTAGGAGAAAGGAAATAAGTCTGTCTGTAATGCTGCTCAGAGAATTTTTCCAGATTTACTTCTAATCAACAATTTTGGCCAATGGCATGCTTTTCTTTAATTGGCAATTACATATTCCTTTTAACTCTACAGGAATCTCAGATTCTTTTAATAGATGGCATTGTAATTGCAGTTTTCTTCATAAATCACTTTATTTTTGGAGAGAATGAGCAACTATGTCAAAACATAAGATAATTCAGTGAAAAAGATAAAATGCTTGACTACCACACAGGTAATAGCTTACAAGTCTCAAGTGGCAGTAGATTGGGCAGTGTGGAATGGGTAACTTTCAGTTGTGTGGTGGAATATATTCCTGGTTATTAATTCTGCAAGTGCTTGAGACCAGCCGTCCTCACTGATGGCTTGAACTGGTTTCCTCTCAATAGGGCTTGTGCTATTCAGGCTAGTCGTGGGGTGTAACAGCAGCAATCAGGGCTTTAGAGTCAGTTAGACCCGTATTTAAATTCCAGCTCTGTTATTTACTGCTGTGTGATGCTGAGCTGTTAAATGAGGGTAAGAAATCCTCTCCCCAGAAGATATTATGTGCCTTGGCTGAAATAATGAATGATGAAAGCCTGGCTAACAGGCACCCTGTAAACGTGAGTTCCTTTCTGTCTCTCTGTGACTTCCATGGCTTTACTTTTGTGCCTTGACAAAGCCCTACTTATCTATCTTCTCAGCCCCAAAGTAGTCTCAGCCTAATACACCATCAACCAGCTATGAGGATTAAACCACCAGAGGAATGAGAGCCAAAAGGAATAATAATTTTTACAACTCTATACCCAGTATTTCTTTCAAGACCCTAGGAGCACTGAGCCACCTGCTTCTCTCTTTGTAAAGAAAAATAAATAAATGTTTTTGAACAGCCACCCAGTGTCCTGACTCTGTATTAGATTTTTTAGATGATTCAAAGAAGTATATGATATGGTCCCTGCTTTCAAGGGGGCTTAAAATGCCCCAAAGGAGCCAAAATAAGCACAATGCAAAGTAGACAGACCTGGGTTTAAATCCAACCTCTGCCACTTACTAGCTCTGTGGCCTCCTATATCATTCATTAAGTTGTCACGAGGTTTAAAATTGCACTACATGTAAGGGACCTGGTGCAGAGTAGGCATTTGAGAAAAATCTGAATTCCATCATCCTCAAACCATATATTAGTTAAATAATAAAGCAGAAAATCTATTACAAGATAACTTATAATTCATTACCAAGTGAAATGCCCTGAAATAAAGGCTCTTGGAGTTCAGTGAAGGCCAGGACCATTCAGACTGAGGTAGGTGGGGTAAATTCCTGGAAAAAGAAGAAAAGTGACTGGCATTTCACGATGGGCTGATTTTCTCTGATGAATCATGGGAGCCTTGGCCCTAAGCCGTTGCTCTGCACTATTGGTAAGAAATAAAGACTTGAGTATCCAACTGATACATTGAAGACTGAGAAAGTAATTCAGGTATTCTCTCAGTGCTTAGACCACTGATACTGTTTGCCCTCAAACTGTGCTTTTACCATCCACCTGCCTCAATGGCCTTCTAGCCTATTATGAATGAAGCAGCCCACTTCCTGCAGTGTGAGTAACCAGAGTTCACCGAGCAATCAAAAGCCGAGTGGAGGGCAGAGATATGCCGGGGATAAAGGAAATGTGAATGGACAGAGATGCGTTCACCTTGAGATTCCTGAGAAAGGATAGCTTTTAACAAAAACGTATGTTGCTTTTAACAAAAATATACAGGGAAATTTACCTGCAGAAGAGGCTTTTAATAACAATGATCAGACTGGGCACAGCGGCTCACGCCTGTAATCCCAGCAATTTAGGAGGCTGAGGCAGGTGGATCACCTGAGGTCAGGAGTTCAAGACCAGCCTGGGCAACATGGCAAAATCCCATCTCTACAAAAAATACAAAAATTAGCCAGGTGTGGTGGCTCACGCCTGTAATCCCAGCTCCTCGGGAAGCTCAGGCAGGAGAATTGCTTGAACCTGGGAGGCAGAGGTTTCACTGAGCCAAGATTGTGACATCGCACTCCAGCCTAGGTGACAGAGTGAGACTCCATCCCAAAAAAAAAAAAAAAAAAAAAAATCAGCTGTGGTAAATTACATTGTTGTTCCCAATTATCAAGTTCCTCTTCTGTAAGAAATATCAAGTGCCTAATATAAGTTCATTTGGTATCATCCTCTTGTCTCTACCATGAGAACAGCACCACATCTCAGATGATTCTACTATCAGCCTGGGTCTCAGAATGAGAAAGCCTTGTGCTCAAGGTGAGCCAAGCAGAGCTGAGCTATGACAGACAGAGTTAAGCAGACCAATAGACCGGCAGACCCAGGAGCTAGAAATGTTATTGCAAGCCACTGAAACGTGGAGGTTGTTTGTTGCCACAGCAAAAGCTGACTAATTCATCAACAGTAATTAAACACTTGCTCTGTGCTGGCATTGTCCTAAGCATTTAACATGTGTCCTCTCATTAATCCTCACATTAATCATGTAATGTAGTGTTTCAGCCAGGGTTCTCCAGTGTAAACACCAGAAAACTACTCTGGCTGTGTTCAAAAAGACTTCTGTTTCCAGCCACGATAGAACAACAGAATCTGGATGTACCTTCCCATCTGAAAGAACTAAAAAGGCAGAAAAAACATGTGAAACAATGGTTCTCAAGATATTAGACAACAGGCAATATGGGAGACTGATTTCTGAGAGATGACAAACAAACATAACGAACACTGCAAATTGACTCAGCTGACTACCTGGATAGAGAGAGTTTCCAGGCCATGGTGCAAAACAGAAGAGGCCAGGCAGAGCTTGGCAGTCTCCTTGATTTGGGAATATGGAGCTGAGAGAAGGGAGGCCAAGGGGACTAAGATTTGTGGGGCAGAATTCTAGAAAGGAAAAAGCTACATAGAGAGGAACATTGAGATTTACATAGAGTTCCCCCTTGAGGATTTAGCTGAGTACAGATCAGCACACACATGAGAGGAAACTATTCAAGACCTGGAAAAAAACAACCAAAGAGAGGGAACAATTAGTAGAGCTCACATAGGACTCAGAATAGTGCCTAGTCTTACCAGGCAGAGTGGACTTTGGGTGGAATACTCACAAAGAATTTTTTTTTTTTTTTTTTTTTTTTTTTTTTTTTTTTTTTTGAGACAGAGTCTCATTCTGTTGCCCAAGCTGGAGTGCAGTGGCGCGATTCTGGCTCGACCACTGCAGCCTCCGTCTCCCAGGCTCAGGTAATCCTCCCACCTCAGTCACCCAAATAACTGGAGCGACAGGCACATGCCACCATGCCTGGCTAAGTTTTTAATTTTTTATAGAGATGGGGGTCTCACTATGTTGCCAGAATTGGTCTGGAACTCCTGGGCTCAAGTGATCCTTCCACCTTGACTTCCCAAAGTGCTGAGATTAAAGGTGAGAGCCACTGAGTTCAGTCTCTTAGAGGGATCTTGCTCCATAGTTGGAAAAAACTAGCAGGCATACAAAGAAGCAGGTATATACAATCCTAAATTTGGAGAAAAATCCATCACTTGAAACTGGCCTAAAAATGACATGGATAATAGAATTAGCAGACAAAGACATTTTTAAAAGTATTATGACTCTATTTTATATGTTCAAGAAGCTAAAGGAAAAACTAAACATGTTAAGTTAAAGGTATAGATGACATAATAAAGTCCCAAGTTGAATTTTTAGAGATACAATTACAAGGTCTGAGATAAAAAAATATGCTGAAAGGGACTAATAGCAGATTCTACATTGCAGAAAGGAGTGGTGAACTTGAAGACGTAAAAATAGAAGCTACTGAAAATTAAGCACACAGAGAAAAAGGATGAAAGAATGTTCAGAATAACAGGACAACTTTAGGCAGCCTATACATGTGTAATGGAGTCTTTGAAGAAAATGAAGGGGGAAGAAAAGTATTCGTAAAAATAATCGCTAAAAAATTTCCCAATGTGATAAAAACTGTAAACCAACAGATCCAAAAGCTAAATGAAACCCAAGTACAAGAAATATAAGGAAACCGCCACAGGACACATCATACTTCCCTTTATTAAAACCATTGATTAAGAAAAAACATTAAAAGTAGCCTGGAGGAAGCAGGACATATTACAGAAAAACAAAGAGGAGAATGGCCTTAGATTTTTCGTCAGAAACAATGTAAGCTAAAGGACAAAGAAGCAACATCTTTAAAGTCTGAAAGAAGAAAAAAAATTAATCAGTCCAAAATTCTTTACTAAGGGAAAATATCACTCAAAAATTAAGGCAAAATAAGACTTTTCCATACATGCAAAAGCTGAAAGAATTTATCACAATCAGACCTGCACCATAAGAAATGCTAAAAGGAAATCCTCTAGGCAGAAGGCAAATTATACCAGATGGCAATGTGAATCTATACATTGGAATGAAAAGTATTTGAAATGGCAACTATGTGGATAAACATAACAACTTTAAAATACCTAAATCTCTTTAAAAGATAACCATTTGGGGCAAAAATAACAATATATTAAGGGGTTTATAACGTATCTAGGAGTAAAATGTATGACAACTATACATAAAAGTATACAAAAAAGGGTAAAAATGGAAATAAAAGTTTTGTAAAGTTCTTTTTTTTTTTTTTTTTTTTTTTTTTTTTTTTTTTTTTTTGAGTTGGAGTCTGCTCTGTCGCCCAGGCTGGAGTGCAGTGGCCGGATCTCAGCTCACTGCAAGCTCCACCTCCCGGGTTTACGCCATTCTCCTGCCTCAGCCTCCCGAGTAGCTGGGACTACAGGCGCCCGCCACCTCGCCCGGCTAGTTTTTTGTATTTTTTTTTTTTAGTAGAGACGGGGTTTCACCGTGTTAGCCAGGATGGTCTCGATCTCCTGACCTCGTGATCCGCCCGTCTCGGCCTCCCAAAGTGCTGGGATTACAGGCTTGAGCCACCGCGCCCGGCCTGTAAAGTTCTTATACTATACATGAAATGGTATAATATTACTTGAAGGTAGACTATGGCAAGTTAATATGTATCCTATTAATATAAATTCTAAAGCAACCACCAAAATAACACAGTAACTTACAGCCATGAACCAACGAAGGAAATAAAAAGGATTTATAGAAAATAATCAAAAAGAAGGCAGAAAAAAAGACAGGAAAAAGCAGCAAAAAACAAATGGAGAAAATACAAAACAAATAGCAAGATATTAGATTTAAACCCAACCATATCAATAATCACATTAAATATAATAGTCTAAATATCCCAATCAAAAGGCAGAGATTACCCAATCAGATAACAAAATCAAATCACAACTACATGCTGTCTATAAGAAAACCTTTTGAAATATAAGGACACGTGTGTGTTAAAAGCTAAAAGATGGGAAAAGATATATCATGTTAATGCTAATTTTTAAAAGAGTCTAGCATAGTTATATTAATATCAAACGGTAGATTTCAAAGTGGTATTAGCAAGCTTAAACAAGGTAATTTCTTTTTGTATTTTTTAGTAGAGACGGGGTTTCACCTTGTTAGCCAGGATGGTCTCGATCTCCTGACCTCGTGATCCGCCCATCTCAACACCCCAAAGTGCAAGAATTACAGGCGTGAGCCGCTGTGCCCGGCCTGGTTGACTATTTTTATGGCTGTTTCTTGATCATATGCTAAACAAGGAGTGGATTATTCATGAGTTTTCTGGAAAAGGGGTGGGGATTTCCTGGAACTGTGGGTTCCTCTCTCTCTCTTAGACCATATAGGGTAACTTCTGGACATTGCCATGGCATTTGTAAACTGTCATGGCACTGGTGGGAGTGACTTTTAGTATGCTAATGCATTATAATCAGTGTATAATGATCAGCGAGGATGACTGGAGGTCACTTTCATCACCATCTTAGATTTGGTGGGTTTTGGCCAGCGTCTTTAGTGCATCCTGTTTTGTTTGTTTGTTTGTTTGAGACGGAGTCTCACTCTGTCGCCCAGGCTGGAGTGCAGTGGCGCAATCTCGGCTCACCGCAAGCTCCACCTCCCGGATTCACGCAGTTCTCCTGCCTCAGCCTCCTGCAAAGTTGGGACTACAGGCGCCCGCCACCACGCCCGGCTAATTTTTCGTATTTTTAGTAGAGACGGGGTTTCACCGTGTTAGCCAGGATGGTCTCCATCTCTTGACTTCGTGATCCGCCCACCTCCGCCTCCCAAAGTGCTGGGATTACAGGAGTGAGCCACCGCGACCGGCCTGCTGCATCCTGTTTTATCAACAGGGTCTTTGTGACCTGTATCTTGTGCCAACCTTCTATCTCATCCTGGTCTGAAAATGCCTAAGCTCCTGGAAATGCAGCCCCACAAGTCTCATTCTCATTTTACCCAGCCCCTATCCAAGATGGAGTTGCTCTGGTTCAAACGCCTCTGACACATCCAGTGCAAGGGAGGTTAGGAAATGAAAGACTTTTGTTTATTTGATTTTACCAAAAACAAATTGTGAAGAGGGTTTTCAAAAGATTGTGAGCATCATGTCATGACTGAATGCTGGGCTTTTTGGACATTACTGCGAAGTGACTCTGCTTCCTACTTAGAGTAATGTGGCAGGGAATTTCCCAGCTTAGGCAGGGGAGTTCAGCTGCTCAAGGTCCAAAAAGTAACAAATGCCATTAGAGGAAAGTACTTTTATTAGTTCCATTTTACAAATTGGAAACAGAAATTTCCTAGACATTTAGCAACTTGTGTAAGACCACAGCCCAAAGAACAAACATTCGCCAAGCCCTCATATGCATAACCTCCTTTCATCTTCACAATTTTATGTGGTAGGTGTTATTGCCCCCATTTCATGTAAGAGAAAAATGAGGATTATAGAAACTAATTAAAAGCTAAAGATCCTGTGGTACATGCAACCCTGCCATAATCTGCCACGCCCACCCCAACGCTTCCTTCCAGGGTAACAAGTCATTTTATAGCAGAACTCTCCAGGTCTCTGTGCGTGTGTGTATATGTCCTTAATATCTTGTCCTACACAAAATTCAGTGATCACTGGATATATTTGGGTATCTGTCACTGAGCCTCGCCTGTCTTCTTTCCTACTACAGACTAACTCATGTCTTTTCCAGAGTTCTCCTGGGAGGCTGAGACTTCTGGGCCCCAGTAGGTCTAATTATCTAAGAAGTAAAGGGAAATGGGGCAGGGAATGGAATGGCCTGGAATCAGAAGCTCTGTCAGTATGCAAATAACTTACTTGCATGCAAATAATTCCAAGGAAATGGAGCTGGGTATCCCTTGTGCAAACATTTTTGTCTCCTGTGAATGATGTAAATTACTTTTGGTACATACAACCCTCCTTGTTTTGTGGCTAGATTGAAAAAGTTTTTAGCCCTTCATTTGAATAGGCTGACCCATGCTAGACAGTGATGAAGAGGACAACAAGACACAATGATTCCACTCCTACGAATAGACCCAAGAAAACAGTAGCACAGATGCACCAGGGAACCTGTTCAGAAATGTTAATAGCAGCACGGTTTATAGTAGCTGCAAAATAAAATCAATCTGAACACCTATGGAAGGAAAATGGAAAAATTAATTGTGTATGTTCACTCAATGAACTATTATAGAGCCATGAAAATGAATGAGATACTGTTACATGTATCAACATGGATGAATCTTGTTAAGTCCAAATGGCAATTCCTAGAAAATGATATATAATACAGTATCTTTTAATAAAGTTCAAAAATCAAGTAAAGCTAAATAAATTCATGTTACATGTATTTTTAAATCCAAGGAAATGATAAACCATAAAAATCAGGATAGTGGCCAGGCGTGGTGGCTCATGCCTGTAATCCCAACACTTTGGGAGGCTGAGGTGGGTGGATCAAGAGGTCAGGAGTTCAAGACCAGCCTGGCCAAAATGGTGAAACCCCATCTCTACTAAAAATACAAAAAATTAGCTGGGCATGGTGGCGTGTACCTGTAATCCCAGCTATCCGGGAGGCTGAGGCAGATAATTGCTTGAACCTGGGAGGTGGAGGTTGCAGTGAGCTGAGATGGTGCCACTGCACTCCAGTCTGGGCGACAGAGCAGGACTCCATAAAAAAATAATAATAATAATAATAATGATAGTGTCTTTTGTTTTTCTGGTTTTGTTGAGATGGAGTCTCCCTCTGTCGCTCAGGCTGGAGTGCAGTGGTGCAATCTCGGCTCACTGCATGCTCTGCCCCCTGCAGTTCACGCCATTCTCCTGCCTCAGCCTCCTGAGTAGCTGGGACTACAGGTGCCCACCACCACGCCCAGCTAATTTTTTGTATTTTCAGTAGAGACGGGGTTTCACTGTGTTAGCCAGGATGGTCTCCATCTCCTGACCTTGTGATCCTCCCACCTTGGCCTCCCAAAGTGCAGGATAGTGTTTTTGTGTGAAGGGGAGGCAGAAAGATGGGCTAGGAAAGGAGCACACAGGAAGATGTAGGTGTTGGAAATGTTCCAGGTCTTGGGTTCAATAGTGGGTTCATGTGTGTTCATTATGTTATAAATAAATACATAAATTAATAAGTGCCATACTTGGGCTAATGTTGACAATGTGTCATGATCAAGGACTATGATTAATTCAATTCTGATCATTCAATACCTTAAATGGAAGACAGAACTAGAGAGAGAGAAGACAGAACTAGGCAGTTAGCCTTCCTTCCTTTTTTCCTCCCTCCCTTCCTCCCCACCTGCCTGTCTTTCTTTTCTTCTCCTTTACCTTTAATTATTCCACAAACATCTACTGTCTGTTGACTGTATACACTGTGCCAGGCTGAGAACTAGGAACACTGGGATGAATCAGACACAATCCTGCCCCAAAGAGTCACCATGCAATGCGAGAGTCTGACAATTCCTCAAAGGTTTTCAAGGTGCTATGACAAATGTAAAGCAACAAGGTGTGGTAGGGCTTACAGAAGGGGCCCTTAACCCAGCCTGGGCTATTTGGGAAGACTGGAGCTTTCTGCTTTGACAAATTAGCAAGAAGAAAATGTGGTTGGGGGTGTAACAGGTATAAAAATGAAAAAGACAGCCTTGCCCTGGAAGAGCTCATATCTTGGGGTGAGGGACAAGAAAGGAGGCCACAACAGTGGGACTTGGGGTTGTGAGAGAGGCAAGCACAGTCTTGAGATGCACATAGGAGGGCACCGTGCTGTGCCTGCGGTGTTAGGAAGGCTTCCTGGAGGAGATAACATGTATATAGGCAGAGAGACAAAGTATGAATTAGTTACCTGGAAAGTCTGTACCAGAAAGAAAGGTAAGCATGTACAGTGGCCTGTGGCAGGAAGAAAGAGCATGAAGGGGGCCCCAGTGTGGCCTGGCCCAGAGTGCAAACGAGAAGAGGTGAAACTAGATGAGTAGGCAGGGAGCCAGATTCCATGAAAAAGCGTGACCATTATCCTGTGGGCCATGGGGTACCTCTGAAGGGAGTGGCAAGGGTGGTTTTTCCTTTATGAAGAGAGCCCAGCAGTAGAGTAGAGGTGAGGGGGCTGCTTTCGCTGCTGGGGAAAGAGATGGTGATGTTTGGGTTGTAGAGAGGAACAGAATTTGAGAGCTGAGCACCTGATGGGCAATGCCGCATGGCAGACTGGGCTCAAACACGATTGCTCCTGAGGGGTGGGCAGAGGACATTCAGACCTCACACAACACAGTTTTATGTTGCCACAGACCTCCTTGGAGCAAGCTTCAAGCTCCAAAATGTCTCAGAACTGAAAGTTTTTCCTCCAACTTCTATAAAACCAAGGTAAGTACTTTTGCAAGACAGAGAAGGAGTCCAAGATTTCAATAGCTAAAAACTGGGAAGTAGACTGTATACCATGTCTTGTGGGAGAAAGGCAGGAGGAGTGAGCGTCACAGCTTTGCTTTATCCAAGGGGTTCTGGACTCCTGACTCCAGCAGCTCCCTACTGCACCTTCTGCCCCAGGCATTACTCCGCCTTAGTCCAAGAATCCCACAAATGCTACAGAGCTTGGTCTACTCCTGAGAAGTAGAAGGAAAAAGATTTATTGTGCACCTACTACACGACAAGCTACAACCCACAATTGTACTCTGGAGACATTCTTCTGTTCCTGTTTACAAATGAGAAAGCTAGGACCCAAAGGCTTGGAACTGAGATTTAAGCCCAGAGCTGTCTGACTATGCCGGTGCAATACTGCACATTCTTTAGAGCAATACTGTGGCTAGTTTTTCACAGGTGTAGTTAGACTCACTCTTGGACAGTTAAGAACATCTTGTATTAGTTATCTACTGCTGAATAACAAATTGCTCCAACATTTAACTGATGAAAACAACAAACATTTATTATCTTACAGTTTCCATGCATCAGAAATCTGAGCACAGGTAGTTGGTTTCGGTGATTCACGATCTCCCATGAAGTTGCAGTCAAGGCATCACACAGGGCTGTAGTTTCCTATGAAGGCTCAGCTGGGGGGGCAGAGATCTGCTCCCAAGTTCACTCGTGTGGTTATCGGCAGGTCTCAGTCACTCACCATAGGGCCTCCCTCCACAGTGCCGCTGCAGGATATGGCAGCTGGGTTCTCCAGGGGGGTGATCCCAAAAGAGAGCAAGAGTGCATGCTCAAAACAGAAGCCACAGTCTTCTTATAACCTAATATTGGAAGGAACATCCCATTACCTCTGCTGTATTCTGTTAGTGAGAAGCAAATCAGTAAGTCCAGCCCACACTTTAAGGGAAAGGGTTTACACAAGGGAGTACATACCAGGAGTCAGGGATCACTGGGGGCCATGTAGAAGCTGCTGATCGCAATCTAAAGAATTTTAGTAACCAGGCTATCCTGGCTTCTCCCCAAATAGCAAGTTGTTTCCCTTGTTATCCAGAGGCTGGAGGATTTGGGGGTCTACAGGGACATAAGAGGGCCCTGTTTTGGACCACTCTTTTGTGCCTGGGGCATCATCTCATTGGGAAAGGCCAGTGTGGTGAACCTAACTGGAGCCCCTAAGGGAGAGGGGAGTTGTTTTCTCAAATTATGGCCACTGCTCCCTCCCTCCCTTGTCCTTGAAGCTACTGTGATGCTTCCCAGCAAACTGTGGAAGCAACAGGCATCCTGCACACACACACCCAGCCTGTTAACCAGATTGGTAGAGAAACCATCAGCATGATCATCTTCTTTAAACTTTCCTTTGCTTCTGAGCTTCTTTCCACAAATTTTCTTTTCTTGCTCCCCAGCCACATCCATAACCCCCACAGTAGCTCACAGCAGAGGTGCTCCAGGAGCTTGTCAATAGGAGGTAGGAAGGAAAGACACCAAGTGTGGATGTAGATTAGCACTGTCACTTAGGGCAGTTCAAATGACATTCACTGTCCTCAGCATCTATCCTGTGCTGGTGCAGGCCATCCAGAGATGTGTGAGGTACCTATACTTGCCCTCCAGGGGGGGCTCACAGTTTTAGGAGGGGCAGACATGCAAACAATGATGAAACGTTAGAATAAGTACAATGCATACATGTCAATACATACTTTTGTCACCTCATCATGGTTATCTTAGTTCATAAAGCATCATCTTATGCTTAGACTATTACAATAGCTGCCAACCTGATTTCCTCCATCCACCCATCCACTTGGCTGCTAAGAGGTCTTTCTGGAATGCAAATCCGACAACATCACTACCCTGGTTAAAGGCCTCCCCAAGTGATGGGGAAGGTCAAGCTCTTGATACAGTCCCCACCCAAGACCCTAGACACCATCCATCCCTACAGCTCCATCATACTCCCTCTGCTCATAGCACAGGCTCTGTGCTGTGATAGGTAGCTCTCCAGGTGACCATGTTGTACCCCTGCCTCCAGGAGCTAATTCATGTAGACACATTTACTAGGAAACATTCCCAGTTGCCTTTTCCAGTCTGACAAATTCGCCCCAGAACCTCTCTCAAAACGTTTCCTTCACAGAGTTGGATTGTCTTTACTTGTTTTCCGTGTCCTTGATGAAATGGGCACTCTGCATCTACTCTTTGCCTCTTACCTGGCACAGAGAGGGATTGGGTCAGCAAATGACTGCGTAATGGACCTGAAGTCAATTCTGGGAGGCAGACGAGAGCCACCAAGACCAGAACTTTCAATTTCCCCAAGGAAGCGCAGATACCAGAAGCTCCCTGGCGGCTTCTGTTTTGGCCACGCCCTTTTCCTCAACGCTCAGTTCAGGCTCCCAAAGACGCAGCCCACCATCAGCGCTGGTAGAGCAAAGAGACCGATTTTCTGCGCCTCGAGTGGGCGGGGAACGCTCCTTGAGCAGGTGCGGTATGAAATTGGACTTTAAGAGATGAGTTGGAGCCTGATCTCAAAAATAAAGTGTGGACATGTGTGTGTCCGAGGAAGGTGGATATTAAACTACCCTCTTTTCCTCCCGGCTGCTATTTCCCACGTGCGTTGAGTAAAGGCACCAAAGCTGCCTAGCGACTGGGTGTCTACTCCCCGTCAGGGGCACCCACCCTGGCGCTCCAGGCGCGCTTGAATGAATCCGGGAGGACCCGCGCGCATGAATGAGTGCGAGAGCTAGAGAGTGAGCGCGCGAGCGGGCGGGTGAGTGAATGGCGACCGCGCCGCCGCCTCGGAACAGGGGCGCGGGCGCGGGCTCCACTTCCCTCTCCCGCCAGCTGGTGGCCTCGAGAAGGTGGCGGCGCCGGCAGCGGCCAGGGCTGGGACGGCTGGGGCGCGGGATGGTGGGGGAAGGGGCGTTCCCGGCGACCGCGCCTTCCGCGGCTATTGGATTAGTGGCCTTCAGGGATGAGCTCAGCCAGATCGGCTTTCAGCTGCAGCCTCCGGGCCGGCAGGGAAGGCGGGGAGCGGGCGGCGGCGGAGGAGGAGGGGGAGGCGGCGGCGGCTGCAGCATCCAGAGCTGGCCGTGGCTGCCGGCGCGACCCGCGCACAAAGGCGCCCAGCCCCAGGGGAGGGCGATGAACACACCACATCCCGGGCCCGGGCCCCAGCTGCTGCTTCCGCTGCGTGCGCTCAGGACGCTGGGGAAGACGCCCGGCGCGCCCGGGGCCGGCGGCCGAGGCGCGGCCCGTGCGCCCTGAGCGCGGGACTCGTCGCCCTCCGGGTCAGGCGCCAAGCTTCCAAGCGGCTAAAGCGCGGGCCTTGGAGCGCCCCCAGGATCGCCTCAGTAAGGCGCTTCCCCACTCCAGGCCCGACCCCCGGCGCCTGAGCTCCAACTTCGCGAAGAACGCTTCTAACTCCAGGCCATCCTGCAGCGCAGAGGGGGCGCTGCTGCCGGGCATCAGCCGTGAGGACGCGCCCCTGGCCGTGGGGAAAGAGCGGGCATTCGCGGGTCGCTCGGGCGCCCCTGAGTGGGCAGCGGCGGCGGCAGCAGACTCCGCTCCCGGGAGTCCAGGACCTGCCAGCGCTGGGGATTCTTCCCGAAGAGGCGCTTGCCCTCTCGTTTATGGTGAGTACTCTCCAGCTCCTGGTGAGGGGCGCGCGGGGGCCGGGAGCCTAGATCCGGCTGCACGGACTTTGTGCGGGTGAGCACTCGACACAGCTGGCGCTCCTGGCGTCCCAGTCCCCGAGAATTCCTCTCTGCAGGTTGTGGCAGTTCGAGAAGGTTGATTTGCGCTCAGCCCTGGGGCGTTTGGGGCCCGGCCCTTGGTATCATGGGTTCTCTAAGCCCTTTGCTTCTCTGCGTAGTGGACAACGCACAAAAAACTGCCACCCGATTCACCCGCTTGGGTTTGGATCCAGGATCCGTCACTCACTGGCTGGGTGACCTTGGACAGGGCGACAAACCTCTGTTTCCTCATCCGTAAGATGGGAATAATTGTGCATGTTTTATAGGGGTATTGGAAAGATCTATGGGATGGTGCTCGTAGGTAGGCATGTGCCGGGCACACAGGAAGCACTCAATCATATGTTAGCTAGTATTATTATTAGCTTTGCGAGCCCAAGCTTGTTATCCAACTTTCCGGAGCTGCAGCAGTTCCCTCGTCCGTGTAATGGGGACAATAATTCCTGGGGATCTGTTCGTCCGGGGTATTCGGAGAGGTAGAAGTAAAGCACGGGTCACGCAATAAGCACCGGTGGCTGTTGTTACCGTTTATTCCTAACGCTGGGGCAGTAAGGCTGGTCCCCTGACCCGAGAGCGACTCGGGGACCAGTTCCTGGCCTTGCTTGAAGACAAACTTGTCTATGCTCGGGAAGGGAGGGGGCTGGGAGCTCAGGAAACCCTGGGCGCGGGGCTCTGGGAAGAAGGTAGGGGGCCAGAGCCTTGAGCGCGGCAAATGTGTCCGCCCTGGTCGCTCTGTAAGTGCCAGGGGCTCCAAGCCAGGAGGGGACGTCGAGCCCCCGACCTCTGACTGGCGGGAGAACCGGGGGAGTGGCTGCTCCCGCCGGCCCATGGCCAAGCGCAGGCTGCTGCCGATAGGAAGGAGAGGAGGGCACTTCTGTACCGCTGTCGCGAGAAGGTGGAGAGCTCTCAGTTCTGGAGTCAGGCTTGTGTTCGAATCTGTCTTCACCACCAGCTGGTGGTGTGACCTTGGGCAAGTTCTCTAACCTCCCCCAGCTTGGTTTCCTGGTCTGCGCCCCACCCTCCTCCTTGAGGGGTTGGGGGATGAAGATCGGAGTTCACTTATCTCAGACTCTGAGCCCTCTATCCTCCCACCCACTTTCTGCCCCCGCCCCGCCCCCCACCCCCGCAATTTGATGAGCTTAAGTCTGGAAGACGTGAAATGTGTAAAAGCATGATATAAACATCCTTTACCCAAGGGCATATTCCTCTGAGACACATACCCTCTAATTTATTCCATTTTTAAAACATTCTTTAAAAATCGTAATGAAAAGAATTTAAGCCACCTCTGGCAAACCACAAACAAAATTCAACTTACTGGTCATTCTACCCAAGTAGCTCTCCAGTTTGTATTTCTCGTTTATTTTAAAGATACGTTTAATGATATAAAAATAAAATCTGCAGTGAAAAGAAATCACCAGAAACAGTCAAAAGATATATGACAAACTGTCACATATGACATATGCCACTCCTATCACAACAGGCTCATCTCTTTAAATATGTAAAAGATTCCTGAGGCCAACAAACAAAAGATCAAATGAGCAAAGACACAATTTATATACGCAAAATAAAATAGAAATGATACTGAAACATATGACAAGATGCGTTATCTCAATAAGAAAAATGCAAGTTAAAATTAAAAGATTTTGTTTTTAATGTATCAAATTAGCAAGTAATCATAACCATTTATCAGAAGCATCTTTAAAAAATGTTGATCACATTTCTCCCTAGCTCAAGACCTCCTTAAGGCTGCCACAGAGTAAAATCTAGATGATCCCAGGGATCCTCAGGTCTGGTGCTGCCCTCCTCCACCTCTTCATCACCATTTTCCTCTCCCCCGCCACCCACTATCCTAGCCTTCTTGGTTCTACTCCAACACTCCAAAGGCTCATTCACTTGCTGTTCCCCCTGCCTAGAATATTTTTCCTCCTAGTTTTTCATACAACTGAAACTTCCTCATCATTTATATAGACCTGTCCTTGGAAGGGCTTCATTTCTATCCCAGAAAGTGGCCAAGCAGCAGTGGCCAGTGCAGAATTCCTTGACCTTTTGGGGAAAGACCTAGTACAACTCACCATACGGGAGTTACTTGATTTCCCCTGAGCTGCCCAACCTGTTGTCACACATCCATGCTCTCAAAAAGTTTTTTCTCTGTTGATACAGGAGTGAAGGGTCTCGGGCATGAAAATCAGGGGGTGCCAGGCCCTAGACCGAGGTCACCAGAAGTCTCTGCCTATATATGTACTATATAAGAACATAGTACGTACTCTTGATTTATGTGAACATGACCATCTGTGGCAAGAAAAGATCAACTATAAAAAATTTAAAAGCCAGCAACACATTTTTAATCAAACATGGCTCCTCCATAAGCCAACTAATTTATTTGCTGCTGATCAGTTCAAGAAATAGGGATTTGTTTTGAGGCTATAGGAAAAACAGTTGTGGGGAGCGTGTCCTTTGGGAAAGACAGTGGTATACCTCAAACCAGTTATCATGAACTTTGTGGAACTTGAGAAGAACTTTCCTAAGCAGTGCTGATTGCGTGTGATTTTTGCTTTACACATTGAGTTCAGAACTTACTCCATTTAAAACGTATACACCTGGTGGCTCATGCCTGTAATCCCAGCACTTTGGGAGGCCAAGGCGGGCGGATCTCAAGGTCAGGAGATCGACATCCTGGCTAACATGGTGAAACCCCATCTCTACTAAAAATACAAAAAATTAGCCAGGCCTGGCGGTGTGCGCCTGTAGTCCCAGCTGCTGGGGAGGCTGAGGCAGGAGAATGGTGTGAACCCGGGAAGTAGAGCTTGCAGAGAGCCGAGATCACACCACAGCACTCCAGCCTGGGTGACAGAGTGAGACTCCATCTCAAAAAAAAAAAAAAAAAAAAAGGCAAACCATGCTGGAGGTGTAGAGTGGCTAGTCCTTCTTCAGTCTGACAAGCACTTCTTAATGTAACCAGAGGTAACAGGTACAAGGCTGTGTATGAGTATTGGAGATAAAGGCTGGTTGGGTGCTGGCTCCACCAAGAAATGCAGATGTTGTGGTGCAAGAGATAGCGGCAGGAATCAACAGCTAAGATGAAGACAAAGTGGGATGGAGGGCAGAGGGTGCAGTGGGACATAGGGAATAGGACATAATGGGGCAGAGGGAAGAGGATGCAGTGGGCTGGGGGGCTGCCATGGAGGGGTGTCTTGTTCTGCTTCTGCTAGAAGGGGCGGGGGAGTGAGAGAATGTCAGCCAGGTCAGAGAAGATGGGAAGGGTCCCAGGATGTGCTGACGAGGAGAGTCTGGCATGATGGGTCTGAGGTGGGCAGTGATGACAGACAGTGTGGGAGAAATAAGAGCAGCCTGGAAGGCCCCTGGGTTCCAAGCAAAAAGGTGCAGCTTCTCTCCGAAGAAACCACTTGGAGGGTTGAATGAAGAGATTGGTGGGTGTCTTGGTCAAATTTACCCGTTGGCAGCATGGAGAGGGGGCTGGCGGGCAAAGACTGGAGTCAGGGAAACCCGCTAAGAGACCAGTGAAGTAATCCAGGCAAGGTCTGAACTAGGGGAAAGGTGAGAGGGTTGGGTAGTGGGAACTGAGAGACGGGATCCATGGAAGGAACAGTGACATGGAGAGGAACCTGGTATGTGAGAGAGGGAAGAGGCCAGGCTCAGCCCAGGACCTACAGATTCCGAGGTGCCCATGGACCACAGATGTCCCACATGGCTGAGAGTGTGGGTGTGTCCATGGTAGGAGGCTTACGATGGAAAGAGGTCAGCTGGCCTTACAAGGTCATTTGAAAGAACACCCAGGCAGGGCTGGCCAGTGGCCTCTAGTAGGAGGGTCTTGTGCTGAGGAGAGTGAAGGCAGCACTGGAGACCCGGCTTGAGAGTGTCTGCAGGGCGCTGGAGATGCAGGTCATAAGAGAAGATGCATGGAGAGAGAGAGTGAGAAGCAGAAACTGAGGTTGAAGCTATGGACTTGGGGGTGCCCCATTGATGGGGGTAGGCAGGAAGACCCTGGAGCCAGGAGGACACAGGAAAGCTGCTGTGGTAAGCTCTACACTTCAGTGTGCTCATATGTGTGGTGGGAGATGCTGGAGCAGTGCCAAAGTCATCCATCTGAGCTTTAAACTTGTGAAATGTCATGTGCGGTGAACTGGAGCTCTGCTTTCTCCAGAAGCGAGTGGGCCTGGGCCCGGTTTGCGGGCCACAGAGACATTGCACCTGTTGTCTACCTTTAGGAGATATCCACCTGTTATCTGCATTCTATGAAATGCGCAAGTTGTACAGATTCCTGGGGCTGGAGCAGCTCCCTCCCCGATCCTGCTCCCTTTCTCCTCTCTTCCTCTCATGCTCTCTACTTTCCTCCTTAGTATCTCAAAAATGCCCCGAGAGATACTGTAGGCTTAACAGAGGGATCTTCAGAAATCCCAGCAGGTCCCTGTTATGACCTAGCTCAAGCCAGAGGCATGAATAGTTCTGCTTTTCTTTTAGGCATTCTGTTTCCAGACAAGAGTGATACCAAGTGGGGAAAGTTCATCTTGGGAGGTAAATGAGGGGTTGGACGCAAACCTTATCATGTTTTCATCGTCGTTTTCCCCAGAGGGCTTCATTAAATGGCACCCTTCCCATCTTCTCCCTTCATGCTTTGACCCAGCCCAGACATGCTGGGCCTCAGGGAGGCCAGCTGCCCTGCAAACAACCTCCAAATGTGCCTGGGGCAGGCCTCTGGGCACAGGGGCAGCTGCAGTGACCAGGCTGGCCGGAACTGCACGTGGCCTCGCTGGCTCAGTGGTACGTCTCTTTCAAATGACCTTGCAGAGCTTGCTGCCCTGGTCACAGCCTAGCAAACCTCCTTCATCCCATCCGCTGCTCTCCTTGCTGGCTGACAGCCCAGCTTGCACCTTGGGGGCCCCTGGCTCAGTCACGCGTGGGAGGATTCCCATGGAAACCCCAGGAGAAGGAGAGGCTCAGGGAAACCTCATTGATTCTCACTACAGGAAGACAGGCGTGAGATGATTCCACCTGGAACTGGACAGATGGCTCTCTTTGTGAGCTCTTGGGGAAGAAAGGGCTTGCCCAGCCAGTTGTAGCCTGAGCTCCATGTGTGTATAGCAGGGAAAAGCTAATGAACGCCTATGAACAGAACCTTGGGGGTTCTTTAGTTCATTCATTGTTGGTGCGTTCATTCTGAATGAGCATCTTTAATAAAACAGCCTCCCTACTTAATATTTGCACAAGAAAAATCTTAAAAACATTCCAGTTAAACTAAGGTCAGGCACCTATCATTGGTACCTTTGCACAGAGCTAAAAATTGAAAAATAAAGACAGGAAATAAATAGTCTGAGCTCATAGTGCTCTGCATTCCCAGTTCATTCTTACATGTTGGTTCTTTCTAAGGCAGTGTATTGCTTTTCTTCATTTGTTCATCCTTGTGCATTCCATAGACATTCACCCACCACTTTCTCTAAGCCAGGCCCATGGGGACTCTGATGAGAGAGACCCGGCCCCTGCTCCCCAGTCACCCCAGTCCGATGGGAGGGAGGCAGCCAAACAGACATCATGTCCCCTTGTGATAAGTGCTGTGGTGGGCACAAGTATAAGGGCTGTGAGAGCACAGGGGGCTGGGGAGCTCCCCAGAGTCACTAATATCTAATATCCTGAAAGCCTCAGAGAACCTGTGGAGGATTTTGAGCAGGAGCATGATTAGATCAACTTTGTACTTTTACAAGTGCTGTAGTATATATTTGAAAGGTATGTGCAGTCTATAAAGGAATTCCAGTGGTATCTAAGTGGATTTCTTTTTACAGTCTTTGTCATTATTCAGATCTGTGGCGGAGTCTGACCCCTTCGGTGTAGGCTGTCTCCCTAAGGGAAAGTGGTTGAGTCTTATGCTTTTCAGCAGCCTGAGATCCCCAGACCAGCATCATTACTGCTGGCTAGATGAAAGAAGGAGACTTGCCCCCACCTCTGGCTCCGGCAAGTCCAAAGCCAGAGGCCACATAGAGAGAAGGGCATTTCACGCAGTCACTACCAATCCCCACAGCAGTCATGTCTTCTTGCAGACCTCGTGCCTGTTGAACTCAGCCAGACAGGCCTCTGTGGCTGTGATTTTGGGTCCCAGGCCTCTGAAGACTGTGCATCATATTTTTCAAACTAATGAGGTTCCTTAAACAGTGTGGCATTGCCACTTCGTGTCTCCTCATTCCCCTGTCGGGTAGGAACATCTGCTAGGGTCCTGGGAATGGCAATTAGCAAATTAGAGTTTTTGTTTTCTTGATCAGCCGTGATTGAAGCCCCAGAGCAGATCCTTCCGGATAATGTCATTAAGCATCCCCATCCAAGCATGATGTAGGAAATTAAGTTTGGTTTTGGGGGAAAGTGACGGAGGCACCCTTTGGCATTCTTCAGGATGCTGGCTGCTTACGGGGTTGAGAGATGATGGTATTCCTATCAGGAAGGTGGATTCTATTGTATGTCCCATGTGCCTGGCCCAGTGTTGTGTGCTGTGGTGGAGAAGAGGAGAGGAGAAATGTGCTAAGTGGCCACTCCCTCTGGCTGGAGAGAGAAGGCAGGGATGAGCCTGAGTTGGCCACTGCTATGCCCCTCGCTCTCAGCTGCACAGTGCCTGGCACTGTGTTCACTAAGCATTTTTTGAACAAATAAATGAGGGTTGGAAGCAGGGAAGGATGCAAAGCAGTAGCTAATAAAGGAGCAGACTGGATATAGCCAAGAGTCAGCTGCTCAGGAGTGGGAGTCCAACTGTGATAGTGGCATTACTGGGCTTCATGTCCCCATATCCTGACTTTAGCCCTGGCACTTTCTCTGCTTCATCCTCTGAAAAAGAACTGAGCATGAGCCCTCCCTGAAGCCCAGCACAACCTCTCCACAGTCCCTCTGTGTGCTCTGCCCCATGTTCAAAGTACCAGGCTTGTGTCTTGCATGGAGGGAGTGGGGCAGTGGCTGGGAGCACAGAAGTGCTGGTGAAAGCTTCCTGCCATCAGAGGAATGCCCTCAAGGTAGAGAAAAGCAGATCAGTAAGGCCTGAAAGATGTCCCCCCTGACTGATGCAAGGGTGGACAGAGATACAGGGCAGGCCCCTGGAGGCCTACTGGATCCGGGCAGGCTTCCTAGAGGAGGTGGAACTCACTCTCATGGACTAATTATCTCTCGAAGACTCTACCTCCAAATACTGTCACACTGGGGCTTTGTGTTAGGCCATTTTTGCATCGCTATAAAGAAATACCTAAGACTGAGCAATTTATATCGAAAAGAAGTTTAGTTGGCTCAAGGTTCTGCAGGCTTTACAGGAAGCATGGTGCTGGCGTCTGCCTGGCTCCTAGAGAGGCCTCAGGAAGCTTACAATCATGGCAGAAGGTGAAGGGAGAGAAGTCATGTCACATGGTGAAAACAGGAGCAAGAGGCGAGGGTGGGGAGGTGTCGCGCACTTTTAAATGAGCAGATCTCTCTCCAGAACTCAGTCACTATCCCTAAGACAGCACCAAGCCTTGACAGACTCGCCCCCATGACCCAGACAGCTCCCACCAGGCCTCACCTCCAGCACTGGGGATTACAACTCAACGTGAGATTTGGGCAGGGACAAATATCCAACCTATATCAGGCTTCAACATGTGAATTTGGGGAGGACACAATCAGTTCATAGCAAGGCACATTCAAGTGGTGAGATGGCAATGTTGGAGGACGTCCACAATTTAAAAGAGCACTCACCACTTACTGGAAGCCCTGTGATGTGCCAGACTTTACAGGTGTCTGCTCTGATACTTGCCAAGGCAGGCAAGGTTAGCACATAGTTAGCAGTACTTCCAACTAGTCTCAGAGAGGTTAAGGCCTGGCCTAGGGCCCAACAGACAGATGCGGATTCACATCCAGGTCTGTCCTTCATTAGATTGCCCAGCTGCTAGTTTCCCTTAACGGCTTGCCATTCATGGACGTGAGCACTCTGCGGTGTGCCCTGTACTGGGGGAGCAGCAAAGGGGCTGTCTATTTACATGCCCACCTTGTCACACCACAGTGTGAGCACCCTTCAGGATCTCTGCCTGCCTCTGGTAGAGACAGAGACTTTGAGACTATGATTGCAAAGGAGAGCACTGTGCTCTCAGTGACCCAGTATGGGCCAAGCCAAGTACTAGTAAGAGGTCTCCCCTGGGGCTGCTGTTTGGCTGTTGCTTTCAAACACGTGTAAGTGTCTTTTCAACAACAGCAACTCCAAAGTTGGCATGGTTGTGTGCAAAGATAAAGCAGTTTTCCTTAGAAATGTTCTGTGTGGGCCACACAGAGCTGGTTATAGTCATTGCCGTGGAGAAGGCATTATTCTAAACAACATGGAGGAAGACATAAGAGCACAGGCTTGTCATATGGTGACTCTGGGATTGATCCCAGTCCTGCCACTTCCTGGCTGTGTGACCCCAGGTTATGCAAGTTATGCAACCTCTCTGAGCCCAGGCTGCTATTAGAAACAGTGCTGCGTATGTATGCATGTGCTGTGTACATAGGTAGTTTTGTGCATTTGAGAACACATCTGAATACATGCTGGAAGTAGAGTTGCTAGGTCAAAGGGTTTGCACATTTGCAATTCTGAAAGACGGTGTTAATTTGCCATTTGCTGAGGCTAAACCAGTTTATATCCATTTTAGCAATGTATGAGTCTGTCTTTTGTTCCACACATTCTCCAAGCATGCGTTATCCATTTTTTTGACCTTTGATAATCTGATAGACAAAAATGGCATTTCAATGGAGTTCTAACTCATTTCTTTTTCAGTATACATTGAGTATCTTTTCAAAGAAACCATTTGTTTCTGTGTAAACTGTTGATGTCTTTTCACATTTTGTACTTGTATTCATTTGTAGGAGTGTGTCATATATTTGTTGGTGTGTTGCAAATTTTTTCCTATGTTAAAACAACAAACAAGTCTAACTTCTTTTACAAGTGCTTTTAGCTACACCGTTTTGTTATTTCCCATATTCATTTCTTATTTTACAGATTTCTGTCTTCTCCCCCATTAAATGATTAAATGGTTTATGTTTTACGTGTTTTTAAAAATTTAGTTACTTAAGTCATGCATTTAAAGTATATTTAGTAATATGTTAAAATGCTAATTACATCATTTTTAGGTGTAATAATCTAAATAAAGGTCCATTATACCAATTTTTAAAAATAAAATTTACTATAATTTGTAGACAACAACAAAATAAAAGAGAATAAAGCGAAATTCCTCCGAAAGCTGACAATGTTTATATCTGGTTAATGAGTAGGAGAAAGAGGTGAATTCTAGTTTTTGCCCTTTTTTTGTATTCCCTAAAATTTAGACATTTATGTAAGCTTTTCTAATTAATGGGCTTTATTTCTTCAGAATAGTTTTAGATTTAAAGAAAAACTAAACAGATAGTACAGAGAGTTCCCATATGGTCACGCCATTTACCACCCTAGTTTCCCCAATTATTAGCATCTTACATTAGTATTGTATATTTTTCACAACTAATGAACCAGTATTAATAATTATTAACTTCTTTTAATAATTAATATTATAGTTAAGTTATTAGTATTATTAACATATTTTTTCAGATTTCCTTTTTTCCTCAGATTTCAGTTTTTGCCTAATATCCTTTTTCTTTTCTTTCTTTTTCTTTTTTTTTTTTTGAGATGGAGTCTCCCTCTGTTGTCCAGGCTGGAGCACAGTGGCACAATCTTGGCTCACTGCAACCTCCACCTCCAGGGTTAAAGTAGTCCTCCCGCCTCAGCCTCCCAAGTAGCTGGGATTACAGGCGTGTGCCACCACACCTGGCTATTTTTTTTTTTTTTGTATTTTTAGTAGAGATGGGGTTTCACCATGTTGGGCCTGGCTGGTCTTGAACTCTTGACCTCAGATGATCCACCTGCCTTGGCCTCCCAAAGTGCTGGGATTCCAGGTGTGAGCCACCAATCCTGGCTCCTAACATCCTTCTTCTGTTCCAGATCCCATCTGGGATACCACATTACGTGGAATTGTTAGGTATCCTTAGGGCCGTCTTCACTATGATGATTTCTCAGACTTTGGTTCTGATGACCTTGCTGGTTAGGTCAGGTATTTTGTGGGATGGCCTCCAAATGGAATTTGTCCTTTGTTTTTCTCATGATTAGAGTGAGGTTATGAGTTTTAGGGAAGATGCCCATAGAGGTAAAGTGCTATTTCATTATATCGTATCAAGGGTACATACTATCAACATGATAGATTAATATAATAGTAATATAATAATATAATATGATACATTACATGATTAGCTTTAATAGTTTATATGTTTTATTGGTTTGGTTTTTTGTGGTAGAACCAGCTCTTGAGTTTTTGCTTAGTTCTATTATTTCCCTATTTTATTATGCTCCATTCATTTTTAAAAATTTAATATCATAAATATACCAGCCATGATTTCCTCTGAGAACGGCTGTAGAGGCATCCCGCAGGCTCTAGTATATGGAATGCTTTTTGTTATTGTTGTATTCCAGATATTCTGCAATTTCTGTATGGATTTCCTTTTTGATCTGAGTCGGAGTCAAGTTGTTTAAAGAATTTTTTAAAATGCCCAAGTGATAGGATTTTGTGATCTATAATTTTATGATTAATTTCTAGTTTTCCTTCTGTGTTATCAGATACTGTATTATTTTTGCTTTTTTGGAAGTTTCATTTGTGACCTAATATACGAGAAAATTTTTTTGACGGTTCCATGAACACTTGAAAAGAACATGCATTCTTTGTTTTCAAGGTATAGAATTTGATGAATACACTAATTAGATCTGTCTTATTAATTATGTAATTTGGTTTTTCTATGTCTTTACTTAATTTTGGTCCATTGGTCCATCATGAGCTAGAAGAGGGAAATTAAAATTATATGCCTCTGATGTGTATCTGTCTAAGGTCCCTCCTTATATTTCCTCTTGCTTTTGCTCTGAATTTTGGGGCTATTTGGTGAGTTCAGTCTTCAACTGTGGATCTTATTCTTTATTATTATTAAGTGTTCTTGTCTCACTTAAAGCCTTTTGTCCTGAAATCAACTTTAGTTGCCTAATATTAAGATTACAGTGCCTGCTTAGTTTGAGTTCACACTTCCCTGTTATGTGTTTGCCTTTCCTTTATTTTCAAAATTGTTAAATCACTTTGCTTTGGGGAATGTCTCTCATATGTAGCATATGGTTGGGGGTTTTGTGTTGTTCCCCAGTCTTAGAATCTTTTTTTAGCAGTTTACTACAGCCATTTAATGACATGGTTAATATTTTGGTCTTAGTTTTACTATCATATTTCATGCTTTCATGCCTCTCTTGCTTTCAAACAAAATCTTTCAGTACACGGTCTGTTTTATTTTGTATTGTGTTCAAGGTTTGTATTTGCAAGATGTGTATTTTTATTTTTAGTTCTGGAGATTACCTTTATAACTAGGGAAAATGGATTTAATCTTTTGTTGAGCCCATGCTAGTTGTCTCCCTTCTGAAATAATCAATTATAAAATTAGTTTACAACTTTGGTTCCCATTTTTATCTGCTTTGTGACAGCTTTTTTTCAGGTGAGTTTGCTTGGTTTGCCGTGTTTTGTCCTTTTCGTTTATTCCTTTCTTTCTTCTATAGCATCTTTGACTATATCCTGTGCTGGTTCCTCTTTGAAAGAGGTGAACCTTCTTGGATCAGCATTTTGCAGGAGACGCATGTGGAGGAGGTACCAGGAAGAGGGTAGGATTGCTCCCTGGTTCCCAGGAACTTTGTTCACAGGGTTGTCTTAGTGATTTCCTTTAGTCTTTGCTTCTACTCAGTCAGCAGAGTTCCGCGGCTGTGGGCTTTTCCCAATTCAGAGCCCTGCTCTCACTCTGCCTCACCAACACACTGCTTCCTGTGAAAATGGCGGGTCTGTGGTTTCCTCTGTTGGCCCTGCCCTCCTCTTCCTCCAAGGCGTAGAAGGCAGCTCCCACTACCAGATCACATGCCCTGTTCCCATTGTTTCTGATAAGGGATCATTAGTTTTTTCCTTCAGGGAATGCCAGCTCCTGGTGGCTGTGCCAGCTTTGTCTGAGATCTGCCACCACAGGTGTCTTCTCTAGGTGTTTTCTCACAGTATTTTTTATCTTCACTGCTTTTGGCAGCCCTTGCCTGTTTTTGGCAGCCTTTCCTTATAAGTTGTGGTTCAGGTTACAAATGTGTTCTAGTTTGCTGAAGAAGGAGTTTGCATTTCTTTTTTTCTCCTTGATTTTGGGTGATTTCAGATATGAAAAGGAGTAACTTTATTCTGCTATCTTAAAACTGTCTAGTGTTGCAAATTGTTATGTGTTCTGGTATTCCCTCAGATTGAACATTAGCCAGAGCTCTCGGAATAGGGTCAACATCTGCTGAAGCTGGGATCTGACAATAGAAACGAAAGAATATGAGAGTTAAGAATAAAATGGAATGGTGAAAAACCCACAGGATACTCGTCTGTGCTGTGTGGCAGCAGACTTCTTTCCTTCCCTACCTGGACTTTGGCTAGGGGTGCACCACTGTCTGGGTGGGAGGTTGAGGTCGGGGAAGGCAGGGCATGAAAAACACCCATCCATCTCCTCATCTGACTCAGGAGAAGTTGTTCTGGGCCCAGCAGCTCTCAGGCCAGGGAGGGGAGGGCACATGCCTCTGCTCTGGACAGGGCTTGGCTCTCCATCTCTCCCCATACCCAGGGCCCGTCCAAGTAGTCCAAGCTCCTTAGGTTCTGGCTGGTTTCCTGGTAATGGTGGCCAATTCCTTTTCCATGAAAACCAGGATCCTGCCTCAGGGAAGGCAATCTGGGGTCAATGCTGTTAATGGTGTTTACATGGCTGAAGAAAGAGCTCACCCATCCAAAGGGAGGGGATCCACATGGGATGCCCAGAAAACAGAGCCAGAGAGGAAAACCTGTTGGCCGAGTTCCAGGACCCTTTATATTATGGTCTCTTAAGTTCCCCCATCACCAGAGGGAGGTGTTTTATCCTCATTTTACTGGCAAGGTATCTGGAGTATCCAAGAGGCTAGGAGGCTTTCCTGTGGACCCACAGTAAGAGATGGAGAGAGGGATTTGGATGCAGTTCTGTCTGGCTACAGAGCCTGGACACCGGCTCCCTTATCCTTCCTCCTCACCTCTATTTACCTCCATTCACCTGCCCATGGAGCCCTCACTCCATCTTCCCACACTGCCTGATGTCCATGTCCCTGGTGACCCTGCTGCACCCTTGTTCTGTGTCTTCCCTCTCAAGCCTGGCTACATTTTAGGAGGTTATTTAGGCTCCCCAGGACTCCAGGGTTGGGAACCAATGGGCCACACCCTACAGCCCTGTGTCTTGAGCAGCTGTGTGCCCCCGCAGCCTTGGCACAGGGCTTGTCCCTGGGATCAAATGCACCTGGGTTCTCATCCAGGCTCTGATCTTGAGCAAGTCACAACTGCTCTGGGCTCATGCCTTATTTCTAAAATCAGACTCCCTATGATTGTTCTACGTCTGGAACGCAGATCCTGAAGCCAGATGACCTTGGTTTGAATCTTGGCTCAGTCACCTATTTGCAGTGGGACTTTGGCTAATCACTTAACTTCTCTCTGCACTTCAGTGTTCTCATCTGTAAATGGTGAATAATAATGTATATCTCTTATAGGGAGGTGTTAAGGTTTAAACGAACTAATAAACATAAATCATTTAGAACACTGGCATATGGCAAGTGCTAGATTAGTGCCAGATACGAGTGTACGAATTAGTACTATTATTGTGCATGCACAGGGCTCAGCCAAGGCATGGACATAAATGAAGGGATTGGCAACTGGCTGCTGCTGCTGCTGCTATAACCCGTGCCCTTTGCTTCCTTCCAGGAGCTTGGGCCCCTGCCACAGCCCGGTAGAGGCTGTGGAGGTCTACCGTCCGGAAGCCTGGTTCCCAGCCCCGTGGCCCATTCCTGGCTACGGGGAGTGGAGGCTCCCACGAGGTAGCGGTGGCCTGCAGCGGTCCCCTCCCGGCAGTGAAGCATGGGCCAGAAGCTCTCAGGGAGCCTCAAGTCGGTGGAGGTGCGAGAGCCCGCGCTGCGGCCGGCCAAGCGGGAGCTGCGGGGTGCAGAGCCCGGGCGGCCGGCGCGGCTGGACCAGCTGTTGGACATGCCAGCGGCGGGGCTAGCTGTGCAGCTGCGGCATGCGTGGAACCCCGAGGACCGCTCGCTCAACGTCTTCGTCAAGGATGACGACCGGCTCACCTTCCACCGGCACCCCGTGGCCCAGAGCACCGACGGCATCCGCGGCAAGGTGGGCCACGCCCGCGGCCTGCACGCCTGGCAGATCAACTGGCCAGCTCGGCAGCGCGGCACCCACGCTGTAGTTGGTGTGGCCACGGCCCGTGCTCCCCTGCACTCCGTGGGCTACACTGCGCTGGTGGGCAGTGACGCCGAGTCGTGGGGCTGGGACCTGGGCCGCAGCCGCCTCTACCACGACGGCAAGAACCGGCCCGGCGTGGCCTACCCGGCCTTCCTGGGGCCCGACGAGGCCTTCGCGCTGCCCGACTCGCTGCTCGTGGTGCTGGACATGGATGAAGGCACACTCAGCTTCATCGTGGACGGCCAGTACCTGGGGGTGGCCTTCCGAGGTCTCAAGGGCAAGAAGCTGTACCCGGTGGTGAGTGCCGTGTGGGGCCACTGCGAAGTCACCATGCGCTACATCAACGGCCTTGACCGTAAGTTGTGCCGGACTCGGGGGCAGGGCTTTCAGTGGTGCCAGGCCCTGGGACAGCAGGGCAGGCCACGCCTCCATCGCCAGTTGGGAGGATCCTGCAGTGTGGAGGAATAGTCGGGACCTGGGTTTCAATCCTGACTCTCTCCTTTGCTGGTCTGGTGATTTGGGGCTGTGCCTTAGTTCTCCCATCGGCAAAAGCATCACTGTGATAGTAATCTAGCTCACAGCTGTGAAGATCAAATAAGATCACATGTGTGAAGTGCTCAGAACAGTGACTGGCACCTAATAGGGGCTTTGAGTATTGATGCCAATTACCAGTCTTCTAGTCTGTACAAAGGTTGTACCAAATGACCCAAGCTAGTCACAATGGGAGGATACTGACAAGTCCCCAGTCCCTGCACTTAAATGCCATGTACTCAAGTTATTGGTAAGTAATAAGTAATGACAACCGTCCTTTATTGGCCACCTACTGTATTCGAGAGGCTGAATACCCCAATTCTAGTGCTTACGGGCCATCTGCTAAGGGGGGCAGCTGCCTGTCATCTCCAGCCGACTGTCATCTCATGGGAATGAAAACCCTGGGTTGTGGAATCTTGTGACTTTTTCCAGGAGAGCTCAGAAATCTAGATTGTGTGAACTATTCCAATTTTTAAAGTTGACAGCTGCTGAAAACTCTCTATGGGCAAACAAAATACCCTTGCAGGCTACAAACCATCCCACAGGCTGCTGGGGTTGACCCCTGACAACTCTACAGCTTGCTCTCATTTAATATACACAACCATCCGGCAAGATAAAAAGTATAGGAACAAAGACGGTTATTGGTTTCGGGAGGGAGTCACTCAGGAAGACAGGGTGGCCTCTGGACCGAGGCACACGTGGCTGCCTGTCCTGAGCTGAATCCCAGCTGAGGGGCCAGGAGCCAGGCACTTGTGGGCTTGCACACTCCCCAACATCAGCCCACCACCACCCATCCAGACTTCCTGCCACACCCCTAATGAAGCTCTCAGAGGCGATGCTGAAAGGTAGAATTTCCAGTTATTCATTCTAAATAGGAGATGTAATTACCAGCCCCTGAGGCAGATCCTCCTTTTAGAAATAAGGAAACTTAAGAGCAGAGCTACAGAGAGCCAGAATCAGGGTTCCCCCAGTTCTGATGGCCCTGAAGTGCACTCTTTCCCTGTGTTCTCCCCTTTAGATGAGGGACTGAGAGTAACACCCCAGAAAAGAGTAACACTTCTCCAGAAAAGAAGTCAAGGACGAGATTTTACTCAAGCAAAATTTACATTTACTGGAGCCCGGGAAGGGGACATTTGATGGTTTCCAAGGGTGGCAGGCTAACGGAAAAGTGGCTGGTACGCTCAGCGCTCTGGTATAATTGTCAACGTTCTTGCTCCTATTTTATTTCCATGATCGTTGCCTACAATTGCCATTGAATGGCAAAATGTTGTTCCATTTTCTCTGTTTAATGGGTTAAATCTAGGAACTGATGATTATGTCCCTGAGAAGGGCAAATTTAGTCATCACGGTGCCTTGTGGAAAGTGTCTGGAGCCTTCTGAGACATAGTGACCAGGCAAATCCCAGTGGTGAGAAAACCAACAGAAACAACAAACAATCTTTATTTAATGGAATTGGAAAATTTATTTGCTGGAATTAATCACTGGACTAGAAGAGTGGCTTCGGTGTACCAAGGCTCTGGAGTCTGATGTGACTTATTTCCAAGTGTTCAGTGGTTTTCTGTCTTTGGTGAGTCACTCTTACTCCTTAAGACTCATTTTACTCATCTGTAAAATGGGATAGTATCAGGTCCCCTTTTTGCTGCTGTAAGCTCTTGTGTGGTAGCACCAATAATATGGTAGCTGAGATTTAAGGCCTGACATTGACACCCAGTGGGAGCTATCAGAGCCAATGGTTATACTCCTGCTGTAGGCTTCCTCTTGGCTATTAATTCACACTTGGGTTTTATTGGGTGCCTGGTTTTCAGGTACAAAGCCAAGGTGCTAACAGGGTTCCAGCCCGTGGGGCTATGCATGTTGGGATCAGGAGCAAGGACCTACCTCAGGGAGGTTGGGTGGGGAAGGGCAGTTGTGTTTGGGGTATTTTAAGCTTATGGGTCCTTCAGGTGGTTGAAAAAGTTTGGTGGAACTAAAATGTGAAGTGTTCTATCCTCTTCCTTACTGGTAGTGAATATTCAGGTTGGCTGAATCTGGAATATTGAATCTAGGAGGCAAGAGAGGGCAGATGTCATGGGATGCAAGCCTGGGGCATCTTCTGTTCAGTGATAGAGTTGGCTTATCTGCTATGGCACTAGTGTGTTCTCTAGATAGGGGTAATGTTCTCTCTCTCAGACAGGAGTGTGATTGCAGAAAAGGGAAGCTCAGCTTCTCTGGTTTTGAAAGGTCTATTCATGGCCAGCCTGGGACAATCTCCAGAGCGGGCCGTAGGAGAAGCTGCAGTGGAGTCTCGCAGGGATAGTTGGGAAGGGACTGTGTGATGCCTATAGCCTGTGTCCTGGGCTGAAGTCTACCATGAATCCCCGGGTTTGGGACTACTTTGGCTCTAGGGAGTCCCTGAGCAGGGAAGGTAACCCAAGGTGGATTCTGTAGATGGAAAGGATTCTGAGTTAATGTCGGTTGTGGACATGGTGGCAGGTCCCCAAACTCAGACATGATTGGGGTGTGAGGGACCAGAGTCAAAGACATGCTTGGAAGCAAAAGGCAGGCCAGCTCTCTGGAGTTGCTTCCCCACAGGATCATAGGAGAGAACTCTGCCCGGGGCCCCTCACAGAGCCGGGTCAGACCCGGGCCCCAGCACTCAACAAATGGCTGTTGGCGATTGCTTCCTCTTTCTGAACCTCAGTGTTCTCCTTTGAAAAAGGACGAGGATGATAAAGCTCACCAGCACAGAGCAAACACATAGCAATTGGTGCCCCTGCGTTGATGAACTAGGTGAGCTGAGGCAAACTCTGGGGTTCATCTGTGGCTTAAAGCAAAATGGCCTTAATAGAGGCTTTTCCTCTGACATGATGAAAGTAAGGTAATGGATATCACTTTCTCAGTTTTTGAATTTTTATTACGGTAAAAGCAAGACTTAGAAAGGGCTCACTACATTTAACTCTGGAAGCATGTGTTTGTTGAGGGCAAGAACTCCTGGAGGTGTGATTTCCTATTGCAAATGCATAACATTGTCAAACCTTCTGCAAGTGGAATTGTTTTGCTGCACTGTGGAGTGAAATGGCTTAGCATCTCAAAGCTAACTACAAAGAGCTGCAGGATGCACGGGGGCCCTGCCATTTAAGTGAACTGAGAAGCATGGAGCCGAGGCCAGGCAAATGGAGAAGCTGTCCCAGGTTGTCCAGGGCACAAATAATAATAATAATAATAGCAATAACAGCAACAATTAATACTTATGTAGTGTTTAGTCTAAGTGGGTAAGGGGGGGTAGTATTCTAAACACTTTGCAATTTCTTTTCTTTTCTTTTTTTTGGTTTTGTTTGTTTTTTAGAGACAGAATCTCACACTGTCACCCAGGCTGCAGTGCAGCGGTGCAATCGTAGCTCACTGTAACCTCTCCTCACTCCTGGGCTCAAATGATCCTCCCCTCAGCCTCCTGAGTAGCTGGGACTACAAGGATATGCCACCACTCCTAGCATGTATATAAATATGAATGAAACTGGCTCAGGAGGTAATGGCTAATTTATTTTATTTTATTTTTTTTATAGAGACAATGCTCTCACTATGTCACCCAGGCTGGTCTTGAATTCCTGGCCTCAAGCAATCCTTCCACCTCTGCCTCCCAAAGCACTGGGATTACAGGCGTGAGACACCTCACCCAGCCATTTTGCAAATTTTAATTCATTTAATTTTTGTAATGACTCTTTGCACTAGTACTGTCTATATTATCATTTTCAGTGTGTGATGAAGAAATTGAGGCACAGAGAGCTTGAGTAAGTTGCTGAAGGGGACACTATGAGTAACTAAGAGAGCCTGGATTCAAATGGAGGCGCACACGGGCACCTTGTGGAGACATTTACCCTCAAGGCAGGGAGAGAATGCGCAGGATCATCTACTCCATCTGGCTGGTGACCGTGCAGCCCAGGGCCAGGTCCTTGCCTTTAGCAGTGAGTTTGGGCGAGTCCCAGAATTGCTGTCCCTGTCATTTTTCCTCCTCTGACTGGCTTTACCTCCAGCCCTCAAAGCTCTTGGCTCAGCATGGAACTCTGCAGGGTGTTCTGTTGTACAAAGGCATCCCCAGCAGTGGCCATGGATCAGGCATTCTTGATCACTAACAGGGGAATGTCATTGTAAATGTCTCAACTACTGTGAGGTGTGGGCCCCTGGGGTGGGCCAGGCCTTTGGAATCTGCTCTGGGCTGCTTTCTGGAATTGCTCCATGGCTCCCCAGCTCCTCTCTCCGCATGCTGGCGGCGGGAGGGCTGACAGAATGGCTCTGTCTCACATCTCGGAGTTCCTGGGTGGTGAGTGGTGTGTGAGTGACACCGGAAGCGGAGGGGAGTCTCAGACAGAGACAAGCGGCCTTGGGGTCCCAGGCAGCTTTGATTTGAGGGTATTGATGACACTTTTGTTGGCTCCCATCCATGTTCTGTTCTGTACCCTGGGCTTAGGGTTTTACTCATATTTTTTTTCTTTTCATCACAATAAGCCATGAGGCAATATGACTGTTAGCCCCATTTTGTAGATGAGGAAAATGTCTTGGAAAGGTAACGAATTTGCCAAGGCCACACAGCTAGCAAATGACACAGCTGTGCTTATACCCAGCTCTGCCTCCTACGCCTGGGCCAACCTGCCCAAGCCTGCCTACCGCCGAGCGTGGCCCGACCCCACAGAGTGGACACCAGTGTCAGGGCTGACTTTCACAGGGTGGGGCGTGGAAATGCAGGTATCTTGGGCCTAACTGGCTGAGAGGGCTTTCCCCCTGCACGGAGCCAAGGAAGCTGTATTTCCAGACGTCTTTCCTAGATGGTTTAATTGATCTGCCAACAAGTATTTATTGGCTCAATGGCTGAGCAGAGGAGGCTGGCAGCTAGCCAAGGCTTCTGGTATTGATGAAGGCCAGAGAGAGTTTACTCTCCCGATGACTACAAGGACACCATCTCCTTGCCAGAGCTGCACTCCAGATCTTCTCGCTAGACTCCCGTGCGTCTCACGGGGTAGTTTGGTCCTCCTAACCTCCGGGACATCTGGACGTGGCTCCTCTGGGCCTGGTCGCCCCTTTGCCCCCATCCCTTATCAATCTGTCCTGACTCCAGCTCACCCCCAGGCCTCAGCTGAGGACTCCGTCTCTGCACCGGGAGTTTAGCGCTGACTTCTCCTACATCTGCAGGGTTCACTCATTTTTCCACCCATGCATAGGCCTTCTTTCCCCAAGTGGTTATGAAGTTCCTCAGGGCAGGGATGGAGACCCAGGAGGCATGCATGGTGAACTGGGAAGATTAGGGACGTCATATGTGCCTATTTACTTGATATCGCTTGGATATTTGTTTCTTCCAAATCTTGTGTTGAAATGAGATCCCCCATGTTGGTGGTGAGGGTTGGTGGGAGGTGATTGGGCCACGGGGGCAGATCTAACATGAATGGCTTGGCGCCCTCCTCGTGGTAATGAGTGAGTTCTCACTATTAGTTCGTGTGAGAGCTGGTTGTTTGAAAGAGCCTGGCATCTCTCTTCCTCCCTCTCTTATCATGTGACACACCTACTTTCCCTTTGCCTTTCGTCATGAGTAAAAGCTTCCTGAGGCCCTCAGCAGAGCCGTGCCATGTTTGTCCAACCTGCAGAGCGCTGAGCCAAATAAACCTCGTTTCTTTATAAATTACCCAGCCTCAGATATTTCTTTATAGTGACACAAGACAGACTAAAACATTGCTCTTGAAAGGAAAGCTGTACGTGTGGCAACAGATTTGAATACTACCAAAGGGTATATGGTGAAGTAACCCCTCCTCTGTAGCTCGGCCGCCGTCCCCTCCTGCTGGCAGCCACTATTAGCAGTTTCTTGTCTTTCCAGAGATATTTGTGACAGATAATTTTTAGATCATACTGAAAACATTCCCCTATATCTTGTTTTCTCCCTTCAATGGACCTTGGCAGTTATCTAATATCAGTTAATGCAGAGCTGCTTCATTCTTTCTTAACAGTCGCGTGAGGCCATGATATAGTTGTGTTATAACCTAATTATTCAGATCCCCATATTTGGACATTTAGGCAGTTTCCAATCTTTGAACATAAACTTTTGATCCCAATTGAAATTTCCTTTCTGCCCCCTCTGGCTAATTAACATCCCCAAGTCTCAGTTTTCCCATCTGTGCAGTGGGAATAATTATATGTACCTTGCAGAGTTGCTGTATTAGAAGTGATGCAGAAATGAAGCATGGTCCAGCACGTGGGTCTCAGTAGGTTAATATTGATATGCGTATCCTGAATTTCTGATTGCGATGCTGAGCTCATCTTGCGCACCTGATGAAGGCTCATGAATGACTTGTTTCTAGTTTAAAATACAGTAGAATCACATTAATTTTTTCTCTTTTTAAAATTTATTAATTTGATATTAAGGAGGCTTCAGACACATTGTTGGATTAAGATTATTTGAGGTGTCTAATTCAGCCGGTCCTTACATAGTGTATAGTCAACATAAGACACCTAGCCCCTTACTTCACAGAATAGGCCCATAATGTGTGTGTTTTGCTTTTCTGTTATTGCTGCTGCTGCTAATGCTGAAAGTGGTGGCTCTTTGCTGTGGCAACTGCATCTTGGCCTTTTCAACCACCCTATAGCAGCCCTTGCAACAGAGTACAGAGTACGTGCTCAGTAAATGCATATTAATGTCCTGGCCTCCCACCACCTGAATAAGCTTTTCTTTCCTCTGCCACAGGGGGACTTGAGTCACAGTTGGCTGGAGCAGAGGGGCTGGCTATGAGCTGCCCCCCCCCCACTTGAAGCCTGGCCCCTGAGTGACCCTTTTCCCACCTCTCATTGTGTCCTGTGTACAGCACATCTGTCCCCGCACGCAGGCCAGGCATGTTAATTCAGGATCCTGACATTCAGAAACTCCCCCTACCCTTTGTTTGAAAGGAACAGTCTCCCATTTGAGAAAAGGCCTCGATCAGATGCTGTGGCCCTTCTTTGAAGGAGGTTTTCACATTAACATAGTCATAATTAGGTTCATGGAAGTCTGGCTTGCAGAAAGGTGGCTTGAAATGCAGGTGACAGCATTTGAAATCAGGCTTAATCAGGACAAGCATCACCGTGGGCCACAGCATGGTCTTGTGGGAAGCGCAGGGTTCAGGGGTCTTCCAGCACTGGCTTGGCTTCTAATTAGCTGTGACCCTGAACAAGTCATTTCACGCCCAAGCCTTCATTTTCTCATCTGAAAAATAGAAACTTACTTTGTCATGAGGTGTCAGGATCATGGATTACTATATAGAAAGTGACTGATCTAGTGCCTAGAACATAGCTACTGAAAAAGTGGTAGGTTTAAAAATGGCTAATTATGACTATTACTGCTCTCATAAATTGGTAAAATTACTGTTATTAAATATAGAAATAATTCTGGTTATTAAATTTTGGTCCACACTGTGAAACTGAAGGATTTCACACGAGGGAATTTGTGACGGTTTGGACGGTCTTGGTCTCGTTTCTAAGATACATGATGGAAATGCTACCTGAGGTTCAGAGGCCATTGTGAGTTTGTTGCAAATGAACTAGGAGTGTTTAGCCTTCCCTGTGAGCAGTTTCAACTGTTTCTGGCTGCATGTCTTATTCAAGCGGTTCTCTAAAAGGCCGCAGCTTCCAGTGGTGACTTGCCTGGTGGACATGTGTTCACAAGGATACCCAAACAAGCAGCACCTTCACCAGCTGTGTGCAGGCAGACATTCAGCAGAGATGAGCTGCCAAGGTGGCGGCCCTGAGGGCCAGCGTCCACCTCTGCAAAAATAGTGACTTGGTCTAGTTGTGGGCTGGCCATTATTGGACCTTTGGGAAAAAGGGAAGGGGAAGAGGTAAAGGGTCTCACCTTTTCAGGCCCTGGCAGAAGGGTGAAGGCAAGGCCCCAGACACAGGGATAGAAGAGATGATATCTGGCAGCCAATGCAAGACCCACATTTTACAGGTAGGAGCTGACTGGACCAGAGAGCTGGGAGGCTTTGCCCAAGGTTACCTGCCAGTTAGTGGCAGAACCTGAACTAAAACCCAGGCCTCCAATCCCCCTTGAAAATGTTCCCCGTCAGAAACAAGGGAGTGAGAATTCAATGCCGTTTATGAGTCTGTATTGGAAAACACAGCTGTGGGAGGATGTAGGTGCTTAGGAGGAGAGGAGAGTGATTAGGGCCGGGTATGACGCTGATGGGTCAGAGGGACTTTCGCAGGGGAGGCCTTGGAGCCTGGGCAGAGTTTAGACCAGCGTCTCCCCACAACACACGCAGATGAAGATCCTCCATGGCTTCTCAGTGCCTCCTGCATGTCAGAGACCCTGCCCTGGCCACCGCTCAGACCATACAACCAGGGGGTCAGCACAGTCACAGATACCCAGGTAAGAACTGGTCTGTCTGTTTAGTACCTGCGTGACCTGGGCATACGTTTCCTGACTTTGCAGTTCCTCGGTATCCTCACCTGTAAAGTGGATATAGTGATGGTACTTACCCGTAGAGTTGTCAGCAATGCTGCTCAAACCTCAGTGTGCATTCAAGCCACCTGGTGACCTTATTAAAATGCCGATTCTGACTTAGTAGGACTGGGTCGGGCCCAAGATTCTGCATCTCTAACAAGCTCCTGGATGATGCTGCTGAAGAGTGTGACACAGAGCAAGGGACCCCAATCACAGCTTGTCCCCATGCCCCACCATCCACTCGTCTACCCCCATGCTGAATGATCTGGCAGCCAAGCTAAAATGCATATTCCAGCCGGGCGTTGTGGCTCACACTTGTAATCCCAGCACTTTGGGAGGCCGAGGCAGGCGGATCACTTGAGGTCAGGAGTTCGAGACCACCCTGGCCAACATGATGAAACCCTGTCTCTACTAAAAATGCAAAAAAAAAAAAAAAAAAATAGCCAGGTGTGGTGGGACATGCCTGTAATCCCAGCTACTTGGGAGGCTGAGGCACAAGCATCATTTGAACCCAAAGGTGGAGGTTGCAGTGAGCCGAGATCAAGCCGCTGCACTCCAGCCTGGGCAAGAGAATGAAACTGTGTCTCAAACAATAAAAATAAATAAATAAGATAAAATAAAATGCATATTCTTCTGTGCCTTGGTCTGCGTTGCCCTCTTTGTTGGAAATGGCCCACTTCCCTGATGCCAGCTCAGCCTGGGGTTGCCGAGCCTGGCTCTGCCCTCGTCCTTGCCACCTGGCTGACTCCAGGCCAGTCTCAGGCCTTCCTTGGCCCTGCTCCTGACAAGGCAGCTATGCCTTCTGCATTTCCTCCTTTTCACGTCTGGCCTTACTTCCCTCCCCAGCTACCAAGTGATTCCATTTATGTGCCCTGGAACCCAAATTCTTATAGTTGCCAATGCAGTGTACACAAGTAAATCCACACTCTTATCCATGAATGTTCCTGTGAGGGTGACTTTGTTTGGCAAGGGATTACTGCAAATGGAAACAGCTCTTTGTTAAACAGTCATTGATTGAGCACTCACAAAAGGCCAGACACTGCCCAGCTCCACTGCCCCACACAAAGGCTCGTCAGCACCCTACACGGGGTAGCTCATTTAATCCACGGGTGAGGAGAAGTGCGGCTATCACAGTCTGCACGTGTGGATATTGGGCCTGAGGGAGATGAAGAGCCAGCACTTGCTTGGGAGGTATCTGTCCCGAACTTGAGTCCGGGCCTACTCCAGCGCCCACACCTGTAACCTCTGTGCTACTCAGGGTCACTTTGAGTCTTCAGTGGTTTTGCAGGTGGTCCCAGGCCTAGGATTGACTGTGCTTAACAAGAGTTTGCTGAAGCCAGCGTTGGCAGCCCCCAGTATCACAGCGCTTAGATACCCTTAAATACAGTACAGCAAACTGCATTCACTCTGAACTCTTCTGACTTGCTGATGATTCTGAGTGGGTGGTGCTGGGAAAGCATTGAATGGAGGAAGCAAATTTGCCGGGGTGGGGGTGGGGTGTAAGTGAGCGGGGAGAGCCAACCGCCTGCCAGGCTGGCGGCAGCCTTCATTTACAGGGTCGGGAGCCAGCTGATTTGCCCAGTCTCGTCCTTTGGTTAAGGCAAGGGGGCGGTTAGCGTGAGTTACGGCCTCGCCCAGACACTAATAAGGCTGCTTGTCTGAGGCCTTCCATAATTCAAGCAAAGGCTGTGCCGCTTAATGGCCCGTCTTCGTCAGATCTTCCAGGACTCAGTGCCTCCTTAATGATTTATTTGCTTGGGATGAAATTAAGCCAAGACAACGTGAGCTTGGAAAATACTGCCGTGCAGGCTCTCCCCGGTTCTTCATCCTTCACAGCGGCTGCTTTCTATAGAGCCGTGAGTCCTGCTTCATGACCCGCCTGCTGGGAGCCCCAGGGGGCACCTGGTGTCCCCCATCCCTCCTGTCTCCCACGCCCATGATCTCACTAGTGAGCAGCAGGGGGCTGGAACTGCCAGCAAAGACCTCGTCATCGTCCCAGCTTTGAAGTCATTTAAGTAGATGCTTCTGAGTCAACCCAGGGAGCCACAGCTGACTTCCAGATCTTGCCCTCTTTGTTGATGTTTCTCCCTCAAAATGCAATTCATGAGGAGGTCCCAGGGTGAGAGCATGTTTGCTTCTGGCATGTTCTGGGGTAGAGGACAGCTCTCTGCCTGATGTTTGAGCCTCACAAGGAGGAGCATGGGAGATCCCGTTCATCTCTTAAGGGTGAGGGGTCACAACTGAGGGCCACTCACAGTGCTTATGCAGAGGCCAGGCCAGGTGCCAAAAGTGGGAGTGGGCTGTTTAGTGGGGCCTCCTTTGGAAGCCCAGAACTCACAAATTGCCTCAGGGACGTGGTGAGCATAAGGCTGCATGTGGATTGTGGGAGGCAGCAGGTGGTCCAGGAATGAGAAAGCCTTTAGGCACCCCATCACTGCATCAACTGCACGTCTGCCCTGGTCTCCCCACCACTCCCAACCTCTCCTCTATCTTTTCTGTTCCCTCATAATTTGAGGTGCCCCTTGGCTTTGGCTCACTGTGGCCCTGGCAACTTTAATAATGTGCTAGCTGGCATGCTGTGTTCCCAGATCTTGGTTTAAAATCCTGTGAGTGTCTGATGGGCCCGGTGCTTCTCCTCAGGTGCAGGGAGAGGCTCCTACCAGCCCTTTGGTTGGGATGGGCCTAGCTGCTGCTTCTTCAGCTGTGGAAGAGCTTGGCCCTTAGCATACTTGCCTGGACCTCAGCATCCTTCAGGGCATGTGGAAGACACAGATCTCTGCTGTCTCTCACCTACCAAATCAGAAACCCTTGTAGTGGGACTTGGAACGTGTGTGTCACAAGCTTCCCAGCTGACTTGTGCCATCTGTCCCAGCACTGGCCAGAAGTCAGCTGCCTGGAATGCCTGGCCGGAAGGAGAGTGTGGGGAGTGCAAGGTCCTTAGGGGCAGGGTATGGTAGAGGGAGCCGCAATGCTCCAGATTCCCAGGGTCGGGGAGCTCGGTCTGGGGCAGAAGCAAGGGTCGGGCTCTCCGTATTGGCTGGAACAAGCTTGGGGGACCTGAAGATCCTTTCCGTCGACTCCGCCACCAAGGAAAGGTGTGTTTAGCAGAATTCAGTGGCTTTCCTCTCCAAAGGGAAAATGTGTCCGTGCAACCTAAGTACCAGTGGTAGGTGCTCTGATTTGAAAAAGCAGCTTCATTTCACTGTTTCTTGCTGGGGCCTCCTGAGGGGCCTCTGGGTTAAGCGCCAGTGCATGAAAGCACTCTGCCGAAAGCCAGGCCCTCTGCTGCAGTTCCAGGAGGTGCGGTGCTCTCGTGGGTGCCACTTCTGCACCCTCAAGATTGTGCAGTACAGTCTCAAGTCCTCCCAGTCGCTGCCCCTCTCCCGACAGCAGGGGGCTGTCCTATTTGTCCTGGCATGTAGTGGGTTCTGTGTGTGTCTGTTAAATGAGCTGCTGCATCACTCACATGCCACACTGTGGGATGAAAAGCACATTTGGTTGGCAGCAGAGGCAGGGAAAGAGTGCCTGCTTCCCACAGCATCCCACGAAACAGAAAGAGTATAGACAAGCTTCTCACTGAAATTTTGGAGAAGGGAATCCTGAGAAATTTCCAATTAGCTACTAATAGTCAATTGAAATTCATTGCACCCTGCCCGTAGCTACTTAATTTGATATGAGTGTAAAGAAGCCATCGCTGTTTCCTCAATCACATGCAGTCCTGCTAGATCAATCAGCTGAGCCGCGTGGGGAGGGCAGTGACACCCGGTCGTCTATCCCTGCACTGGTGTTTGTGAAGGGCCTGTGGTGTGCTGACCCTCAGCCGGGAGCCAGGCAGCCGTAGTGGGCAAGTCAGGTCCAGTTTCTACTCTCATGGAGGAAACAGAAAAAAACAAGAATAAATGCTTATGAAAATTCATAAATGCTTATGAAAATCCAGATACAGAACAAAGTTGGAGAATATGATAAGGGAGGGAGGTCAGCTGCTGCAGTGGCCTCCTTTGAGGGAGGGGCATTTGAGTGAGACCTAAATGATGGGGCGGAGGGAGCCATGTGAAGATCTAGGAGAAGAGCGAGTCACTGGCGACCAACAGGCAAGCCTGTGGCTGGCAAGGCTGGGGATCGTGGAGGGTAGAGTGGGGGTGGTGAGGCTCAGGGGTCAGCAGCAGAGAGACACCAGCATGTCTTTTCATCCTTCAGACTCCAGTCATTCCACTACTTTTTAAAAAGTTATACACAATCTCATTTGAAAGAAGCAATTCTTACTACCAGTGTCTTTTTCACTCGGACAGGTCTCCCCTGGTGCTGCAAAATGGCGCATTGTTGGAATTTTGGTCAGGGTGGCCTTTGGTTGAAGTGGATATGGCCATTCGCATTTTATAGACAAGTTGATTGAGGCCCAGGGTTGCTCCATGAGTGGTAGAGCTGATTTGAACCCCCATCTTGTGCTTTTCCATCTTGCCACTGTTCCAGAAACTGAATTCTAGGCTTTTTAAGAAAGTGTAGAGTTCCCTGAGTCTACTAAGAACCATCTGGCAGTCCAGCCATAAAAAGGGGCCTCTGTAAAGCAGTGAACTCAGTGTGAGCCTCAGTAAGTCTCAACTCTGGCCTGTTCTGGGGCAGGGCATTTGGGTTTCAGTCTTCCCTACCTGGGGCAAGCGAGTGACCCAGGGCTTGGAGCCCATCCCGACCTCTGTAGCTGTGACATAGGTCCCCCGCCTTGTCCATCATGCTGCAACCTCTCCACATTCTTGGCTGGACCCTGGGAAGGCAGCACCAGGGCAGGGCTCTGCTTGGGTGAGCTCTGCCTTCCCCTTCTGTCACCTGGGATGGTGGAGCTCAAGCTGGCCTGGGCGCTTGTCACTGCCAGGCTGGGCAAGCCACCCTGGAGCGAAGTGAGGGCTTGTATTTCCTTTTTGGCTGACATGGGCAACCTTCCTTGGATATTTAAGATGTTCTGCCAGAGTGGACTGTTCAGATATGTGAAAGTTAAAAAAGCATACTCACCCTGAACTGAGTTGATGTACTCAGAGTCTGGTGTGGGATTATAAAAGAGGCAGGAGGCAGACAGGTCCTGAAAAGAGCACTTGTCTGGGAGTCAGGAAACCTGGCCCAGCGGGCTCCAGCTTGCCCACTAGCTCTGTGACCTCGGGGAAGTCAGCTCCTCTCTTTGTGCCTCAGTTTCTCCATTGCAAGGAGGGGACTGGGTAAGATGACCTCAAGTGGTCTCCATCATTCTGCAGTCTCTGAGATTGAGGGACTGCGCATCTCGATTTTTTGGTTGACAAACACTACCCTGTGGTGCTACAGCGGCTCCACGTCTGCCCTATCCAATGTGGGAGCCACTAGCCCTAACCATATGTGGCCGTTTCATTCACATTAAATAAAGTTAAATGTTCAGTTACTTGGTTGTGCCACGCTCCACAGACACTCACGGCTGGTGGCTGCCCTACTGGATGAGCCCATGTAAACCATTCCCACCACGGCTCAAAATTCTAGCGGATGTGGCTGCTTTAGAGCCACTGGAGAGGGCTGGGGAGCCCCGGAGAGAGAGAGCACAGGCCTCTGTTTCTGCCATGGGACTTCTGGGCCAGTGGTCTGCCGAGTGGCTCCAGGGCCCAAGGAGCGAGTTCAAGTGGGGGCGGGTGTAGGAGAAAGATTTAGCCCAGATACCGGCCAACGAGTGTCAGGCTGCAGGACCAGAAAACCTTAGGAGAATGTCAAAGGTCCTGGGTGGTGGGGGGTGGCCACTGACAGGAGGTATGCCAGGAATGCTGAGGAGGGCCTGGGGGACAGCAGGGGCCAGGAGCTCTGCGGGGGGAGGGGCGCTGTGCAGAACACAGCAGCAGTTCTGCAGCAGGCCTCTTGCTAACTCCGTGTCCTTGGGGACGTCCCTGAGCCTGCTGAGCCTCCATTTCTTTGTGGGTGAAATGGGAAAAATAAGAAAGAGGGCTGTTATGGAGATGAAATAAAGCAAAACCTGTGAAAGCCCTTTGTAAATGGCAAAGGCCTGGACGGTGTTAGGGGCTACTTCATATGGCGCTATTATTTATCTCAGCTTGTAATAAAGCTGGTTTTGCCTGCAGCTCTTCCTGCTACAGTAATCCTAGACCGTCCTCAGTTATGATTTTAAGGTTCTGGGGTGTCCATCCTGTCTTTCTGATGGGACTCTAGACCGTTTAGAGAAGGAGGCCAGCCATGTCCCTCTTGTATCCCCGACAGCCATGAACAGCGCTGGTGGCCGCTGCGTGGGGAGCCCACGTCTTTCTCTTTTCCTCCTGACCTGGTGGCCTTTCACCAGGCCATATTCCTGCCCCGAGACTTGTTGAACACGTTCCTTGTCCCGGACACATGTGTGGATCTGGCTGGGTCTGGTTGTCATTTGCTGAACCCATGGCCCATCCTGAGCTCTGACCCCAGCTCCCCACCTTGTGAAAACAATTCAGGGGCAGAGGTCAAAGGCCAGAGCTGGGCTTTGCCAGGTCTCCCAGGGAGTGCGCCTGGCGGGAAGTAGCCCAGTGCCAGGCTGCATCAGGCGGCCCCTCCCCAGGCTGGGCCAGGCTCTCATCCACATCCGTGGTTGGGAGGTGGCATTTCCAGCTGACTTATTGATGATGGATTGTCTGCTACACTCTAGCCCTGTGTGGGTTCATTGCTCAGATCTGGTTTGGCTTTTCATGAGGTCCACACCACAGACATGCATAACATAGAGAGGAGTTTGAACCCTGCCAGATAAACTTTTGCTGTCACAGAGCTGCTGTGCTTCCCAACAATATTGGCAGTGAAGAAAAGCCAAAGTAACCATTTGATGATTATCTCCTTGCCCCAACCCAGGTGCTATCTATCTATCTATCCATATTTCCATTAAATCCTTTTAGCCCTATGTGGGGAGTGTTAATAATATCCCCATTTCACAGATGGGGAAACTGAGGTTGTGAGAGGCTGAAAGGTCTCAGGGCTGGAACTAGAATTTGGACTCTAGTCTGCCTGATTTCAGGCTCAAAGCCTCCCTTTTGGGATGTCCTGAGGGCTCCTTTCTTCCCTGCTGTCTTCACTCTGACCATGATGAGCTGCACCAGGCTTTCTAAGTATCTGAAATGCTCTACGCCATCCCTGCTTTCTTTGTTTGGCCTCAGCGTGGTGATCTGGGCTTCCTCAGATTTGGGTTTAAGGCCAGGTTTTGGTGAGCTGTGTGACCTGCGTCCACCACAGACCCCCCAGACCATGATGAGCTGCACCAGGCTTTCTAAGTATCTGAAACGCTCTACGCCGTCTCTGCATTCTGTGTTTGGCCTCAACATGGCGATCTGGGCTTCCTTAGATTTGGGTTTAAGGCCAGGTTTTGCTAAGCTGTGTGACCTGTGTCCACCACAGACCCCCCAGGTGCCCTCACTAGAGTGGGGGTGCCTGGCTGGCTTATTTGATGGAGGAGATGGAGGGCTGGAGTGCCACGTGCATGGCTTCCCCGGCTGGTTTGGAGGGCCCATGGGGACTGTGTACTGTGACTTTTCCAAAAAGACCATCACTGTTGTCTCCACACTGCCACACTCCACCCTCTGCAGAGCCCTGGGTGGTGCCCCTCATGGTCCCAGGGCGTGTCCAGCAGAAGATATGAGAAGGGCCCCAGCCCCACTTGGGGCTTAGGCCTGCTGCTTTCTCTGGGCAGGGCCAGGGAGATGACCCTTGTGTGTGGCACCCAGCACCACAGCCTGCTTCTCCACCTTCCCCAGCAGAGGAGTGTGACCTCCCAGCCCTCAGTGCAGCCTCCACATCCCCTGGTGGGCAAGTCTCTGCCTCCACGCTTCCGCTTGTGCTGTGCTCCCTGCTTGATGCCAGCCCACTTCTCAGCTATCCTTTCTGAAGGCTCCGAGCAAGGCCATCTTGGTTTTTAAAGTCCTCTTTAACGACCTTAGTCCCTATTGCCCACTCTGTTCTGTGCTGCTGGAGCACATTTGCGGTGGTGAAGGGGGTCTGAGGGGTCTTTATAAGGCACGGCCCCCTTCTTAGTGAGCAATCCTCACAAGCCTTTCTCTGAGACTCCTCGTTTGACTCTGGCCCCTGCTTACCTCCCTCTCCTCTGAATTCCAGAATCCTCTGGAAGCCCTGCAGGGTAAAGGGGAAGGACTCTGCAGCTGGGCAGAAAGCCTGGGTTTGACTCCCAGCTCTGCCACTGCAGGCTGTGGGACTCTGCTCTTTGGCGTCATCATCTGCAGAATGTGGTTAATAAAGGCAGAGAGAGGTGGATGAGGCCGCAGTGTGGAAAGCCCGGCGTCGCTGGATAGAGCTCATGTGGATTTACTTCCTCTCCGGAGAGTAACAGCATCCAAAGCAGACACAGGGAGACAGTGGGCACACAATAAATACTTGTTGACTTTTCTAATACTTTCTTTTGTGATGTTTCTTTTAAAAGCAACCTAAGGCACTCTATGGTCTGGAGCAGAAGCACAGGCTTGCTCAGCCTCTGAAGGGGCCTCTAACCGTCCCTTCCCTCCACCTCCCCCCAAACCCCTCTCCTGGCCTCTCGGTGCCCTCACCCTCATGCCGCCTGGGTGGCTGAACTGGCCTATAAATCAAAAGGGGCCCTGGAGACCTTTGACCCAAACCAGATGGCTGTACTATGCCAGCGCAGAGTAAGCTTAGCTTCCAACAATGCTTGGCCCCCCTCCCCCTGCCTGCCCTGGGGCTTGGAACTTTTTAGGCAGCTGCCCTGTCAATCACAAACACTTGGTGATCCAGGCCCGGGCAGCAGCTGGGGGCTGTGACCTCTCCAAGACATCAGGGACCATCTTGGAGATATTCCATTAAGCCATATAAAGATCTCTGGAGGGTCTGTGGTGTCTACTTGTAATGGCACAGGCATTAACCTGGACCAACAGACCAAGCTGGCATTCCCTGTGTCGCTATCTCTCCCTCCTCCTCCAGGAAGCTTTTCGGCACCACGGCAGCTGCTGGAGCTTCTATAGCTCAGAATGTCTGACCCCTCCAGATGCTCATTCATACCTTGTTCATTCTTTCTGCAAACATTTACTGTGCTTCATCTGCCTGGGCCTATGGGGAAGATCAGACGCTGCCCTTGTGCCAGTCAGTCCCAAAGACAGCTATGGATACAGAATTGTAGGAATCGGTGATAGGGGCTGTAACTGAGCAGGAAGGCCAGGGTACTGTGGGAACTCAAGATGGATGCACTGCAGTGTGAGAATCCAGGACAGCTTTCCAGAGAGCAGCACTTGAGCTGAGTCTTGAAGGATGAGTTGGCGTTTGCCAAATAGATAGGGTGGCAGAAGGGTGCTTCAGACAGAAGGAACAGCATGTGGAAGGAAGGTACAGGCACAGGATGGGAACCAGCTTGATGGATTCAGGGACCTGCAAGCTGGACAGCATGCTGGAAGTACAACTAGGGGAGAAAATGAGGAGTTGGAACTGTATCAGTGAGAATTAGGTCTGCTTGTTTGCAACCAAGAATGCCTAATACTATGGACTTAAACAAGAATTTACTTCTCATGGAAGAGAAGTCTGGAAGCAGGCAGTGCAAGGATATTGGGGGCTCCATGGTCACTGCCCCTGGCTCCTTGTACCTGCTGCCCTACCTTCCTACCTCGTGGCTTCCATTCCCATAGGTACCTCATTGACCAGAATGGCTGCTAGAGCTTCAGCCATTGCACCCACATTCCAGGCAGCAGCGGCATGGAAGAGCTAAAGGAGGGCACATGACTCATCTTTTAAAATATTTTTCTGAAATGCCTTACTATGCTTCTGTGCACAGCCCAATGGCCAGAACATTATCACATGACCACTTTTAGTGCAAGGAAGCTGAGAGATACAGTTCGGATCAGTAGGTGCTACGCAGAGCACTGTTCTGCAAAGGATTCTGCAGCCCAATCTTACTTCTGTGGGAAAGAACACTGTGATCAATTAATGATGCCTCCCTTTGGTGTGGGTGTGGAGCCAATAGCATGTGTCTTGCTGGTCTTCTGCCAGAAGGTCCTCTCCCTAGGGATTCCCAAGGCTTGGTGCAGCTCCTGCAAACAGAGCTGGCACAAGGCCCACCATCCCCCAAAGCCCCAAAGCAGAGCAGAATTTAAGTGAAGGGTTTCTTGGTGCTCTGCAGTCTGATTTTATTTCTGATCTGCAGCCTCCTTAAGGCATCCATTGACCTTCAGCAGGGCTTAAGTCTGCAGAATGCTCTGTGTGGTTGGAGCATGAATTAGGAGGAAGAGAAGGAAATACGATGTCACTAATGTAGCTGCAGTCTCATCTCCTGGTGAGAGGTTTTCCAGAATGCAATAATACCAAAAGAATTTGAGGGAAGTTCTGAGCCATTTTATTTTCATACCTGGAAATGCACTGTGTTTGGTTTAATTTCACTCCTGCTGTGTGTCACAGCCCAGTTTCCTTAGCTGTGAAAGGGGGTAATACTACCTTCCTTGAAGGGTTTTTAAGAGGATCACACAAAATAAAAGAGGGCAAAGCAGGTGAGAGACACAGAGGGTAGCAATTGGGTGCAGAGGTTGTGTTCAAACTGTCTGGGTTCCAGTCTTAGCTTTTCTGCTTGCTTGCTGTGTGATCCTGCATCTGTTACTTAACCTCTCTGTGCTTCAGTTTCTTTGCCTGTAAAATGGAGATGATGATAATAGTACCCACCTTATGGGGCTGTTTTGAGGCCTGTACATGTGACATATACATAATCATCTTAAGACCTGGCACACAGTGTGGACGTGTAAGTGGTAATGGCTCCTTTGGTCATGATACAGTATTTGGATCCAACAGGTCTGGGCTATGATCCTGGGTAAACTACTCCTCTAAGCCCCAGTTTCTTTTTTTGAAACAAGGATAATACGACTTGCCTTGCAGAGTGAGGATTACTGACAGAATAACTTTAAAGTCCTGACACATAGGACATAAGCAATAAGTTAGAACTATGGTGGAGATTACAAACTAATGAAACCGTGTCCCAGGCTCTGTTATCAGCACTTTATATGTGTCACCTCTTTTACCTCGTAAGGACATTATAGAGGCAGGTGGTGTGAACATTCCTCTTGGGGAAACTGAGGCATAGAGGCTTGCCCAAGGTCATGTAGCTGGTGAGAAAGGAAGCTGAGAGTTGATTTCCTGGGTCAGCTGACCCAGAGCCTGTGCTATCCTGCTTGGGAACACTGATTCTGCAGAGGAGCAGGCCCTGGGTTTAAGAGCAGAAGGAAGGGGAGAAAGGTGGCCCAGAGCTTCAGGACCAGCTGCCTGGAAGATGACGTGCACACAGCACAGAGGACTAGGGCTTCTGAGCCTTCACAGTCAGATTTGCATGCAGGACCCTGATGCTTATTTAGGAGGATGAGCTCTCTGAGCCTATCTTGAGGGGGTGCTGTCTTCCTGCGGCTGGCGTAGCAGGCAGTGTGGACAGCAGTATGGCCGCAGTAGGTTGACAGGCCAGGAGGAGACCTCCAGGAGGCCTGGAGCATGCGGCTGCAGAATTTAGACTGCCTGTAGGCAGTGGGAGCCAGGGGAAAGGCTGGCGGCGCATGATGAAAGCCACGTGTTAGGATTTTCCTTTAGTAATGTGGTACGAAGCACCAGGGGGCCTTGGACAGACAAAACTGAAGAAGGTGGAGGGAGGCAGGCCACACAGGGAGGTAACCCAGGAAGAGGGTCCCAGTATGGGGTAAAATGTCCAGCGTATGCTCAGGGAGCCCCCAGTTGTAGGACCCCAATGACATCAGGCACTGTGGCAGCTGCTTTACATCCATGACCTCATTTGTCCTCAAATAGTCCTGGGAAGTGTGTGTGATGTACCCATTTTCCAGATGAGCAAACAGAGCCTCGGAAGGTCAAGTGGCGGCTTGAGGTTGCAAGGCCAGGGAGTGGCAGAGCTGGACCAGAGCCCAGGGCTGCATACCAAGCCACAGAGTCCTGCATTCCCCACGTGCCCGCCAAGGCAAATGCGGGCAGGGGAGAGGAGGAATGGGAGGGGTGATGGCAAGTATCTCTAGTCGCCTGTGAGGAGTTGCTGCCGGATGCGTTCTGGCCTTGTCTGTGGTAGAGGTGGTGAGTGGTGAGATGCTTCTGTACTCCACAACCTTAAATGATAGACTTTTCTTTAGGAAGCAAAAGTTTGGTTGGGCTCAATGAGCAGGAAAATGGAAGTGACCCTTGAGCGGAGATTTAAAGCCCTGTTGGCCATTTAGGCAGCACCGTGTTTAATAGCTGAGACACAGCATCAGGGTGATAAATCCGCAGTGTGCTGTGGGGTGGGGAATGGCCCAAGGGGGTCTCCCTGCTCTCTGAGTTCCATCTGGTCCTGAAACTCCTTCCCCCAGGGCTCTCTTGGAAAAGGACCCAGGAGCTGCCCACCCCTTGCCCTGGACTGCAGACGCTGTTAGTGCTGGTTCAAGGGAAGTTGTTGCCAGTGGTACACAGGGTCACAGAAAAGCGCACACAGTTAAATGTACTGCATACATCCATGCTACAAAAAATAATGCTGGAAGGTATATTCCAAACAGGCTCTTGGCGATTACTTCTAGGTGGCAGGATAAGAGGTGAATTTTCCTGCCTCTTTGTGCTTTTATGTACTTCAAATCAACACATACAAAAGGATATAATTGTGAAAATTCTAAAGTGCCTGTATCCCCACTTCCTAGCAGACTCTTGGGGTGCCCCCACCACATCCTCTCAGCTCACCTGGTTAAGTACTGCTGTGGATGTCAGTCAGCTTTGCTTTCTCCTGAGCTGCAGGTAGCCACTCAGCAGGATGCAGGCAGCACCGGGATGTGCAGGGGAGTTAACACCCTTGGAGACACCCCTCAATGACTCAGAGACAGGAGTCCATGGATAAGTGCCCCCAGCTCCCCAGCCTCCAGGGGCACGGTTCTGAAGTTCATCCTACACAGGGGCTCAGAGCATCCTAGTGAATGAGCCCAGGATGCGCACAGTAGTATGCGGCTCATTGACACATTCCCTCTAGTCTTCCTCCCTTCTCTGTCTCGCTTTCTCCCTCTCTCATTTTCATCTCCTGAGATTGTCCCACAAAGCCATCTGCGCCCACATCTTTGTCTCAGGAACCCAAACCAAGGCCCACTCTGACCAATTTCTCATAGAGCTCCACAGACATATTCTAGGCATGTATATGCGCATGTGTGTCCATATCCAAACACTGACATACACACTTTCTTTTTCACAGAGTATAAACGGGACCACACTGAACTCACCAGTGTGCAACTCACTTCCTTCATGATTCAATGAAATATTGCAGGAGGAATTTCAGGCCAAGCAGCCCTTCCTGGCAGCCTCAATCCTGCTTAGGGGGTCACCCCCAACCCCCAAGGTTGGGACCAACCCAAGCCAGAGGCTACTGGTCCTTAAGGAAGGGTGTGTGTGACAAGTTTTTGTTCTCTTCAGATGGATGAGTGTCTAAACACTGGCTGACCTTCCCCACCTGCGCCGGGAGGCCAGACCAGGACGGGGAGTTGCAGCCACAAAGATTGGCCAACACGGTTCCAGCCCGTACGTCCAGCAGGAGTAAACAGTTCAGTAAGGACCCCAGGTGCCCACAGACCTCAGAAAGGAGACACAGGACACAGAGGAGTCAGGGAGTGAAGGGAGGGCTGTGCAGAGGAGGTGACACTCTGAGTCCTGGAATCTGTGTATTTGCCTAGTGGGGTAGAGCCTGGAGGAGAAGGAGGGGCCTAGCGGGAAGGCAAGGCAGTCCAGGGGCCAGCTTGAGCAAAGGTGGGGGAGGAGGTGGGTGTGGGGCAGGTAAGACAGTGAGCAGAGGTGGTGTTTCCAATGTCTTAAGCCTGTAGTTTTCCTGGATGGCAATGAAGTCTTTTATCACAGACTTTCACAGCCAGGCCTGTGCCGGCAGCCTCAGGGTTGGGAACCAGATGAGATGATGGACACATTTGGACAGAACCTCTTGCCTTATTCTTTGGGGGAATTTGTCAAAAGCCAGTTATCTTTGCAAAACCAATTTTCAGGGATTTCACAGAAATCATTTCACAATGTTTGGGTGTTGACAGCTCTGCCATTAATCAGCTAGGGTGACCTTGGGAAAGTCACTCTAGGTCCTGCTTTGAGAATTGCTCTTTTTGTTGTTTTGAAAGCAGCTGGTGAAAGCTTGCAGTGGGGTGGGGAGGTCCATGAACATTTGTCTTGGTTGGTGTTGGCCACTCCCTCCCTCCCCCATCCCTTGTGTTCTTGCTCCTGCCTCCCTTCCAGACTGCGTATGAATGAAGGGAGATGCTAAACAGAACAGTTTTTTCCCATCCCCTCCTCTCCCCCTCTTCTCCTGCTTCCCAGATTGGGAATGTATTAATATGTTGGCATTAGCCCAGAATTTAAACTCCCAACTCTACCACCATGTGTCCCTGAGAAAGTCCATTTTTAAATTCACTGAATCTGCACATATTGAGTACCTACTATGTGCCAAGCACTATTCCAGGCACTGATGATACAAAACAGCAGGGGCAAAACAGACAAAAGTCTCTGTCATCATGAAGCTTATATTTTAGTAGGTGGAGACAGAAAATCAGTCAATACACGAACAGTAAAGTGTTAGCTAACTATAAGTGCTGTGGAGAAAAATAAAATATGTAAGGGGCTGGAGTGTGTCGGAGGAGGCTAGGGTTTGCAATTTTAAATAAGATGGTTGAGAAACCAGTGGAGAAAGTGACATTTAAGCAAGAAAAACGTGAAAGAGGGGAGGGAGTGAGCAATGTGGGTATCTCTGGGGAGGGCTATCCAGGCAGCAGAAACAGCGTGTACAAAGGCCCTGTGGCACATGTATTGGAGCCCAAGGGCGAGGGAGAGAGGAGCAGGGGCTGAGACCAGAGAGAAACCAGGCACAGAGGTTAGCAGATCAAGGATGATGTTTGACTTTTTCTGAGTGAGACAGGGAGTCACTACAGACTTTTGAGAAGAGGGATGGCATGATTTGCCTTAGGTTTTAGAGGGATCACTTTAACTGCAGTCTTGAAATTAGACTGTAGAGGGGCCAGGGCAGAAATAAGGAGGCCAGCTAGGAAGGAGGCTATTTCAATAAAAGTAAGAGATGCTGGTGGCTTGGATCGGGATGGCAGCAATGAAGATGGTGAGAAGTGGTTGGATGCTGGATTTATTTTGAAAGTGAAGCCAACATAATTTGCTGTAAGGGATAAGAAAAGAGTCAAGGAAAACCCCAAAGCTTTGGGCCCAAGCAACTGGAAGGATGAAGGGGCCATTCACCAAGACGGGGAAGACTGTAGGTTGGGGAGTGGCCAGCAGGGGCTCAGATTTGGACATGCTATGGTTGAGATGCCCATCAGACATCCAAGAGGAGGTTCTGTGTGGACAGAGGTCAAGCATCCAGATTTTTAAAACAGTCATGATGTAGCATGAAATCCCCTGGCTAAGGAGGGTGGCTACCGAAGAGAAGAGGTCCCAGCACCAAGCCCTTGGGCACTGTAATGCTTAGAAACCAAGGCTCAGTTTCCGCTTCTGTAAAATAGGGATAAAAGCCATAACCACCTCATGAGGGTTGTCATGGAGATTAGTGAGACAGTGCTTATAATAAAGTGCATAGAGTAAGAGTAACAGAAACATGAGTTTCTATTAATGACAGAAATTATTGTTTCAACGAGCATAATGCTGTCTACTTATAAGTGCTTTTCAACTTTTGAATCTGTTTCCTATTATTTTTGACCAACGAAACTGTCCTGAGCAATAAAGCAGGACATAATTCTTCCCATCTGACAAGTGAGAACCCTGAGTTCAGAGAGTGTAAGGGAAGTGCCCAGATCTCCACCACATGTTGGTGACAGAGCCAGGGCTGTCGTGGAAACCCCAGACTCCTGCTCCTCTGATCTCTCTGCCACGGCCTGTTACTGCTGACAAATGACTTAATTAAAGTGGTGCAGGTGCCGTTTGCCAGTAATAATGTGGATGCTGACTGCTCAGGACAACCCAGTGGCACTGCCCACTACAGGTGGTACCAGGGACCCAGGTTCATGCTAAAAATGGCCAGGGAACACGGGCTACAACCCACAGAGGTGGCGACAGGGCAGAGACTTCCTTTTGTCAGACAGTTTCCTTTTGGAAGGTAGACGAGCAGGCAGAGCTCATTCCCTACCAGCTCCCTTCTGCAAAGCCTGTGTCTCTAGAGCCTGCTCACCCCAGATGCTGCTTTTCTCAGTAGTCAATGTAGCATCGAACACAGCAGGGAGCAAACTCTGGAGGAAGCTATGAACCCAGAGCTAGCAGCATGGGGACAGTCAAGGTCTGGGTTTGTGGGAAGCAGAATGTCAGTTTTGATTCAGATGGAGCTGGGTTCAAATTTCAGCTTCCTTTATCCTGAGCTGGGAGACCTGGTGCAAGTCATTTTACCTCTCCGAGCTTCGGCTTTCTCTTCTGCAAGATGGGAGGGTAACCCTTGCTTCTCAGCATTGTTTAAGGATTAGAAATAACAATGTAGAGTGAGAGGCACAAACAAGGCCTGCTAAATAGTAGATATTATTATTAGCATTAGCATATTAGCAAAAGAAAGACCTCCAGGGTGAAATCAACCTACATTCAACCAAAGCCCTTCTCCTTCACTAACCACATCTACCATTCTCGACTGTCAACAAATGATCAGTCAAGAAGCATTCATTAGAGCCGACTACACATAAGGCCATTGTTGTTGACACAACTAATATCTCCATGTGCCCCTGTGCACCAGGAGTGCGCCTTGAGACTGGGATGGAGCTGGACTCTGCCAGAACAACTCCAGGCAGCTGGGGCCTGCTCAGGGAGCTACCACCTTTGCCCAGACACCCCTTCCTGCACTGCCCCACCAGCTGGCCCTTTAGAGGCTTGATTGGCATGCGGGCTTAGACTCTTGCTGTGGGGTTTACTGCTGCTGAGGCCAGGTGAGCAGCCTGTGCACTGTCCCAAGGCAGGGAACGAGGAGGCAACATTCCCTGCACAGACAGGGAATCTTCCTATGTGGCAGTGCACACTCACAGTCTTATCCACTTCCTCACACCTGCACTGCTGCAGGGACGGACTGCTCTCCCATTTGATGAGGCTCAGAGAGGGGAAGTGACATGCCCAAGACCACACAGCTGTTTTCAGGCTAGTCTGGTGCTTGGGCTCTGCTCTTTTTCCTCTGCCTGCTTTATCCCTCCCCAGGCCTGGCTCAGAGGAGGCTGTGGTCACACCGTGGTTGCTGGCCTGCAGTACAGGCTTCAGGGTGGCTCTGGGAAGGGGGTGGCAGTGGGGCTGAGACCGCCTCACAGGAAAAGGTGTCAGGAGCCCTATACCTGGATGGGATGGGAAGAGGTGGTGGAAGATGGGGCAGCTGCAGGGATGTGGGAACATTTGCAGAGGGAGTGCAGGGAGATGAAATGGTTCTCTTTCATAAGAGTCTGTAGAGAAGAAAATCAAAGCTTCTTGGAACTTAAACCTAAAAATGCTAGCTGAATATGATGACAACAACAATAATAAAATATCTAGTAATGCCATACATTGCAGTAAGCACTTTTCATATTGTAAATCTTCCCAGCAAATCTGCAGAGTAGGCCTTAGTTTCTTTTGCACTTAATGGCTCAGAGGGGTCACATAACTTGCCCAAGGTCACCCAACTAATAAGTGACAGAGCTGGGATCCAAACCTGGGTCTGTCTCATTCCAAAACCTTACTCATTCGGCCATACCGAGGTGTAATTCATCACAGTGTTTGAGCTTAGGTGACACAGAGGAGGCCCAGAGAGGTTAAGCCGGGCTTGAGATCCATGGTGGATTAGTCACAGCCAGTGAAGCTTCCGGTTCTCCAGAGCCACCTTCCCACCCTGCGGCGCTGGAGAAGGGCCATGCCGGCTGCCAAGGCTCAGCTGTGCCTCCCTCCCATCGTCCCACATGCATATTAATCACACACATAGACTCTAATGAGCAGTCCAACCTCTGCAGCAGGCTCAGACCAGAAGCCAAGGGTCCTCACCAGCTGGGCATGAAGAGCCCTGTGCCCACTCCTCCGGCCCTCCAGAGCCTGAGCCGTGCCTTGCTGAACTCCAGCCTGAGCCGTGCCTTAGCCCCCTCTTCTAATACCACACAGATCTCCCATGTGACCTTGTTCTGGTCACTGCTGTGTTCTGAGCCTCTGTTTCCACCTCTGGGAAGTGGGAGCTAGCAGCACCAGCCCCATGAGATGTCTGTAAAAACAAAGCCAGCCAGGTCCTGGCAGGCAAACTCTCCCCCGGCCTGGCCAGGTTCCCTGTAGTTGATGGCAGCCGGGCATGCTTGCTGTATGTCTAGAGCAGTTTGCTGCAGCCTTGCTGCCTGGGGTCAGCTGGGGCTCAATGGTTTGCCCCGAGGCTGACACTTCTCATGGCCACCTTCTCTTCCTCCTCCAGCTCCCAGTCCTCTCCCGCCATGGCCCTCCTCACTTGACTGTGAGCCTGGTTGGTCTGTGCACCTCTGGCCTCCAGCACTGGGCCGGCGCAGAGCAGGTGGATGGGAACCTGGTGAATGAATGAGTCATTGCATTTGTGTCTGGCTGTTTCCAGATCTGCACTGGCTGCCATGGGACATCCAGGGGAGAGTCTCCGCTCCTGCCCTCTCCAGGTGACCATGGGGAGATGAGGCAGCTCCTTATCTCTGTCAGTCGCCTCGGAGGGAGCTGAGCTGGACAGCTTGTTGCATGCGCTTCTGTGCCCTGAACCCAGAGGATGGCTGGTGAGAGACTCAGGGAAGGCCTCTTAGAGGAGGTAATTTTTTAACGATGCCCTGAAGAAAACATGGGTTGGATATTGTGTTTACTCCTGGGCCTTTTTTTTAACCACCCCCAAAAGTCCTGTAACAAAATGCTCTCAAGTGGAAACCGCCTTATTGCACCCTGAGGAGGAAGCTGGTTGCCTGCTAGACTGAGATGCTGGCTTATTTCTTGGCCTGAAGGTTTTCCCTTGTGCCCTGCCCGCTCCCCCCCCAGTCCCCCACAGCCCCCCACCTGTGCCCCCTGGGAGCGGCCCTCAATCACTGTCTGGAGGGTTGGTGTACACATTCTCCAGCCCCCTCACGCTACCCCTTGTGTTGGCTCACCCTGTAGCTGGCTGAGGACAAGCCTTCCCGATGTCACTTTCCCACTATCCTGCCTGTGCTTCCCTTGTCTCCAAGACCTCATCCATTTTCTCTGTGGCTGCACTGCTCCTCCCAGAGAACATGGGAGATTTGGAAGTACCTTAGAGGCCACTAGGGATGCATTGTATCATGTGAGAGAAAAGCCTCCACTGGCTGGCGGCGTATTCTGCTGCCAAACGGGGTGTGTCTCGTCCGTCCGTATTTGGGTTAGAGGTGGGGAAGAGGCCGAGGCAGGCCAGGGGTAGGGGTGAAGACTGCTTCAGCCACCGTGCAGCAGTATGCCTGTGTGCTAGGTGTGAGGGTGATGCCGCAGCCCTGCGCAGTCCCCGGAGAGTTGCTGTGCTGCCGAGACTGCGGAGGGCATGTTCAGGAAGGGATTTCCGGGCTACTCTGAGGCGGAAAATTTGAGACTATAAGCTCCTCAACAGCTGTGTCCTCTGTATTGTTTGGGTCGCTGCCTGGAGCACCATGGCTACGGAATGAATACAAATGCATAATGGAAGAGGCTGTCCTGGGGCGCAGAACAGACTTATTCATTCCCCACTCACCCACCTGCTCCCTTCCCGCCTCCCCTGAGACTTTGCTGGGACTTGGTGTTGTCAAAAGTCATATAAATCCTAATGTCATCTGGCTCTGTTGTCCCCCACTGCCCCAGACATCAGGCAGAAGAAGGGATTTTTTGCTTCTCTCTGTGAGAAGGATGGATGAGGAGGGCCTGTGCCCACCCAAACTTCCTGGGAAGCTGCCAGGACCTGGACCCATTGTGTCCTGTCCCCTCGGAACATTCTGGAAAATCTATCCCAGTGCTTTGTGCTTATGAGGCTGGGCCTGGGGCTAACCGGGGTGGAGCTGGCACTGTGGGCAGAGGTACTCTCCCAGGATGAGGGAGGCCCAGGGAGGAGATGTGGCAGAGATTATTGGAGATCTTGGATCCAGACTCAGTGGAGAGCCAGGAGACTCCTGAGAGCAAGTCTGGATTGGGACCCAAGGCCTGGATTTGGGCAAGAAGAGCACAGGTCTTCCTCATCCATCCTTCTTACAGCTAAACGTAAAAACTTCCTTCTTCTGCCTGATGTCTGTGGCCGTGGGGAACAACAGAACCAGATGACATTAGGGTTTATATGACTTTTGACAACACCAAGTCCCAGAAAACTCTCAGGGGAGCCAGGAAGGGTCCAGGTAGATAAGTGGGGGAAGAACAGAGGTAGGAATAATGCCTGAGGCAGAAAAACCGGAGGTACCTTCTGCCTCAGCCGAAAGCCTTTTTTTATGCTTCCTTGTAGAAAAGGAGCCAAACCTAGAATGTGACAACCACCCAGGAGCACAAGGGGAAACATCTAAATAGCTGAATAACATGGCACATGAATGTAGTGACCAAAGGAGGTACATGATGTGTTAGACACTTGGGACCTCCTAAAACACAGGTTGTAGTAGGACCCTCACCTCCCATCATCTGGACCTTATACTTCTTTTGATGCAGCCTCTGTTAGTCTTAGCTAATTGAACAGCCAGCTCATATTGCCCTGTCTCAGAGAACTTGTGACTCTCCTTCATGGAACATATTGCCAGGCCAGCTCTCCCTGTCCTGCCAGCTGGATTGATCTCCAAGGCCTAAAAACAGGACTTTACAGGAATTCCTAATGGGTTCCATCTAACTGCACTATGACAGATTTCCTAGAGTATGGAGACCATTTGGGTTTCTAATTCCATATTCTTTGTGCTCTCTCTTTTTTTCCAGCATGTGCTGCTCACGTATTTGTTAACATCATAGTAAACATATTAAAGTGTATAGCATCCTACATTAAACATAATGGATGTGTAACTAGGATCCAAGTTGCATGTGACTTCTTGACATAATGCTCTTTTTTTGGGTAGGTGTTTAATTAAAACATATTCATTTTAACTTTCAGTAGTTTTTGAACCAATAAGTTCACCACATGTCTCAAACATTTTTTAAAGCCCTTGAAAAACATGTAGTCCAGAGCCCTGTGCCTGGAATGAGTACCCCTTGGTTGAAACGGGCCCATCGCCTTCTTCCCGGTGTCCTGGTCAGCTGAATGAGCATCCCAGCCAACCTTCCTGTCTCTGGTTCCTCGTCCTCAATCTATCGTCTTTGTGCATGGCTTCTAAATTCATCACCCTGAAATACCCGTTCTTTCCATTTTCACCCTTTCTTGACAGTCTTGTGATGGTGACTGGAACCAGGCCATGCCACTCAGCCTGCATGGGGGCTCTCCATCAGGAGCTCCCAGCCCCCATGTGACCCAATGTCCCTCTGCCCTTACATAGGCCATTGCTGTAGTCTGGCCAGGGCCTTTGTTGGCCCTTGGACCCGCCATGCTGATTCCTTCATTTCCCCCATTGTTCCTGCTCTTACCTAGACTGAGAATGGGAAGAGCTTCACCAATACCATCCTAGACCCAGGGATGGTATTTCAACCAAGGCTTTCAAACTACAGAAACTGTTTCTGAGACTGCCCATGTTTTTCTCCAAAGACACCCATATTCTTTTTTGTTTGTTTGTTTGTTTGTTTTTTGAGACACGGTTTCCCCATGTTGGCCAGGCTGGTCTTGAACTCCTGACCTCAGGTGATCCATCCACCTCGGCCTCCTGAAGTGCTGGGATTACAGGCGTGAGCCACTGCGCTCAGCCACAAATTTCCCATATTCTTGACCCTCTCTGAGAACTATCTCCTAATGCCTCTTCACTTTAACTTTCTGCTTGTCTCTCATAGAGGAGAGAGACTGGCCTCCCTCCTGTTCAGTGAGGAGGAATGGTCTCTGGGATCCGCAGGTAGCTGTATTTGGGAGGGAGGACCTGACAGGAAACTGAGATGTGGCTGCTCTCACAGAGCAAAAGGTCAGTGAGCCTCTGATTGGGTGGCAGATTGATAATATTTAATAACTGAAATAATTTTAAAAGAAAATGTAATAACCAATAATAAGAAAATTATTGATAATAATAGTGACCCTTTAATGAGTAGCCGTTGTATTGGAGTTCCTAGTCTGAGCACTTTACATACATTACCTTACTTAATTCCCACAATATTCACATGAAACAAAAACAGGCTCAGAGCAAATACCAGAGACATCTAAGGTCACATGGGCTGGGAGGACAGCTCAGGCCTGTCTGGTTCTCAAATTCATGCCCTTTCTTCTTCACTAAACCATTTTCTTACTAACCAGCAACTATTTGCCAGTTTCTAGAGAAATGCAGTGTTCCACTGATCCATCTAGTCCTTCACCGGTACCAAGTGGTTTTGATTACTGTAATGCTATGGTTAAAAATCTGTTTTAATAGCTGATAGGACCACTCCCACCTCACTCCTCTTTGTTTTAGATATTTTTCTGTTTCTTCTTTTGTGTTTGTTTTTTTGAAGAATTTTAGTTAATTATTTTAGTATGGTCCCCACAAATTCTATTGGTATTTTTATTGAGATTATATGGCATTTATAGATTATTTTAAGAGATAAATGATATTTTTTAATTGTTAGGTATGCCAATCCAAACATAAATGTCTTTCCATTTATTCAGCTTTTGTTATATCTTTTAGTATATTTAATTTTTTCTTACAAGTCTTACATAATTCTTGTCATGTTTATCCCTAAGTATTTAGGCATACTAAATTGTTTTTATTATGAAAGAAGCCTATCTTTCATTATATTTCCTAACTTGTTATTTGTCTAGAAGGAAGCTGATGATTTTTTGTTACCAACTTTGTAATTATCTGCCTCACTGAATTCTAAGTTCCTCTAGTAGATTCTCTTTTGATTCTCTAGGGTATTCTAGGCATACCATCAAGTCATCTGCAGATAACGACAATTTTGCCTTCTTTTTTAATGTAATTATTTGGCTAATACGTCCAGAACAGTGAAAGGTAATAGTGGTGTTGGTGGGTGTCTTAGTTCATTTTCTGCTGCTAAAATAGAATTCCAAAGACTGGGTAATTTATAAAGACAGAAGTTTATTTGTCTCACGGTTCTGGAGGTTGGGAAGTCCAAGAGCATGGCGTTGGCATCCGGCGAGGATCATCCCATGGCAGAAGGTGGAAGCGAGCACATGAGAAAGAGACCAGATGGGGGCCAGACATCCTTCTGTCAGGAGGCCCCTCCCAAGATACTAGCCCAGTCCTGTAGTAACAGCACTAACATATTTCAGAGCGTGGACCCCTCAGGACGTCTTACCTCCTGAAGGTCTGATCTCTTAATACGGTTACAATGGCAGTTAAATATCGACATGAGTTTTAGGGGGACAGTTAAACCATAGTAACGGGATAATATGACTTTTAATGACTAAATAATGTGTCACCATTTGGTTATACCATAATCCAATTAATGTCCTTGATTTTGTATGTATAGATTGTTTATAATTGATTAAGTAATACTGCGGGGAATGCTTTTGCTTATACATTTACCACCCATGTTATTTATATCCATGTGGTAGATTGTTAGGAGTAAAAATGATGAGTCATGGAATAAAATTGTTTTTGACATTGCTGATGCTGAATGCCATCTGATTTCTCAGAAAAGATTTCTTTGTTAACCAAAGTGTATACTTCAAAGCTTCAGATGTTGGTTAGTGCCTTGCAGAGTCTTAGGATTGTGGGGGCATTTCCTGAGAAGGGAATTTATGTTGTGTGAGCTTGTATGTTAGTCTTGTTGGGAAGGTGTTTTATTGTGAGCTTAGATTTAGTTAAGAACAAGACATTGTGGCACCAGAATGTGCTGCTACTGAGGCCATCCCCCCTAACCTGAGGTCAATCAAACAAAGCCTCTGTTTACCTCTTTCTGAGAATCCCCTTCCATTAAGGACTGCTATAAACCATGCAACCATCAGACACATGCCCTAGTATGGTCTTGACTGGTCTTGTCCAAGCCCAAGAAGCCACAAGTTCATGACAGTGGCTCTCATCAGCCATACAGCAGCCATGTGGCCTCCTCCTCTGGCTCCCCATGGCTCTGCCCTCTGTGCTGACTTTGAACAAGTGTCTCACTCTCACTCATTCTCTCTCATTGCTCTCTGGTGGTCAACCCAACTGCCCTGTAGTCAGCTGCTGGGCTGTGCCTTGTTCTTCCCTGGCAGCTCTTGTTTTCCCTTGCAGAAAGTAGACAGAAGTGTTATGAGTTGATTGTGTCCCCCGCAAATTCATATGTTGATGTCCTAACCCCCAGCACCCCAGAAAGTGACCTCATTGGGAAATGAGGTCATTGCAGATGTAATAAGTTAAGATGAGGTCATCAGGGTGGGCCTAAATCTGCTGTGACTGGTGTCCTTATGGAAAAGGGAAATTTGGACATAGATGTGCACACGAGAAGAATGCTCTGTGAGCATGAAGGCAGAGACCAGGGAGATGCATCTATAAGCCAAGGAAAGTCAAAGATTGCCGATAAACCACCAGAAGCTAGGGGAGAAGCATGGAACAGATTCTCTCTCACACTCCTCAGAAGAAACCAACCCTGTAGACACCTTGATCTTGGACTTCCAGCCTCCAGAACTGTGAGGCAATAAATTTTTGTGAAGTTACACAGTCCATGGCACTTTGTTACGGCAGCCCCAGGAAACTGATACCCAGGGTTAGGGTGCATCTCCTCAGCCAGTGTGAAGCAAAGGTTCTCCACGGCTCAGGAATGACTTGTCGTGGTGGCTTGAACAGGTGAGGCCAAGGATGGGGAGGGGGCAGGAGGAGAGAGGAGAGAAAGCCTGTGGAGTGGGTTCCCTGAGTCCTGGGGTGTGGTAGCCCTGGGTATGGGCAGGGGCCTAGGGAGAGAAGGGAGGGCACCCTGGTACCCACATCGTAGCCCTCTGGTGAATGCTTGTTTTATAAACTCAACAAAGGGTCCCTGTGAAGTGGTTGGAGGTCTCTTTTCCAGGACCCAAGACAGACAGCTGCACCTCTGGTGGTGGGGATGCGTGATGGCCAAGAAGGGAATGGAAACTTCCAGACAGCAGAGGGCTGGGTCCCCCTGACACCTGCAGCTCTGTGAATGTGGAAGGATGCAGTACAAGTTGTCATGGGTGAATGGCACTGGCCCAGAAAATGCCACCTGGACCTTCTGAAGCTGGCAGTGAAGGAGCCCCCTGAGGAGAATGGTGGGCGGAGCTTAGAGCCCAACTCTTGTCCCCTTGGACACTGCCACAGCTCCACCAGGTTGACACTGCCATGCTGTAGTGACCTGGCCAGAGTGATCTGAGGGCCCACCCTTTGCACCTCCCCTTGGCATTGCACTAAGGCTGGGAGGTCAGGAGAGACAGACCTGGCAGGACCAGGGGCTGGGAACCTTCTTTCCATGACAGCACTTTTGTCTTCAGCCTAGGGACACCTGCCTGGTGAGGAGCCCCTGCCTAGCTCCTCACTCCACAACTGGGGCAGAGACGTAGGAGTCCAGCTGCCAGGGGGAAAGCCCAGCTGTGCCCCAAGCTAGTTCTGGAACCACAACCGAGTTACTCAACCTCTTCAAGCCTCTGTCTTCCCATCCGTAAAATGGAGACAATAATCCCCACCTCGCAAAGTTCTCCTAAGGATTAAATAATAGAATGGGTATAAACTGCCCAGGACGCTGCTGGCACACAGAGGTGATCACCATCAGATGGCTTTTATTATTACCCATGTAATATTCCCCAAATGATGGACACCTAAGTTCTTTCCCACGTATTAATGTTTTTACCTTCCCTTAAGCTAAACAACTGACAGCACACTAAATAGAAGATGCACCGATAACACATTGCCCATCTTAAATTAGTCATAATAGGTTCTGCACTATTCATTTCCACGCACCAGCCCTTGCTCACTGGAGACCTGTAGGTTTCCCTGAAGCATTTAGAGAGATGCTTGTAAAGTCATCGTGCTTCCCTGAAGGCAGTACTCCTTCTCAGCGGCCTTTTCTTCTGGGAATGCTCCAGCCCCACATTTCATGCATTTCCAGTTGTGCAGTGGATTCTCACATAAGTCACCAAAAGTTCTAATAGTTTGTTTATTCATGCTTTCATTGATTCATTCATTCCTTCATCAAAGAGTAGGAATTACTCAGGCAAGAAAGGTGTATCCAGGCAGAAAGAGCAAGAAATCGGAGTTATGAGAGGGCTCAGGGTCTGGGGAAGCTCAGTGGGGCTAAAGCCAGAGTGAAGGGTGTAGCCATGAGTAACTGAGTAATATATACAGAGCGGGTACTGTGGCCAGGCCCTGTGCTAGGTACTGAAGATAAGGCAGTGAACAGGCAGCCAGGGATCCTACCCCATGGAATGTACAATTAACAAGGAAAACATACAACCGATTACAGAAATTAGCCTGTGGTTACTAGTGTGCAGGGTGGCATGTTGGGAAGGTAGACAGCCCTGGGAGAGTGTATGAGTGGTGTCTGGTCTGTCTTGAAGCCAGACAAGGCTAATCTAAGGAACTGCTAAGCTTAGAGGAGGAATTAACAGGCGAGGTGCCTGTTTGGGGGTGAGGGATGAATAAAAAGGTATTGTAGGCAGCAGCAGCAGCATGTGCAAAGGCCCTGTGGCAAGAGGGAACCTGGCACAATTTAGGAACTCAGGTGGCAGGTGGCATGCAGGGAGCATGGCAGGAAAAAAAGCTGGAGAAGCAGGCAGGGTCTTACAGAGGATAAAGGAGCCAAGCAGGAATGGAAACTTTGTGTATATGAAAATTTTTAGTAAGGTAAGTTGGGGTATAGGCAAAATTGCAGACTTACTAACGGGTAAGTGGCCCCTTTGAGATGCCTGGAGTTCAACGCGGTTGCTCAAAGAAAGCATGGCCAAGAGGAGAACACTGCTTGGCAGAATTCATCAAGCCCTAGGGCAGCCAAGCTTCACCCCGCTCATGAGGAAGAGGCCACATCTCTGCCTCTACCTCATACTTGGACTCCAGGGACTCCTCTCTGTTCCCAGACCCTAAAAGAGGATTTCCTGCAGCCCAAACCAGATATGGTCACTTACGAAAAAAGGAATGGCTCCCAAGTGGCCGTGCCTGTCCTGTGTGCTGCATAAAGCTGTTTGACATCTCCGTTTTCCCAATACCTGATGGTTAGCAACAAGGCTTTAGGAATCCCGGCGGCAAAGGGGCAGCCTCTGAAGGCAGCAGCCTACCCTGGCCTGGAGCCATGGCCCTCTCTGAGCTGGCTCCATTTTCAGACCTAGCATGCCCTTTCAAGACGCAATTAATTCTAAAGCAGGAGCTGATAACAGTGAACCCTGGGGTAGGTCACATCCTCCAAGGCAAGTCAACTGGGACTTGTTACTGAGCTACTCCAGGTCAGGCACAGTGTGGACACAGAGGGGCCCCGCGACAGGGAACAAAGGGCTTCCCATCCGGCTCACTCATCAACCCAAGGAAATGGCAGCATCAGAACAGCACACACCTTTGATGCCATCAGCTCTACACAGTCCTGACCCTGAAAATGAACGGAAAAGACTCACTTGGTGCCTGGGAAGGAATCAGCTTTTGTCCTGAGTATGTTAAAGAAAGGTCTTCTCAGGTGCTACTTGCTTGCAGTTCATTTACACCTGCCTGGTTACCTGCCTCCCATTCCCTCCGCACAACAAACCACAAATGAGCATGAGGGATAGGTAAGGCCAGAGACAGGCACACCAGCCGCAGCCCGCCAGTAGCCAACTGCATACCCACACGTGGGACACAGAACAGCCACAGCAAACAAGAACTCTTAAAGTGCAACTATCCAGAGCCATTCAGCAAAGGGGCATGAGGCCCAGCCCTCAGGAGCCAGGCAGAGCAAGGTTGCAATACCAAAAATGACTTTGCTTTTTTTGTTTGTTTGTTTGTTTGTTTGTTTTTTCTAATTCTGAATCCTCCAAAATGAATTCAGTTATGTTTAGGGTGATTGGTTTAAGATGAGGGAATAATGGGTCTTAGAAAAATTCCCACCCAAAGAGATCATGCTCAAAGTAGGTTGGTCATTTAAAAGGACCATTGATCAGACAAATTCACTCATGTTGAGAAAGCTTTCCCCAACAGTTTCTAATAAATGAGGTGTCAGTGAAATGATCTCAGCCGTGAAATAAGTAATCCCAGCATTAAACAATAAAGCAGCCCCAAGAAGGTATGATTATCTAGTGAGGGGTACAGACAATGAGCGCCTGCGGGTCCCTGCGGGTGCAGAATGACAGAGGGACTGGACTGAGAGGAGGACCTTGTGCCGCACTGAAATGGGGCAGGAATGGGCTGGAGGGAGAGGGCAGGGGAAAAGCACTCCAGGCGGTGGGAATGGCAGGAGCAAAGGCGAGGGGCTGGAATGTGCTTCGTTTCTTGGGGAAGGGGGAGACAGTACATGAGCCTGGCAAGTGGGAAGTTTGTGGGTAGATTCCTTGAGGAGAGCCTGCTGGGGCCAGACTGTGACCCGGACACACTGCAGACACCTCCCGGGTGGCTGCCACTGACCAGCCACAGAAGCTGCTTTGCGGGCCTCCCAGACACACCCCCAAGGATCTCCTCAGCATGGCAGATGGCTGGGGTTGTTTTTGGCAGCTTAGATTCTGGAAGTCTGTGGGAGGAGATGGCCAAGCGGGACTGAAAGGCTGCCAGGCCTCATGGCCTGCACACAGGTGGCCGGTGTCAGGCAGGCAGTGGTGTCTGCAGACTTCGCTGCCCAGACCTGGGCAGGGCCTGCCAGGGCGTCCTGGGAGCCGGCACAGGCTGCGCGGCCGGCCCATCACAAGTGAGCCTTTGTGGCCCCGGTTTACGAAACCAGCCAAATATTTTCCCTGTCACTTTACGAGGTGCTAGCTCTACCCATTCAAGCTGGGAAAAATAAAGCGTCACATAATTTGCGCCGTTAGAGTTGAGGAGGTTTGAAGTGAACCAATGCTCCTTTTAAAAGAATTCTGTGCCCCTGGGAAGGCCTGTCAGCCTGAGGGGGAGCAGTACACTCAAGATCCCACCTCTGGAAGGGATGGGTACCATCCAAGCCGCCTGCGGGTTTTGCAGACGTAGAGAATGAGGCCCTGAGTCTGGAAAGTCTTCAGCCCACAAGGCGGATGGCGTCAGACGAGTGAGGAGACTGAGTTCCTTACACATCTTTAGCACCACACATTCAGGAACCATTTCAGCCTCTTTTTCACAGGTGAGGCCAGAGAGGCTCAGAGAAAAGGGTGGCTGGGAATTCTCTTTCAGAACTTCACCACAAGGCAGAAAGGATTCCAGAAGGGCTTTGAGACTGAGGTGCGTGGTGAAACGGGATGTTACACACTGAAGTTGAAAAGCATCCGCCTTGTGCAGTAAGCCAGTGGGCAGCCACCATTGCACTGTGATTCCTGGCCTCCCACTGAGTTCCCACATCCCCTACAAAGCCCCATTTCTTACTGCCCACGGCCTATAATTTCATTGGTAGATCTGCTTCTCTTTTGCCTCTAGTAATAAGTGTCATTTATTGGGTACTTGCTATATTATGCCAAGCATTCCAGTAGGTACCTCATTCATTCATTCAGCTGAGATTTATCGAACACCTACTATATGCTATCCCCCGAGGATGCAGCAGCCCTATCTGTCGTAGTATTGAATCCCTTGTTACAGATGGATCATTTGAGCTCAAAGAGGAGTGACTTGCCAAAGACATACAGCTAATACATGGCAGAGTTGGATTTCAAAGCCAGGCGGGTCTGACTTCAAGGTATGGCTTCTCTCCACTCCCTCATTGACAGGGTTAGGAAGAGGCAAGTAATTATTAAAGAAGACACAATGTAAGTAATCAGAATTCTTTTCTTTGCCTTCGAAGTTATAATAAAACTGATCAAAGTTTTAAATGCCTACTACCTTTTTAAAAAAAATTTTCTTTTCCATCTCCCTTTCCATTATCTTTTAGATGAAATAAAGATACACTTTCATAAAAGCGAATCCGCGATGGCCACTTAAAATTCCACACTACATGCGGTAACTCTACATCGCCACCTGGTGGTAGAGATTTTGCATAACGGGATGTAAATCAAGAGCAAAGACAACAGCTATGGGCCTTTGGAAGGGACTACGATCTGGAAGTGAGAATTCAGAGGTTCTAGTCTGTGGTCTGCCTAGACTGGCCATGGTGGCACTGAGTCAGCCACTCCAGCCCTCTAGGTGGCAGATCCTTTTTTTGCAGTTCCTGTGTGGGCTGGTGCCCCTGGAGACTCCCTTTTAACTTGGACATTCCCTGACTCTTTGTTGTCCTCTTATGTTGCATTGAACTCAAAGAAAAATGCTCAGGTGGGTTTTGAGGTACCAGTTGGGGAGACAAGGTGGGGCAAGGCTTTCTGGAGCAGCACCTCCTCCTCTAAGTGTGCACCTTGGCCTGGCCTCAGGCATCCCATTATGGCTTCTCACCCTCCCTGGGATCTGCTCTGACTGCAGTCCTTTTAAGGGCAGTTCTCACCCTATGCCTTTCTTCACCAGACCAGAGACCCTCTACCACACCCTAGGGTATCCATCAGGAATTACCTCCAATCATAATTCAAGAAACCATGTTCAGGGTCTAGGATGGACTTAGCACAGCAGAAGTAGTTTATTAGTTGTATTCTTTTACAAGGAACAGAAGACCTGACCCCAAACTTCCTTACGTTAATAAAAGGAATATATGTGCTTTTATCACTGAGTAGTTGTAGTTGTTTTAGCCTCACCTGTATCCCAGGTTCAAACACCATTGGCAGGGTCTGGCATCTCTCTCTCCATTTCTCAGTTCTTCTTCCTACGTGTCTAGTGGCACCTTAGGGGTGTCTTATGGGGCTTTAGGCCCCACACCCTCAACCTACCCGAAATAACACGATCTAAGTAGACAGTGTTTCCTAGATCTCCCATCTCACAGACCACCACTTCTGAGCCCCTCCTACATACACATTCTAGAGGCCCCTCTACGGGGTCATCTTTCTCAGGTCCCCAAATGATTTCAAGGAGGCCCTTCTTATTGCAGGCCATGCCCAGCATAAGTCCTGGAATCCATTCTTATGGGCTCCACTGGGATCTCAGGCTCACCCCTGAACCAATCACGGCAGCCACTGGACTGGAATGTGCTGATTGGCTCAGCCTGGTCAGAGGCTCCAAGCCTGGGGTTGGGATGGGGCAAAGCCTCAGGAAAAACACACTCCCCAAGGGATCTGAAGTGTTTTACCTGAAGGGCAGGTGGAGGATGCTGGAGGCAAAACCATCAGAAATCCATTAGTAACTAACATAAAGGTTAGTAGAATGGAAGTTCATAAATGATTTATCTTTTGAGTAAATCAGAATGATAAGACTATCTTCATGGTAATGTCCCTTCATTCACTGAAAAGGCATGTTCCTAGGAATGCAAAAGGCTTAGGAAAAAATAAATAAGAAAAGAGAAAAGTCTGTTCAACGACAGAGAAAACTGAGTTGGGCCTGGCCTCTGTCTTGTCCCCACTACGCTTCCATCCAGGGCAACGGCAAGGACAGTATTGGTGAAGACATGTTTCAACAGTGCCTTCAACTCAGCCCTGAAGAAGAGAGGTAGTCCCTTAGGTTTCTGAGTTTCCCTCGGGGAGTCTGTCTTGCATGTGAATATCATCCTGTAACTAGTGGGACAGCCTTACATCCCCTCTGCTAGTCTCTAATGTTGATTTGAAGATTTTTATTTGTGCCCGGGCACAGTGGCTCAGGACTGTAATCCCAGTACTTTGAGAGGCCAAGACGGGTGGATCGCCTGAGGTTAGGAGTTCAAGACCAGCCCGGGCAACATGGTAAAACCCTGTCTCCACTAAAAGTACAAAATTAGCTGGGCATGATGGCGCGTGCCTGTAATCCCAGCTACTCGGGAGGCTGAGGCACGGGAATTGCTTGAACCTAGGAGGCGGAGGTTGCAGTGAACCGAGATCACACCGCTGCACTCCAGCCCGGGCAACAGAGCAAGACTCCGTCTCAAAAAAAAAAAAAAAAAAAAAGATTTTTATTTGTCTGCAGTGGCCTCTTTCACTGTTCTGTCCTGCTTGGGCTAATGTTTAAAATTCCAGATAGAGTGTCCAAGTGGGCAGGGCCTTAGGGACTCTGGTGCAAGCCCCTTCTGCTATGAATGGGGGCCAGCGAGGGTCAGGGTCTTACTGAGTTCTCAGAGCTAGTTAAATCACTGAGCTAGTTAAATCACTAAGCTCAGGAGCCTCTGCCTGGCAACCCCTTCTCATGGGTGTCTCGTTACCACTGGGTTCCCAAGCAGGCAGACAGAGAGGCAGCCACGGTGAAGGCCCAGATGACACCTTTGCTATGAATAACCCACAAAATCAATTACCGCAATGGGCAGAGCAGCAGGCCGGCCCTTCGCTGTGTGCTGCTGGGCATGTGCACTGAGATCACTTCTTGCTGCAGGGCTTCCCTTCCTAATTGTATTTTGCTCAAACTAATGTTAACAATTAACTTTCCCAGCATTCAGATGAGGCCAAAGCGGGAGGTGGAATGAGAGAAAAGACTTAATTTTTAGTGGACAGACCACCTGGGATAGATGTTCTCTGTGTGTGTGTGTGTGTGATCTCTCAGAGACGCAGAATATTTACTGAGCAGCATTCTGTGCTAGGTCCTGGGGTACTCCCTAGGATCAGACCCAGGCTCTGCCTCAAAGAGCCCCTAGTTTATCAGGTAGCCACACAAGTAACAATCATGATAATTCTGTGAGATGATCATTAATAAAGGGCTCTGGGTTGTGCAGGAGGTGTGGAGGAGAGGGAGAATACCAGGTGTTTGGGTCAGCTGTGGCATCGAGGAAGTGCAGACAGAGGAGGAATAATTGAGTTGAGATTTAAAGACTCCAGTATCCCTTTCCCTAGATGGAGAAGACTGAAAACGGCATTTCAGGGGAGGGTATAGCACGTGCGAAGGCACAGTGGCTTTATTTTTTTTATTTTATTTTTTTTTTGAGACGGAGTCTAGCTCTGTTGCCCGGGCTGGAGTGCAGTGGCCGGATCTCAGCTCACTGCAAGCCCCGCCTCCCGGGTTCATGCCATTCTCCTGCCTCAGCCTCCCGAGTAGCTGGGAGTACAGGCGCCCGCCACCTTGCCCGGCTAATTTTTTTTGTATTTTAGTAGTGACGGGGTTTCACCGTGTTAGCCAGGATGGTCTCGATCTCCTGAACTCGTGATCCGCCCGTCTCGGCCTCCCAAAGTGCTGGGATTACAGGCTTGAGCCACCGCGCCCGGCCGGCACAGTGGCTTTAAATTGCACAGCAGCGCTCAGGAGGTTGTGAGAAGTCCAAGGAGCAGTCAGCAAAGAGACCAGATCTTGGAGGGTGACCTCACTGCTCTAACTGGTATTCATTCATTCATCAAAACCTGGGCCTTTTGGAGTCCAGTTTTTTAAATTTAGATTTTATTTATTTTGAATACCTTTATAAGGTTTTATCAAAACATGACAGTGACCAGTCTTCGACCCACCCCTGTTTTCAGCCACCCTCCCCAGAGGCAACCAATGCTGTCAGATTCTTGTGTATTCTAAGGTGTTTCGCACAAATACACAAGCAGCAGCAGTCCGCTCACACCCTGCCGTGCACCTTGCTTCCGTCACTTCATATATCTTGGAGGTGATTCAGCACCTGGAGCTTCCGCCTTCTCCTTGACAATGGTGGGAGCTCAGTTGTTAGTCCTAGCTTAGAGACCTTCTCATTCCACCCCTCGTCGTACAGTGGAAAGGCCCAGAGAAGGTGGGGAGCAGCTCCAGCTCACCTGCTGTTCAGGGACTGAGCCAGGCCTGAAACTCCCTCCTCTGCCTTCCATACCCACCCTGGGCCAGCCAGATCCACTTCCTTGCTGGCGGTCCTCATTTGCTAGCCCATCAGCTGGGTGAGGCTGCCATTTTTCGTAGCCATTATGGGCAGAAGCTGGTGTTTCCATCGGCCTCGTGATGTGGATTTTAGACTTCCACAGTAAACTTTATCAATGTTTTCTCACTTTCCCTTTCTCTCTCGTCTTCCTCCTCCTCTTCCTCCCTACCTTAAATCTTAGCAGCCTTGTATCAAGCCTCTGCCCCATCCCGGTCCCAGCAACTGGTCACCATGGCAACAAGGGCCTTCCATCAAAAAGCGGCCTTCCAGGTATTTTATTTTGAGCCCCAATTAAGCAGGGCAGGCCACAGGCTGGGAGCAGTGCAGAGAACAGTGTTTTATGGCCTGTGAGAGAGCCCAGGTGCTATTTATAGCTCCTTAATCCGCGTTGCTAAATGGGTCTTAACGCAAGTCCTGTGGCAACTGCACATTTTCATCACAGAGAATCTCCGCCCCACAGCCTCACCCCCTCCATCTGTTGGCCTGAGGGAGAAATGGCGCCTCCTCTGTGCTCAGCAGCTCTCAGCAGGCCGCTTGGCCCTTCTGACCTCCTCCTGACATGCTCCGGCCCTTTGCAGCCCTGCCTTTGGGGATATTTGGTCCATAGCGGATGCTTCTGTCAGGAACCCAGAGGCCTCAGGAGGCTGCCTGTCCCAGGGCTGGAATTCTGTCTGCAACCTCCCACCACCTTTTCTCAGCCTCCCCATCAAACCAGAGTGGTAAGAGGGACATGTAAGACAATATATCCAGGTTTTTACGGATACTCCAAAAATTCTTTCCATTAACATCTCATAGGTTAACAAGCAGTTTCACTCATTAAAAGAGAGCAAGTTAACTGTTTCTTACAGTTGGGGAAATTGAGGCTGAGAATGTGAGAGGGAATTAACAGATACCCATTGCCACACACTGCCGTGGAGATTTATGTGTACCATCTCATTCAATCTTCACACAACTTGTTTTATAGAGAAGAAACCTATACCAGTCAGGATGGCCCAGGTTTCGCTGCAGTAACAGACAGTCCCCAAACCTCATTGACTTCAAACAACAAAGGTTTGTTTTTGCCCATACTGTGTGCTCATTGCTGTTCAACAGGAGGCTTTATTCCACAAAGTATGTCCTCACTTCGGGTCCAAGGCAGAAGGAACAGCCCCTAATGGTGACTAATGGAAAAGTGAAGGCAGCAAAATTCACCCTGGCTCCTAAAGCTTCCAAGCAAAAGTAACACATATCACTTCTGCTGCCATTTCCTTAGCAAGTCTTATGGCCACACCTAACTTCAAGTGAGTAAGGAAGGGTAAGCTGATCATTGCTCAGAGGGCAAGAGCCAGAATATTTGAGAACAACTGCAATGACCTCCCCAGAAGCTGAGAGTCCCAGAGGTGAAGTGATTTGCCCAGATGCCACGGCTTCAAAGTGGCAGAGCAGGGATTTGAACTGTCAGCTGTTTCCCCCAGAAACCTGTGCATATAACAAAGTGGTTATAGACTTGGGCTCTAACGTCATACTTCTGGCTTGAACTCTATCTCCAGTATTCACCAGCTAGGTTATCCTCATTAGGCCAGTCATTTAACCTCTCAGAGCCTCATTTATTTGTTAAATGAAGACACTAGTGCAGGACTATGTTCTGAAAACCAAAACTTTTTTCATAAGTTTAGGGCAAACTCATGTGGCAGCCAGACTCAACTTGAACTGAGTGAGACTATTTCTATCATTCCTTATTCCACTTGGTGTGAATATTCATAGGTTTCACTGTAGAAATATTAAAGTGTTTGATTGCAGGCCACTGGGGATGCTATACCATACATGGCATATGCAACCTAATTACTAAACCCTGGAAACTTTCTTTTTTTTTTTGGATGAGGGACAGTGGTCCTGTAGTACCTCCCTAATAGGTTCATCATAAGGGAAATGATTTGTCAAAAATTCTGAGCAAGGGCCCAGCACATAGTGAGTGCTCCATGCTTGGTGGTTATTTTTGGTCCCTAGATTGAACTGTCGAGGCAGGAAGAGGCCTGGGCTGCGAGAGACTGCCATACAAGCTGAAACCACAGCAAGAAAAGAGTGGGAACACTCCAGTTTGCACAGAACCCACATCAGCGGGTCTCTCAGTTTCCTGAGTGTTCTGTCCTAGAAAATAGAGGTTCTTTAGGGCCCCATTAATCCTCTAGGGTATTTTTGGAATGATTCACTCTGAGAGCAAATGGAGTGTTTGGGTCCTCGGAAAAAGACAAAGTGCTTTGTAAGTATAAGGTATTGTTTTCACACTTATTAAATGTGATGTGCCCTTACCATCGGGCAAGAGTCTAGGGCTTTGTCATGTTCATTTCTCAGAATCGTGGAACCCAAAACCTTGTTCCTGGGAAGACCTCAAAGCCCTGCCTCACGGTTAGAACCCGAGACCCCATCCTCCACTCTGAGCAGCTTCCCGTCTCTCTGCTAAATAGACTGGATTCTGCGTAAATTTCATTTGGCAGAGTGTTCTGCTGTTGGGAGAAAACTCGCCCTTCTCCTCGCAGCTGGAGAACTGCAGCCCGGGGAGGCACCATGCGTGGCAGTCAGAACCTGGGCTAGGACTGTGGTGGGATCCCCACTGATCACTCACTGGCTCCAAGATGCCCTTAGGCAGGTGGTGACCCCCCTGTGATTCACTTTCCTCATCTCTAAATGAAGATGTCAAGGGTCGTTATGAGGATTCAATGAGCTAATTTGCAGAAAGTTGTTACAACAGTGCCTGGTGCAGTAGACGTACTGGTGATGCTGGCTATTATTAATATTTTCTCACGCGAGTTTGTGGTAGAGCCAGTACTTGGGCCTTCTATCAAAAGAGAGAAGGAATCTTGTTCAACTAAATTCATGGATTTGCCCTCTGCCTGCTGACTGGGCCGTCCCGTCATGACCTTAGATGGGTTATTGGGTGCCAGACCCTGCTCCTCTCAGTCCTCGGAGTGGCCAGGCAAGGCATGGGGCAGCAGAGCCCGTGGACGGACCACTTCTGGCCTCAAGGAGCTTTCCAGGGCCTCTCAGCAAGTGGCCCACGTAGAGGGGTTCTGACAGCGGCCTATGAGGCCCCTTTAGGTAGCTAGGACAATGGGCAAATGAATTGTTTGACCATGTCTTGGACAGATGCCTGGACAGAGCCCCTCCAGGTTACCCCAGCTGTTCTCCTATCTTCTTTGTATCTCATGCTGAGCAAAAGGTCAGGAAGCAGTGCTTTAAATTCAGTGCAAGGATCCAAACCACAGTGAGATGCCACTTCATACCCACTAGGAGGGTTATAATTAAAAAGCAAACAAGCAGAACAGAAAATAACAAATGAGGAAGATTTGGAGGAATTCCTGGTGACAATGTAAAACGATGCAGCTGCTGTGGAAAACAGTTTGGCAGTTCCTCAAAAAGCTAAACATAGAATCACCATATGACCCAGCAATTCCTTTCCTAGGTATATACCCAAGAGGAATGAAAACAGGTAGGTATTCAAACAAATACTTATGCATGAATATAGCAGCACCATTCACAATAGCCAAAATGTGCAAACAGCCCAAAGTGTCCACCAGTGGATTAATGGGCAAACAAAATGTGGCATATTGATATAATGGAATATTATTTAGCCATGAAAAGGAATGATATTCAGATACAACATGGATGAACTCTGAAAACATTGTGCTAAGTGAAAGAAGCCTGATACAAAAGGTCTCATATTATAATGATTCCATACAATCATATAATATTCTGTATTCATATTCTGGGTATGGAATATCCAGAGTAGGTAAATTCATAGAGACAGAGGGTAGATTAGTGGTTTCCAGTGGCTGGGGAATGGAGGATGGGACACGACTGCTTAATGGGCACAGGGTTTCCTTTGGAAGTGATATAAATGGTTTGGAACTTGACAGAAGTGATTGTTGAATAACACTGTGAATGTATTAAATGCCACTGAATTGTATACTTTAAAATGGTTAATTTTGGCTGAGCATAGTGGCTCATGACTGTAATCCAGCATTTTGGTAGGCCAAGGCAGGCAGATCGCTTGAGTCCAGGAGTTTGAGACCTGCCTGGTCAAAATGGTGAAACCCCGTCTCTACAAAACATTAGCCAGACATGGTGGCGCATGCTTGTGGTCCTGACTACTCAAGAGGCTGAGGTGGGAGGATTCCTTGAGCCCAGGAATTTGAGGTTACAGTGAATTATGATCACACCACGGCACTCCAGCCTGAGTGACAGAGTAAGACTCCATCTCAAACACAAAATAAATTATTAATTTCATGTTATGTAAACTTCACCTCAATTAAACAATTATAAATAAATTCAGTGCAAGAAGTTACCATCAGAATTCAGTCAACAGGTCAGTTGTGTTCATGTGGAAAATATCAGGGGTGAACTCAGTCAGTCGCCCTGAGCACGGCCCTGGGGGAGCACCCTTCATTCCCCATGAGCCCAGGAAACTGTGCACTCCTTCAGCTGAGGGCATCTTATTCATTTCCAGCTCCCCTGCACCTGATCTGGCACAAGACAAATTCTTAAGAGATTTGGAACTAACTCCTGTGGGTAACTGACGAAACACAGTGAATGCACAGGTACCTGTCCTCCACTCGCTGGCTTTGCAATATTGTGCTAGAAGCTTAATCTCAGCACTTAGTTTTCCTCACTGTGAAGTAACATGGGACAATGAGGCCAAGTCTAGACCCACTATGCTGGCCCAGCAACGGGATGCATCTAAACCACCATGGCCAGGCTGGGCGCATTGGCAGGGCTCTGCAAAGGGCATCTGCTGCTTGTCTTCAGTGGTTATCATTGTTATCCATGGTCAAGGGCATCTCGGTCTGTGGTCTTTCGAGAAACTGCTTTTGCCAGTACCTGAACTAAGATATTTTTCTGCCTTGTCCCAATTCAAAAAAAGTTCATTTTCTTTGTCATTTTTCTCTACCAATACATTTTTGTCCATAAACCTCTAATGTCTGCTACCCCTCTAATGTCTGCTACGCCTTGTCTATGGTAAAATAAGAAAGAAAGTGTCTGGTTTTATGGAAAAAGTAGATATCGTAGGCATTGTACATCAAATGTGTGAATGTTCTGGGCGTTGACCAGTGTCTTGTGAGGAACAGAAGAGTCTCGTGAGCCCAGCAGCCCTGCCGATGCTGCCTGCGTGACCTTGGAAATCATGTGACCTCTCTGTGCCTGAGTTCCCTCATAGGGTGTGAGGAGGACTGAGTAAGTTACTGCAGGTCAGGTGCTCAGCCGGCATCAGCACAAAGTGAACTTCCCAATCTGGACACTCAGACACTAAAGGGGGTTTAAAAGCAATTCTGGTTTTTTACGTAGTTACGGACATCATAGCTAGAGTTGGTTGAGGTATGGAAGAACAATGATCAGATTCCTGGATGCAACTGCATTTGGGCCTCTGTGGTTGGATCCAGTCTCTGGCAGTTTACTGAAGGATCAGCTGTCCCCTGGTGGTGTTGGCAGGTACTGACATCCTTAATGGTGGATGAGCCTTATTTTACAATAGAAGTGATACTGTCAGCTCAGGGCTGGATCTGGGCCTAGAAATATTTTGTTTGGCCATACTAAATTAAAACAACATAGAAATGTCACATAAAAACCTGAATTTTGGAGTTTTCTGGAAAGACCAGGAAATGCCCCCTGCCCATAGCTTACACCTGCTCCCCACTATTCACTTAGGTTACTTGCCTGGCACCATGGACACTGGAGTTTGCAGCCTTTGATCTAAATTGCAAATGTATTTGTGGCACCTGACATAGTTTTCATTGATGCACTGATCATTAACTTTTTAAAAATGTATCTAAAACAAAAAATCGTTTGCCTTGAAACCAGAAGTGGAAGTAAAGTAGCTGTTTTTAAATTGGCCAACTATTATTTTGTATCATGGCTGTTTATAAACTGAAAACATTTTTTTCAGACTTCATCATTTACCACTTCTTCTTAGACACAATTTTCCTCTTCTGGAGTATCTCATAAATACTGAGTTCCTCTTGGGCCTAATTGGATCATTTGACTAAAGGAGGAGGGGAGCTCTGGTGAGAAAACTGGGCAGACTCCATCCAAGAATTCAGTTTACTCATCAGTTTTGCTTAACTTAAGAAAAACAAGCTTCCACCATCCTCCTCTGGGCCTCTTTCTGAGCTCACACTTGGAAAGGTCAAATAAACACCATAAATCCATTAGAAGGCCTTCATATTAAGCCCCTGGGGCTTATACTATTTAGCAAGAGGCTAAGGGATGACGTTTCCCAAGTAGAGGAAGTTTGCTCAAGCATCGCTGTTTGCTAGAAAACAGGAGTCAACTGTGCCAGGTAGTCTCAGCGGTTGTGAGGAGCATAGCCCCAGGCTGCTTCAGGAAGGGGACTTGATGGTGGTGGTTCTGGTGGCTGGGTCTGGAGGGGAGAACACCCCCTTGTGGAGTCCGTGTCAGCTCCCTTTCCCTTTCCAAATTCTTCAGGCCAAATCCCAGTTGGAATTAAGCGGATTGAACCCGTTAGTTGCTGCCCCGCACTAGACAGAGTCCCTCACTCTGGCTGAGCTTGGAAAACCAACTGGCACCACCACATGAAGCAGGGCTGAGGGTCAGGGCCATGGGGCCCCTGGGACTCAGGAACAGAACTGATAGGGTTGGTGAAGAGGTTTCCTTTGCAGTGACCGTCATCCCACTTCTTCAGGGGAGTTGGCAACAGAGAGTGCATCCCAGAGCATGTTGCCCCAGTTCCAATCCCATTCTCACCACTTAACTGTGGCCTTGAGCAAGCGCCTATCCCCTCAACTGCCTCCATTTCCTCCAGTCTGTAGCTGTGCATTCATAATGGTAACTACCTCATTGGGTTGTTATGAGGATTAAATACAGTAAGACAAAGAAAGTGCTTAGAACGTCTCATGACATAGGAAGTACTATGTAAGCTACCACTTACTACAACTATAATATTACTATTATTATTGCCAAAAAATCAGTTGAAGAGTCCAGTAAGAGCACGCAGATGAACTTTGAAAATATGTCAACACTCATGAGTTTCCCAAGGCCTCTGCTTCTGATGAGAAGATTAGAAGGAGGATCCTGAAGAGTGGAGCAGGCTGATGGGTGCAGCGGGAGCCGTGGGTCACACGGAGCTGGCTCTGAGCCCCAGCTCGCGGATGCATCAGATGCTGTGTCCTGTGCAGGCCTCTGTTTGGAATTATCTGTGGTTATTGATGTAGAGGCATCCTACCTAGGTGTCCAGTCCTCAGCTCCCTACACCAGCTGTCTATTTTTCACCTTGTCCCAAAGAACACTAACTTCTCTGAAATATTAATAATAGCTGTCATTGATTCATTGCCCACAAAAGACAGGGCCTATGCTGGGTACCTGGACTCTGTCCCTCTTCTAATCCTCCCAGCACTCCCCATGATGCAGGTGATGTTCCCATTTTACAGAAGAAGCGGCCTGCCCTGTAAAGCCAGAACTTGACTCTAGGTCTTCTAAGTCCAGGCCTGGGCTGCTGTTTCCTTCCAGCTCTGCCTTTGTCCAGCCACGCTAAGTTCTAAGCAGGCATTATTACTCCTTAGCTAGAATTTATAATTCATCTTCTGGCCAAGCTCTTTGAGTTTCGTTGGGGCCACCTCATAACTTTCTCATTCACTTCTGTTCTCTCTCTCTGTTTATTTTTATTTTTATTTAAGTTCTAGGGCACATGTGTACAATGTGCAGGTTTGTTACATAGGTATACTTGTGCCACGTTGGTTTGCCGCACCCATCAACTTGTCATCTACATTAGGTATTTCTCCTAATACTATCCCTCCTATAGCCCCCCACCCCCCAACAGGCCCCAGTGTGTGATGTTCCCCGCCTTGTGTCCACGTGTTCTCACTGTTCAACTCCCACTTATGAGTAAGAACGTATGGTGTTTGGTTTTCTGTCCTTGTGATAGTTTGCTGAGAATGATGGTTTCCAATTCAACCAAGTCCCTGCAAAGGACATTAACTCATCCTTTTTTATGGCTGCATAGTATTCCATGGTGTATATGTGCCACATTTTCTTAATCCAGTCTATCATTGATGGACATTTGGATTGGTTCCAAGTCTTGGCTATTGTGGATAGTGCTGCAATAACCATACATGTGCACGTGTCTTTATTGTAGCGTGATTTATAATCCTTTGGGTATATACCCAGTAATGGGATTGCTGGGTCAAATGGTATTTCTAGTTCTAGATCCTTGAAGAATCTCCACACTGTCTTCCACAATGGTTGAACTAATTTACACTCCCCCCAACAGTATAAAAGTGTTCCTATTTCTCCACATCCTCTCCAGCATCTGTTCGTTCCTGACTTTTTAGTGATCACCATTCTAACTGGCGTGAGATGGTATCTCATTGTGGTTTTGATTTGCATTTCTCTGATGACCAGTGATGACGAGCATTTTTTCATGTGTCTGTTGGCTGCATTAATGTCTTCTTTTGAGAAGTGTCTATTCATATCCTTTGCCCACTTTTTGACGGGGTTGTTTGTTTTTTTCTTGTAAATTTGTTTAAGTTATTTGTAGATTCTGGATATTAGCCCTTTGTCAGATGAGTAGATTGCAAACATTTTCTCCCATTCTGCAGGTTGCCTTTTCACTCTGATGATAGTTTCTTTTGCTGTGCAGAAGCTCTTTAGTTGAATTAGATCCGATTTGTCTATTTTGGCTTTTGTTGCCATTGCTTTTGGTGTTTTAGTCATGAAGTCTTTGCTCATGCCTATGTCCTGAATGGTACTGCCTAGATTTTCCTCTAGGGTTTTTATGGTTTTAGGTCTTACATTTAGGTCTTTAATCCATCTTGAGTTAATTTTTGTATAAGGTGTAAGGAAGGGATCCAGTTTCAGCTTTCTACATATGGCTAGCCAGTTTTCCCAGCACCACTTATTAAATAGGGACTCCTTTCCCCATTTCTTGTTTTTGTCAGGTTTGTCAAAGATCAGATGGTTGCAGATGTATAGTGTTATTTCTGAGGCCTCTGTTCTGTTCCAATGGTCTATATATCTGTTTTGGTACCAGTACCATGCTGTTTTGGTTACTCTAGCCTTGTAGTATAGTTTGAAATCAGGTAGCCTGATGCCTTCAGCTTTGTTCTTTTTGCTTGGGATTGTCTTGGCTATGCGGGCTCTTTTTTGGTTCCATATGCACTTTAAAGTAGTTTTTTTCCAATTCTGTGAAGAAAGTCATTGGTAGTATGATGGGGATGGCATTGAATCTATAAATTACCTTGGGCAGTATGGCCATTTTCACGATATTGATTCTTCCTATCCATGAGCATGGAATGTTCTTCCATTTGTTTATGTCCTCTTTTATTTCGTTGAGCCGTGGTTTGTAGTTCTCCTTGAAGAGGTCCTTCACATCCCTTGTAAGTTGTATTCCTAGGTATTTTATTATCTTTGTAGTAATTGTGAATGGGATTTCACTCATGATTTGGCTCAGTTTGTCTGTTATTGGTGTATAGGAATACTTGCGATTTTTGCACATTGATTTTGTATCCTGAGACTTTGCTGAAGTTGCTTATCAACTTAAGGAGATTTGGGGCTGAGATGATGGGGTTTTCTAAATATACAGTCATGTCCTCTGCAGACAGAGACAATTTAATTTCCTCTTTTCCTTATTGAATACACTTTATTTCTTTCTCTTGCCTGATTGCCCTTGCCAGAACTTCCAACACTATTTTGAATAGCAGTGGTGAGAGCGGGCATCCTTGTCTTGTGCCAGTTTTAAAAGGAAATGCTTCCAGTTTTTGCCCATTCAGTATGATATGGCTGTGGGCTTGTCATAAATAGCTCTTATTATTTTGAGATATGTTCCATCAATGCCTAGTTTATTGAGAGTTTTCAGCATGAAGAGCTGTTGAATTCTGTCAATGGCCTTTTCTGCGTCTATTGAGATAATCATGTGGTTTTTGTCATTGGTTCTGTCTATATGATGGATTACGTTTATTGATTTGCATATGTTGAACCAGCCTTGCATCCCAGGGATGAAGTCAACTTGATCATGTTGGATAAACTTTTTGATGTGCTGCTGGATTCAGTTTGCCAGTATTCTATTGAGGATTTTTGTATCAATATTCATCAGGGATATTGGCCTAAAATTCTCTTTTTGTTGCGTCTCTGCCAGGCTTCAGTATCGGGATGATGCTGGCCTCATAAAATGAGTTAGGGAGGATTCCTTCTTTTTCTATTGATTGGAATAGTTTCAGAAGGAATGGTACCAGCTCCACTTTGTACCTCTGGTAGAATTCGTCTGTGAATCTGTCTGGTCCTGGACTTTTTTTGGTTAGTAGGCTATTAATTATGGCCTCAATTTCAGAACCTGTTATTGGTCTATTCAGAGATTCAACTTCTTCCTGGTTTAGTCTTGGGACGGTATATGTGTCCAGGAATTTATCCATTTCTTCTAGATTTTCTAGTTTATTTGTGTAGAGGTGTTTATAGTATTCTCTGATGATGGTTTCTATTTCTGTGGGATCAGTAGTGATATCCCCTTTATCATTTTTTATTGCATCTATTTGATTCTTCTCTCATTTCTTCTTTATTAGTCTTGCTAGCAGTCTATGCATTTTGTTGATTTTTTTCAAAAAACCAGCTCCTGAATTCATTAATTTTTATTGAAGTGTTTTTTGTGTCTGTATCTCCTTCAGTTCTGCTGTGATCTCAGTTATTTCTTGACTTCTGCTAGCTTTTGAATTTGTTTGCCCTCGCCTCTCTAGTTCTTTTCATTGTGATTTTAGGGTGTCGATTTTAGATCTTTCCTGCTTCCTCTAGTGGGCATTTAGTGCTATAATTTCCCTCTACACACTGCTTTAAATGTGTCCCAGAGATTCTGGTACATTGTGTCTTTGTTCTCATTGGTTTCAAAGAGCTTATTTATTTCTGCCTTCATTTCATTATTTATCCAGTAGTCATTCAGGAGCAGGTTGTTCAGTTTCCATGTAGTTGTGTGGTTTTGAGTGAGTTTCTTGTTGTTGTTGTTGTTGTTGTTGTTGTTGTTGTTGTTATGGAGTCTCGCTCTGTCGCCCAGGCTGAAGTGCAGTGGTGTGATCTCGGCTCACTGCAAGCTCCGCCTCCCGGGTTCATGCCATTCTCCTGCCTCAGCCTCCTGAGTAGCTGGGACTACAGGCGCCTGCCACCACACCTGGCTAATCTTTTTGTATTTTTTTTAGTAAAGACGGGGTTTCACTGTGTTAGCCAGAATGGTCTCGATCTCTTGACCTTGTGATCTGCCCACCTCGGCCTCCCAAAGTGCTGCAATTACAGGCATGAGCCACCATGCTCCACTGGCCTTGAGTGAGTTTCTTAATCCTGAGTTCTAGTTTGATTGCACTGTGGTCTTAGAGACAGATTGTTGTGATTTCTGTTCTTTTGCATTTGCTGAGGAGTGCTTTACTTCCAATTATGTGGTCAATTTTAGAATAAGTGCGATGTGGTGCTGAGAAGAATGTATATTCTGTTGATTTGGGGTGGAGAGCTCTGTAGATGTCTATTAGGTCCACTTGGTCCAGAGCTGAGTTCAATTCCTGGATATCCTTGTTAACCTTCTGTCTCGTTGATCTGTCTAATGTTGACAATGGGGTGTTAAAGTCTCCCATTATTATTGTGTGAGAGTCTAAGTCTCTTTGTAGGTCTCTAAGGACTTCCTTTATGAATCTGTGTGCTCCTGTATTGGGTGCTTATATGTTTAGGATAGTTAGCTCTTCCTGTTGAATTGATCCCTTTACCATTATGTAATGGCCTTCTTTGTCTCTTTTGATCTTTGTTGGTTTAAAGTCTGTTTTATCAGAGACTAGGATTGCAACCCCTGCTTTTTAAATTTTGTTTTTTTATTTTTTGCTTTCCATTTGCTTGGTAGGTCTTCCTCCATCCCTTTATTTTGAGCCTATGTGTGTCTTTGCATGTGAGATGGGTCTCTGGAATACAGCACACCCATGGGTCTTGACTGTATCCAATTTGCCAGTCTGTTTCTTTTAATTGGGGCATTTAGCCCATTTACATTTAATGTTAATATTGTTATGTGTGAATTTGATCCTGTCATTATGATGTTAGCTGGTTTTTATGCCCGTTAATTGATGCAGTTTCTTCATAGCATCAATGGTCTTTACAATTTGGCATGTTTTTGCGGTGGCTGGTACCAGTTGTTCCTTTCCATGTTTAGTGCTTCCTTCAGGAGCTCTTGTAAGGCAGGCCTGATGGGGACAAAATCTCTCAGCATTTGCTTGTCTGTAAAGGATTTTATTTCTCTTTCACTTATGAAGCTTAGTTTGGCTGGATATGAAATTCTGGGTTGGAAATTCTTTTCTTTAAGAATGTTGAATATTGGCCCTCACTCTCTTCTGGCTTGTAGGGTTTCAGCCGAGAGATTCACTGTTAGTTTGATGGGCTTCCCTTTGTGAGTAACCTGACCTTTCTCTCTGGCTGCCCTTAACATTTTTTCCTTCACTTCAACCTTGGAGAATCTGACAATTATGTGTCTTGGGGTTGCTCTTCTCGAGGAGTATCTTTGTGGTGTTCTCTGTGTTTCCTGAATTTGAATGTTGGCCTGCCTTGCTAGGTTGGGGAAGTTCTCCTGGATAATATCCTGAAGAGTATTTTCTAACTTGGATCCATTCTCCCCATCACTTTCAGGAACACTAATCAAACATAGATGTGGTCTTTTCACATAGTTCCATATTTCTTGGAGGTTTTGTTTGTTTCTTTTCACTCTTTTTGCTCTAATCTTGTCTTCTCACTTTATTTCATTAATTTGATCATCAATCACTGATATCCTTTCTTCCACTTGATTGAATCAGTTATTGAAGCTTGTGCATGCGTCGCGAAGTTCTTGTGCTGTGATTTTCAGCTCCATCAGGTCATTTAAGGTCTTCTCTACACTGTTTATTCTAGTTATCCATTCTTCTAACCTTTCTTCCAGGTTTTTAGCTTCCTTGCAATGGGTTAGAACATTCTGCTTTAGCTCGGAGAAGTTTGTTATTACCAACCTTCTGAAGCCTACTTCTGTCAACTTGTTAAACTCATTCTCTGTCCAGTTTTGTTCCTTTGCTGGTGAGGAGCTGCAATCCTTTGGAGGAGAAGAGGCACTATGGTTTTTGGAATTTTCAGCTTTTCTGCTCTGGTTTCTCCCATTCTTTGTGGTTTTATCTACGTTTGGTCTTTGATGTGAGTGACCCCTACAGACGGGGTTTTGGTGTGGATGTGCTTTTTGTTGATGTTGATGCTATTCCTTTCTGTTTGTTAGTTTTCCTTCTAACAGTTGGGCCCCTCAGCTGCAGGTCTGTTGGAATTTGCTGGAGGTTCACTCCAGACTCTATTTGCCTGGGTATCACCAGCATAGGCTGCAGAACAGCAAATATTGCTGCCTGATCCTTCCTCTGGAAGCTTCATCCCAGAGGGTCACCTGCCTGTATGAGGTGTCTGTCGACCCCTACTGGGAGGTGTCTCCCAGTCAGGCTACACGAGGGTCAGGGACCCACTTGAGGAGGCAGTCTGTCCATTCTCAGAGGTCGAACACCGTGCTGGGAGAACCACTGCTCTCTTCAGAGCTGTCAGACAGGGACATTTAGGTCTGCTGAAGCTATCTGCTGTCTTTTGTTCTGATATGCCCTGCTCACAGAGGTGGAATCTACAGCAAGGCAGTAGGCCTTGATGAACTGCAGTGGGCTCTGCCCAGTTTGAGCTTCCCAGCCTCTTTGTTTATACTGTGAGCACAAAACCACCTACTCAAGCCTCAACAACAGTGGACGACCCTCCCCTCACCACGCTGCAGCATCGCAGGTCAATCTCAGACTGCTGTGCTAGCAGTGAGCAAGGCTCTGTGGGCATGGGACCTGCCAAACCAGGCACGGGAGGGAATTTTCTGGTCTGCCTGTTGCAAAGACTGTGAGAAAAGTGCAGTATTTGGGCAGGAGTGTACCGTTCCTCCAGGTACAGACTGTCATGGCTTCCCTTGGCTAGAAAAGGGAAATACCCCAAACCCTTGCACTTCCTGGGTGAGGCGATGCCCTGCCCTGCTTTGGCTCACCCTCCATGGGCTGCACCCACTGTCCAACCAGTCCCAATGAGATGAACCAGGTACTTCAGTTGGAAATGCAGAAATCACCTGTCTTCTGCGTCAATCTCGCTGGGAGCTGCAGATCGAAGCTGTTCCTATTTGGCCATCTTGGAAGCTGGGCCTAAATCCTCTCTCTTTGTTTTTAACTGAACTTCTGATATACAGAATTGGATTAAACATAATCCTTAGTTGTAATACACTGTCATCTTTGGTCCCTTGCATAGCCCTCTTTAATTCTAATTTCCTTGTTTATGTATTTACCCCTTTATAATGTAATGCACACCCAAGAATCCACCACCCAACCCAGTGCCTAGAACATTGATAATCAAGCACCTTTATGTCCCTCGTGTCATCTCCGCCAATCTGCACCCTTGCTGCAGGCAACCACTCTTAGAATTTTGTGCTTATTATTCCTTTGCTCTTTTCCTTATAGATTTTTTGTGCATACATGTGTACCTCAATAATGCCTTGTTTCATTTTAGTTGTTCTGCAACTTCCTAAATTACTTACTCCTATACCAGTACCACTCAGTGTCATTGCTACAGCGTTAAATAGCCTGATATCTGGTAGGTAAGTCCTGCTGTCCCCACATTCCTCCTTCCTTTTTAGAAGGAGATGCCACAGGGAACTGGGGACTCATTCCTGAGGACTTCACCCTGCCCTGGATGAAATTAGCACTAGCTGTCTCTGCAAGCACCCTTCTGCTTCCCCTGCCTGCTCTCCCATGTTGGATGTGTTTCTTTCAGTACCTGTAGGGGCGGCTGGGTTGTTCTAGTGCTGCAGTGACAGAGAACACTGCAGAGGTTGGGAAGATCCGTGGAGCAGGGTGCATGCCAACCCAGAGGCACCCCCACCTGACACTCTCCCCATGTGACAAGGGATGTCCCATCCGAGGCCAGCACGTCCAACCATTGTGCAGCTCCCCGGGGCAGGCTCCAAGTTAAACACAGTCAGATTTTCTGGGACAATTTTAAGCTGAGTTAGGAGTATCCTCTACCAGACCAAGGAACTGGTGCAGTGTTACTAATTCTGTCTGCCTGCAGGGCCTTGCTGGGGTTCTTCAGTGGACTCAGGGCAGTATGAAAGAGCTACTTTTCATTCATTACCTGCATCAGAAGACCTGGGCTGCATTTTCCTTTGTAGAGATGCAGGCTAATTTCAGCTGCCTCCTCTCTTCTGAACACCAAGTTTCTCATTCTTATTGACCCAGCACCCACAATATCCAAAGCAGAGCGGTAAGGGCTGGACAGTTAGCATGAGACCCAGCCCTGCCTGTGGGAGCCCATAGGGGTGAGGACAGCTCCAGCAACAGGGAATGGTTCTACAGCGATCTAGGGTAGTCAGGGATTTCCTGAAGTTTGAGGGCAGGGAGACCACATTTCCCAAACCCCAAATTAGGACAATGAGGTCTGGCAGCAGGACAGAATATTTCAAACTAGGATCGTCTCATAAAACTCTCAGGTTTCGTCACCATAATGATGAGAACCATTCACAGGCCTCTGCCTGGGAGAGTCTGATGAGGGTGTGGAGAAGGGCTCACAGCAGCAGGTGTGAGCTGTGTTGGATGGGGACAGAGAAGGGCAGGGAGACCGAGGGAGGCTGCGTTCCTGATGGAGTCAAGAAGATAGAAAGGATGGAGCACTGAGATGTTTAGGAGGTGGACATGAAAGCACTTGGGGGTAGGTTGGGCTTGGAGAGCAGAGGAGGGACATCATGAGTGTGTCTGAAGGCCTCAGCCTGATAACACGGCTACAAAGACAGGGCTCCCACTAGAGAAGTACTGCAGTAAGAAGGAAGGGCAAGGAACTTGGTTTCACTGCAGAGCATTTTCATGTCTGTGAGGTCACGGACAGGGCGTGTGGACCAGTGTATCAGAATCACTCAGACCATGTTAAATTGTTGCTTATGATGCCGTAGGTCAGGGTGGAGCACGAGATCCTGCATTTTCAACAGGCTCCCAGGTGACACCGGTGCTACCAGTCCACAGACCACATAGCCAGGCTAACGAGGGTCCCAGACAAGGACTGGGCAGAGATCGCGTGTGACAATGTCCCTAATTTGGATAAAGAGTTAAGTACATGTTGAATTGAGGTATGTAGTGTCATTTTTCACTTCTCCCCACAAGAAAAATGTCTCAACTTCCAGGAAAACCATTATCAATCATCCTGATCAAAATCCAGGAATGCAAAAATGGAAGGGGAGATGTGCCTTTATATTATTTTTTTCATATGAAGAAATGATTCCTGTAACTTTCACAGGTATGACTTTGGTTGTAAGCAGTTGAACAGAGCCATTTTTTTCTTTCTGCCTCTTCGGAACTGAATTTTCTGATGAGGTTAGCTCCTTCTCTGCGTTTCACCCATGCTCTCACCAGCACAAGGTGACAGGATCTGCACTCAGACAGGAAGTGGCTGCTGTTGCGGTAATATTAGAGTCAGGGCAGCTCTGTGCCTTCATCACATCATGACGGGGAAGAATCAGAAGGTTCAGAATGCTAGAGACCAGGACTCCCATGCCTCCTCCTCATGATACCTGGACTCAGGTGTTCTCAGGCATGTCCATTAGTATGAATTGAAGTCAACATGTGCCCCCTGCCAGGGGTCAGTCTCATTCTGAGACCACAGTCTGCCTGCAGAAATAAGCAGTGAAGGAATTTCAGGCACAGGCCCAGGGTGCAGGGGGATGTATGTGGTTCCTCTGAGAATCAGGAAGCTGCGTCCTGCCCCAGGGTTGTCTCTGCAGACCCCTCTTCCCTCCGCTCATATTCAGGGAAGGGTTGCAATTCGGCTCCTGTATATTGGGCTTATTTTGAACTTTAATGACACCAAAAAAAAAAAAAAAAACAGTTGATTTTGTGACTTGGTTTTCTTTGGGAGTTTTAAATAAATATTACTATAGAAATATCATTCTCCTGGTCCAAGGCTTCTCTTCTAAGAGGTGTGGAGACAGAGGAGAATCATATTGGATCCTGGCCTTTCCCCTGCTCGTGGAGATTTTGTGGGAAGGCCAGTCAAGCTTATGGGTGCCCCATGCAGACAGCTTTGAAAGACCTGCCTGAGAAAGGGGTTCTGGTTACATCCTTGCCACCCCACCAAATGCTCCCCAAGGCTGTGGGGTTTTATGATTCCCCACAAGAGAGTGAGCCCCAGCATTTCAGAACTGACCAGATGCTTAGAGAAAATCTCGTTCAGTGGCCTCAGACAGGAAAGAGAAGCTCAGAGAGGGAAAGAACGTTGTAGCGTCCCAAGGGGTTAATGGTGGAACTGAGATTCAAACCCCTGTCTCCTGAACCCAGTCACCTCTGCCTCCACCTCCCTGCCTTCCTTGACCTGAGGAGTGGCATTCACTGCAGCAGCCCAGGTCCCAGCCAGCCTTTCATCCCTGAGGCCCTGGGCTCAGGAGATCTCAGACTCAATCCTGAAGAGAGAAGATGGAGCAGCCTGTTGGAATGGAAGCTGATCCCAAGTCCACATCCATAGAGATCAAGGCTCCTGGACCCCAGTCCAGTCCTCTGTTTTTCTCCCACTTTCCTTCAATTTCCAACCAGGGTTCCAGGCTTGCTACCAACATCCCAAGGGTGACATTTCTCTAGGGACACCATCTGCCCATTTTATCTACCCCAGAGGATCTTCTTCCACAGACCCAGGGAGACCAAATAACAACAGCAAACCAAACATCAATGGCATCTGAGCGTATGTCAGACCATGCTTTAATCCTTTCCATAGGTTACCTCCTTTAATTCACACAAGCACCATCAGAGACGGGTCCACGAGCTGAGTTTGCTAGGACCTTGGCTGGAATAGAACTTGAATTCCTCTGTGAAAATAGAGCCCACTCCGACCCCTTCCATGGATAGATTAGTGGTGGATCTGCCTCTGCTTTCGATGGTAAGAGGCTACTGAAAGAGTCTGGCATGGGCCTTGCACGAGGGTGGAGGCTGAGCTAGGATTCATCTCCAGTACAGCCCCCCATGTCCCAGCCCAGGCTCTCAAAGCCTGGGCAAGGGATGGGACCTTTTTCCACCTCTTCACTCCCTGCCCAACCCAAACACAGAGGTTTCTCCAAGATGTGTATGCTTCGAGGTCAAGAAGACCCAACAGTGGTCCTGGACACAAACCCCCAGGAGGACCCAAGTCTCCAGCGCCTTCCTGGAGCCAGTCATTCTTCCTCACAGCTGGGAGGGGGTCGATAGTGAACACCCATGTGGCTCAGCAGGGCTGGGGTGCAGCAGCAAGCCAGCAGTGGACAGACAGCTGAGCGCTGCTGAGCTCTTGGCCAGGAAGGCAGAGGCCTGTGGAAGGAAGGCCCCCAGAGAGGGGTTCAGGTCTCTAGACCCCTTGTTCCTTTGACAGTGCTAGTGTGAGCCCATGGCTAAAATGAGCCTCACCTGTAAAGCTGAGTGAGGCCTCAGTTCAGCCAGTCCTGCCTTTGATAAGAACAGCAGCTTGAACCTGCCTTTGGGCCTTGTTCAGCCCCACCTCCCCGAGGAAACCTGCCTGGCCTCTGTCTAGAGCTCAGAAGCCACATCCCCAGGTCTGCAAGGCTCTTCTAACATTTATCTCACAGACATCACTTGCCTTGCCATTCACTTTTTCATGTGCATTTTTTTTTCTATCAAATCTAATTTGATTTGGTACAGTCAAGGCCCTTTCACTGCCAGGATTAAATGTGATTTCTGTTCTGCCAAACGTCAACCAGTGCAGAGGCGCCTCAGCCATCATGCCAAGCCATTTCCCACTCTGATGGAGACACAAGCTGGAGAAGGAAGGCGAGGCTACTCTGCCAGCTGGTGGCTGAGACTGGCCAGGCACCCAGGGCTCCCAGTTGCCCAGCTGCATGGCAGGTCAGGGAAAGGAGGACAAATCCTCTCTTAGGCCCTGCAGCGGAACTGAGGTCTAAGAACTGAGAACCAAACAGAATTCCAGATGTTCTTTGTTCCCAGTGCGTTTCCTAGTCCCTGGCCCTGCCCCTCCCACAGCCCCTCACTGGCTACCCCATTGGCCTGCCTGGCCCCATACCCTTGGTTCCTGGCAATAGTAAATTGTTCAACTGGATGAGGAGGGGAGGGGAAGAAAAAGAAGGCTGGTGGGTTGAGCAGATCTTAAGAGATGGCCCTGTGGCCTCCAGGTTTCCCTGAGGGGAAATAATGGTTATGGTCAGTGGGGAGGGAGGTGGAGTGTGGCGATTCATTGGTCAGAGACTGGGGTGCAAGAATGGGTTTAGGGGTGATGCTGAGGTTCATGGTGGCCCAGGTAATAGTGGCTGGGTGGAGGAGAGGGTCCCTGAGGATCTGGCAGTCAAGAATCAGGAGCCTAAGTGATGAGAAAGTGATCCCTGTGGAGGAATCATCAAGGGGTGGCAGGTATGGGTGGAGAGAGGGTGTGGGAGGCCAGGCCAAAGCCCTGACAAACGTGGGGCCAGCGGTCAGTGGATGACAGCATCAAGGAGTGGAGAGAGGACTGAGCCAAGTGGTGTGAACCACACAGGAAGGGGGATTTCTCACAACCAGAAGGTGGGTGTGGAGCTTTGTATGTGGCAGAGGAGCCAGGAGGGGCCGTGCCCTGCCTCCAGGCCTGAGTGAGTACACAGCCCCCAGAGAAGGTGGAAGGGCAGCGGGGTGCCGGGACAGATGCTTGGTCCAGTTAAGGCAGTGGAGGGGAGCTCACAGAGAAGAAGCTGGGGTTGCAGTTTTCATTATGTGGAGTGGCAGTTCCAAAGGGTGCAGTGGAAGATCTGAGTGGTGGGGAAGCTGAGGGCTGGAGTCAGAGGTGAGGGGGACAGAGCATCATCGGGGGATGGCTCTTTAGCAAAGTCAGCTGCTAGAAAGAGGTTCTACTAAGCATCAGGATCCAACAGAACTTCAAATTGTTCCATTCTACCTTCCTTCACTTCAAGGTTACATTCACCCTCCTCTTTTTCCGGAGGTGGGTACCATCCTGTTTCTAGGGCTCCTTTTTCGTTTTGCTGGAATGCCTCCTTGAGTAACTTTCAGACTAGGGGGATAGAAGCTCTTCTTTCAGAGCCACTGCACACATCCAAAAAGGAAGCTGCTGTTTGCTCTGCAACAGTGTAGCTCCCCTTAGCCTGGGAGAGTGAGGAGTCTGGGTGAAAATATTTTGCCAGACACACTCTCCTGTCAGTACTGAGTCAGGGAGCTGACGGGAAGGCCAGACCCTTGAGTTCTTCATCGAAGTGGAGGTGTCTTTCCCACAAATCCTGCCCACCTCTGTTGTGGAGGTTTTGCCCATGCTTTATTCAGCTTCTCTATTGGACCCTGACACCTCCAGGAGCCTCTCCCAAAGGCTGCCCTGCTCAAACAGAGCTGGATCAGGCTCTGCAACTGGGGCAGACAGGAACACAACTGTCCCAGATGTTGGGATTACAGTTCTTTGAGGATTACCCTATATTTACTCCTTGGAGCTTGGGATTTCTCTGGGACTCTTTTGGTGAGAGCCCTGTGCACCCCTGGTACACAAGGCTACTGGTCTCGCTGCTTGATTTCTCCACCATCCTGTCGCACCTGCTTCCTGTCTTCCTGGAATTTACCATAATGTCTGGCTGCTGATGGCCTTTCTTGTTTTCCAGCACCCTTATCCTGTCTCTTGTGCACACGCATGCACACATGAGCGAATCTTCTGTCATTTCAGAGAGACGCTGGGTGGGAGGGGTGCAGTGTGTGGGCCCAGGCTGCCCCCTTGAGCACCCTGCCTTCGTCCTTTGAACAGCCCCATGCAGTTCAGCTGGAACATTTGAATGGAATTTTTCAAGCACTCCCTGTTCTGAGTTGTCCCCTTTGGAGGTTTCTCACATCCTTGCTTTGCAGCATTGCTAGGGAAGGCCATGCATTATTTAGGACTATTTTCCTGTGCAACACTCCTCTGTGCACAAGAAGTAACTTGATAGCTCCCTATCCCAGGGAAAAATGAGGGCCCCACCTGGACTGTGGGGACCATCTGTGTGGATGACGCTTGTTGGCACAGAGTTCATTTGAAGATGCTGCTTGTGTCCCAGCTGTAGTCACAACCCTTTTTACTGGGGAAACAGTGAAGCTTGTCAACAGAAAACTCTCCAAATTCCAAATGCTTCCTAGACGGGAGCTGAGGTCTCTGTTGCCCATGACAGGGCCAGTCGATACAGGGATGCCATGTTTTAGAAGTATCATTACTACAGGTAATGATACACTTGACAATTTGCATGATTAAGTAAGTGGATTGACACCTAACAGGTGCAGACCCTGAGGGCAGAGGAGCCAAGTCATTGAGGAAGAGGTGACACTTGATTTGAGTCTGGAAAGATGAAGCATGCTCCTGGCAGGAAGTACAAGGAATAGTGTTCTAGGCAAAAGGAGCAGCATGAGGGGAGTCTCAGGGGCATGAAAGCAATTCTGAGGCTTCGGACACCAAAACCATATTCTGTGGATAACTGATGGGCACAGTGTCTGCCACAGAGTGTGTGTGTGCTTGCACATGTATGTGGCTCCTCCTCGTTTCATTCCCTGAAAACAAGCAGTGCCCAGGTCTATTTGAGTTCAGCTTTCAGGACTGTCGCTCAAACCCTCCACTGTCGGCTGACCATTGTCTAAAATTACCACAAGATAATTTCACCTCTTGACCCTAAGATGTTGATTTTTTTTCAAATATAAATACAGGATTGGGATAGGGTAGTGACTTGTGTCTTGGCATGTTCTCACCACAGGCAGAGAAGACTTCAAAGGGCCCAGGGAAGCAGCTTAAGCCACCAATCTCTGTGCCAAGATCTCCACCCATTTGCGTCACAGAAACAGACCATCATAACCGGATGCAGAAACTTTCCCCATTTTATTGATAGCTAAACAGAGTCCCTGGGAAGTCCAATGGTTCATCTAGTCCAAGTCCAATGGTTAGTGATGGAAAGTTAAGCAATATTCAGGTCACTGGAGAACTTTTGAAATGATTACCTTGTCATATTTTTAGCACAAAACCAGACATCCATCCCTGGCTCCAGGAAATCTTCTTCAAGAGCAGAACATTGTTGTCAATTAGGATGATGTACTGAGGCATCTGTAGAGCCACAATAAGTAAATTATGACTATTTTTAAGGGTGCTTCTTGGGCTGATGGCCTGAAATAAGACATACTTTAGAGAGAAAACACCTTTAAGGCAAGGGGCCTGTTATGTCATACCATCATCACAACAGCCCATAGATGGAGGTGTTGCTATCTCCATTTTACAGATGATAAAAATGTGGACCCACATTTTTCTCCTCTAATAAATGGGTGGTGGGAGCAGAAGCTAGGATTCCAAGCCAGCTCCTTCCCCCTACTTTTTCCCATTAGGGCAGGCAGGCAAATGCTTCACTTGTGTTGCCTCTCACCAAGTACTTCTGTCAGTGATTTTTTTCTTTAATGTAAATTTGTTTTTGAAGTATAAGATATATGTAGACAGCACACAAATCTTAAGGGTGCTGCTTGATGATGTTTACAAACAACAGGCTAGTAGAACCAGAACTCAATTCAAGCAGTAGAAAATACCAGCCCCCCCCCCCCCAAGAAATCCCTCATGCCTCCTCCCCATCACTAACTACTCCCTTAAGGTCACCTCTGCCTAACTTCATCACCTTGCTTTTGCTTTTATACAGAAAATGTCACACAAAATGTACTTTTTTTCACTCAAAACTATGTCGAAAGATTCCTCCATGCTTTTACATATAATTGTGGTTCCTTCATTCTTGTGGCTGATTAGTGTTCTATATGAAGTTACACAAAATTTATTTTTACATTCCACTGTTGATGGACAGTAGAAGTGTTGCTTCCAGTTTGGTGCTGTTACAAATAATGCTCCTATGAGCATTTGTGAATGTACATTTTGGTAAACATGCATATGCTTTTCTGTTAGGCATTTGCCCAGGAGATTCAGCAGTTTTAGTCAATGTGCCTAGCTTTCCAAAGTGGTTGTGCAGTTCACATTCCCACTGAAAGCATTGTGAGCATTCTGGTTGCTCTACATCCTCATCAGCACTTAATACTATCTTTTTCATTTCAGTCATTCTTTTTTTTTACTTTCTTAATTTCAATAGTTTTGGGGGAACAGGTGGTTTTTGGTTTCAAGGAAAAAGTCTTTAGTGGTGGTTTCTGAAATTTTGATGTCCTACTCAATGTGTAGTCTTTTATCCCTCAATCCCCTCCCACCCTTTCCCCCAAGTCCCTAAAGTTCATTTTATCATTTTTTATTTTTTAAATATTTATGTATTTATTTATTTATTTATTTACTTACTTATTTTTGACATGGAGTCTAGCTCTGTCGCCCTGGCTGGAATGCAGTGGCACAATCTCGGCTCACTGCAACCTCCGCCTCCCAGGTTCAAGCGATTCTTCTGCCTCAGCTTCCCGAGTAGCTGGGACTACAGGCAAGCACCACCATACCCGGCTAATTTTTTTATTTTTAGTAGAGACGGGGTTTCACCGTGTTGGCCAGACTGATCTCAAACTCCTGACCTCATGATCCGCCCACCTCATCCTCCCAAAGTGCTGAGATTGCAGGTGTGAGCCACCGTGCCCAGCCTCATTATATCATTCTTACGACTTTGCATCCTCCTACCTTAGCTCCCATTTAAAACTGAGAACATAGATGTTTGGTTTTCCATTCCTGAGTTACTTCTTTTAAAATAATGGTCTCCAACTTCATCCAGGTTGCTGTGAATGCCATTATTTCATTCCTTTTTATGGCTGAGTAGTGTTCCAAGGTGTGTGTGTGTGTGTGTGTGTATGTGTGTGTGTACACATATATATATACACACACATTTTGTTTATCCACTAATTCGTTGGTGGGCATTTAGGTTGTTTCCATATTTTTACAATTGTGAATTGTGCTGCTATAAACATGCATGTGCAAGTGTCTTGTTCATACAATAACTTATTTTCTTCTGGGTAGATACCTAGCAGTGAGATTGCCAGATCAAGCAGTAGTTCTACTTTTAGTTCTTTAAGGAATCTCCGTACTGTTTTCCAAAATGGTTGTACTGGTTTACATTCCCATCAGCAGTGTAAGGTGTTCCCTTTTCACCACATCCACACAAACATCTGCTATTTTTTGACATCTGTTATTTCTTAAATTATGGTCATTCTTGCAGGAGTATTTCATTGTGGTTTTAATTTGCATTTCCCTGATAATTAGTGATGCTGGCTTCATAGAATAATTTAAGGAGGATTCCCTCTTTCTCTATCCTTTGGAATAGTTTCAGAAAGATTAGTACCAATTCTTTGAATACCTGATAGAATTCAGCTGTGAATCCATCTGGTCCTTGACTTTTTTTGGTGGCATTTTTTAAATTTCCATTTCAATTTCACTACTTGTTACTGGTCTGTTTGGAATTTCTATTTCTTCCTGATTTAATCTAGGAAGGTTGTATATTTGAAGAAATTTATCTATCTCCTTTAAATTTTCTAGTTTGTGTGTGTAAAGGTGTTAATAATCCCCTTGAATGCTCTTTTGTATTCTGTGGTATCAGTTGTAATATCTCCTGTTTTGTTTCTAATTGAACTTATTTGGATCTTCTCTTGTCTTTTCTTGGTTATTCTCATTAATGGTCTATCAGTTTTGTTTATCTTTTCAAAGAACCTGCTTTTTGTTTTATTTATCTTTTGTATTTTTTTGTTTCAATTTCATTTAGGTCTGCTCTGATCTTTGTTATTTATTTTCTTCTGCTGAGTTTGAGTTTAGTTTGTTCTTGTTTCTCTAGTTCCTTGAGGTGTGACCTTAGATTGTCTATTCATGTTCTTTCAGCTTTTTGATGTAGGCATTTAATGCTATGAACTTTCCTCTTAGCACTGCTTTGACTGTATCCCAGAGGTTTTTATAAGTTGTGTCACTATTATTGTTCAATTCAAAGAATTTTTACATTTCCATCTTGATTTCATTGTTGACCCAAAGATCATTCAGGAGCAGATTATTTAATTTTCATGTATTTGTATAGTTTTGAGGGTTCCTTTTGGAGTTAATTTCCAATTTTATTCCACTGTGGTCTGAGAGGATACTTGATATAATTTCAATTTTCTTAAATTTATTGCGACTTGTTTTGTGGCCTATCATATGGTCTATCTTGGAGAATGTTCCATGTGCTGAAGAAAAGAATGTATATTCTGCAGTTGTTGGGTAGAATGTTCTGTAAATATTTGTTAAGTCCATTTGTTCTAGGGTATAGTTGAACTATATTGTTCCTTTGTTGACTCTGTCTTGGTGAACTGTCTAGTGCTGTCAGTGGAGCACTGAAGTCCCCCACTATTGTTGTGTAGTTGTCTATCTCATTTCTTATGTCTAGTCATAATTGTTTTATAAATTTGGGAGCTCCTGTGTCAGGTGCCTGTATATTTAGGATTGTGATATTCTCCTCTTGGACTGATCCTTTTATTATGATATAATGTCCCTCTTTGTGTTTTTTTTTTTTTGGGCGGGGGGGGGAACAGAGTCTCACTCTGTCACCCAGGCTGGAGTGCAGTGGCGTGATCTCAGCTCACTGCAAGCTCCACCTCCTGGGTTCACGCCATTCTCCTGCCTCAGCCTCCCGAGTAGCTGGTACTACAGGTGCCCACCACCACACCCGGCTAATTTTTTGTATTTTTAGTAGAGACGGGGTTTCACCATGTTAGCCAGGATGGTCTTGATCTCCTGACCTTGGGATCCACCAGCCTTGGCCTCCCAAAGTGCTGGGATTACAGGCCCAAGCCACCGCGCCCAGCCCCATCTTTGTCTTTTTAAACTGTTGTTGCTTTAAAGCCTGTTTTGTCTGATATAAGAATAGTTACTCCTGCTTGCTTTTGGTTTCCATTTGCATGGAATATCTCTTTCCCCCCTTTACCTTGAGTTTATGTGAGTCCTTATGTGCTAGGTGAGTCTCTTGAAGACAGCAGATACTTGTTTGGTGGATTTTTATCCACCTTAATGTGGTGCTCTCCTGCTTCCCCTAGGGATGGGGCTACCTGAGAGCTGGACTGCAAAGATTGTCATTGCTCTTCTGGGTCTAACCATGCAGCGGGGCTACCAGGCTCTGGGCTGGTGCTGGGAAATGTTTGCAAGGAGTCCTGTGATGTGATCTGTCTTCAGGTCTCCCAGCCATGGATACCAGCACCTGCTCTGGTGGAGGCGGCAGGGGAGTGAAGTAGACTCTGTGAGAGTCTTTGGTTATAGATATGTTTAGCGTACTGGCTTTCTCTAATGCTGGTTATGCTAGCAGTGAGGTTGTAATATGGACAGACTTGGGAACCAATGGTTAGCCAGGATTTGGCAGGCAGTGGAATTAACTCCTGTTTTCTTCTTCCATGGAGCAAGGTTGTTCTGTCGTGAGTGCTGTAATGTCCTGAGTTGGTTGGCCTCCAGCCAGGAGGTGGCGCTTTCAAGAGAGCACCAGAGTTCTTTTCCTGTCTCACAGAATTTGCAGTGGCTTGCCACTTCTTTTCATTAGGTTAATTACATCTGAGGGTTACAGACTGAATACAAATTTAGAAATAGACAAACATATGAGTCCTCATTTTTACATTAATATATAAATTAAATATAAGTAGACAATAAAACGTAGAAGAAAAGCCTATTTTTAGAAAAGACCAAATTAATAGCTCCTAACAGTGTCAGGGACATTTATTTGTTCATCAGTTGAGTCTGCATAGACAATCTTGGAATCATCACAGCTGTTTGAGCAAACTTGGATTGGAGGACAGGCTGTGCAGTTAACTCTGGGTATGAATTTTGGCTAAATATTTGACAACTTCTAAGCAGATCCTATCAGAGGTCTTCATCACTCCAGACTTCAGTCTCAGGCATCACAGGAAAGAGGAAATCATCATTTTAGTCTTCCTTGTTGGTATGTAGCAGAGTCATATTATGGTATTAATTTCTACTTTCCTGATGATTCATGAAGTTAAGCACTTTTACAGATGTTTATTGGCCATTTGGATATTCACCTTTGTGAATAGTGATTCTTTTTCAGTTTTAACTTTGGTCAAAAAATAGTTCTAAGAATAGTTCCCATACTGGAAAATTCTGTGCTTCACTTCCTATCTAGGTGATTATTTCCAAGCTTTGACATTTGGTAGTTCTAAGAAAAGCCTCAAAGCCAGGGGAGGTGAGAAAGAAGAGCCAAGGGAATGGGCACAGCCAATGCTGGGCATTCTCTGAGCTCTTAACGTTCCACAGTGGGGGCAGGAACTCAAGGACTTTCTCTGTGCACTTTGAGATTGTCAGTTTACTCTCCCCTCAGAAGTGAGGAGAGATGATTTATATTTCACATTTAGAGCTAGCAACGTACTCTGAACTCCTTTTCTTTCTCCCTTTGGAATTTAGACTCTAGATTGATTTCAATGACTGCAGAGAGATGAAGATAAAAGGCATCTGTCCTCTTCAGCCCCTAATTGGGCAGGCAACACACAAGGAGTTGGGTTTGCTGACAAGGCTAAGCATTTTGGACGTTATGTGCCTAGGGTGTTAAAGTGATAAGAAAATCTCTTAAGGTCTGCCAATGATTTTGAAATTTTAACAGCTCAGTTTTCCTGATGCCAGATGGGGGACAGGGAGTGGGAGAACTGGGTACAAGGGTGTTGCTGGAGGAGAGATGGGGACACCCTGAGGGAGGGTTGTCAAATGTTGGCCTAGGCACAGTGATTGGGTGACTGGAGGTGAGCAATCAGCCTTCTGGGCCTGGAAAATAGGGCATGGCTGGGCTTCCCCTGTCCAGCCTCATTTTCTATGAGGATCAATATACTGTCTCCATATTTGACTGTTCTGGAGGTTTTGTACAAGTGGAATTATACAATAAAAATAATAAATAATTGTTTTAAAAAGAGGATACAGAGGTGAGTGTTTGAAGCCACTAGTGCTCCCTGCAGATAGCCTTGGGATCTCGCCTCAAGTGAAGGAGAGCTGGATGTACTCTTGTGCACAGCTTCCAAAGCATGTGCCCCGAGCCCCACTTTCATTTTAATGGCTCCCCTTATTAACTGTGCGGCTCAGGTAAATAAAAATTCCTGTAAAACATATTCTTGACTCTTGACTACATTCCCATGTAAAAAGTACTTCTCACTGCAGGTCGCGATAAAAAATGTTTGAAAGCTGCAGGCCTCGGGTGGATCTGTGGAGGGCCTTTCTCTGTGGTACTATTCCTATCACAGTTCTTGTGTTAGTATTCACCACTTAACAGTTTTATTGTATCTTAGTATATTATAGGACATTTATGAAATATCATTTATTCTATTACCAAAAAAAGTATTAAGATGCAGGTTCAGGCTTCCAGCCTGTAGGATTGGGGAAACCAGGCCTGTACAAACCATACCAGATGCCATGTGACCACCATCATCATCTTCCTTCCAGCTGGTACTAACTGATCAGCGCTGTTCCTCTCCCCACAAACTTCCAGCCTGTCCTGTTTTATTCCTCTTTTGCCTTTGCCTGTTCTCTCTGCCTAGGATACCTTCTCCACCCTCATGTGTCTTTAACACTCCTATTCACTCTTCAAAACCCCATCATATGTCTTCTCTTTGAAGCTTTCAAACAGCTCTTCTATGTAAGAAATTCCCAGTTTCTGTACCTGTATATTTAGGAATTATTGCATATATTACACTCTATTAAAATGATTCACGTATTTAAAATCCCAGATCATGAGCCTCCACCTCCCACTCCACCCCCACCCTCTTTCAGAGCTGCCTCTGGTGTTAGCTTAGTTATCCCTGTTTCCCCAGGGCTAATCATAGGGCTTGGACCAGAATAAGATCTTACTAAAGGTGTCTGCAATAGACCTAGTTAAACTTGGTTTAACTGGTCCTATGTCCCGGGGTTCCATTATTTATGGATTTTAACTTACAAATTTTTCCAGAGCTAGGTGCTGGAAGAAAATGCAACCTGCTGCTGACCATCAAGGAAAGCTATAGGGGAAGTTTCAGGGTTCACAGGCATTCCAGGCAGCCAGCCTTTCAGAATCTAACTGGTTTGTAGAGGAAACCCCTCTGCAGATCCACCCAAGGCCAGCAGCTTTTAAACATTTTCCATCATGGCCTGCAGTGAGAAGTCCTTTTCACATTAAGACACACTAAACACCTACATCAGAGACAAGGCTTTCATGAAACAACATTTATCCTTTCTATGGGTATTGCTCCCATTTTCTCTTTTTTTAAAAAAAAAATTATTGCTGGTCACCACCCACTGAATTGATTTTGTGACTCTTTAGTCTCACTGGTTGCATTCCACGGTCTGATGAACACTGCTCTACGCTTTCAGCTTATGTAACCAGAGAAATCTTCTCAGAGGAGAAGCCATCGGCCCTGAAGGTCAGTTCAGAGGAGCGGGCAGGAGGCGTCGTGCAGCGGGGGCTGGGATGAGAAGGTGCCAGGACGGCGCGGGGCACATTCTAACTGCTTCCCTCTCGTTGCAGCGGAGCCCCTGCCACTGATGGACCTGTGCCGGAGATCCGTCCGCTCGGCCCTGGGCCGCCAGCGCCTGCGGGACATCAGCTCCCTGCCCTTGCCTCAGTCTCTCAAAAACTATCTGCAGTACCAGTGAGCCGGGCCTGACAGGCAGCACAGACACACAACGCAGGGCCCGGCCCGCCTGTCATTCACAGTCCCGTGGCACATAGGGGAAAGGATCCACCCTTCCTCCGGCTCCCCAGGACACTCAGTTCTTTCAAAGACCAGGATGTGGTATCAACTTTGGAAACGAAAGGTCTGTTGCCAACAGTATCTACTGCCCTCGAGGCAGCCCTCCCGAGTCAGACACCTCCTTCGGAGCCACAGAGAGCCTGGAGTCTGCACCTGCTGGAAATCCTGCCACCAACCAGGACACAGCAGCCACTGTATTGATCAGAGAGCCTGTTTCCTTATTCAAGAGAATGAATAAAACATTTAGGCAGGAGACTTTCTATTGCGAACCCTGTTGCAGACAGGGCCAGGGAGAAATTAGCCAGTGCAGGGAGAAAATTGCCTCTGAATAATGAATGATGAAAGCAGCCTGACGCTGTGCCCCTCCTGGCCCACACCCCTTGCCAGGGCAGCAGGATTGTCATGCCATTTTAGGACTTTGTGCCACTTTGAGGGACTGTTCCCAGGAGGCCCAACCGCAGACCTGGCAAGTGGACAGTGCAGTGTGGAGACACCCTCCAGCTTACCTCTTTGAACGTTGTTTACCTACCCCTTTCCACGTGCCCCGCTTCCCAGCCACTGACTCACAGTTCTCTGGATGCCCAGACACCTCTCTTCAGGGAAGAGGAGTCTGACTGGTTCGCCCCAGGGAAGAGCATATCCTTACCATTATTTTAAGTAGCATTTGCATTTTAAAAGAGGAATGCGGAGAGGACAGTACTTAGTCCAAAGGTGCTAACAGGGGAACGGGGGAACCGGGGGCATGGTGACACCCAAGTCTGATGTGTCCTGGGTTGGGGGGCCTTCCTGGAGTGTCAGGGCCTCTGGGCATCGTCCATTCAGGGCGCAGCATGGCTGTCACAAAGCTTTATTTGAGGAAATTATTTTTTCACTTCAGGAGACTTGTACGAGTCTGTTTCCTGTTTCAAATGTGTGTGTGATGTGCTGTTTATTTATCAGCTGAGGTCTGTGGGGGCGGCCTTGTGACTGGAAGGGTGGATATGGGAGACACATTCTCCACCCGCTCCGAGCCTGGTCCTCTCGCAGGAATGCTGCTGCTGCCTCCGCCGCCACCTCTTATATGTTTCAGACACTCTCTGCCCAGACTCATTTTTAACTGGAAATCATCACAGCGGTGGGATATCAGAGCTCCAGACAGCACTGCCTCTCCCTACCCGCCCCCCCACTGCCCCCATCTTAATGTGAATTTGACTGATGAATGAGGAGCGTTTCTAATAAAGTTTGTCATTCAGTCCTTCAGCTGCATATTAAATGTTGTCTGGGGAGGGACCCTGAGAGCTTCTTCCATCAGCCTGCCTGGTCCTTCCGCAGACCCATAGAAGCCAGGCACGTGACTCCCTCTTTACACATTTCTTGTCTCGTCTGACTTGTGGTCCCTGCTTGAGCCCAAACTGCAGCTATTTTGCAAAGGCCTGCCCTGGACAAGAGAATGTGCCTGTGTCCTGGGTCCATGCAAAGCTGACCTTAATGGTGGAAAAACAATTCAGCCTCCTGTTGCCAGAGCCAAGGGGTGGCCCTGCAAAGGGGCTTAGGGTCAGGGAGGGCAAACCCAATGGAACACCAGTTTCCAAGTGGACTGGAGGTGGGGCTGGATGTGACTGTGATGAACGTATATTGTCATCAAGGAGCAGTGCCAATTGCTGAAGGTGAGTGTGAAGTAAGGCCAGGCTCTGGGCTGGTAGCAGTTCAGGAGTTAGAGTCAGTATGGGGTCTGGGTAAGGACTGGCATAGCATTCACTCAGCAGTACCAGCCAACAGCACGCACTATGCCAATTTCCAGGGACCCAGCCCCCAGGCTGATATGTCTCATCCCCAGAGACGTGTAGTACAGCATAATAAAGTGAGAAGGAGCTCATGAAGCGGGGTGGATGAGAGTAGAGTATGAAGGGAAGGCTTCCTGGAGGAAGAGGCACTCTCCAGACTTTTAAGGGCAGACAACCTTCCTGAGGACCACCAAGAGACCAAACTTGCACCTGCCCCCAGGGGCAATGTTCCCAGCTCTGACCTCAGGGCTGGGCTCTGCATCAGGCAGCTTTCAGTCATTTTGTTTGCCAGGGGCAGCTTCCTGTGGCTGTGGCATTAAGGCTTTGTGGCTTTGTGTGTAGGAAGCCTGGGTTTGAGTCCCAGCTTCATCGTTTTTGTGCTGTGACCTTGGGGAAGTCACTTCCTTCTGTGCACACTATGCTGGCTGAGCCAGGTAGCCAGTAACTGGGGACTCTTCCTCTCCCAGCTCATGGAGTCCCCATCTCAGCACCAGCTTTCCAGCTTAGATGCATCTGCCTTATCTTGGCTTCCAAGCCTCACTTATGTGGTTTCCCTCACCCCAACAATGTCCTCCCCGTCTTTACCCTCTCCAGGATCTGGCTTACAGTGGCCCTCCAGGAAGCCCTCTTTAACCACTCCCCCCATCTCTGCCTCCTCTGAGAATTCAGCTCTTCATGTCCTGGCCTGAGGATGCCACTCCCGGGGCCCAGGACCCTCTCCTGAGTACTGGGACTTGAGATCCTCTGCCCTGTGGTCTCACCTGCCCAGGGATCTATGGACGTTTGACGGGTGGGGCCTCTGCCTGCTCCTTCCCACACAGCCCAGAGCAGACACATGGGCTCAGCGAAGATGGAGGGGTGGGTGGAGGTGCCTCAGCAGCTGGGATGACCATGGGAAACTGCAAGGAGGAGCGGGGAGGGGAGGATCCTCCCAGAGCCAAGAACCTGGCCTTGGGGCCTCCCGGATCTCTTGCCCTTTCATTCCCTCACCTTTTCCCAGGTATTTATGAGGCATTTTTCATGCACCCAGCACTATTACGAGGACATGAATAAGGAAATCTGGCCCTGCCATATCAGAGCTCACATTCTAAGGGAGAGACAGGACACACAAGCAAAGAAACAGATGACGTCAGAGGGTGGAGATGAGCAGCGGGTGGGCTAGAGCAGAAGGGACCCAATAATTGAGGGTGATTGGGGGGTGTCCTCTGGGAAGATGCTGAGTACTGAAGAAATGAGAGGGAGCCAAATACCTGAAAGGGCTTGGATCTCCGGGTCGAGGGGAACTTCTGGCTCTCCCAGCCTACTCAAAGTGGGAACTCCCAAGCCCAGTGAGTTGAGCTGAGGAAAGGAGGCCCCTGTGCCGCCACTCCCACCCAAACTGCAGCTCAGCGTCCCCGTGTATGTGAGCCCCACATACCCCCAGGCTTGCTCGCGCAATTGTGCTCCCTGCAGGTGTGCAAGTGCGCCCACACACAGACACACACACGACCAAGGGCCTGTCCCCAGTAGACATCCTGGGAGCTCATGACCACCCCGGCCCCCTAGTGCCAGAGTACATTATAACCCGGATCCAGCCCCCTCCGTGCTTGGCACATTCTCTAAAGTTTGGCCTCTCCATGACCCATTTCCAGCAGGGGCACTTGCCAAACCAGTCCTGCTAGTCACTTTGTAATTGTCTACGAATAGAGCGTATGGTGGCACCGTCCCCCACAGATCTGATGATCCCCACGAGCACCCTAGCTCGCTCTACCCCATCTGACATTCCCATCTTCTGAGTAAAGCCACCTTTTTTCCCTTGCTTTCCTCCTCTGTCATCTACACTAGCAGCTGGCTCCTGTGTGGGTTATCTTTCACTAGGAAACAAATATTTCATCTCACAGTGTTACAGAAGTGGCAGCAGGTAGCAAGTAACCCCATTATATGGCAGTTGATATGTGCCAGGGCAGCTGTCTCTGTCCCCAGGGCCTTGGTCCCAGCCACAGCCTCTGAACAGGGGGCACATATTTGCCAAGACAGAGGAACAGGGAACCACACAGCATTACACTTCAGGTCCCTAACAAGGAGTGGAAATGCCCAGTTTTAGTCCAGAACACAAGAAAATTGGTGCACTCTTGCCTCTAGCTCTGGGTGCTTGGATCTCATTCCAGCCTACAGATTTGTTTTGTTATACTTTGTGTGTGTGTGTGTGTGTGTGTGTGTGTATGTGTGTGTGTGTGTGTGTGTTTTAATAAAATTGAGCCTAGCAAAGAAAAATCAAGTAATTTAACAGAAAAATCCAGATTTCAGATTTCTCTTGAAAACTGGGGAGATGTGTTAAAGCCAGGCCCACATTCCTTCATAGTGAGGTTGGCCAAGGCTGAGTAGTGCCAGTCCCTTGAGAAGAGGCCTCTGCTCTGTGATCCAGCCCTCCCACAACACAGCATTGGGACCTCTCACCGCCACCTGCCTGAAGGCCGTTCACTCCCTGCGTCTGCGCTAAGGCTTCTGAGTTTGCTTCTCTGGACTATTGGTATAAGATACATCAGTGGGTAGTAAGTACCCACACATAGGCGTGCACACACATACATACACACACGCGTGCACACACACACACACCCCCGACCGAGGGAGGGCACAGGAGGGGAGAGTCTGCTGGCTCTGCATTTGACCTTGAAGTCTCTCCAGCCTCAGCCACTGATATTCAAGGAGCTCACAGACACCCAGGATCTTTACTCAGACACCAGAGAAACCCAAGTGTTCCTGGCTAGATGGTGAACTCCTAGAGGACAAGGACAAGAATTCTCAGGGCCTATTTGTAATGAGCTGGGTGACGTGATTAGACAGTCTGGCTGCACATTAGAATTCCTTGAGGAACTTTGTAAAAAGTCCCAGTGCACAGGCCCTTCTTCAGTCCAATTAAATCAGGACCTCTGGGGGTAGGGCTGGGCCATGGCAGTTTTTAGAGCTCCCTAGATGGTTCTATGCTCAACTAGGGCTGAGAACCACTGGATAAGGTGCTTAATTAAGTCATCTCCTTGAAGAGGTGATTGACGTTTTTGAGAATGCACATCAAGACCAGAAAATGCTGGCCCAGGCTCCCTGCATTCCCAGAGCCAATGGGATGCTGAGTGGTGGGAGTCCCCAGTGTGGCCAGGTCCAAAGGCAGGGAGTCCCTCCCAGCCCTTCTTCCCCCTTTCCAGTGATGCTGAGCTGGTTGCTCTTGAGCGTGGGGGAGAAAGGACCAGCCACACCTGCCCTGATGCTGCACAATTCTTGACAAATTGACTCCAGCCCCACCCACTCCCTGACTTGTGAGGCCCGTGCTGGGGGGCAATCTTCTGGACAGCATTGTCCTGAGCAATCAGAATAACCTTAGAATCAGAAGTGAAGAGCAGACTGAGAATGGCTTGGTCTTCAATGTGCTATTTTGAATAGAAAAATTTGAGATTATGAGAATTTGAGATAGTGAGTGGTTTGGTTCCTAGCATTTCCAAACCTCGCTTTCTTAAGGCCAGGTAACACATTTGGCCAATAATAAATAATAAAGTATAGTTAATTATATGCTTATAATTATAATTATATTTGTAATTTATATTTGTATTTATACATTATATAGCTATAATTATAAAATTGTGCCCTTTGCACACGCACTTCTAGGTTTTAGAGTAAAATGAGCCATGAACAAGCCAAGCCTGGCTTGGTGGCAGTGTTAGTGTCCCCAGCTGCTCTGCCTCTTCAGCAAGCAGGGCTCTTTTCCTGGGAGGAGGCCTGGTACCGGGTGAGTGCAGCCCCGTCAGCCCATGGAGGAGGATCAAGGTAAGTCATTTCCCTTCCTCCAACCAGCCCCAGGGGCCTCGGTAACACTGCTCCTATGCCTGGGGATTTCCATCCAAGGGAGATAATATGTTGATGATTTACTGCACAGTGATGGCATTTAAAAAAAAGAGTTGCCTGTTACTTGCCTGATTCAACAAATGGCTCTGTACCAAGTTCTGTGCAAGCTCAAGAACATTCCTGCTGCCCGAGAGTGCCCCTACACCTCAGGGAGACCAACAGGCAAACAGGTGTCAACTGCCTGCTGACAGGATGGGCAACAGGGCCAGTGGAGAGAAGGCACAACAGAAGCAAGTGCTGGAGCGTGGAAAGCCTAGAGTGTGGTGGGGAGTGTTGAGGAATCCCAAACAACAGAGGAGAAGCTACACAGGGTAGTGGAGGAGGGCACACAGTGATGAAGGGTGGGGCCTTGCAAGTCACACTCAGGAATAAGGGGTTGGGATGTGTCTTAGTAAGTTCGTATTGCTATGACAAAGTACCACAGACTGCAGAGCTTGTAAACAACAGGAATGTAAATATTCCCCACAGTTTTAGAGGCTGGAAGTCCAAGATCAGGGTGCCAGCGTGGTCAGTTTCTGGTGAGGGCCCCATTGCGGGTTGCTGACTGCTGACTTCTCATTGTGTCCTCACGTGGCAGAGAGCAAGAGAGCTCCCTGGGGCCTCTTTTATAAGGGCACTAATCCTATTCATAAGGCTCCACTCTCACAACCTAATTAGGTCCCACCTCCTAGTACCATTATGTTGAGGGTTAGGATTTCAACACATGAATTTTGGAGGGACACAAATAGTCAGTCCGTAACAGTATGGGTCAGCGTTCTAGGAGGAAACAGCTAGCACACTGAAATGGTAGACTGAAGAGAGAGTTCAATAAGAAAGGGACTATTTACAGAGGTATGGGCAGAGTTCAGGGAAATCAGCAGCTGAGTGTGAGGAACCCTGCGCTGGCAACACTGGGAGGGAAAACCATTAGCATCCCTTGGCTCAAAGGGCCAAGAAAAGGGAGCAGTAACTGGGAAAAGAAAAAACCATAGCTACAAGAGAGAGCCACCCAACAGGAGATGCAAGGTTAGATGGAGGAACACAGCCACAGCCACTGCCAACCAAAGCCTGGCAAGGAGGAAGCAGGGCATAAATATTCTCACTTGCTCTTATTCTTCCTCTCATCTCCTGTCTGTGCCTCCCACTGGCTGAAACTCAGGAGCACAGCAGACAAGGGAATCTGATTGGTGTCATCCACAGAGGTCAGCTTTCTACCCACAGAGCAGGACAGAGGAGGAGGGAGAGTGGATGAATGTCAAGAGAAGAATATATGCAACAGACTTTATCTATAGGATAAACAAACAAAATTGCAAATATGCAAAACTTGAGTGCATAAATAGATAAAAGCTAATTTGTTTCAAATGTGGGTGGGGGATTTTGAACTCCTCTGCCACCCTAACATCAGATGCTAAACATCTGAAGCATCTCCAAAGAGCCTTAGGTTAGTATCAAAATTACATTCTTCCAAAGTACAACCCAAATGTGTGACACAAAGAGGCAGGTCCAGAGCCTAGAATTAGATTTTGTAAATGCTGTTGCAAGAGCGACAGAGGATTTGAAGTGGGAATTATGAGGTCCAGTTTGCGTTTTTGTATGGTTTGTGTTTTTGCAGGAATGCAGGGTCTTTGGATGGGGGCTTAGCAAGTCAGCGGGAGTAGAGGTGGGTAGCGGTCATGGTGGCTCATGCCTGTAATCTCAGCACTTTGCAAGGCCAAGGCAGGCAGATCACTTGAGGTCAGGAGTTCAAGACCAGCCTGGCCAACATGGAGAAACCCTGTCTCTACTAAAAATACAAAAAGTAGCTGGGTGTGGTGGCCCTTACCTGTAACCCCAGCTACTTGGGAGGGTGAGTCAGGAGAGTTGCTTGAACCTGGGAGTCAGAGGTTGCAGTGAGCCAAGATTGTGCCACTGCACTCCAGCCAGGGTGATGGAGCAAGACTCCATCTTAAAAAAAAAAAAAAAAAAAAAAAAAAAAAACCAGAGACAAGAGTACAGGTGGGGAAATTGAGGGAAAGGCTGTTGGTTCTAGGGAGAGAAGGAGGGCCTAAATGAAGGCCATGGGAGTAGGGGCTGGGAAAGAGAGCTGGTGCAAACAGGCCAAGTCCACAGATATTAGTGACTTGGTGCATGCAGGACTCCAGCAAGAAAAGAAGTGAGGACACTCGCAAACCATTCACTCACTTGTTCTCAATACGTTTATTCAGGGCCTGCTATGTGTGAGGCACTACTGTTGATGCAGAGGACACTACAATGAAGAAAACAAATATAAAATCTGCACCCTTGGAGAGCTTATACTCTAGTAGGAAAGGTACATAGACAGGTAACCGGGTAAATGTAAAGTATCCCACATGCATGCTAAGCCGGGAAGAGAAGTAGAGAGAGCAGATGGCTGCGCTGCCACAGTGGTGTGCTTGTAAATGTTTAACAACCATCTCTCTGGGGATAAGTAAAAAGCCCTGATTTGTAGTGTTTGCTGTTTTCCATAATGTAAATACTCCCACCACAGCCAATTTTAAGCTCCAACGTGATGCCACTGAATGCAGATTGGGAAAAGATGATCAGTAGCCAACCAACACAGAGTGTTTCCAATCATACAGATATGGTAGATGTAAATGATCTGAAGAGCAAAGATAATAATGAAATGTAGTAACATAATTAAAAAGTGATGAGTTTTCAGTATTTGTTTTTAATGTAATTTATTTAATTGTGCACTTATATAATTTAATTTTTAATAATGACTGTAATCAATAGCCAGTTTGAAAGATTTCCAAAGTTTTAACCATCAGCGTTTGCAAGCCAGTATGAGCTGGCTCCAGGATACTACTATGCTGCTGACATTGGGATTATCCCATATTAATTCTGACCTTGTTTGGGTACTCTACCAAGTGTGAGCACATTTCACTCAGCCTAACATTACAATGGTCCCTTTTCTGACATGCCCCTTGATTAGTGATGAAGATAAGCTGGCTTAGAGTAGATGGGAGTGAGGGAAACCAAGCCTCAATGAAGCTTTCACAGCAATGACCTACACAGAGTCTGACCCATGTATGAGAGTTTATACCTCTAACTATTCCTGGGCACCCAGCATGCACACAACATTACCAGAGACACTAGTTCAAAAGAGAGATGCAAAGATCTTAAAATGTTAGCAAATCAAACCGAGGAGTATATATATCTCTTCATCATGACCAAAGTGGATTTATTTTATGAGTACGAGTTTGGCTTAATAATCAAAAAGTGATATAATCGTATTGTCCAAATTTTAAAAATTACCATCTCAATAGAGGTAGAAAAATTATTTGCTAAAATTCAATACCTGTTTATGATTCTGAAAAAAATTTTCATAAAACTAGGAAGAGATACACTTACTGAAACTAGTAAAGGATATCTATGAAACACCTACAGTTAATACCATATTTAATGAAAAATTATTGAATGCCTCCTTTTGAGATAAGTAGCAAGAAAAGTTGTCCATTATTACCACTTCTACACAATATTGTATTGGAAACCCTAGGCAGTTTAATAAGACAAAAATAAGAAATTAGAAGGTGTAAAAATCAGAAGGAAAGAAACAAAATCACCATCAATTGCAAATGACATTATTGTATGCATAGGAAAAAATATAGGAAACTATGAGAATTCATAAGGGAATTTAGAAAATATGAATACAAGGTTAATATTTTAGAAGTTGTATTTCTACATATTAACAATAAACAATTAGAAAATGAAATGTAAAACAATGCCATTTATAGTAACAAAAATAGAAAAATCTAATGAAAAATGTGCAAGACCTCCACACTGAAAATTACAAAACATTGGGAAAAGACATGGAAGAACTAAAGAAATAGAGGGCTCTACCGTGTCAATTGGATAATCCAATATTGTTAAAAATGTCAGTTCTACCCAAAGTAATCTGTAGAGTCAATGCAATAACAATACAAATTTTCTGAGGTTTTTTTGTGGAATTGACAAGTTGATTCTAAATTCATTTGGAAATGCAAAGGACCTTAACAGCTGTAACAATATTGGAAAAGAAAACAATGTCAGGCCAAGATGGTGAACTAGAAGAAGCTAGTATGTGTGGCTCTCATGGAGAGGAACAGAAGACATGAGTAAATACAACACCTTCAATTGAAACATCCAGACACTTGTACTGGGACTAATCAAGGAAACAACTTGACCCATGGAGAATGAACAAAAGAAAGACAGGACAGTGGCCCACCCGGGAGCAACACAGAGCCAGGGAGACCCTCCCCTGCCCAGGAAGGGTGAGTGAATGTGAAACCCCAGGAAACCACACTTCTCCCATGGATCTTTGCAACCCTCAGGTCAGGAGATCTTGTGAACCCACTCCACCAGGGCCTTTAGTCTGACAGACAGAGCTATGTGGACTCTTGGCAGAGCAGCCATTCAGGCATGCTTGGAGAGCCTGGAGGCTTAGGTACTTGGGCTTTCCAGCAAAAGTAGCTGCAGGCCCAACAAAATGGGAGGTTAGACTCCCGTACATACCCCTAAGAAAGAGACTGAATGCACGGGACTGAGCAGTGACAGCCTGCAGGCTCCACTTCCACAGCACTTCACAAGATAAGACCCACTGGCTTGGAATTCCAGCCAGCCACCAGTAGTGGCATTGCACCTCCATAAGAAGGAGCTCTTAGGGGGAGGGGTGGAACACCATCTTTGCTGTGTGGGCACCTTACCCATTCCAGCCTTCAAGCTTTGGAGTGTCTGAGCCAATGGGGGGCAGAAGGGATTCCCCACAGCACAGCTGCTCTACCAAAACATGACCAAACTGCTGCTTTAAGCAGATACCTGATCCTGTTCCTCCTCACTGGGTGGGACCTCCCAACCGAGTATCCAGCCACCCTGCCCATGTTCACCATCTGACAGAGATTTGAATTCTCCTGAGACAGTGCTCCCAGAGGAACGGGTGGAATGCCATCTTTCCTGTTTGGGCCACCTAGCCAATCCAGCCTTCAGGCTTTGGAGAGTGAGCAACTGGGGGCAGAAGGGATCCCCCAGCACTGCACAGCTGCTCTACCAAAATGTGGCCAGACTGCTTTCTTAAGTGAGTCCTCAATCTCATTCCTCCTCACTAGGCAGGGCCTCCCAACCAGGGTTTCCAGCCACCTCCTACAGGTGCCTTTGAACTGGCAATAGGCCTGTATGTTTTGGGAATGAAGCTTCCTGAGGGCGGAACAGGCTGCCATCTTTGCTGTTTTGCAGCCTTCACTGGTGATACCTCCAGATACTGGAAAATGTGAGGTGACTAGGGACTGGAGTGACCCTACAGAAAAAGTGACCAGACTGTTACATGGGTGTCTATTCCCGTATCTCCTCACCAGGCAGGTCCTCCAGGCCTGGGCCTCCAGCCACTCTATGCCAGAGCTATCAAGCCACTAGCAACTCAGCAATTCCCCGGACAGAGCCTCCAGGGACAACTGAAAGCCTCTCTGCCACTGCCTCTGCAGTGGAACTGCCCTGCCATCCTCTGACTAATGAAGGTGTAAAGACCCTAAGTGCTTTATTCATACTTCCAACAAGCTGCGGTCGACCTAAGGAGAGGAGACCCATCTGTCTCCCAGGGGTTCCACACACCTCCCACTGCTTGTCACCAGACAGGGAATCCTTTGCTTGAGCCCAAAACATACCCTCCATCCTGGGCTGATTGCACTGAGCAATTGCTGACCCAAAGCTCTCTGGGGTGGAGCTCCCAGGAGACAAGCAAATGACCCTCGGCCACAACCACTACTAAGATCTCTTCCTCTGCTGCCTTCAAGTTGGGGAAGAAACATAAACACTGAGAGAGCCCCAGAGCTAAAGTGAGCAGCCCAAGAGTGCCAAGTCATGATCTATAATCAGGACTCAATGGGGAGAGGAACCCACACTTTCAGAGCATTGAGAGGGGACATGGCTGCAATTGTGAGGAAACATAGGGGAGCCCCACAACCAAGCAAGAGTCTACCAACTGACCAATATGCCTGAGTGCCACCTGCTGAATCACACCCCAAAGCTTCAACACCAAAAATATCTCACTAACATACCACTCTCTGAAATAACGGACAAGAAGTCAGCATCAAATAAAGACCCTGCACAAAGCCTTGACCCAGTGAAAACATTCAGAATAAAAGTCTATTGACTATACTCAATCTACACTGCAATCAAAGGAATACCCACATGCAGAGATGAGAAAGAACCAATGCAGGAACTCTGGTAACTCAAATGGCCAGAGTGTCACATGTCCTTCAAACAACAGTACCAGTTCTCCAACAAGAGTTCTTAACCAGGCCAAACTGGCTGGGATGACAGAAACAGAATTCAGAATATAAATAGGAACAAAGATCATCGAGATTCAGGAGGATGGCAAAACCCAATTCAAGGAAAATAAAAATCATGATAAAGCAATACAAGAGCTAAAGGACAAAATAGTTGCTATATAAAAGAAACTAATAGGTCCAACAGAGCTGACTAACACAATACAAGACTGTTTCTCTGAAATAAGACAGTCAGACAAAAATAAAGAAAAAAGAATAAAAAGGAATTAACAAAACCTCCGAGGAGTATGGGATTCTGTAAAGAGGCCAAATCTATGAATCATTAGCATCCCTGAAAGAGATAAGGAGAAAGCAAACAACTTGGAAAGCATATTTCAGGATATCATACATGAAAACTTCCCCAACCTTGCTAGAGAGACCAGCAGTCAAATTCAGAAAATACAGAGAACTGCAAAATTCTACACAAGAAGTTCATCCCCAAGATACATAATCATCAGATTTTCCAAGGTCGAAATGAGGGGAAAATGTTAAAAGCAGCTAGGGAGAAAAGGTAGGTCACCAACAAAGGGAAACCCATCAGGCTAACAGTGGACCTCTCAGCTGAAACCCTAGAAGCCAGAAGAGGTTGGGGGCCAATATTCAATATTCTTAAAGAAAAACATCTTCAACCAAGAATTTTAGATCCAGCCAAACTAAGTTTCCTAAGTGAAGAAGAAATAAGATCTTTTTCAGATAAGCAAACATTGAGGGAACTCATTACTGCCATATCTGCCTTGCAAGAGATCTTGAAAGGAGCACTAAATATAGAAGGGATAGACCACTACCAGCTAATACAAAAACACACTTAAACACGGAGACCAGTATCACTGTAAAACAACTACACAAACAAGCCAACATAATAACCAGTTAACAGCACAATGACAGGATCAAATCCACACATATCAATGGCAACCTTGAATGTAAACAGGCTAAATGTCCCACATAAAAGACAGAGATTTGAATTCTCTTGGGATAGTGCTCCCAGAGGAAGGGGTGGGCCACCAAGCCAAATTAAAAAAAAAAAAAAAAAAAAAAAAAAAGCAAGACCTAATGGTATGCTGTCTTCAAGAGATCCATCTCACACTTAATGTCACTCATGGGCTCAAAATAAAGGGATGGAGGAAAACCTACCAAGCAAATGGAAAATAGAAAAAAAAAAAAAGAGTTCCAATCCTAATTTCAGACTATTCAACATAGTATCAGAAGTGCTAGCCAGAGCAAAGTCAAGAGAAAGAAATAAAGGGCATCGAAATAGGAAGAGAGGAAGTCGAACTATCTCTGTTTGCAGAAGACATGATTCTATATCTAGAAAACCCCATAGTCTCAGCTCAGAAGCTTTTCCTGCTGATAAACAACTCCAGCAAAATTGCAGGATACAAAAATCAATGTGCAAAAATTACTAGCATCCCTATACTAACAACAGCCAAACCAAGAGCCAAATAAGAATGACAGTCCCATTCACAATTGTCACAAAAAGAATAAAATACCATGTAGTTGAGTGGTTTTGATTGAGTTTCTTAGTCCTGAGTTCTAGTTTGATTGCACTGTGGTCTCCTGGGTACATAACGAAATGAAGGCAGAAATAAAGATGTTCTTTGAAACCAATGAAAACAAAGATACAACATACCAGAATCTCTGGGACACATTTAAAGCAGTGTGTAGAGGGAAATTTATAGCACTAAATGCCCACAAGAGAAAGCAGGAAAGATCTAAAATTGACACTCTAACATCGCAATTAAAAGAACTAGAGAAGCAAGAGCAAACACATTCGAAAGCTAGCAGAAGGCAAGAAATAACTAAGATCAGAGCAGAACTGAAGGAGATAGAGACACAAAAAACTCTCCAAAAAAATCAATGAATCCAGGAGTTGGTTTTTTTAAAAGATCAACAAAATTGACAGACCACTAGCAAGACTAATAAAGAAGAAAAGAGAGAAGAATCAAATCGACACAATTAAAAATGATAAAGGGGATATCACCACCGACCCCACAGAAATACAAACTACCATCAGAGAATACTATAAACACCTCTACGCAAATAAACTGGAAAATCTAGAAGAAATGGATAATTTCCTGGACACTTACACTCTTCCAAGACTAAACCAGGAAGAAGTTGAATCCCTGAATAGACCAATAGCAGGCTCTGAAATTGAGGCAATAATTAATAGCCTACCAACCAAAAAAAGTCCAGGACCAGATGGATTCACAGCTGAATTCTACCAGAGGTACAAGGAGGAGTTGGTACCATTCCTTCTGAAACTATTCCAAGCAATAGAAAAAGAGGGAATCCTCCCTAACTCATTTTATGAAGCCAACATCATCCTGATACCAAAGCCTGGCAGAGACACAACCAAAAAAGAGAATTTTAGACCAATATCCCTGATGAACATCGATGCAAAAATCCTCAATAAAATACTGGCAAACCGGATTCAGCAACACATCAAAAAGCTTATCCACCATGATCAAGTGGGCTTCATCCCTGGGATGCAAGGCTGGTTCAACATTTGCAAATCAATAAACATAATCCAGCATATAAACAGAACCAAAGACAAGAACCACATGATTATCTCAATAGATGCAGAAAAGGCTTTTGACAAAATTCAACAGCCCTTCATGCTAAAAACGCTCAATAAATTTGGTATTGATGGAACGTACCTCAAAATAATAAGAGCTATTTATGACAAACCCACAGCCAATATCATACTGAATGGGCAAAAACTGGAAAAATTCCCTTTGAAAACTGGCACAAGACAGGGATGCCCTCTCTCACCACTCCTATTCAACATAGTGTTGGAAGTTCTGGCTAGGGCAATTAGGCAAGAGAAAGAAATCAAGGGTATTCAGTTAGGAAAAGAAGAAGTCAAATTGTCCCTGTTTGCAGATGACATGATTGTATATTTAGAAAACCCCATTGTCTCAGCCCAAAATCTCCTTAAGCTGATAAGCAACTTCAGCAAAGTCTCAGGATACAAAATTAATGTGCAAAAATCACAAGCATTCTTATACACCAGTAACAGACAAACAGAGAGCCAAATCAGGAATGAACTTCCATTCACAATTGCTTCAAAGAGAATAAAATACCTAGGAATCCAACTTACAAGGGATGTAAAGGACCTCTTCAAGGAAAACTACAAACCACTGCTCAGTGAAATAAAAGAGGACACAAACAAATGGAAGAACATACCATGCTCATGGATAGGAAGAATCAATATCGTGAAAATGGCCATACTGCCCAAGGTAATTTATAGATTCAATGCCATCCCCATCAAGCTACCAATGAGTTTCTTCACAGAATTGGAAAAAACTGCTTTAAAGTTCATATGGAACCAAAAAAGAGCCCGCATCTCCAAGACAATCCTAAGTCAAAAGAACAAAGCTGGAGGCATCACGCTACCTGACTTCAAACTATACTACAAGGCTACAGTAACCAAAACAGCATGGTACTGGTACCAAAACAGAGATATAGACCAACGGAACAGAACAGAGTCCTCAGAAATAATACCACACATCTACAGCCATCTGATCTTTGACAAACCTGACAAAAACAAGAAATGGGGAAAGGATTCCCTATTTAATAAATGGTGCTGAGAAAATTGGCTAGCCATAAGTAGAAAGCTGAAACTGGATCCTTTCCTTACTCCTTATACGAAAATTAATTCAAGATGGATTAGAGACTTAAATGTTAGACCTAATACCATAAAAATCCTAGAGGAAAACCTAGGTAGTACCATTCAGGACATAGGCATAGGCAAAGACTTCATGTCTAAAACACCAAAAGCAACGGCAGCAAAAGCCAAAATTGACAAATGGGATCTCATTAAACTAAAGAGCTTCTGCACAGCAAAAGAAACTACCATCAGAGTGAACAGGCAACCTACAGAATGGGAGAAAATTTTTGCAATCTACTCATCTGACAAAGGGCTAATATCCAGAACCTATAAAGAACTCAAACAAATTTACAAGAAAAAAACAAACAACCCCATCAAAAAGTGGGCAAAGGATATGAACAGACATTTCTCAAAAGAAGACATTCATACAGCCAACAGACACATGAAAAAATGCTCATCATCACTGGCCATCAGAGAAATGCAAATTAAAACCACAATGAGATACCATCTCACACCAGTTAGAATGGCGATCATTAAAAAGTCAGGAAACAACACGTGCTGGAGAGGATGTGGAGAAATAGGAACACTTTTACACTGTTGGTGGGATTGTAAACTAGTTCAACCATTACGGAAAACAGTATGGCGATTCCTCAAGGATCTAGAACTAGATGTACCATATGACCTAGCCATCCCATTACTGGGTATATACCCAAAGGATTATAAATTATGCTGCTATAAAGACACATGCACACGTATGTTTATTGCAGCACTATTCACAATAGCAAAGACTTGGAATCAACCCAAATGTCCGTCAGTGACAGATTGGATTGAGAAAATGTGGCACATATACACCATGGAATACTATGCAGCCATCAAAAAGGATGAGTTTGTGTCCTTTGTAGGGACATGGATGCAGCTGGAAACCATCATTCTTAGCAAACTATCACAAGAACAGAAAACCAAACACCGCATGTTCTCACTCATAGGTGGGAACTGAACAATGAGATCACTTGGACTCAGGAAGGGGAACATCACACACCGGGACCTATCATGGGGAGGGGGGAGGGGGGAGGGATTGCATTGGGAGTTATACCTGATGTAAATGACGAGTTGATGGGTGCAGCACACCAACATGGCACAAGTATACATATGTAACAAACCTGCACATTATGCACATGTACCCTACAACTTAAAGTACAACTTAAAGTATTATAATAAAGAATAAAATACCTAGGAATACAGCTAACCAGGGAAGTGAAAGATCTCTACAATGAGAATTACAACACTCTGCTCAAAAAAATCAGAGAAGACATAAGCATCCCATGTTCATGGATAGGAAAAATCAATATAATTAAAATGGCTATATTGCCCAAAGCAATTTACAGATTCATTGCTATTCCTATCAAACTACCAATAACATTCTTCACAAAACTAGAAAAAACTATTTTAAAATTCATATAGAACCAAAGAAGAACCCAAATAATGAAGGCAATCCTAAGCAAAAAGGAAAAAGCTGGAGGCATCACATTACATGACTTCAAACTATACTACAAGGCTACAGTAACCAAAACAGCATGGTACTGGTACAAAAACAGTCACATAGACCAATGGAACAGAATGGAGAGCCCAGAAATAAGGCCACACATCTATGCCCATCTGATGTTTGACAAAGCTGACAAAAATGAGCAATGGGGAAAAGACCCCCTGTTCAATAAATGGTGCTGGTACAAGGGGCTAGCCATATGCAGAAGATTGAAACTGGACCCCCTTTTTTTACAGCATATACAATAATCAACTTGAGATGGATTAAAGACTTAAATGTGAAACTCGAACCTACAAAAATCTTGGAAGACAACTTAGGCAATACCAGTCAGAACATAAGAATGGGCAAAGATTTCATGACAAAGACATTGAAAGCAATTACAACAAAAGCAAAAATTAACAAATGAGATTTAATTAAACTCAAGAGCTTCTGCACAGCAAAAGAAACTATCAACAGAGTAAGCACAGATTTGGTACTGGGCTTAATACCTGGGTAATGAAATAACATGCACAGCAAAACCCTGTGACATGTGTTTACCTATGTAACTTTCACATGTACCCCCAAACCTGAAATGAAAGTTTTAAAAAAGCTAAAAACCTATAGAATGGGATAAAATATTTGCAAAACCCCCGTGACATGTGTTTACACATGTAAACTTCACATGTACCCCCAAACCTGAAATAAAAGTTAAAAAAAAAAGTTAAAAAAACAACCCTACAGAATGGGAGAAAATATTTGCAAACTTTGCATCTGACAAAGTCTAGTATCTATTATCTACAAGGAACTTAGACAAATTTATAAGAAAAAATCCAAACAACCCCATTAAAAAGTAGGCAAAGGACATGAACAGACACATTTCAAAAGAAGACATACATGCGGCCAACAATCATATGAAAAAAAGCTCAATATCACTGATCATTAGAGAAATGCAAATCAAAATCACATTAAGATACCATCTCACACCAATCAAAATGGCTATTTAAAAAAATTAAAAAATACCAGATGCTGGCAAGGTTGCAGAGAAAAGGGAACACTTATACACTGCTGGTGGGAGTGTAAATTAGTTCAATCATGGGGGAAGCAGTGTGGGGATGCCTCAAAGAGCTAAAAGCAAAACTACCATTCAGTCCAGCAATCCCATTACTGGGTATATATCCAGAGGAATAGAAATTATTCTACCATAAAGACACATGAATGCAAATGTTCATTGCAGCACTATTCACAATAGTAAAGACAAGCAATCAACTTAAATGCCCATCATTGGTAGACTGGATAAAGAAAATGTGGTACATACACACTATGGAATACCGTGCAGCCATAAAAATGAATGAGATCATGCCTTTTGCGGGAACATGGATGGAGCTGGAGGCTATTATCCTTAGCAAACTAGCACAGGAACAGAAAACCAAATACCACATGTTCTAACTTAAAAGTGGGAGCTAAATTATGAGAACTTATGAACACAAAGAAGGAAACAACAGACACTGGGGTCTACTTGATCAGGGAAGGTGGAAGGAGGAAAAGGAGAAGAAAAGATAACAATTGTGTACTGGGCTTAAGGCCTCGGTAATCAAATAATATGCACAGCAAACCCCTGTGACATGTGTTTACCTATGTAACCTTCATATGTACCCCCAAACCTGAAATACAAGTTAAAAAATAATAATAATGAAGAAAAGAAAAACAAAATAGGAAACTTACATTACCAGATCCTGAGAAAACTACGAAGATATGATCATTGCTATGGTTTGAATGTGTCCCCCAAATTCATGTATTAGAAACATAATTCCCAACGCAACAATGTTGAGAGATGGGGCCCTTAAAAGGTGGTTAGGTCATGAGGGCAGCCCTCATGGATAGATTAATGTTGTTACCTTGAGAATGAGTGAGTTATCATAGGAGTGGTTTCCTGATAAAAGGATGAGTTTGACCCCCTTCCCTCTCTTTTTCTGGTGTGTGCTCTCTTGCCCTTCTGCCTTCTGCCATAGGATGATCCAGCAATAAGGCCTCTGCCAGATACAGGCCCCTTGACCTTGGACTTCCCAGTGTCCAGAACTGGAAGAAATAAATCTCTATTCCTTACCAGTTACCCAGTCTCAGATATTATGTTTCAGCTGCACAAAATGGACTAAAAAAATAATTAAGATAGTTTGATACTGGGGTAAGCATAAAAACAAATAGACCAATGAATAGAACAGAGTCCAGAAACAGACCCACACTTACATGGTCCATCGTGATGCTGCAATTCAGTGGGGGAAAAGACGGTGTTTTCAACAAATGGTACTGGATCAATAGGATATCCATATAGAAAAAACATGAATCTTCACCCCTTCCTTACACCATAGACAAAAACTAAATGGAAAGTGATTATAAACCTAAACATGAAAAGCAAAACAGCAACAACAAAAAAACTCCTAGAATAATACATAGGAAAAAAAAACTTTATGTTTTTGGGGTGATCAAGGCTTTCTTCAACAGAACATTGAATGCAATAACAATAAAGAAAAAGACTAACATTGTGAACTTCATTGAAATTAATAACTACTTTTCATTAAGAATCACATTAAGAGAGTGAAAGGCAAGGCACAGTCTGAGAAAAGATAGTTGCAATATACATAATTGATAAAGGAGAGTATTCTTAACACTCCCAAATTGGAAACAATCCAAATGGCATCACTGGTAGAAAACAAAAATAAATATTAGCATATTCATACAGTGGAATACGATACAACAATTTTCAACAGAAGAAACACACTACTGCTTACACACCGCATAGATGAAGCTCATGGAATGTTGAATAAAAGAAGCTACACATGAAAGATTATATGATTCCACTTAGGTGAATTCAAGAACAGGCGAACATTATCTATGATCGTGGAAGTCAAAATAGTGCTACTCTGGAGGGAGAGAGGCATGTTATTGATTTTGGGAATGAGAATGAGGGAGCTTGCTGGGGTCCTAGAAAAGTTTCACATTTCTATCTGGGTGATGATTATATTAATTCATACATATATAAAAGTGTATCAAACTATGTACTTAGGATTTGTGTACTTTGTTTATGTATAGTACACCTAAGTTGTTGTTGTTGTTGTTGTTTTGAGACGGAGTCTCGCTCTGTCGCCCAGGCTGGAGTGCAGTGGCGTGATCTCGGCTCACTGCAAGCTCCACCTCCCAGGTTCACACCATTCTCCTGCCTCAGTCTCCCGAGTAGCTGGGACTACAGGCGCCCACCACCACACCCGGCTAATTTTTTTGTATTTTTAGTAGAGACGGGGTTTCATCGTGTTAGCCAGGATGGTCTCAATCTCCTGACCTCGTGATCTGCCCGCCTCGGCCTCCCAAAGTGCTGGGATTACAGGCTTGAGCCACCGCACCCGGCCCACCTAAGTTTCTTTTTAAGGAGGAGGGAGGAGTACTATCCCCAAACTTCTGTGTTTAAAAAGTTACTACCTTCTCACTAGAAATTATTTGGACTCAATGCAGTGTTTCCCTTGGCAGTAACTGCATCTGAGCAAAGAAATGGTTCCACGGCAGAAAAAAGAAAGGGGGGCTGAGAGATTGGAAGATCTGGAAGAAGGAAGAATCCTGTTGTCTAGTGAAAACAACTCCCAGAGCTAACACCCTAGAAGCACTCACAGGAGTTCAACATCTGTTCAGTGACTCCCTGGATCAAGTGACCTCCTATAAAGCAAGTGTGGGTGCTCTCAGGAGCCCCACTGCACACAGGCCATAGGTTCTAGAATTGCAAATTTTTATCTAAAATGCACATTCTTTTCGTGGATGAAGATAATGTTACACAACAGCCTCTGGGATTTTCACAAAGAGCTAAACAGGATATCACTGCCCACTAGCTAGAGAAAAATCAGTCTTTTTTTTTTTTTTTTTTTTTTTTTTTTTTTTTTTTTTTTTTTTTTGGTAAACAGAGGAGGTAAACCTTTTCTTTTTCCTTTTCTTAAAAGAAAAAAAAATCTCCTGGCAGGTAAATCAATTCACTTTTCTCAATGTGCAGGCAGTCCCATATTCCTCACCAATTCCTCCAAAATTTTCAGATGAAGTTGCCAGGACTGGATTTGAATTATTAGAAATACAAAACAGAGACAAAAAAAAAATCCTTTTCTTGTAGAAAAACAAACACATATTTTCAGATGAAATAGCATGATATTTGGAACTGGGGCAAGGAGAATGGATGGGCATATAAAGATGAGACAGAATTGTCACGGCCAGGTGCAGTGGCTCACACCTATAATCCCAGCCCTTCGGAGGCCAAGGCAGGTGTATCACCTGAGGTCAGGAATTTGAGACCAGCCTAGCCTGACCAACATGGTGAAACCCTGTCTCTACTAAATCTATGAAAATTAGCCAGGCGTGGTGGCAGGCGGCTGTGCTCGGGAGGCAGAGGCAGGAGAATCGCTTGAACCCAGGAGGCGGAGGTTGCAGTGAGCAGAGATGCCACTGCACTCCAGCCTGAGTGACAGAACAAGACTCTGTCTCTAGGAAAAAAAAACAAACAAACCCAGAATTATCAATGAATTGAAAATTGTTGAAGCTGAGTAATGAGAACATGATAGTTTATTATACTCTTTGTTCTAATCTGGTTTGAAATTGCCCATAATAATTATAATACAAGAATTCTCTGCGGGTGAATTGATTTGGAAGGTTGAGCATTTACATATGATCACATGAATTTATAATCAAGGAGATTCTGACTGATTTAATCAACTTGCCATTTCTCATCAAGCTTGGAAAATGAAAATAAAATTCCCTGATTTGATACCCAAGTCCCTAATTATTTTCTGCTTTCAATTGTTCTTCACTAACTGGTGTCCAAGCTTTGAGTTTAATATCTTGTTATTTTCATTTTTGATTGCTAAAGAACATATTGGTTCTTCTGTACTCTTTTTTTACCTGAATTCTTTCAGATAAATAACAGCATGATTATCCATGTTTTTAACATGTAGCAATAGTTAATTCCTTTTTATTACCGAATAGTATTTCATTGCATAGATATACTACAATTTGTTTATCTGCTCACCATTGATGGCATTTGGGTTGCTTCTGGTTTGGGGCCATTACAAATAAGGCAACTGTGAGCATTAATGTTCCAACATAGACTTTCTTTTCTCTTGGGTAAATACCTAGGAGTGGAACGGCTGAATAATACGGGAGGTGTATGTTTAACTTTTTAGGAAACTGCCAAACTGCTTTCCAAAGTTGTGTCATTTTACATTCCCACCAACAGTGTATAAGGTTTTTAGTTTCTTCACATCTTTGCCAACATTTGATACGATCAGACTTCGTAGTTTTAAGTATGAAGTGGTATTTCATTGAGTGTTTAATTTGCAGATCCTTAATAACTAATGAGATTTAGCATCTTTTCATATGTTTATTTACCACTCATACATATTTTTCTGTTGAAATATCTGTTCAAATCTTTTTCCCATTTTTAATTGGTTGGTTTGTTTTTAATTAAGTTTTGAGAGTTCTTTACATATTCTGACTGCATATTCTTTATAAGATACATGCTTTATTTTCTCCCAGTGTGTGACTTGTCTTTTCATTCTCTTAACCGTGTCTTTCAAGAACAGAAATTTTTTACTTTGATAAGGTCCAGATCATTAATTTGTTCTTTTATAGACTGTTTTTGGTGTCTTATTAGAGAAATCTTTGCCTTACTCGTGATTCCAAAGATTTGCATCTGTATTTTCTTCCAAAATTTTATAGCTTTAAGTTTTATATTTAGGTATTTGATCCACTTTGGGAAATTTTTGCACATTTTGCCTTAGAGGAATTGATCAAAGTCTTTTTACTGAGTGTGTATATCCAAATATTCCAGCACCATTTGTTGAAAAGACTATCCTTTCTCCACCCAATTGCCTTTGCATCTTTGTAAAAACTGAGTTGTCCCCATGTGTATGATCTTTTAATGGACTCTTCATTCTGTTCCATTGATTTATTTGTTTTTCCTGATGCCAATATTATGCTATCTTGACTACTGTAGCTTTCCAATAAGTCTTGAAATCAGATAGTATTAATCCTCCAACCTTGTTCTTCTTTACGAAAGTCATTTTGACTATTCTAAGTCTTTTGTATTTCCATATAAACTGTAGAATCAGCTTGTCAATATCTCCCAAAAGGAAAACTTACTTGAATTTCAGTAGAAAGTGCATTGCATCTATAGATCAGTTGTGGACAGAATTGACATCTTAACATTACGGAGTCTTCTACTTTGTGGAAAAAAATATATATACTTTTCCATTTATTTAGGTCTTTTTAAATTTCTCCCAAACATGTTTAGTAGTTTTAGTGGACAAGCCTTGAACTTCTTTTGATAGATTCACCCCCTAGATATTTAATATTAATTTAATATTAAATTGGCGTAAAAGTAATTGTGGTTTTTGCCATTACATTTTAAAAACCTTCAATTACTTTTGCACCAGCCTAATATTTGTTGATGTCATTGTAAATTTTTAAACAAGTTTCTACTTCGGATTCTTGGTTGCTGACATATAGAAAACCAATTGATTTTTATATATTGATCTTGTATCCTGCCAACATTGCCATAGTAGAAAATTTTTACTTATTAGTTCCATTGTCTTTTTGTAAATTTCACTAGTTTTTATACATAATCGATCATGGTGTCTGCAAATAAGGACAGCTCTACTTCTTCATTACCGATCAAGATGTCTTTTATTTCCTTTCCTTGCCTTATTGCATTGGCCAGACCCTCCAGTACAATGTTGAATAGAAGCAGTGAGAGGACATTCTTGTTTCATACCTGATTTTAGTGACATAAGTATTCAGTCTTTCACTGTTAACTAAGATGTTAGCTGTTTTTCATAGAGGCTTTTAACAAGTTGAGAACATTTCCTTTAGAAGAAACGCTAGTTTGTTTTGAGTTTTGATCTGGAATGGATATTGGATTTTATCAAATGTTTTTTCTGCATTTACTGAGATGATTATATGGTTTGGTTTGGTTTTTAGTTTGTTTATTATTTATTTATTTATTGAAACAGGCTCTCATTCTGTTGCCTAGTCTGGAGTGCAGTTACAGGATTATAGCTCACTGCAGCCTCAGATTCCTGGACTCAAGCAATCCTCCCACCTCAGCTACCCCAGTAGCCAGGACTACAGGTACATACCACCACATCCAGCTACTTTTAAGTTTTTTTTTTGTAGACCTAGAGTCTCACTATGTTGCACAGGCTGGTCTTGAACTCTTGGCTTCAACCAACCTTTCCACCTCCCCAAATTTTGGGAATACAGGCATGAGCCACCACACCTGGCTGTTGTTAGCTTATTAATGGGGAAGATCACATTAATCAATTGTGACATGTTAAACTAACCTTGCATTCCTGAGATCAACCCTACTTGGTAATAATTTGTTATCTCTTTTTACACATTTTTATTAATTTGCTAACATTTTGTTTTAAAGTTTGTATTTGTGTTTGTGAGGGATGCTAGTCTGTAGTTAATGTCTCTTGTAATGTCTCTTATCTGGTTTTATGTAAGGGTAGTATTGGCCTCAAAATGAGTTGGCAAGTATTCCCTCCTTTTCAATTTTCTGGAAGAGTTTGTGTATAATTTTAATACTATTTCTTTCTTAAATATTTTATAGATTTCATCAGTGACGCCAACTGTGCCTGAATTTAATACCTGTTATGGAGATCTATGATCAGTAATCTTTGATGTTACTATTGTTTTGAGACACCATGAACCACACCCATATAAGATGGCAAACTTAATCAATAAATGTATGTGTTCTGATGGTTCTACTGACCAGCCATTCTCTCTCTGTCTTTCCTCAGGCCTCCCTCTTCCCTGAGAAACAACAATATTGCAATTAGGGCAATTAACCTTACAATGGCTTCTAAGTGTTTAACATTTCTCACTTTAAAAGCCAGAAATAATTAAGTTTAGTGAAGAAGCTGTGCTAAAAGCCAAGACAGGCAAAAATCTAGGCCTTTTTCACCAAATAGCCAAGTGGTAAGTGCAAATGAAAAGTTCTTGAAGAAAGTTAAAAGTGTTACGTCAGTGAATGCATGAATGATAAGAGAGCAAAACAGGCTTATTGCTAACATGGAGAAGTCTGAGTGGTCTGGATAGAAGATCAAACCAGCCACATTTCCTTAAGCCAAAGTTTAATCCAAAGTAAGGCCCTAACCTAATTTTATGAAGCCTGAGAGAGATGAGGAAGGTGCAGAAGAAAAGTTGGAGGCTAGCAGAGATTGGTCCCTGAAGTTTAAGGAAAAAAGCCATCTCCAAACATAAAACTGTAAGATGAAGTAGGAAGTGCCGCTGAAGAAGCGACAAGAAGTTATTCAGAAGATTTAGCTAAGATAATTGATGAAGGTGGCTACACTAAACAACAGATTTTCAATGTAGACAAAACAGCCTTCTATTAAAAGAAGATGCCATCTAGGACTGTCGTAGCTAGAGAGAAGTCAATGCCTGGTTTCAAAGCTTCATAGGACAGGCTGAGTCTCTTGTTAGGAGGTAATGCAGCTGGTGACTTTAAGTTGAAGCCAGTGCTCATTTACCATTGCAAAAACCCTGGAGCCCTCAAAAATTATGGTAAATCTACTCTTTCTGGATGATAGCACAACTGTTTCCAGCATGGTTTACTGAATGAGTATCTTAAGCCCACTGTTGAGACCTACTGCTCAGGAAAAAAAAAAAATCCTTTCAAAATATTACTGCTCATTGACAATGCACTTGGTCACCAAGAGCTCTGATGAACATGTACAAGGAGATTAATGTTGTTTTCATGCCTGCTAACACAACATCCTTTCTGCAGCCCTGATCAAGGAGTAATAACTCTCAAGTCTTATTATTTAAGAAATACATTTCATAAGGTTGTAGCTGCCATAAATAGTGATTCCTTTGATTGATCTAAGTAAAGCAAATTGAAAACCTTCTGGAAAGGATTCACCATTCTAGATTTCATTAAGAACATTCATGATTCATGGAAAGAGGTCAAATATCAACATTAACAGGAGTTTGAAAGAAGTTAATTCGAACCGTCATGGATGACTTTGAGGGGTTCAAGATTTCAGTGGAGGAAGTAACTGCAGATATAATGGAAATAGCAAGAGAACTAGAATTAGAAGTGGAGCCTGAAGATGGGACTGAATTGCTGCAACCTCATGATAAAACTTGAGCAGATGAGGAGTTGCTTCTTACAGGTGAATAGAGAAAGTGGTTTCTTAAGATGGAATCTGCTCCCGGTGAAGATGCTGTGAATATTGTTGAAATGATAACAAAGGATTTAGGATATTACGTAAACATAGTTGATAAAGTAGCCCCAGGGTTTGAGAGGATTGTCTCCAAATTTGAAAGAAAGTCTGTTGTGGGTAAAATGCTATCAACCAACATTTCATGTGACAGAGAAACTTTTCATAAAAAGAAAAGTCAACCCATGCAGCAAACTCCACCGTTTTCTTATTTTAAGAAATTGCCATGGCCATACCAACCTTCAGTAACCACCACTCTAACCAGTCAACAGTCAACAACATTGAGGCAAGAGCTTCCACCAGGAAAAAGATTACAACTCTTTAAAAACTAAGATGATCATTAGCAGTTTTTAGCAATAAAGTATATTTAAATTAAGGCATGTACATTTTTTAGACATAATGCTATTTGTGGAGTATGTGTAAATGTTATGTTTATATTATACCATAGTCTACCATAATAGATGATGGGTGAGCTAGCCTGGTGACTAGCTATGTTACATTTATAGTCTACCATAGTCTGTTGGTGACTCACCATAATAGACTATGGTATAGTATAAACATTTGTATACACTAGAAAGACAAAAAAATTGTACAACTCACTTTATTGTGATATGTGCCTTATTGCTGGGCCTGGAACTGAACCCACAATATCTCTGAGGTACATCTGTACTTGAGAGAGATCCCCCTGTTCATTACCAGGTTCTTTCTCTGTGCCACTCCCTCCTCTTCAGTGCTCTGCCCTGTGAACTCTGGCCACCTTGGCCTCCCTGGACTATCAGCTCCATGTCCTCAAGTGCAGAGATACCACCAGGCTCCAGGGATTGCTCTCTTTACACCTTGTCCTGGAGCTTCTCTTAAGGCAGTAAGCTGGTGCAATTCTAGGCCTCACCTTGTATTTCTTCTGTCTTCCAGAGAACATTGTCCTTTGTTGCCTGATGTACAGTGTCTTATTTCATATGTCTTGTCTATACTTTTCTGTTTGTTTGGGGTTTTTTGGTTCAGAGAGGAAGTTCAATCCAGTCCCTGGCCCTCCGTTTTTTTCTGAAAGAATTAGCGATCAATTGATTTTCAACAACATTGCCAAGGCAATTCAATAGAGCAAGGTAAGATTTTTCAACAAATAACACTAGTGTGATTTGATATTAATATAAAAACCAATTCTTATCTCATGCCATACACAAAAACTAATTTCTATTAGAAAACACATGAAAAAATTGTTGCAACCTGGGAATAAGCAAAGGTTACTTGGGGCCAGAAAAGCATGAAACATAAAGCAAAATGTTGATAAGTTGGACTTTATAAAAATCTTTTATTCCAAAATACACTGCTTAAAAAAAGGCAAGTCACAGAATCAAAGAAAATATTTTCTATTCTTAGATCTGAAAAAGTGCTTGTATCCAGAGCATATAAAGAACGTTTACAATTTAATATAAAGTTATTCAAAACAACATGAAAATGAACAAAGCATTAGAAAAGAAACTTCAGCAACTTACAAATAAGCAGAGATACCACCAGGCTCCACTCGGGATTGTTCTCTTCGCACCATGTCCTGGAGCCTCTCTTAAGGCAGTAAGCCGGTGCAATTCTAGGCACGCAAAAAGATGCTAAATATTATTAGTCTGGGGGAAAAGCAAATAAAAGCCACCATGAGAATAGCTAAAATTTAAAAAGCGAATTAAAAATGCTCACAATACCCAGTATGAGCTAGGATGTGAAGCATTGGAAACTCCTATGCTCTGCTGGTGCTATGTAAAATGGTAAAACCACTTTAAGAAATTCTTTATGAATGTTTAAAACTTGCACATTCATTTACCATACAATCCAGCCATTCCACTCCCAGATAATTTCCCAAGAGAAACTAAAACCTAGTCACAGAAAGACATGTCATAAATATATATAGCACTTTTATTTAAAATTTTCCCAAACTGGAAATAACCCAAATGTCCATCAGTAAGTGAATAAATAAGCAAAATATGGTGTATCTATAGAATGGAATTCTACTCAGCAATAAAAACAAGTGGACTACTGATAACATGTAGCAACATGGATGAATTTCAAAAATACTATGCAGAATGAAGACAATCATATTCAAAAGAGAATATACTATATCATTCCATTTATGTAAAATTCTAGAAAATATAAGCTAATCTATAATAACAAAATGCAGGTCACTGATTGCCTGAGGCTATGATGGAATGCAAAGGGTATGAAGGAACTCTGGGTGGTGATAGAAATGTTTTGTATCTGGATTGCAGCACTGGCTTTATTGGTGTGTATACATCTGAAAAAGTGAAACTGTAGACTTTAAGTGGATGCACCTCATTATATAAAAATTATACCTACCTAGAGTTGATTAAGGAGACTCTAATATTTGGAACATTTCTTTTCTTTCCTTTTGGTTTTCTTGTTTTTTGTTTTTTGAGACAGGGTCTCACTCTGTCACCCTAGCTGGAGTGCAGTGGCACACTCGTAGCTCACAGCAGCTTCAACCTGCTGGGTTTAAGCCATCCTCCCACCCCAGCCTCCTGAGTAGCTGGGACTACAGGCACACACAACAATGCCTGGCTAATTTTTTTTTTTTTTTGGTAGAGATGGGGTCCCACTATGTTGCCCAAGCTGGTCTCAAGCTAACTCTTGGACTCAAGCAATCCTCCTGCCTTGGCCTCCTAAAGTGCTAAGGTTATAGACTTGAACCACTGTGTCTGGCCAGGATTTCTGCTTTCACTTAGAACCTAGAAAGTTGCAAGACAATTCCTCTAACTATAAAAATGACAGGTAGGACTGTGGACAAAACCGAAATAGGCCCACAAGAATAAAACAGATAAAGAATTCAACCAAAAGAATATACAAAATTTTATATATAAAGAATAAAAGCTAATGAAGATTGAAAGTGTGTCCCATAAGGGAAAAAAAATGTGAAAACACAGAAAAGGCACATAAAATAAAGGAAACCGTATATTAAAATGAAAAAGGACTCACCCCGAATTCTTTCTTGCATGAGATCCAAGAACCCTCTCTTGGGGTCTAAATCAGGACCCCTTTCCAGTAACACTGGGAGGGAAGGAACTGATGAGGAAGTGGAATAGTCTTGAATTGGATGAGTTTAAATCTTCAATTGACACATTTAAAATCAGTTCTGCTAAGGTGGCTTCAACTAGTACATTTAGTTCTTTTTCTGAAAAGGGAGTCTATCAGTCACTCAAGAAAAAATAAGGTACATATTTGCATGTCTGAATTAAGATTGCAAATTTTTATACTGACCACCTGTGAGCAAATTCCATTTCTGTCTTCATTCCTTTTTATTGTTACTTTGCAAGTATCCAACATCTCCAGACTCTTTACCTCTGTCAACCTAAATAACCAACAGAGAGGAGCTCTCTAAAAAAAATAATATTTATTTGGGAATAAGGTATTGCAATGGGAATACACATACCATTGTAAACTATGTGTGTCTTCAGGAAAGTAAGGGAAGACAAATGGTTTTAAAGAAAAAATGAGGAGGATTACATAATTGTTTTGAGATGATCACCCTTGGCTACAAGGATCAATAACAATGGTGACACCACTCTGAGTTTGGACAGGCAGTTGATAGGCAGATATCCCTGCAGAATTATCTTTTGTGTAAGGTTGTGATAACCTCTGTGCAACGTTTTGGTTTTTGTAGAATCTTTTGTGATACTTTTTATTATCAGGCACTTGTGCATAAAAACCCTCTCTTTATATCCTTTTTAACTCTACTTGTCAGAGTTTTTGGTTTGTTTGTTTGTTTGTTTGTAACATAAATGACTCCATTTTGATTCTGAGTCAGAAAACTCGCACATCTGTGGTATGTCTGTGTCCTCTGATTGTTGTAAGATTTCCCTGCTAGAACGTTCACAGAAAGGAAGCCCATTCTCCCCTCTGTATGAAGGAAAATGTTCCAGGAGTCCACTGGCAATCTGAATAAACGGAGTTTAATAATTTAGTGCATGTAAATCGACATTGGACCAGAATTTCAACAGGACCATGGATACCAGGGAAATTTCTATTTTCTGAAGAGAGATCATTCCAGTGATTTATGTAGGGGCAGAGAAAGTCATAAGCATCAAGAAAATTGCAGAAAGGTATTCGAAGGCCAGTTCCTGATGAGATGGAAAGATGAACACAGGACCGTGTCCACTCAGTACTCTGTACATAGTAGACGTTCAATAAATATCTACACACTTTTTTAATAGATAGAGAAATAAAAAATTATTATTGTCCCTCACACTTTTAAGTTCATATGCTCTTCCTCCCAGAAGTTTCAGCGTTTCAACCTAATTGGTTATTCAGAGATTGCAGACTTCATCCCACCTAGAGAGGGATATGACAGATATCATTCTTTCTAGGTGCCTAGCTCCCATGAACTGAATTTGGGGAATCCCCCACTGTATGAATTGGGCCCTCCCACTAGAGGAGCTCTCTCTCCCAGCTTCCCTAGCAGCGAGGGACCAGCCTGAGCCCCACCCTGAGTCAGCTGCCTCCATGCCAGACTGTAAATCTAAAGCTGATGATAAGGAAGGAATGGGCCCCCATGGGAGCAACTCAGCAAGGATGGCAGCAGCAGCGGGCTAGGGCAGGGCTCCCCCAGTGCCTGTGCCTACCTCCCAGGGAGCATTACTCCTGACCATGCAGCCACCTTGCCTGGATTTCTGACCCACCTGGAAATTCTGTGAGCTATTTAATATTCTCTAAGCTTTGCTACTTTCAGTGAGATGGATGGGTCAGCAACGGCATCACCTAATTAGAAATGCAGAGCCCCAGGCCTACCCCAGACCTACTGAATCAGAATCTGCATTTTAACAAGTTCCCCAGGGACCTGAATTTGCATTAAAGTTACAAAGCACCAAAAGATTTCTCAACCATCCACAAAGGGTTTCTATCATTTGTGATAGAATCCTGCTGATGGGAGTACTCATCTCTGTGCCCCCATCTTCTCATCTGTACACTGAGAAGGCTTGACTTGACAGCCTTGAAAAAAAGGAAATTGTGACACATGCTACAACATAAGGATGTTATGCTGAGACAAATAAGCCAGTCACAGAAGGACAAAAACTGTGTGATTCCACTTGCACAGGTCCCTAGAGTAGTCACACTAATAGAAAGTAGAATGGTGGTTACTAGGGGCTGGGGTTGAAGGGAAAGGAGAAGGAGCTGTTTAATGGATACAGAGTTTCAGTTTTCCAAGAAGAAAAAGTTCTGAACATTAGTTGCACAGCAATGTGAATATACTTAACACAAACTGCACACTTAAAAATTGTTAAGGGCCAGACGCAGTGGCTCATGCCTGTAATCCCAAAACTTTGGAGTACTGAGGTGGGCAGATCACCTGAAGTGAGGAGTCTGAGCCTGGCCAACATGGTGAAACCCCATCTCTACTAAAAATACACAAATTAGTCGGGCATGGTGGTGTGCCTGTAATCCCAGCTACTTGGGAGGCTGAGGCAGGAGAATTGCTTGAACCCTGGAGGCGGAGGTTGCAGTGAGCCCAGATCCCATCACTGCACTCCAGCCTGGGTAACAGAGTGAGACTCCATCTCAAAAAAAAAAAAAAAAAAAAAGAAGGAAAATTGTTGGCCAGGCTCTGTGACTCACGCCTGTGATCCCAGCACTTTGGGAGGCCGAGGTGGGCGGATCACGAGGTCAGGAGATCGAGACCATCCTGGCCAACACGGTGAAATCCCGTCTCTACTAAAATGATACAAAAAAATTAGCCAGGCATGGTGGCGGGCACCTGTGGCACCAGCTACTCTGGAGGCTGAGGAAGGAGAATGGTGTGAACCGGAGAGGCGGAGCTTGCAGTGAGCTGAGATCGTGCCACTGCACTCCAGCCTGGGCGACAGAGCAAGGCTCCATCAAAAACAAACAAACAAACAAACAAACAAAAAGCACATGAAAAGTTGTTCAACATCATTAGCCATCAAAGAAGTTCAAATTAAAACAAGGCTAAGATAACCGCTACACAGCTATCAAAATGGTTAAATCCAAAATGGGGAGAATACCAAATGCTGGTGAGGATCCAGAAGAACTGGATTGCTCCTCTGTTGTTGGTGGTGGAAATGTAAAATGGTACAGTTCCTTGAACTATGGAAAATGATTTGGTAATTTCTCAAAAAACTAAGCACAGAACTACCATAAGACATAGTAGTTTCACTCCTTAGCATTTATGCCAGAAATGAAGACTTATGTTTACACAAAACTCTATATATAAATATTTACAGTAGCTGTAGTCATAGCAGCCAAAACCTAGAAACAGTCCAGATGCCCAATGGTGAATGGTTTAACAGTCACACATCTATACCATAGAATATTACCCAGCAATACAAAGGAATTAACCACGGAGACATGCAAAAACCTGGATAAATCTCCAAATAATTATTCTAGATGAAAAAAGCCAATCCGAACGTTACACGAGGTAATGACTCCATTCATATGACATTTTTAAAATGTCAAAATTGTGGAAATAGAGAACAGATTAACAGTCGTGAGGGGTTAAGGAGAGGGTGAGTAGGAGGAAGGTGAGTGTGGCTACACAAGGGCAACCCGAGGGATGCTTGCGGTGATGCAAATGTTCTACCTTGACTATATCAATGTTAATTTCCTGGTTGAGATATTGTACAATAGCTTTGCTCAGTGATATTATCACTGAGGGAAACCAAGTAAAGGGTACATAGGATGTCTCTATATTATTTTTTACAACTGCATATGGATCTACAATTATCTCAAAACTAAAAGTTTGATTTAACAAACACACACACAAAATTCCTTGATTTGGACGATAAATTACACAGTCATCCTGCTTATACGGCTCACTGTGACCTGACCTTTGCTTATGTCTCTATGTCCTGAAACTCCAACTTGCACTTCTAGCCACAAAGAATTGCTTTTGTTCCCCACACTTCCCTGCAAACTCTACTATTCTTCATCCCCACAGCTGAGGCCCATGCTCCTAGAGGTCTTCTCTACTCCCCCATTCCCATGTCCTTCCCCCCATCCTGCCCCCAGCATCATTTGTACACCTCTCTCAACACTGAGCATATTCTCACAATTCCTCACTTGCCTGTCTGTCTTCCCATCTGGCTGAGAACTGATCTCCATTCACCTCTGTCCCCTCAGTAGCTGCTTGTTAAGTTGAGCTCAACTAACACTCACTAACACAGTCAACATTAATACCACACCACACCACTGCACTGCCACTGGACTCAGCTCCCTGCCTAACCCATCCCTGTCTCTTGCCTTCACTTCCTCAAACTTCAGAATTCTTTGCAGGAATACCCAGTTAGCTGAGCCTAGGTCACAGGCTCATACCCCAGCCTCCAGGGGAGTAGAAAAGGGTTAGCCAATCACTACCCATTCTGAAGATGGAGGCAGAGTCCTGTCTCCTACCAAGCACCACACAACAGAGCATTACCTACAAGCAGGAAGAGGCTCCTGTTGTTGGATGGCCAAAAAATAACAAATATCTATTCTACACCTCAAACTGCAGGAGCATGAAAAGTATAGAAGCTCTCTAATTTCTTCTCTCCCTAAAGATGTTTCACTTGCTCCTCTTGCTTCCCTCATGAACTCTTTGGGCCACTTCAGCTCAAATATAGCCAATATATAGAGGGATTACATTTACAAAGATTATTGAAAAATGACCAAAATGCTCCTGTCCCAGGCATTCAGGGCCAGACAGGTGTTGGAAGATGTGGTCTTTGTCTGTGGCAATAAACCTTAAGTGCTTCCAGCTCATGCATGAATTCTCAAGCTTCTTGGGATCCACTCTTAGCTCACCTTCAATTATCCACAACTCACGTCAACTATGTGTCAGACCAAGAAATCCAGGGGGAGATGATGATGACGATGATGATGATGATAACAGCAATACTAATATCTATTGATAATATTTGATGAGCACTTTTACTCCAAACATGACTCTAAATGCTTCACATTATTTTATTTAATCCTCACAATATCCCCATGAAAGCAATACTACTTTATGCTCATTTTAAAGATGAGGAAATAGAAATCCTGAGAGATTTTCTACTGAAAATGCCCAAGGTCACACAGCTGGTAAGTGGTGAAGCAAAGGTCTAGTTCTAACCCCCATGCCACCCTGCCTTTTGAGAGCATCTGCCTGATGGCAGGGAACGCAGCAGCTAGGATCCAGCGGTTAGTGCCTCTGCAGGAGGTATTGGTGATTCTCAAGCTTGCACATTCAGGAAGACCCTTCTCTTGTGAGGAGAGGCCCAGCTCCCTCTGTCATCCAAGGAGGTGAATTATCATCAGCATCTGTAACAGATAACTGACTGAATTGTCATTCTGGCTCTTACTTTCTTGGACTTCTTCAACATTCTTTTGGCTTCTCTTTTTACCAAAGGTTGGAAGCATGTTTCCTTGCAACTAAATGAATGAACTGGAGTAAGATGACAATAAAAGCTTTCTTTAAAATCTCTCAACTAGTTGTTTTATTTTTAAATAAATCCATGCTTGTCTAGAGCCCTGTGGGTGTGCTGGCAGCATTTAAGAAAATCCTGGGTCTGGGAGCCAGCAGACACCCGCGAACAATAATGAACCAGAATCCTCTGCAACCTGAACTTCTAAAACAATCTAATTGCTTGCCAGACAACTGGGAAAATATGTCCATTGACTTCCCCGCTTCCTTGGCCAGGCCAGGGTTCCAGGAAGCGCAATGGTGTGTATGCATCTGAGCAGGGGAAGGGGGCAGGAGGTGCTGGGGGATGGGAATTTGTGTGCAGAGTAGGTACATATGCCCATGGAATATGGGGAAGGAAATCCATATAAATAGATGATGTGCCCAAGTCTTGGCCAGTGCAAATGCCCCACGGAGGCTGTGGTTCAGTGCATGATGGCTTGTGGCCTCCTTCCCCACCCAGTGTTTCCCTGCTACCCTTTCCTACAGGAGATCAGGCAGGACATTAACAAACCCGGTTTGTTGATGCTTTAGTGTTTCCTCACGTGTTCCAGTGATAAGGACTTCTATTTGTTGAGCTCACTAAGAATCAGACGCTTTATACACAGTTACAGTTTTTCTACATGGAGGCTTTGAGTCTGCCCATGTAATAAAATGGAGGCTTAGAAATTTGGTCAAGGTTCAGAGTCGGCAAATGGTGGAGCTGAGCTAGGCCCAGGTCCTTCTGATGAAAAAATGTCTCTGTTTTCTCTGTATATACACAGCACCTAGGAAGGCATGGCTGCCCCAGCTTGGTGACACCCAAGACCACACCAGGCTCACCTCCACCAGCAACACAGTGTTGAACAGGGACACAGAGGGACTGGTAAGACCGGGGGTGAGGAAGAGGAATAGTGCAAGAAATATTTCAACAATAATAATAATAACTGAAAATAATATCCAGCCATAATTGACTGCTTACTATAGTTAAAGCAAATAAGAAGGAGACCATTATCCTAAGGTTGTCTATATACCTGGAGCGTTTACAAAGCTAAACCAAAACTTAACTTGGAGGCATTTCTTATAACCATTTTAAAACAACAACAACAACAAAACTGATCTTTATCCAATCACAGGCAGCCAACTAGCCAGCCTGTTACATAGCTAGGGATCTCCCCTTGAACTACACCCAAATAAAGCAAATGCTCAGCTGTAGCCAATCAAGTAATTTTGTCACGTTACTTTTGCATTCAGCCGGTAAAAGCCGGTTGCTCATGCTGCTGTGGGAGAGCTCTCTGAACCTCTTCTGGTTTTGAGTGCTGCCCAAGTCATGAACTGTTCTTTGCTCAAATAGACTCTGTTAAATTTATTTTGTCTAAAGTTTTGCTTTTAACATGCTGTGCCAGACACCATGCAAAGCACTTTACATTATCTCCTCTAAAAGAAATAAACTTCTCAAACTAGCCACCTGTGTTGGGCAGGCAGCATGAAAAGTCCCCTCTGCTAGATGGCATGGCTGAAGAATCTACTTCATGAGGATCCAGACGTCATGAACAATAGGCACCCCATACAGATATGAGAACTCACTGACCTGCACAGGCAGGTGGATGATTCCTCCCACCAGACTCTCTCTCTCTGGTGGAGATACAGATGCCTTTCCCAACCACTCTCCAGAAGACTCTGCTTTCTCGTAGACATGTCTGGCCACCGTGATTATCTAAGAGTTAGAATTATTATCTCAGGGCTGGCCTGAGACATGTGCATGTCTCAGACAGGCTAATGAATCTGAGGCCCCTTCAGTAGTTTAGACCCTATTTGTTCCATATGTGTCAGATGAGTGTTCTCAATGAATATTTAAATGTCCCCCAGTATGCTTTCTGTCTCAACAGAAGTGGACCATGGTACGTTTTGCCACATTTGTGTGGTGCCAAGTGCAGACATCTGAGTTAATTGGTACCGTGTTTTCCATTTATTCTGCTGCTGTCTTAGTGGTCCTTGTAGATTGACACCTCAGACCCATTGGCCTACTCTTTCATATGATTCCACCGACTGTGGTGGTTTTGTGAGGATCATAAATGTCCTTCAAACAGGGACAGGTGCCCCAAACTTTATTCTTCTAGTAACATGCCCGCCTTTGCCAATTGTGAATTCCTCCTAGCCTTTCTTGAACCTGTCTCCATTTCCAGCCTGTGCTATCTCTCAAAGTGACAGGTTGCCCTTGGGGAAATAGAATTTCCTTCTCTGTGTTTTAAAGTTCCCCCGAGTGTCTAGATTTTTGTCATAAGATCCAAGTTCTACTCTACACCTTCTCCATTATTTCACATACTTTGTAAGTCTCTAAGGATGAAAGAGGCAACTTTTTTGTCTCCGTTACTTAAGAATTACACTCTGCTATTGCTCTAGTTTTTTGATGCTATTTTTTTTCTCACTGCAAAGGAGACCCCTCTTTTTGTGTGTCTGTGCTTGACATCAGGATTTAAATACAACTGCTTGCCATTGGTATTGTGTCCTCACATTTCAGGCTTCCCTCATATCTGATTTCAAAACTGTATCCACTCCAGCCACTGAAACAGATTTGCACTTCCACCACAACACTCAAGAGCAAGAAATATTGCATTACTTTCTTTTTTCCTAATTCAAATTCCATCTGGCTGTCGGTCCCCACTTCCCTGGGCAGTGAGATGCCCAACATAACTCACTACTGGGGATACCTTTTCTTCCCCAGGGTCACCCAGGAAGCCAGTGAGACTCGCACAGTCTTGAGAACTTGGGGAAGCAGGTCTCTGGTCTTCAGCCTACCACTAAGATGCCCATTGCCCACGCTGTCTATTTAAAAAGGGTGGTGTCACATTTTACCTCCTGTATAGGATGCTGTGTGTGTTTGCTGCTACTCCCAACATCACACCCTTTAGGGCTCAGTAACTGACAACTGTGTATCAACCCCTGGAGGCCTTGACATGAAGGTGAGGTGTCATTTTCACCATGCATGGACCTCACCATCACCTTCTCCTCCACCTCCAGGAGTCATCCCAAACAGCAAGCACCAGCTTCCACCTCCTCCTCCTCAGGCAGAACCAAGCCTGAGCCCCTAGTGTGGAAGGGCTGTCTTCTGGGTGCCAGGTACAGCAATCATTCTAGGTGTCTGCTGCTAAGCCCAGAACTCACCTTTCTGGGGACTAAGCTGCTGCTTGAGGACTTTCACAGCTGCAGGGGTGTGCCTGGCTCACTGTGCAAGCCAGAAGTACCTGGAAGTTAATGACCTGGAAGCAACCTCAATCAATGACTTGGGGATAAATACATCAGCTCCTGGCCCCTGTGGTGGAACAACACAGGGAGCTGTGTTTCACACAACCTCCCAGTGGGATAGAGCCCGAGGTGCCCTCGGCAGTAACCTGCCGGTCAACACACCCTGCGTTAGCTCCCCTCCATGTCTGGGCTCACTTCTCTACCCCACCTACTGTGTGCCTCCTGTGGTCACCTCCCAGATTGCCGCCAAACTCTTGTCCTGGGGTCTGCTTCAGGGAACCCCAACCTAGGAGCCCTGGTAGCTTCTGTTCTGGGCTCTGAAACCCAAAAGTTATCAACATCTCCAGAGGCAAAGGAATCCAGACCTAATCTACCCTTATCTGTTAAGAAAGAAAAGAGAAGAAAGAAAAATGACCTTTTTCTTCTTCCGGAGCCTCCTCCACAAAGAGGATAAGAGAAATGAACAACACAGTATATTTTACCGCCATAGAATAATTACTAACTGAGCACCTACTGTGAGGCCAGCCTGGCCCACAGCTATCTGGGTGATAAAGAAGAAAAATGAGAAGGTGCTGATGACCCAGATCTCAGGAGAAGAAAATCAACATTCTTAGTGTGGGAATGAATGATGGTGGAGGACCAACTCTGGGGCACATGTCCTATATTCACATCCTCAGGTATTTGTTAGGAAAATTAGGACTCAAGGGAAGGCAGTGACTTGCTCAAGCTGAAGGTCGCCTAATCCAACCCTGGTATGACCACACATTGGCCAGCAGGGTCTCTTGCCCTGATATAGGGGGCTCTGGTTGGCAAGGAGAGGACTTTGGCAGTAGTAGGCCCTACATTTGACAGGACCCAAATGGGGCTTCTCTAGGGCTGAGTTTTCAAAACCATGTACTTCAGCTCCACCCAGCCCTTTTGGGGAAGGTGCAATTCAGAGAAGCTACAATAAACACTCACAAAATGGGTTAAAGCAGTAGGGCAAACACCAAATTAATTGCCCACCCAAGTAATGCAGTCCATATGGGGGCCCTGGAGAGCAGAGAAAATTGGTGGATTCCCTCTCTGTACTCAAGTCAGCAGGAGTCAAAGTCACTGAGATTGAGGACCCAAAGTTCTCCCAGAGCCATGAGTAGTGGCTTCACCTTATTCTGGCCTTCTTGCCTGTAACTTCTATAAAGCGAGTTTTGCAGGGCTTGAAGTCACTGCTGAGACAAAGTGGAGGTTGTGTTTTGTTGAGCTGTGAGCACTTTCTCAAAGAGAGGGTCTGTTTGGGGCTCTGCTTCCCCGGCTTTCCTCTTCTAAAGGCCAAGAGCTTGCAAACACTGCAATGTGAACTATGCATTAAAATTTTATACACTAATATATATTTTACTGAACTTTTTAATAACCCTGGGAGAAATAGCTTTAAATAATTCAATGTGGTGTTGGCCCCGAGCTGAACTATGCTACAAGTAACCATGTATAAAATATGACACTAATATTGCATACCTTAATATAATAAATGTTTATCTTGATAATAAGCCATTTGAATTCTAGCAATGTGTGAGTTACGGTTGCTATGGCACAGTCTTGTTAAGGTTTTAAATGAGACATCAACAGCAAAAGCAACATAAATGCACATGTTAGTCTACTTGCTATTTATAAATGAACCAACTGGACAGTGAATAGCTTATTCATAAATAAAAGCTTTAAATGCCATTTATAAGCAAGTGAATGACTGGAGGAAGTATGCTGCCAGTAATGTATGTTTTCCTCAGAGCTACCTTTGGAATTTTATAGAAAGTCCAGCATGAGGACAGAGGTCAGTTTCCCCACCCAACAAGGAGGCCATTGTCAGAGGAAGGAGCCATTGATGCATAGTAGGTGTTCAATAAATTCTTATTGGAGGACTTTAAATGGCTGCCTCAGGAAGAAGAATTTAAGAATTTGAGTGGTTTCCAAACCTGCCTATGAATCAAAATTACCTGGATGTTGTGTTAAAAATACAGATCTCCAAGCCCCGCCCAGATACAGAGTCGGAATCTTCAGATTTTCAGCCTAGGAATCTCACCCCAAGTCTACAGTCAATTTGCCTTTAAATTCTACAAGTTTTTTTGTTTTGTTTTGTTTCATTGTTGTTTTGTGAGGGGCTGAGGGTTGGGTTTTTGGTTCGTTTGTGTTTGTTTTTAGAGACAAGGCCCCACTGTGTTGTCCAGGCTGAACTCAAACTCCTGGGCTCAAGCAGTTCTCCCACCTCAGCCTCCCAAGTAGCTGGGATTACAGGTGTGTGCCCTGCACCCAGCTCTACGAGATTTTTAGGCAGAGAATCTTAAAGTTGGAAGAAACCCTGGTGATTACCTAATCCAACCTCTAAAATCATATAGTAGGTTTGTGGGAAAGCTAGGACCCATCTGCCTCCTGATCCCAAACGAATGTCCCAACATTCTTTCCACCAGGCCTGTGTCTCCAAACTGGGGCATGTGTCCACTAGTTGGATTAGTCAGTACTCAAATTTTAGTTATAAGTGAAAATAGCCTAAGGCAAATCAATTTAACCAAGAAATTAAATGGCTTTAGGTACAGCTAGATCGCAGGATTAAAATGATGTCATTGGGGTTTACCTCTTTCCACCCTTTAGTAATGCCTTCCTTTGGGCTGGTTCATTCCCAGGCAGTTTCCTCTACTGGTGACCTTGAAACTTCTAGGTTTACCCACCCGAGCTGAAACAGTCCTTCTCTGTTGCAAGAGTAGCAGCAGATGCCCAAGGGCTGATACTCATTGGTCTGCTTGGGCCACATGTTCATTTCTTTTTTTTTTTTTTCTGAGATGGAGTCTCGCTCTGTTGCCCAGGCTGGAGAGCAGTGCCATCTCAGCTCACTCCAACCTCCACTTCCTGAGGTCAAGCGATTCTTCTGCCTCATCCTCCCCAGTAGCTGGGATTACAGGCATGTACCACCACACCCGGCTAATTTCTTTATCCTTTTTTTTTTTTTTTTTTTTTAATTCAGTAGAGATGGGGTTTCGCCATATTGGCCAGGCTGGTCTTGAACTCCTGACCTCAGGTGATCCGCTTGCCTCGGCCTCTCAAAGTGCTGGGATTAGAAGTGTGAGCCACCGCACCCGGCCCATGTGTTCATTTCTGAAGCAAGCATGGCACTCAGAGGAATGTAACCTGAATTATGGGTACACCTGGGACAGGGCAGGGTCCAGCCATGGGCAGAGAGTGGGGAGGAGTGGTTCCCCCAGAGAAAAATTGAGCCACTGGTACCAGAAAGGGAAAGCTGTCTCCTCACCAACACCGTGCCAGCCACATGCGAAGTGACAGGTGAACACAAGCGTCTTCTGCAGCTCCCGTCTTACTCACAAAAAGTAGCTTAACACATCAATACTACGTTAAAACAAGCCCAGAAGTAGAGTGCAAAATTCTCATGAATTTTTAAGAGGAAACGGATAATTTCAAAGAGCCCTCAAGCTTGCAGCAGGCAGTGCCGGCTCACCCCAGACTCCCAAGGACCCGGAGCGGGAGCTCAGTAGGCACATTCACTGGGGGAGTCTGGGAAGCCTGAACTGCAGGGTCTGGCCCTGAAATGATCTGTTGCTTGAATTATTCATTATTTGCTCTCTTGATAAATCTAATCTCTCTCCACCCCGGTTGTAATTCCCTCATAGCAGGGCCTGTTCCCTTGCCCCTCTTTGATCTTCCCTTGTGTAGAAGGACCTGAAGGTCCCACTCCCCACTCCAGCCTCAGATGCTTTGCCAAGATTGGGTCCCACTGGAGGGCAGACATGGGGTAGTCAATGTGCTCTAAGCCCAAGCTAGGGAGAGCTTCAAACTGAAACAGGTTTAGCCCTGGCACCGCCAGACAGGCCAAGCACTGCCAGCCCTGGATTCCTTTTCTCTGACTTTGGCAGTTGGGCTGGAGGACATGGGCATGAGGTCATCCATTTGTCCCACTGGGTGATCCTGTTCCTGGCCACTATGATAGAGATGAGTATGAGCATCTTTGCCTTCAAGGTGCCCCTAATCTAAGCAGAGAATGGGGCAGGATCTTGAGCATCAGGACACCATGTGTGGTTGTGCAGGTTGAGCACTGCACAAATGCCCCAACTGAGGGGGCCAGTCAGCCCTCACTTGCTTATCTGTGAACCCTGGCACAGGCCTATCTGCCTGTGGGAAGAGACACAAAACCACCATGGGGCTAGTGACAGCCCTAAGGACATCATGTTCCTAAGGCCAGAGGAAGTCTGAGGAAGAAGCTGGGAAGTGGAGCCATGGGGGTCTGAGGCACCAGCCCCAATACTGGATCCCCAAACCCAGCAATGGGGAGAGGTGGGAGCAATTGTGTGTTCCTGAAAAGAGCAGAAACCTTAGTTAGAAGCCAGAAAGAGCCTGGAAGCCAAGAGAGACAATGAGAAGTCAGAGGAAGTAGGCAGGTCGGGGAAGAGCTGGGAGAATCTATGAGCTGCATATTTACCTCTAATCCATTCCCTGCCCTTCTCCTGCCTGCTTGGTGTTGCAGGGAACTGCCTTCCCCAGGCTCTCTAGTTCTCTGACTTCTGGGTAGTGTTGTATGCAAAATATCTCTCTATTGTTCCAGCTCTGGCTACATGCTGTTCCCTTCATCCAGAATATCCTTCTCCACCAGCTTAACTTTTTCAGAACTCAACGTAGGTACCACCTTCTCTAGGAAGTATTTCTACCCACACAGACTGAATTGCACACATTTTCTTTGAGCCCAACAGCCTCCTGTGCCTCCCTGTTATAACAGACCACATTGTGTTGTTCATCTTCCGATATAATCTGTTCCCATCCCACCTCCCATGGGCTCTGAACTTTCAGAAGGCAGGGTGTCATCTCTCATCTCTGCATCCCCAATATCTAGCACAGAGAAGGGGTCCAATAAATGTTGATTGGATGCTTACTCTTTATCAAGGGATTTGCAAATGTTTTCTCATTGAATAATCATATAACCTGGCATGGCAGAAACTGTCATTATCATTTTCACTTCACAGATGAATCTAAGTAACTTTCCCAAAGTTGCCCTGTTAAAAGATGGTTCTTGGCCAGGCATGGTGGCTCTTGTCTGTAATCCTAGCACTTTGGGAGGCCGAGGCAGGCGAATCACCTGAAGTCAGGAGTTCGAGACCAGCCTGGCCAATATGGTGAAACCCTGTCTCTACTAAAAATACAAAAATTAGCTGGGTGTGGTGGCATGTGCCTGTAATCCCAGCTACCTAGGAGGCTGAGGAAGGAGAATCACTAGAACTCAGGAGGCAGAGGTTGCAGTGAGCAGAGATTGCACCACTGCACTCCAGCCTGGGTGACAGAGTGAGACTCCGTCTCAAAAACGAACAAACAAAAAAGTGGTTCTTGAACCCAAATTCCCCCTCCCTTGTCCTCAGCCCTTCCCAGTTCCTGAACAGCTTCTCCTACTTGAATGTTCTTCCAAGAGTCTTAGCACAATCCGCCCCTCCCCCCGCACCCCAAGATGGATAACATCATTGCTAACCTCAGCCTTGAGATCTATGAGTTTTCTGGAGTTAGAATACTACCTAGGTTTAAATCTCCGTTCTGTTATTTGCTGGGTAACCTTAGGGAAGTTGCTTAATCTCTCCAAACTTTAGCTTCTTTATCTGTAAAATGGGTTCGAAAGAGTCTCTACCTTGTAAAGCTGTGTACGACTTAAATAAGATGAGATATGCAAAGTCTTAGCACACCGCCTGGACCATAGGAAGAATTCTAAAATGGTAGCTAGTAGTAATAGAGTAAGTTGATTGATCAGATTGTGTATTCTAACTTGCTGCTTCTTAAACTTCAATGTTCCTGTGAATAAATTGGGGGCTTCCTTAAAATGCAGATTCTGATTCAGGGGGTCTGGGGTAGAGCCCCAATTTTGCATTTCCAATAAGCTCCTGAGTAATGCTTCTGCTGCAGGTCCAAGAGCCACCCTTTGAGTACCAAAGCTCTAGGGCAATTAGGAGCAGGACCTTGAGAGTCAGGGACTTAAAGGGGAGTGGAGGTGTATTATTTTGGAGTCAGGGGTCCTACCTGAGGTGGGACGAAACAGGGAGTTCGGGAGGGGGTTCTGCGGTGGACCAAAAGGCGAGTAAAAAGAGGGCAGAAGGGTTCCCTGCAGACCAGTGTCCTCAGCTTTTTCAGATTGTGGCAGGGAGGCAAGAGGAGAGGAAAGAAGGATTGGGCCTTCCTTCCTGGGACCTGCCCTCCCACCTGCAGAGGGGAGAGTCTTACAACACATGTGCATGTATCTAGCTGCCAACTGCTGCCTCCATCTGTCCTTGGGGAGGAATGCTGGGGCCACAGAATGGCCGAGAGGCTGGGAACAACTGGTTCAGAAAGCAAGTAGCTCTGGGTTCCTGTTCACTGGGCAGTAGTGGCCTCTCTCTGTCCTCCATCCCAGCTAGGGGTATGCAGGAGGTGGAGGTGGCCCTGAATGGCTGAGCTCCTGAGGTCTGGGTCTAGTCTGGCTCCCTGTCTGCCCCGACAGGCAGCACATATACCCCACCCAGAGAAGGGCCCACAAATTCTTTCTGACCTTAATAGTGGCCTTCCAGCCCTGGCACCCCACCTGGTCATTTTGCTCAGGCCTCGCTTGATGAAGCCTACTAGGGGCTTCATCCTAGGCCCACCATGCCCCAAGGTTTTCGGGGAGGGAGTGTGAACCACAACAGATTTCTGAGGGAAGCATGTCTGTCAATAAATTCTAGATTCTAGGAACTGCCTATGGAGTGTTGTCAAATAGTCCCACACCACATCCAATGTGATGACCAGAAAGCTCCTTTTGCTGGCTTTGGGTTTTTAGCACATGCACATGGTTTTTTAAACAGTCAGGGAGCACAGAAGAAATTATAAAAGAAGGCCCCAGATATTACCCTCCCTCCCCACCAACTGCCAGTGGGGCCACTCTGGACTCTTCCAGCTGCTTCTGCGGGTATTTCTCTCCAAGTCTCCAGATAAAATAATTTAAAAATACTTTCTAGACTTAATGATTTTAGGCATTATTTCTTAGTGCATATGACTAAACTCAGGTTACACTGGAAACTGTTTTAAACTTCTCATTTTGATGTCTTTATAAGTGTAAATACCACCTTTATACTTCTGCTCCTAGGGCCACCATGCCTCTAGAGTGTCTCTTGACTCTCCCTTGGCAAGCTAAAGATATTAACTTCTCTCCCTAGTCTCCCTACTCCTTCCTACCAACCCAAGAGGACTTTAAGTTTTCTTTTCTTTTTTTTCCTTCTTTTTTTTTTTTTTTTTTTGAGACAGGCTCTCACTCTGTCACCCAGGCTGTAGTGCAGTTCCGCAATCTCGGCTCACTGCAAACCCTGCCTCCTGGGTTCAAGCAATTCTCCTGCCTCGACCTCCCGAGTAGCTGGGATTACAGGCGCATGCCACCATGCCCGACTAATTTTTGTATTTTTAGAAGAGACGGGGTTTCACAATGTTGGCCAGGCTGGTCTCAAACTCCTGACCTCAAGTGATGCGTCTCACCTGCCTCAGCCTCCCAAAGTGCTGGGATTACAGGTGTGAGCCACTGCATCCAGCCTTACATTATGTTTTCAGGATTGATATTCTGTTCCACAACTACAATTAAGGTTTATGTTCTTTGTTTACAGGCTGAATCTAACAACTGAAAATCAAGAAGCAACGTTTACATCATTATGACTAGGCAAATATTGATGGCAGTTCAGCCGATACGGTAAAGTACTATGAGCACACTGCTTTTCTTGCAAACTTTTTGTTTGTCCTGGAGTTTCTATTTATCCTTCTTTTCTCTTGTCTTATTTGCATATATCACATCCTCACTTTTTTCAAACTTTCCATCATATCAAATATTCTAAGAAGCAAGGAATTATACTAAAAACATTTAATCAGCAATCAACCCAATTTAATTCCATTTATGGGGATCACTTATAGGAGAGAGCAATCAGAACAGACAGAGCCCTTGTCACCAAAGCACCAACGCAGGGTGCTGGAAGCCCCTTGTTGTGCCAGCCACGAACTTCTCAGAATTCGAATCATGGCAAGGTCCAGGAGTACCTAGGAAGGGGCTGACCAGTGGAAGAAGGGCGGCTCATGTTAGCTGCTATTTTCAAACCCACTCAGAAGTACTTAAACTGGCACATCTTGACTAGCCATCGGGCCTGCTAACAAGTCATTTTCCCTGTGCCCTCCCCTCATTTACATCTAAACTTGCTGCATTCTGGACTTGCTGTCCAGCCCCCTTCCCCACCCTACTGTGCTGCAAGGGATCCCCAGTGTCCTAGACCCCGTGTCTTCTTTCTTGGTTTATCCCCTTTGTTTTGCTAAACAGAAGACTAAGTTTTACCAATTTATATTCAGTTCAGAGGATGATCTTAAACATATTTAGCCACCAACTCATTAAAACATTTTAATCACGGGGCATCTTGTTACAAAGTTACACAAAGACTCTGAAATTTGAAAATCTCATTTTCGAGAACACTTGGACACAGGAATGGGAACGTCACACACCGGGGCCTGTCAGGGGGTGGGGGGCCGGGGAGGTATAGCATTAGGAGATATACCTAATGTAAATGACGAGTTAATGGGTGCAGCACACCAACATGGCACATGTATACATATGTAACAAACCTGCACGCTGTGCACATGTACCCTAGAACTTAAAGTATAACAACAACAACAAAAAGAAAATCTCATTTTCCTAAAATTACCACCAGTGACATCCTATAGTTGAAAAAGTGCTGTTTTGCAATTGCCTGAAAGTCAGAAAACAAGAGAGGAGGCCACAGTAGGCCATCGTTGGTGTGGAATTCCCATCCTCCTCTCATGTTCCAGGGTGATGCAGGGGTATACAATACATCAGCTACATCATTATCAATCTAGGTATTAAATACCAATAGACGATTAATTGTGTTCTTGTGATTTTGTTAAAAATTAAATGCAAATGGAAGTTCTAAAACTGTCCCCCTGGATCTCAGTGGATCATCTTTCACAAGACCTGAGGTGCCCAGAATCCTACTTCTGGTACCACTGCTTTATTCAACACACAGTTACTGAGTGTTTCTTACGCCCTTGTCTCCTGTTCTCTCGGAGCTCACTATTTAGAAGTGGGCACAGACAAAAGAACATACCATGACACCAAGAGTGATCAGTAATGTGATAGAGGGAAGCACAAATGACTGTGGGGGCACTAATGAGGGACCTCACTCAAAGGAAGCAAAGTCTAATCAATTGCTTAGGTGGATGTACAGATAAGTGGGTGCCTAGGTGGATGAATGGATGCATGGATACATGGATGGATGGATACATGGATGGATAGGTAGGTGGGCGAGTGGATGAATAGGTGGGTAGGTAAATGGATAGATGGATGGATGGATGGATGGATGGATGGATGGATGGATGGATGGATGGAAGGGCAGATGAGTGGATGGTTGGGTGAATTGGTGGGTGGCTCAATGAATGGATGAATGGATGAGGAGACATCACAGAAGGCAGTGGAGAATGAGGGCTCAGTCCTGATTGGAGCAATCATCCCTTCCCTAGATTGTAAGAGGTGGAGACAAAACACGAGTCATCCCTGGATTCCAGTGCCTGGCACAAGCCTGACACATGGTGGGCATTCAATAAATGTTTGTCAAGTGTATGAATCAATGAGAGCTCATGAACACCAGGCATTGAGAGAGTTCAGCCAAATGTCTTCCACTTTCTAGGCCTCAGTTTCCCCCCATGTAAATTAGATATGAAAACACCCACCACCAGAATTTATAATACTACTGGTGCTGCAAAAGGTAGATTATGCTTGAGAATCTGCTTTTGAATTCACTGTGCGGTGGACCTCAGAGAAGTAGCATCTTTTACTTCACCCAGTTTAGCACTCCACTGTTTGGTATGTGTGCATTAGCTTGATGCCTAACTATCGCTACGCTGGGATACGTATTGTTATGATCATGTCCCTTTGACAGATGAGGCTACTGAGGCTTAGATGGATGGATAAGCAACCTTGAAGCCGGACCCACCAATCCTGGCTCTGCTGTGTAAATCTGGGCAGATTACTTTACTTCTCTGAACCTCTCAAAGGTGTAAAGATTAAATGAGATAAAGCATGTAAAGTGCCTGGCATGCAGGAGGTCACTAATGGTGGTTCTCTTTGTTGCCCAGGCCAGGAAGTTGCAGAGACTGGATTGTGTTTTTTTTACCAAAGCATAATGCTACCGATGCTTTTAGGTTAATCAACGAAAAAGATTAAAGTTCTAGTTGGCATATGGTGCTTCGATACATGTAGGGAAGATTTCAGTAACACACTGTGGAAACTGTAATATTTAGAACAACTCACATTGTCAGTGAGCTGCTGCGGCCGTCCCCGTTTGCTGTTCCACCACCCCTTGCGCGCAGTATGTGCCATTTCTTTTCCCCGCCTGCCCCCTGGTGGTAGAAATGGGGACCACCGGCTCAGCCTCTTACCTACAGGCCTTGCGGAAGAGCCACGCTCATGGCCGCCCCTCATCGCCCTCTGGTGACTGCTGCTAGCACTTTGCAGAGAAGGGAAAGGAGGAGTACTGTGTGTGCCAAGGAAAGGATTGAAAATGCACTGGCTGGATCTCACTCCCTTGCTCCATGGTTCACTGGTTGTGTGACGTTGGGCGTATCATTTAACTTCCCTGCATATTAGTTTCCCTTATGGCAAAATGGGTAATACACCCACTCAGAGTTTTTGTGGTGAATAAGATAACTGAGGCAAAACACCTAGCACAAAGTAGATGCTCCATAAAATGTAACTTCTCTCCTAATAAAATAAAAAATAAATAGCACATCATCCAATTAATACAAACTGTCTTACCAGTTTCATAGCAGAGTCAAGTATCTTGATAGATTGGGCCACAGCGTAGGTCAGTTTAGAGGGCAGGGGGAGATAGGCAAAGGGGATTGTTAGGAAAATCCAAGGCTTGGGTCACAGCTGAGGATTGCAGGTGAAGATTCAAGAAGACGTTGAAGATCTCTAGTCTATGAGGAGTGGCAGCTAGTGTGTGTGGCTCTTAGGGAGAGGAACGGAAGGAGTGAGTAAATACGCACCTTCAACAGAAACCTCCAGATACTCGCATTGGGACTAATCAAGGAAATAAATCGACCAGGGAGGATAGAGAAAAGCAAGGCGGGATGACAACCCACCTAGGAGCAACACGGAGCCAAGGGAACCTCCCCTGCCCAGGGAAGCAGTGGGTGAATGGGTGACCCCAGGAAACCATACTTCTCCCCACAGTTCTTTGCAACCCTTGAATCAGGATATCCCCTTGTGAACCCACTTCGTCAGGGCCTTCAGCCTGACACACGAAGCTATGTGGAGTCTCAGCAGAGCAGCTGCTTAGGCACACGTGCATGGAGACCCAGGAGCCTTAGATACTCCAGCTCCAGGTTTCCCGGCAAAAGTAACTGCAACTCTGACAAAGCAGGTGAGACCCCCGTACATACCCCTAGGAAAAAGGCTGAATCCAGGGGGCCAAGCACTAATGATCTGCAGGCCCCACTGCCACAGTGCCCCACAGGATAAAAATTCCAGCCAGCCACCAGTAGCAGCATTGCGCCTCCCTGGGATGGAGCTCCTGGGGGTAGGGCGGGCTGCCATCTTTGCTGTTTGGGCAACTTAGCTGTTCCGGTCTGTGGGCTTTGGAGAGTCCAAACTGACCAGGGGCAGAAGGGATGCCCCAGCACAGCACAGCTGCCCTATCAAAACATGGCCAGACTATTCTTTAAGCAAGTTCCCAATCCATTCCTCCTCACCAGGCAGGACCTCCTAACCAGAGCCTCCAGCCACCCCACCAGTGTTCTCTGGCCAAGAGAGATTTGAAAACTCCCTGGGACAGAGATTTCAGAGGGAAGGGTGAGCCACCATTTTTGTTGTTTGGATGACTTAGCCGTTCCAGCCTGCAGTCTTTGGAGAGCCCAAGCTGACCAGGGCAGAAGTGGTACCCCAACATAACACAGCTGCTCTATGGAAGTGTGGCCAGACTGCTTCTTTAAAGCAGGTTCCTGATCCCGTTCCACTCAAACAACTGGGCAGAACCTCCCACCTGGGACCTCCAGCCACCCCTGCCAGTGTTCTCTGCCCAACAGAGATTTGAAAACTCCCTGGGACAGATTTCCAGGGGGAGGGGTGGGCCACCCTTTTTGCTGTTTAGGTGACTTAGCCATTCCAGCCTCTAGGCTCTGGAGAGCCCCAGCTGACTGGGGGAAGGAGTGGTACCCCAGCACAGCACAGCTGCTCTATGAAAGCATGGCCACACTCTCTCTTTAAGTAGGTCCCTGATCCCCTTCCTCCTCACTGGGCAGAACCTCCCAACCGGAGCTTCCAGCCACCCCCACCGGCATTCTTTGGCCTGCAGAAATTTGAAAACTCCCTGGGACAGAACTGCCAGAGGGAGGGGTGGGCCACCATCTTTGCTGTTTGGGTGACTTAGGAGTTCTAGTCTTCAGGCTTTAGAGTCCAAGCCAACCGGGGGTGGAAGTAGTACCCCAGCACAGCACGACAGACCCATGAAAACATGGTCAGACTGCTTTTTTAAGAGGGAGGACAAACTCATTCCTCATCACCAAGTGGAGGGTCCTAACCAGAGCCTCCAGCTCCACTCACCAGTGTTCTCCAGCTGACAGAAGTTTCAGGACTCCCTGTGATGGAGCTCCCAGGAGGAGGGGCAGGCTGCCATATTGGCTGTTTGGGCAACTTAGCCATTCCAGCCTTTGGACTTTGAAATGTCCAAGGTGACCAGGGGCTGAAGTGTACCCCCTGCACAGCACAGCTGCTCTGTGAAAATATGGCCAGACTACTTTTTAAAGCAGGTCCCAACCCCGTTCTTTCTGACTGGATGAGACCTCCCATCTGGAGTCCCCAGCCATCTCCTACAGATGTGTTTGGGCCAGCAACAGGTCCATACCCCCTTGGAACGGAACTTCCAGAGGAAGGGGCAGGCTGCCATCTGTGCTGTTTTGCAGCCTTCACTGGTGATACCTCCAGGCACTGAAAAATCTGAGGTGACCATGGACTGAAGCAGACCCCCAGCATACTGCAGCAGCCCTACAGAAAGGTGGCCAGACTGTTAAAAGAAAAAAAAATCCATCCAAAAGTCAGTAACCTCAAAGATTGAAGGCAAATAAGCCCACAAAGATGAGAAGGAGTCAGCGCCAGACCACTGAAAACTCAAAAAGCCAAAGTGTCCTCTTTCCCCCAAATGACCACATAACCTCTCCAGCAAAAGTCAGATGAGGCTGAGATAGCTAAAATGACAGAAGTCGAATTCAGAATATGGATAGGAACAAAGTTCATGGAGCTAAAGGAGTATATTGTAACTCAATGCAAGGAAGATAAGAATCGTACTAAAATATTGCAGGAGCTGACAAAGTAGCCAGTATAGAGAAGAATGCAGCTGACCTGATAGAGCTGAAAGACACAATACAAGAATTTCATAATGCAGTGACAAGTATTAATAGCAAAATAGACCAAGTGGAGGAAAGAATCTCAGAGCTTGAAGACTGCCTTTCTGAAATAAGACAGGTAGACGAGAGAGAAAAAATGAATAAAATGGAATGAACAAAACCACCAAGAAAAAAATGAGATTATGTAAATAGACCAAATCCACAATTGATCAGTGTACCTGAGAGATGGGGAGAATGGAACCAACTTGGAAAACATATTTCAGTATATCATCCATGAGAACTTCTTCAACCTAGCTAGAGAGGCCAGCATTCAAAGTCAGGAAATGCAGAAAAACCCAGTAAGATACTCCGCAAGAAGATCATCCCCTAAGACACATAATCATCGGATTCTCCAAGATGGCAATGAAAGAAAAAATGTTAAAGGCAGCTAGAAAGGCTAGGTCACCTACAAAGGGAAGCCCATAAGACAAACAGCAGACCCCTCAGCTGAAATTCTACAAGCCAAAAGGGAGTGGGGGCCAATATTCAACATTCTTAAAGAAAAAATTCAAACCCAGAATTTCATATTCAGCAAAACTATGCTTCATAAGCAAAGTAGAAATAAGATTTTTTTAGACAAACAAATGCTGAGGGAATTTGTTGCCACCAGACATGCCTTACTTCCTGAAGAAAGCACTAAATATGGAAAAGAAAGACCATTAGCAGACACTACAAAAACACACTGAAATATACAGACCAGTGACACTATGAAGCAACCACATAAACAAGTCTGCAAAATAAACAGCTAACATCATGATGACAGGATCAAATCTATACATACTAATACTAATCTTAAATGTAAATTGGCACAAGGCCCCAGTTTAAAAAACATAGAGTGGCAAGCTGGATAAAGAACCAAGATCCAATGGTATGATGTCTTCAAGATACTCATTTCACATGAACAACACACGTAGTCTCAAAATAAAGGGATGGAGGAAAATCTATCAAGCAAATGGAAAACAGAAAAAAAGCAGAGGTTGCGATCCTAGTTTCTGACGAAACTGACTTTAAACCAACAAAGATCAAAAAAGACAAAGAAGGGCATTACATAGTGGTAAAAGGTTCAATTCAACAAGAAGATCTAACTATCCTGAATATATATGCGCTCAACACAGGGGCACCTAGATTCATAAAGCAGGTTCTTAGAGACCTTCAAAGAGACTTAGATTCCCACACAATAATAGTGGGAGACTCTAAAACCCCGCTGACAATATTAGATTATTGAGAAGGAAAATTAACAAAGACATTCAGTACCTGAACTCAGCACTGGATCGAATGGACTTGATCGATACCTACAGAACTCTCCACCCCAAAACAACAGAATATACATTCTTCTCATTGCTACATGGCACTTACTCTAAAGTTGGTCACATAATTGGAAGTAAAATACTCCTCAGCAAATGCAGAAGAACTGAAATCATAACAAACACTCTCTTGGACCACAGTGCAATCAAATTCAAAATCAAAACTAAGAAATTCACTCAAAACCATATGATTTCATGGAAGTTGAATAACATGCTCCTGAATGACTTTTTTAATAAATAATGAAATTAAGGCAGAAATCAAGAAGTTATTTTAAACTAATGAGAACAAACATACCATGTACCAGAATCTCTGGGACACAGCTAAGGGAGTGTTAAGAGGAAAATTTATAGCACTAAATGACCACATCAAAAAGTTAGAAAGATCTCAAGTTAACCACCTAACATCACAACTAAAAGAACTAGAGAACAAAGAACAAACAAATCCCAGAGTTAGCAGAAGTCAAGAAATAACTCAAATCAGAGCTGTACTGAAGGAGATAGTGACATGAAAACCCATTTAAACAATCAATGAATCCAGGAGCTGTTTTTTTTTAATTAATAAAATAGATAAACCACTAGCTAGACTAATAAACAAGAAAAGAGAGAAGATTCAAATAAACACAGCCAGAAACAACAAGGGAGATATTGGCACCGACCCCACAGAAATACAAACTACCATCAGAGAATATTATGAACACCTCTATGCATATAAAATGGAAAATGTAGAAGAAATGGATAAATTCCTGGACACATACCCCTTCTAAGACTGAACCAGGAAGAAATTGAATCCCTGAATAGACCAATAATAAGTCGTGAAATTGTGGCAGTAAGAAATAGCCTACTGATCAAAAAAAGTTCAGGGCCACCAGATTCACAGCTCAATTCTGCCAGACATACAAAGAAGCGCTAGTATCATTCCTACTGAAGCTATTCCAAAAAATTGAGGAAGAGGGACTTCCTGATTCATTCTGGGAGGCCAACGTCATAGAATGATACCAAAACCTGGCAGACATACAAAAAAAATCAGAAAACTTTAGGCCAGTATCCTAAATGAACATCAATGCAAAAATCCTCAACAAAATACTGGCAAACCAAATCCAGTAGCACATCAAAAAGTTTATCCACCATGATCAAGCAGGCTTCATCCCTGGATGCAAAATTGGTTCAACGTACACAAATCAATAACTGTGATTCATCACACAAATGGAACCAAAGACAAAAACCACATGATTTTCTCAATAGAATGCAGAAAAGGGATTTTTATAAAATTCAACATTAATTCATGTTAAAAACTGTCCATAAACTAGGTATTGAAGGAACATACCTCAAAACAATAAGAGCCATGTATGACAGACCCACAGCCAACATCGTACCAAATGGGCAAAGGCTGGAAGCATTTTCTTTGAAAACTGGCAGAAGACAAGGATGCCCTCTCTTGCCACTCCTATTCAACATAGTATTGGAAGTTCTGACCAGGGCAATCAGGCTGGAGAAAAAAAATGAATGCCATCCAAATAGGAAGAGAGAAAGTCAAATTATCACTGTTCACAGATGACATGATTCTATATCTAGAAAACACCATAGTCTCAGCCCAAAAGTTTATAAGCTGATAAACAACTTCGGCAAAATCTCAGGATACAAAATCAAAAAGCAAAAATCACTAGCATTTCTATACACCAACAACAGTGAAGCTGAGAGCCAAATTAGGAAAAAATTCCCATTCACAATTACTACAAAAAGAATACATAGAAATACAGCTAACTAAGGAGGTGAAAGGTCTCTACAAAGAGAACCACAAACCACTGTTCAAATAAATCAGAAAGGACACAAACAAATGAAAAAATATTCCATGCTCATGGATCGGAAGAATCAACATCATTAAAATTGCTGTACTGCCCAAAGCAATTGATAGATTCAATGCTATTCTTATTAAACTACCATTTACATTCTTCACAGAACTAGAGAAAACTATTTTAAAATTCATATGGAACCAAAATAGAGCCTGAATAGCTAAGGCAATCCTAAGCAAAAAGAACAAAGCTGGAGGCATCATGCTACCTGACTTCAAAATATACTACAGGGCTCAGTAAACAAAACAGCATGGTACAGGTACAAAAACAGACATATAGAGCAGTGGGACAGAATAGAGAACCCAGAAATAAGACCACACACCTGCAACTACCTAGTCTTAGACAAACCTGAAAAAAACAAGCAATGGGGAAAGGATTCCCTATTCAATAAATGGTGCTGGGATAACTGGCTAGCCATATTGCAGAAGATTGAAACTGGATTCCTTCCTTACATCATATACAAAAATTAACTCAAGATTGATTAAAGACTTAAATGTAAAACCCAAAACTATAAAAATCCTGGAAGACAACTTAGGCAATACCATTCAAGTCATATGCACGGCAAAGATTTTATGACGAAGATACCAAAAGCAATTGCAACAAAAACAAAAATTGACAAATGGGATCTAATTAAACATAAGAGCTTCTGCACAGCAAAAGAAACTATCAACAGAGTAAACACACAACCTACAGAATGGGTGAAAATATTTGCAAACTATGCATGTGACAAAGGTCTAATATCCAGAGTCTATAAGGAACTTAAGCAAATTTACAAGAAAAAAACAAGCAACCCCATAAAAAAAAAAATGGGCAAAGGATATGATCAGACACATTTCAAAAGAAGACACACACGCAGCCAACAATCATGAAAAAAAGCTCACCAGCACTGATCATTAGAGAAATGCAAATCAAAACCATAATGAGGTACCATTTCACACCAGTCAGAATAGCTACCATTAAAAAGTTAAAAAATAAACCCAGATGTTGGTGAGGTTGTGTAGAAAAAGGAACACTCTACGCTGGAGAAATTCTGTATCTAGAAAACACCATCGTCTCAGCCCAAAAGTTTATAAGCTGATAAATAACTTCAGCAAAGTCTCAGGATACACAATCAAAGAGCAAAAATCACTCTTTGCTGGGAGTGTAAATTAGTTCAGCCATTGTGGAAAACAAAGACCTAAAGACAGAAATACTATTCGACCCAGCAATCCTATTGCTGGGTATATACCCAAAGGAATATAAATCATTCTGTTATAAAGACACATACACATGTATGTTCATTGCAGCACTATTCACAATAGCAAAGGCATGGAATCAACCTAAACGCCCATCAATGATAGAATGGATAAAGAAAATGTGGCACATATACACCATGGAATACTATGCAGCAATAAAAAGACACGATTATGTCATTTGCAGGGACATGGATGGAACTAGCGGCCATTATCCTTAGCAAATGAACACAGGAACAGAAAACCAAATACTGCATTTTCTCACTCCTAAGTGGGAACTGAATGATAAGAGCATAGGGACACATAGAGGACACAACGGGGCCTTTCAGAAGGTGAGGGTGGAGGAGGGAGAAGATCAGGAAAAATAACTAATGGGTACTAGGCTTGATACCTAGGTGATGAAATGGTCTGTACAACAAACCTCTGTGACACAAGTTTACCTATGTAACAGCATGCACTTGTACCCCTGAACTTAAAAGTTAAAAAAAAAAAAAGATCTAGTCTATGATCTTAGGGAATGACCTCTACTGTGTTGTTAGTACACAGACATGGAACTTACAGGACACAGCAGAGGAGATGGATGTGCAGGTAAGTGGGGAGATAGGTAAATGGATAGATGGATGGACGAATAGCTGGGTGGATGGGTAAGTGTATAGGTGGATGGATTAGTGAGTAGATAGATGAATGGATGGATAGATGGATGGATGGATGGATGGATGGATATCGGATGGACAATGGCAGGTGTTCTAGCAAGACACAAAAGGACTGAGGGATAGGCCACCCAAGGTTCCCTGGAAGAGGGAATATTTAAGAATCTGGTTATGAAGAATTCTGCAGCAGACAAGCCAGAGAGAAGGCCAGGGCAGGAGGTTGGGCGACTGTGGGACCAGGAACTTTACTCAGATAAGGAGGAGCCCGTGAAAACTACTCAAACAGGGACACGGTGCAGATATTGTATATGGCACCTTCACTTGGCTTCTCTGTGTAGGCTGGCTGGACAAAGAATGACTAGATTTGGTCAAATGCACAAATAATTTAAGGCAACAATCTCTGAAACAGGTATTGAGTAGGAATAGCAAAGGGTCTGTCTCCTGGCCCTGGCAATTTTACTTAGAATCTGCTGGGCTGGCTACTACTTTGTGCAGGGCTGCAGCTGCCCCATCAACGCCAACCAAGCTAGCCCCTCCTCCCTGCTGTACAAGGGGCATGGCAGCTTCTCCTGCCACTGGGAGTCAGCCAGACATGATGCAGGGCTGATCACAGACCTGCTAAGTATCAGGATTACCTGGGAGACCCGGGGTACTTATAAAACAAACAAACAAACAACAAAACAAAAACTCCCAGCTCTAGCCCAAAACAACTGAAGCCAAATCTATAGGGTTTGGCCTTAGAATCAGAATTTTTCATAGCTCTGCAGGTGATGGAGATATTTATACAGATTTAGGATACTTGGTGAGGTGAGAAAGAGCAGCGATTTGGATTCAGACCCAGGGACAATCCCAGGACCCTTCCTTTTGAGCTGTGCAGCCCTGGGAAAATCATTTCACCTCTCTGAGTCTCAGTGTTCCCTATAAAGTAGTCACTATAAACTCTCCCCAGAAGGGATGTCAGAAGCTGCCAGCACAGTGCCTGGCACATAATAGGTGCTCAATAGGAAAAAATTAAACCCATGGGTGCCTGGGGCCCTGATTGCCCTTACCTGTGTTACACACACACAGCCTATCATTGCTAATTAAGTCTCCCCAAGAAGAAATGTCTGGAAGTAACTTTGGGGGAAAACAGGGAAGTCCCCAGGAAGGGACTGGTGCAGCAGATTCAAAAAACAAAAGTTAAGATTTGGCCTAGACCTTTCCTCGACTGTGACACCACCCCAGATAGCTGGGCCCTTAGTGGGGCAGAGAGTAATGACCCTGGGGTCTTGTGTCCCATTTAGGGATTCTTCCTCCCTCCATCCAACCCGCAGACACACTCCTTTTTTTGTTTAAGGCAAGCCAGATCTAGCACCCAGGAGAGCTGCTGGCATTCAGCAGCCTTAACACCAGGGCCCAGAGGTCTACTGGCTATGGGGTGATAGTTTTTGATGACCTGAATCACTGCCCTGAGATAAAGTTAGGAGGTAGGGATGACAAGATTTGATCATTGACTGGGTATGAAGAGATATGAGGGAGTCAAAGGAGAGTCCTGGTTTCTGGTCTAAACAAGAGGTGAACCAAAAATGGGCAAAGAGGGAGGAATGGTTCCTTTCACTGGGATGGGCCATACAGTAGGTGGAAGGTTTGTAGCAGGGGGAGATCATACATTTATTGGGCAGGTAGAAGTTACATTGGGATTAATTTTAGCTCCTGGTAACAGACCCAACACACAGGGGTATTCTGTTTTGTTTGTTTTTCTGCTCTCATAAAAGAAGTCCAGATAAGAATTCATGGCAGGTCTTGAGGCTCTACTAAATTATCAAGGATCCAGACTGCTCCCGTCTTTTTGCTCCTCTACATGTGACTGTCACCCTTAAAAATCTTCTTGTGATCCAAGATGACAATGGAGTCAGGCATTACACCTCATTCCAGACAGTGAAAAGGAGAAAGGGGTAGAGAGAGAAGGATGTGACTCCAAGTTAACTGAACTTCTTTGAAGGAGCCTAGAAGTCCCGCATGACACTTTCACTTCTCAATGGCTAGAACTAAGTCACATGGCCGCAACCACTTGCAAGGAAGGCTGGGAAATACCTTTATTGTGGACAGCCATGTGCCTATATCTAGAAATATCAGGAATCCGTTTCCAGGTAAAAGGGGAGGATAACTGCAGGAAGGCAACCAGCAGTGTCTGCTATAACCTGAGGGGAGCAAAGATCACCTGGTGACCATCAAGCAGGCTACCCAGAGACAAAACACATTATCTGAGGAATTCAGAAGTAATTAGATCTTCCTATTATCTAAAGCAGGCATCTGTTCCAGGTTTCTTTCCCAAAATCTTGTAAGTAACTAGAATTTCTGTACATCTCTGGAATTCATGCATATAGAAACCCATTGTGCAACCCATGCTGATATTAAGGCATCAAAATGTCTACAAATATAATCATTTATGACCTACATGACTTATGTTTCATTATGTGGATTCCTTTGGGCTTTTAGGTCCAGAGTTGTGTTGATGAAAAAGCCAAACTTTGTGAAATATCTGAAGAGATTTATTCTGATCCAAATGTGAGGACCATGACCTGTGACACAGCATCAGGAGGTCCTGAGAACATGTGCCCAAGGTGGATGGGTTACAGCTTGATTTTATATGTTTTAGGGAGACATAAGACATCAATCAATATAAGTAAGGTACGCATTTGTTCAGTCCTGAAAGGGGAAAATTCAAAATGGGTGAGGGGGTGATTCTCTGATTGGCAATTGATTGAAAGAATCAAGTTTTTATCTAAAGACCTGGAATCAATAGAAAGGAGAATTGGGGCTAGAATAAGGGCTTGTAGAGACCAAGGTTCTTATTATGCAGATGAAGTCTCACAGGTGGCCACTCTTAGAGGCAATAGATGGCAAATGTTTTCTATTCAGACGTTTAAAAACGTGCTAGACTCTCAGCTAATCTCTTTAGGATCAGAAAAAGACCTGGAAAGGGAAAGATTCTCTACAGAATATAAATTTCTCCCTTTGCAGGGCCATTTAAAAGTATCTCAAAGAAATATATCTTTGGGTAAAATATTTTTATTTCTTTCAGGGCTTGCTATCTGTCATGTGATATGCTATACTAGAGTCAGATTGGAATTTGGTAACTTACTGCTATAAAGAGTCTGTTTTCTCACTCTTAAGATCTCTGTTTTCAGGCCGGGCGCTGTGGCACACACCTGTAATCCCAGCACTTTGGGAGGCCAAGGTGGGCGGATCACGAGGTCAGGAGATCGAGACCATCCTGGCTAACACGGCGAAACCCCATCTCTACTAAAAATACAAAAAGAATTAGCCGGGCGTTGTGGCGGGCACCTGTGGTCCCAGCTACTCGGGAGGCTGAGGCAAGAGAATGGCGTGAACCCGGGAGGTGGAGCTTGCAGTGAGCCAAGATGGCGCCACTGCGCTCCAGCCTGGGCCACAGAGCGAGACTCCGCCAAAAAAAAAAAAAAAAAAAAAAAAAAAAAACTCCTTTTTCATGTTGATGATGGTCAGTTGTGCCTGAGTTCCAAAGGGAGGAGAGCATAATGAGCCATGTCTGACCTCCCCACCTTCCCATCATGGTTTAAACTAGTCTTTCAGGTTTCCCAGGACTCCCCTTAGCTAAGAGGAGGGGTCTATTCCTTGGTTGCGAGGTTTTGAATTTTATTTTTGGTTTACAGTTGTCTCTAGTGATCAACTCCTGTCCCTCCTGGTAGAGAGGAGAGGTGGGACACGTTTACAAATTTATTTCCTACTTTGAGGTAAATAGAGGGCAGAGGTCTTTCCACGTGTCTGTTTCTTGTCAATTGTCTTCAGCAGGGTGAGGGACAGGTGTGGTGATAATGAAGGAGGGAGGGACTGTTCCGAGAGTGTGACGTGTGGATGTGAGATGCTGCTGGTGGAGTGGGGCTCTGTAATGGGGAGGTCTGCAGTGTGGCTGTGGGTGGGAGTGGCTGAGGCAGAAGAGAAATGAAGGCCCTGGCTGTCTGCGGCCCCAGAGGCTAGGATATTGGATAGGTCAGCCTCTGGGCACTGGAGACTCCAGGGTGAGGACAGGACCTGCAGTGAGGAGGGAGGCGGTGAGAAGGAAGTGTCCAGGAGGGTAGGATGTGTCAGCACTGAACAGGAATGAGGGTGACAGGGTTATATTGAAGCTGCTGTTAAAGTGAACTAAATATGGTGGCCTGAGAAGGACTCTGTACTTCTATAGTTAAGTCCTTGCAGACGAACTGCAGCCGAATTTAATAGGTAGACAAGATTGAAAACCTAACTTAGGAGTATGTGCCTGTAACAATAGCTAAGTCTTGGCCAATTCCGTCAGCCACACTTCAACCATTTGAGCCATATGAACAGTCATTGCTGAGTGTTCATACTCTATTCAAATACGGAAAATGCCGAGCTGTAACCATTCCAGCTGTTCGGTACCTCATTTCTGGTTTCTGTGTGTCATTTCCCTTTTTTTGTCTATAAATCTTCTTCCACCATGTGGCTGCGCTGGAGTCTCTGTGAATCTGTTGTGATGCTGGGGACTGCCTGATTCGCAAATCATTCATTGCTCAATTAAACTCCTTTAAATTTAATTCAGCTGAAGTTTTTCTTTTATCATCACCTTTGCAAAGTTATAACTGAGACAATTATTACAGTGAAAGAGATCTGGCCTAACTTACTCCATCTTGCTTCTACCCACCAAACTGTCCTTGTTCATTCCCGGGTGTAGGCCAAACTAAGTCCTGGGAAGAACTTACTTAGTTTATGGTTTAGATCTGAAACAAAGACAGTAACAGCCCTTTCCCAAAACAAATTTTCTTCCTGCCTGGAGACTAGACTGCCTTTACAGGACTAACAAGTTAGCCACAAGATTAGAAATTATGGTTTAGGAGTCATGCAGCCGGAGGCTGCAAGATTGTAAACCTCCCCAAATGGCTACTGTTGTAAAACCTAAGATCACTGCTTAAGAGATTTTGCAAACCCTGCACTGGATGGATCAGCTGGCACCACCCAGACTGATAAACTGGCTCATCTGGTCTTGTGGCCCCCACTCAGAAACTGGCTCAGCGCAAGAGGACAGCTTCGACTCCCTATGATTTCATCTCCAACCTGACCAACCAGAACTCCTGATTCACTGGCCCCCTACCCACCAAATTATCCTTAAAAACTCTGATCCCCAAATTATCGAGGAGACTGATTCGAGTAATAATAAAACTCCGGTATCCACACAGGTGGCTTTGCATGAATTACTCTTTCACTGTTGCATTTCGCCTGTCTTGATAAATTGGCTCTGTCTAGGCAGTGGGCAAGGTGAACCCATTTGGCAGTTACAAATTAGCAGAAGCCCCCAAAGAGAGGGGAATTTTATGCCAGGTGGTGGGGAAGTGGCATGGGAGTAGGTACAGCTGAGGTATAAGGCATGAAGGAGGAGTCACTGCATTGAAGGAATGTGCAGGTAGCAGTGTCCTGGGGGCCAGACAGTGAAGGCAGGTGCTGAATGAGGCTTTCATTGTGAGGATTAAGAATGAAGGGAGTTTGCCGGGCGCGGTGGCTCAAGCCTGTAATCCCAGCACTTTGGGAGGCCGAGATGGGCGGATCACAAGGTCAGGAGATCGAGACCATCCTGGCTAACACGGTGAAACCCCGTCTCTACTAAAAACTACAAAAAAAAAAAAAAAAAAAAAAAAAAAAAACTAGCCGGGCGAGGTGGCGGGCGCCTGCAGTCCCAGCTGCTTGGGAGGCTGAGGCAGGAGAATGGCGTAAACCCGGGAGGCAGAGCTTGCAGTGAGCTGAGCTGAGATCCGGCCACTGCACTCTAGCCTGGGCAACAGAGCGAGACTCCGTCTCAAAAAAAAAAAGAAAAGAAAAGAAAAAAAAGAATGAAGGGAGTTTTTTTCCTATAAAACAAGGGTTACAGAGGCCTCTGTGGGAGGAGCTGGCTCCTTATCAATGAAGTATGAGGAACTGACTGCTTAGCAGAATGAGCACTGGCACCCTTGATGCCAGTGCTCTACACTCCCCCAAGCTAGACCTAATGAATGCATTGTTGCACTCTTCCCTGGTGAGCCCTGCAGGGGCCCCTCAAGCCTCAACAATTTCCTGGGACATCACCACCAACGGACTAGATCAGGGTTTGGCAAATTACAATCCACAGGCCAAATCCAACCCACTGCTTGTTTTTGTAAAAAAAGAGAAAAAAAACTTTCATTGGAACATTTATTTATTTATTGTCTATGACTGCTTTCATGCTACAAGGGCACAGCTGAGCAGTTGTGAGAGATGATGCAGCCTGAAACTCTAAAATATCTATTACCGCTCACTCCCACAGCCACGCTACAGATGTCCCCATAACTCAGCCTCTTAAGAAAAATTTTGCCCTATTAAAGTCTATATGAAAGATTAAACACATTGCTCTCCTGGATTAGAGTAATACTCTGCTCAGGGATAAATGCATTTAGAAATTTTTAAGTGTCTTTTAATGCTGAAAACGTATGATGCAATAAATGGCAAAAAGTGAACCAATCTTCAGTGTACAGCCAATGAATTTTTACATATAAATATGTTCATGTAGCCAACACCTAAATCATGATAAAGTATATTTCCAGTCCCCTCAAGGTTGCTTTCCACCTGATCCCAGGCAATAGTCCCACTCTTTGCCCACCTGACCTCTAACCTCTGACCTTTAACATCATTAGTTTTGCCACCTCTTTAACTTCATGTGAAGGGAATGATAGCATATGTAGCCTTTTGTTTCTGATATCTTTCTTTCATCTTATGTCCACAAGATTCATCCATGTTGTTGCACACACCTGTATTTTATTCCTTTTTATTGCTGTGTAGTATTCCATTGTACAGATAGCCACAGTTTGGGGGTTTTCTAATCCATTTTCCTCCTGATGGACGTTTGGGGCTATAATGGAAAAGGTTGTGATCAACATTCTTATGTATGTCTTTTGCCAGATGTATGCATTTATCTCTGTTAAGCATATACTTAGAAATTGAATTTCTAGATCATGGAGTAGGTGTTTATTTTAGTAAATACTACCAAATAGTTTTCTAAAATTGTACCAATTTACATTTCATTTGCAAATACATTTAAATGGCAGGCAAACATTAGCTACTTGAGTGATATCTCCTAAAACTGAGCTCTTCTATATTATTGTGCAGACAAAGGAAATGCCAGAACCAACAGATGTGGAAATCACAGCAAGAAGTGATCATACCAACCTGGTATGAATGTAAGTCAGCTGGATGTCATTAGTACCATATAAAATGAATAGTGCCTCCCTTGGCTCCCAGAACCTGGAGAATCTGGACCTCAGCTGGGCTGTGTTTCTTGGGCCACTCAGAATGTCATCTGTCAGGGTTTGGCTCCAACTAACCATACTCACCGGAGACTGGTGTACCCCTTGCCCCAGAAGGAGTATGTTCACAGCAGTGGGATCCTGATCTGATGCCAGGAAGGCTCCTGATCATTCTCAAATAACGACTTCCTGGTACCTATGTGCTGAGAAGGTAAGGTTTTAACCCTTCAGCTGCTTAAGAAGCAGGGACCCTGAAAAGAATCTCCCACCCCATGGCTGAAGTCCCTCCATAGTGGCAGGATTGAGGACCCTCTATCCAGAGTCACTCCTCCTTGGATAGTAATATTGTCTCTCTGAACCCCAGGTTTTCTCTACCGCTCACCTTCCACTGCATACTCCTTATTTATTTTATTTTATTTTATTTTATTTTATTTTATTTTATTTTATTTTATTTTTGAGACAGAGTCTAGATCTGTCACCCAGGCTGGAGTGCAGTGGCCCGATCTCAGCTCACTGTATCCTCTGCCTCCTGGGTTCAAGCGATTCTCCTGCCTCAGCCTCCCTAGCAGCTGAGGTTACAGGCACATGCCACCTCGCCCAGCTAATTTTGGTATTTTTGGTAGATATGGGTTTCCCTATGTTGGCCACGCTAGTCTCTAACTCCTGACCTCAAGTGATCTCCCCACCTTGGCCTCCCAAAGTGCTGGGATCACAGGCATAAGCCACCGCACCCTGCCTCCATTGCACACTTCTTGAGATGGGTTATGTCCCTGAATTAGCTGCAGTCTCTCTGTGCTACCCCAGCTAGCCCAGGAGGCATCCTTTGTGTATTTCATTCATCATATCTTAGAGCTCTGGGGACCTTAATGTTGTAGTTGCTGTAAGAATTTGATTTGGGGCCGGGCACGGTGGCTCAAGCCTGTAATCCCAGCACTTTGGGAGGCCGAGATGGGTGGATCACGAGGTCAGGAGATCGAGACCATCCTGGCTAACATGGTGAAACCCCGTCTCTACTAAAAAATACAAAAAACTAGCCGGGCAAGGTGGCGGGCGCCTGTAGTCCCAGCTACTCGGGAGGCTGAGGCAGGAGAATGGCGTGAACCCGGGAGGCAGAGCTTGCAGTGAGCTGAGATCCGGCCACTGCACTCCAGCCTGGGTGACAGAGTGAGACTCTGTCTCAAAAAAAAAAAAAAAAAAAAAAAGAATTTGGGACAGGTTGAGTTTCTATCCCTAGTCTGCTCAGGCTGCTATAACAGTTTACTGTGCACTGGGTGGCTTATAAACAATGAGCATTTATTTTTCACAGTTCTGGAGACTGGGAAGCCCAAGATCAAGGTGCCAGCATATTCAGTGTCTGGTGAGGGCCTGCTTTCTGGTTCATAGACAGTGTCCTTTCATGTGTCCTCACATGGTGGAAGGAGAGCTCTCTGGTCTCTGTAGTTCCTCATAAGGACACTAATCCCATTCATGAGTATTCCACCCTCATGACCTCCTAATACCATCTCATTAGGGATTAGGTTTCCACATTTAAATCTTGGGTGGGGGGCACAAATATTCAGCTCATAGTAATTCCTTTTAGGACACCTGAGTCTAACAGGAAAATAGAGGCACAAGTCAAGAGCTTAGGAGATCTGGTTGGCCCAGGATTTAGATTTGTTAAAATCTAAAAGCTTAAGTTGAAGGATTAACTCAGGTTACATAAAGCAGATGGCTGAAAGTTTAACCTTGAGGAACACTCCAAAATTTTAGAGCAGAAGGGGTAGAGGACCTAGAAAGAACCATATTTTTGAAAATAAGAGCACATCCATCACTCCTGCCATATATAGTAATTATTCAACACATTTGAATGTTTCAGAAGGCTTTGGACTATTAGTACTGGCACCTTAAAGAGCTTCCCATGAATTAAGTGCCAGAAGGACTTTGGACCAGATTCCAAGATCTCTGATTGTCATCCCTCATCATGTCCATCTCAGACGCAAAGGCACACACTGTGGGATAGGAGTGCTTTGAGGGAGTCTTTTGGATTCTACTCAAGAATGGAAAGCAAAGTTTAACTGCATATCCCTTAGCAAGACTTAAATAGGTGATTGCATAAATGAGAGTTCAAGGGTAGTGGTGGAGTTGTGCTATGGGGAAGGAACCAAACTTTGTGTGCAGAACAAAGATTAGACTGTATATGAGACAAAATAACATCTCTGCCTTGTCTTCAGTTTCCTATTGCAGTGTCTGGCCATGTTTGGTGATCAATAAATATGTGTGAAGTGCAGGGATGAACAAATGAATAAATGAATGGATAGATGATGAGTAGATGGAGGCATAGATGGATGGAGTGTGAGTGAAGTGTGGGTGGATGAATGAATCGATGATGGATAAGTAGATGGACGTATAGATGGATGGAGTATGAGTGAAGTATGGATGAATGAATGAATGGATGATGGATAAGTAGATGGATGTATAGATGGATGGAGGATGGGTGAGGGATGGATGGATGGATGAATGAATGAATGAATGAATGAGTGAATGAAAGAAAAGATGGATGCATGGGCAGTGGATAGATGATGAGTGGATGGATAAGTAGATGAATGGATGGATGAGGGAATGGATGGAGGGCAGAATGAGATTTTATTCACCTGTCTTCCAATACGGTTGCTGCCCTCCCCTCTTCTATGGCCCAAGGCAGCAGGACCCACTAAGAAATTATAGCAGCCTTTTACTTAATCTCTTGAAATTCAGGGACAGGGCTGAAAGACAAATTTCTCTTTCAGCACTGAGGTTTATGTTTATGTAACAAAATTACAGATATGAAACTGTGTATCTATATAATGTTACAGGAAAAAGTTAAATTGAAGGATTAATAATGTATGTAAATATATAAAATTTCTAATATGTATTTATATGGCCTCTAAAAGAACACAATAAAGAGAGTACTACTCAAAGAAAAAACACATCATCTTAATGGCATTTGCAATATTTTGGATTCGTAATAATGGGCCCTATATAATTAATTCATGAGAAATATTTTCAGGGTCTTCCTTCTTTGACATTTCAAAGAGATGCCTTCAGAGGGCCTCGAGCTTAAAAAAGAAAAAAGGAAAGAAAAGAGAAGATTTTCAAAATCTTACAAAGAGATGCCTGTAAAAAAAATCGCTGTACATTCATTTGCCTTTGCTGCAAATAACATGCACCTGGAAAGCACCATTTTTCACCTGCTTCATCCCACACACAAACCCAAAAGCCTTTCTGACATTACAACCCAGGGTCCCCACAGCATGACTGGAGTGATTCATCAATTGTCCTGCTCTATTCTAATGGCTCCTAGTGTGGAAATAGGACCCAGGGGTCCAGCCACACAGACCAGCATTTTAAACTAGGGGAGTGCACAGCTGGGGAGGAATTCCTGTACCTGCCCCATCCACCCTACAGGGTTTCTGAGAGAACCCCTGGAGGAAAATGGATCAGAAGGCTCTTTGTCACTTTCCAGGCCCTGAGTAGCAATTCATGTCAAGGCTATTAGAGGAGGATCGTCCTTTCAGAAAGACTCTGACACAGGCTGGGTCACATCACTCAGCTGTTCAGAAGGCTCTGGAGCCCCCTGTCACATGGCAAATATAATCAAAGCCCTCCCCACAATCTGCAGGGCCATTTATGGTCTGGCCCCACTAACTTTCTGAGCTCGTCTCTTACAACACTCCCTCTACCAACTGGAATTTGACCTACCAAGCTCTATCCTCACCCCTTCCTTACTCCAGGACCTTTGGACTTGCTCTTCCCTCTGCCTGGAACACTCTTCCCTCAGATGTGCCCACTTTTTCAGCTCTCTGCCCAAACACTTCCTCATCACACTGAATCTTCCTCACCAACCCTATCTGAAATACCACCCACTCCCTACTCTGTCCTCTCACCCTAATTGCTTTTTCTTCATAGCAATAATGTATTAATTTACTTATTGTCTGAATCCTAAAATAGGATGAAACATCCATTAAGGCAGAGACATTGTCTATCTTACTCATTGGTGTATTCATGGCACTTACAACATCAGTAGGTACTTGTATTAGTTATCTATTGCTGTGTAACCAATAATCACTAAGGTGTTAACTTAAAACAACCCATGTTTACTATCTTAAAGTTTCTGTGGGTCAATAATCTGAGCATGGATTAGCGAGTCTCCTAGTAGACTTTCTCATGAGGCTGCAATCAAGGTGTTGGCCAGGACTGGAGTCTCATCTGAACACCTGATTGGGGAAGATCCTACTTCCAAGCCCATGTGGTTCTTGGCAGGATTCGGTTCCTTGTGAGTTGCTGGACTGAGAGTCTCAGTTCTTGCTGGCTGTGGCCAGAGCCCACCCTCAGTTGATTTCCAGGGTGTTTTCTCCATAGAATAGCTCACCATATGGCATCTTGCTTCATCAAAGCCAGTAAAGGACAAAGTCTGCCAACAAGACAGAAGTTATTTCTTATGTAACAAAATCATGAAAGTATTGTTTCATTGCCTTGCTATATTCTATTGTTAGAAGCAGGTCGCAGGGCCTGCCCACACTCAAGTGGAGGGGATTACATAGGGTGTGAATGCCAAGAGGTAGGGACTGTTGGGAGTCATTTTAGAGTCTGTCCACCATGGTGCTCAGTAAATACTTGCAAATGTTAAATCCAATGTTGAAAACTGATGCTGGGGTAGAAGAACTGTGAGAATCAAGATTTTTGCAATTCATCTCTTACACAACGTAGAACTTCTGTGAAATTTACTTTGTTCTTTTCTCAACTTCCCTCTGATGCTTTGTGGCTAGCTAGTTCATGTGCCTGCACAGGCTGCCCCAAGTTTTAGGGATTCAACCAAGAGAGATGACCCACACACAATCCTGGTCCTCCAAGACTCTGCAACCCAAAGATCACATTCGGAGCTTATTCCTTACCCACTAGGATCTCCAGAATTGGAAAGTTGCAGCTTTCCTTATTCAACGCTGGAAATGGTATTCTTATTGAATGGGCATTTTGCATTGATGAGGTCTTGTTGCTAGCCAGGTTAATAATGCATCCAAAGGAAAAAAAAGAAAAAAACACTGTGCAGTCGGGTGGATCTTATTAATATGGTTCAATTTTAAAAGGGCTATTACTTCAGAGTCATAATGTCTGGGATGCTGTTAAAGAATCCTTTCTTTTTTTTTTTTAATGAGTCACCATGACAACAGAGAGACACCCCATCCCCCGGCCTGGATCAATTACAGATTTGTCTGTGTAGCGGATTAGAATGCCTTCAACTTACTGGGGAATTCTTCTTTGCTGCATTTGGCAAAAGCCCTGGATTCTTGTCCAGAGTACGCAGGAGTCCCAATCCATCAATATTCACTGATGAAGCATCACTGTTCATTAACAGGAACTCGGTCAGCAGACATTTATTGATCACCAGGCATGTGAAGGCTCTCTGGGGCATTCAGGGACATGGCCATCTGAGAAGCTGACAGGCCCACTGTGGTGACAGTCACAGCTACTCAAGGCAGTAGGAGCCACATAGGGCTGACCTGCACAGGGGACCTGAGACCTGCACAAAGGTCCCTGGTGAAGAACCATGACATCATGCCATGCAGCCTTCACGTTTCTGATTGGCTGAGGAGGGCTGGACTGATGGGACCAAGACCACATGGAGAAAAATGACCCTGGGCCTTAATTTTATTCAAACCTGACGAACAAATTTCTGGGTCATGTTGGTCATGTCACTTAACCTCTTTGGCCTTTACTTTTATCCCTTACATGAAATGGGATCCTGATGAACTCCTGGGATAACAGGGAACATCACAGGGAACATCACAGAAGAAAACAGAAGAGTGGGCTGGGTAAGGACAATGCTTCATTATCAGTGCAAGGAATAAGGACAGGTGGACCTCAAGGTGGCCGCTGGGATGGGCAGAGGGGAGGAGGTAGAAGGGCCTTGCCAGCCTGGAGGGGCAAAGAAGTTTGAGCAGGAAGCCCCAGATGAGCAGGGGCCATGCTAAGAGGAGCTTCCACAGTGGTTCCCAGCCCTGCTTTTTGTGGCTGCTCACCCATCAGGAGAAGCACACACAGTGAACCTCAATCTGGTGAGCAGAGAGTGCCCCCTGCGAGCTGGGTCATGAGCCACCCAGCCCAGGCATCTCCACCACATGGGAGTCCATCGCCCTGTACCTCCCAGCTGCCACCCAAAGCACAAGTGGGTTGCTGGTTTCAAGGGATGAGGTGGGATAGGAATTGTGAGTTACTGAAGTGGGCAAGACCATTGCCTCCAAACCCTTCCTCAACCTCATTCCTGTCTGTCTGTCATCCTTCCGGTCATCCCCATTGCTCCTCCCTTCCCCAGACTCCTATTCTACCATCACATCCATCCCAGCTTCCTAGCCACCCAGATGCCCTAACGCTTCCTTGCCATTGCTAAGAAGAAAGGCAGCCCTGTTGGCATTGCCTGTTATTCTGTGTATGATGCTGAGTGCTTGTTTTGTGGAGGGCAATGGTTCCCAAACTTGGCTGGCCCTCAGGGCCATCCCCAGACCTCCTGAACAGGCCAACAACTTCAGCAGGATAAATCAACCAGGGGCCCAGGCCACAAATCTTAGGAGGCCATTGCTTCAGGGTCTTGCAAGGGCAGGTTCTGCTCCTGAGAACAGGGGCTCCTTGAACTTTTCACCCTAGGCTCCTCTCTTACTCCACCTTTGTCTCAGCCCAGCTCCTGAGAACAAATCTCTGTGTGTGTGCTTGGAATCTGTATTTCAACGAGTGCCCAAGTCCAGTGCCCGGGCCAGGGTTTTGTACCCACTGCCCTGTATGAGCACTGGTGGGGCCTGTCCAAGCTCTCCTGGATATTTGGAATAAGGAGAGAGAATAGGGTTTCCAAGAAGTAGTTCCCCCACTTTTGGGACGTGGTAGAGGGGACACATCCTTTGCCTTCTTCAACCTCGACATGAAGCCCTGGAGTTGATGGTTTGATGGATGCCAGAACCTTAAGGCAGCTGACACCTGCGAGGCTCAGCATTCCATCTCCCTGGAGAAGAAGGCTGCCTTCCCCCTCTGCCATCCTCTTGCCCACCCCAGGCCACCTGGCCCAGGGAATAGAGCAGCCCCAGATACTGTGGTCCTTCTCCAGTCTGCCTATGTTGAAACCTGGGGTAAGAATCAAACACTGTATCTCTGTAGGGTAGAGTCTCTCCTCTTGTCCATAATTCTGTATGAGGTGACCAAGGAGGGGCCTCCAGGAACCCCCACAGGCTGACTTTGCCCAAGGCCAAGCAGCAGGTCCCACCTCTCTGCCCCCTACTAGGCTCTGGTGGAAGATCCCAGGGGAACCAGGTGCTGGGAATCCCTTATTTGCACTTGGCAAGGAGCCCAGAGAACTTGGCTCTCTGATTTGTTGGCGAAGGAAACAGGATCAAGGCTGAGGGTCTTTATACCCCAAATCCTCCCTAAGGGTCCCTTTCTAAGCAGATGAAGTCTCTCTTTCCACAGAGAGAGGACAACACTGGCACACACTTAAAAAAATTATCTGCTTGGCCAGGCTTCAGCCAGGCTTCTGAACCTTCTCCTAAGCACATCTGTGTGCTTCCTTGTCCACTCTTGATATCCGGTCTTTCTCAATATCTGACCAGCCTTGATATCTGATGGGTTCGTCATCCTCCACCATCCCTCAGGTGATGTCTAGTCACCCTGGCCTGATTTCAGAAAGAATCCTGTTAGGTCAGATGAGCCATAATTTATCTTGCCCCTCGTGTTTCCTCTTAGCAATTTTACATCCACTGACCCCCAACCTGCTCCTTGGCTATACATTCCCACTTGCCTGTCTGAGTTTGGTCCAATCTCTTTCCCCCACTGCAAAACCCCATTGCAGTGGTCCCTAAACCTGTTGTGATGGTCCCAAATAAAGTCTCCTGACCATGCTTTAACAAGTATCCCTGAAAAATTTTTTCTTTAACAACACCATAGCCTAGGAGAAGAACATGGTGCTTCTCACTTTCATTCAAAAGGACTGGTAACTTGGATCCTTTAAAGTCAAAAGTGAGTTTTGACTGGACACAGGGTGGCTAATTTGTGAGGAGCTGGGAGCCTGAAAGGGGCTGAGACATTCACCAAGGTCCAGACATGACACTGCACCTCACCTAGGCCAGGAGCCAGCATAGTTAGGAAGGATGTTGAGATCATCCATCCTCCCCAACTTTCTTGGGCCCAACAGGGGCTTCTACCAGGAGGAGTGAGAGTTAATGGAGGAACCCAAGTGTGTTGGATGGAAGGGGGATGAGATTGAGAAGGGAGGCAAGAGTCAGGCAAACAGAGGTCAAACCTGGCTCCACCCAGAGAGCCGTGTGATGCTAGGCAGGCTGTTGAACCCTTTGAGCATCATTCTTCTCACCTGTAAAATGGAGTTAATATTCCCAACAACCACTGGAGCTTGAATGAGATGGTGTGTGTGAAGATGTTTAGCAAAGGGTCTGGTGCACAGGAGGTGCTCAATAAAGGGAAATTGTTTTTATGGGTCATTTAGAATTCTTGAGGAAGCCCTTCTCGTGAGAGAGGAGCACACACAGACGTGCTTTGCTTTTGAGCTTCAGTTGAGAGTCATGGCCTTCAGAATATGGAAGTAGAGTCCATCTGCAAACTGTCTTCTGCCTGAGAGGCCAGGCTGTGCAAAAACCCTGAAGGGCCCAGGACATGGCTCTGCCCCATCTGCCCCTGCCAGAACCATGGAGGGAAGAAAAACCAGGCTGACTTCTGCTCATTCAATGGACCTTCACCTCTGGGAAACCTTCCCTCTTCTCCAGGCCAGGTTAGGCCCCCTGCTCAACCCCTACCACTGACTCAATATTGTAGTCTGATGCTTGTTTGATCATATGTCTTATTAAACAGGCTTTTGGGGCTGTCAAATACCTGTCAAGATACCCAGCACAGTGCTGAGCATGCCTTAAACACTCAATAAATGAATGAATGGGGATTGGAGACCTCTTGAAAACACACTTCATTCTTTGTCCATCCTGCCACACTGCCATTATGCTGGCCTCTCACCCTTCCAAAAGGACTTAGGTTGATCCTGCCTTTGTTTCTCTGGGATAATGGCAGATCACCCCAGTTGTCCCAGGCCTACCTCCTACCCTGCCCCAGCCTATGGCTCAATTCAAGCTCTCTGTTTTAGGATATTTTGAAACCCAGGTAGGATCCAAGGTAGTGGGGATGGGGTGTTGGAGCCAGGTATGATGGGAGGGAGAAAAGGTCAGAGGATGAGGGAGTTAGGACTCCTTAGCTCTTTGCTCCCTGTGAGGTGTGTGAAAATATGTTGGTGCTCGGGAATTGAAGGAGCAGCTAGCTCTAGTATTAGCTAGCTAGACCTAACGTTGCTTTAGTTTCTTGAGTGGAAGGGATCTTTTAACCCCCACTAAAGGCAGATGAACAGGTCTCTGACATCCAGGATTACACAGAGCTGGGAATTGTTAGTGCTCCCACCAGCCATAGTGGGGAAACCTTGTAATGCATGGGAACTTAAATAAAGTACTCTAAAGGGTATTATTCTAGTAATGGGGAAAAACCAGGTATAGACTAAAGGCTGGTCTGATCCCACATAACAAAATGTAAAAGTAAATATTCAAACAGAGCAAATTATTTCTAAGTAACTTATGTGTCCTAGAACAAAGTTCAAAAATATTTGTTAAAAAAACAAGAATATTCGGTACCCACAAAAATATAATTTACAATGTCTGGCATTGAACAAAACTTACCAGGCATGTAAAGAAGCAAGGAACTACATCCCATGATAAGGGGAAAAAAATCAAAATCAACCCAGAAATTATACATTAAATAAACAGGCACATTTAAAAAATCACAACTCTACTATATATGATCAATAAAGTAGAGGAAAATATGAGCATGTTAAATAGAGACATGAAAAATACTTTTTAAGTTTTTTTCTTTTTATTCTTTACGAAGGTCTTGCCCTTTGTCAGGCTGGCATACATGGCTCTCTGCAGCCTTGACCTCCTGAGCTCAAATGATCCTCCCATTTCGTCTTCCGAAGTAGCTAAGACTACATGTACGTGTCACCACATCTGGCTAACTTTTAAATATTTTGTAGAGACAGAGCCTCCTTCTGTTGCACAGGCTGGTTGTTGAACTCCTGGGCTCAAGTGATACTCCTACCTTGGCCTTTCAAAGCACTGGGATTACAGGTGTGTGCCACCACACCCAGCGAAAAATACTTTTTAAGTAAAGTTTCAATCAAATGTCTAGATATAAAAAATAAAATATCGGAGACAAAAAAATACACTGGATGAGACTAACAACAGATTAGACATGGCAGAAAATAAAAGATTGGTGAACTTGAAGATGTAGAAATAGAAACTAAAACAAAACACAGAGAAAAAAAGATGGAAAAAATGAAGAGTATCAGTGAGCTGTGTTACAATTTCAAGCAGTCTAATATGTGTGTAATTGGAGTCCTCAAAAGACAGTAGTGGACAGAAAAATATTTCAGAAAATAATGGCAGAAATTGTTATAAATTTGGTGAAAACTTCATATATAAAGTAAATTAGACCAATATGAATCATAATCTAATTGCTTAAAACCAGTGATAAAGAGAAAATTATAAAAAGCAAGCAGGGGGAGGAGGAAGAGGCATTACATAAAGAGAAAGAAATATAAGAGTGACAATGGACTTCTTGTCAGAAACAATGCAAATAGGAAGACAGTGGAAGAACATCTTTAAAGTACAGTCATGTGCTCCATAACAGATGCTGCAGTCAATGATTGATTGCATATATGACAGTGGTCCCATAAGACTATAATAGGGCTGAAAAAGCCCTATTAGCTAGTGATGTTGTAGTCATTGTAACATCATAGCACAATTGCTTAATCTTTTAAATAAAAATTCTATAAAACCTTACCATAAAGAAACTCCAGGTCAAGATGGCTTAGTGGTGATGCCTATCAAACATTTAAGGCAGAAATAATACTCATACACATAAAATTCTCCAGAAACTGAAATAGGAATGAGCATTTCCTAAGTCATTCTATGAGGCCAGCATTACTCTGAAACCTGGACCAAACATTATGAAAAAAGGAAAATTATAGATCAATATCACTCATAAACGTAGACATAAACATTCTTTAAACATTTTTAGCAAATCAAATCCAGCAATGTATTAAAAGGGTAATGTATCATGACCAAGTGGAGTTTAGCCCCAGGAATCCAAGGCTGGCTTAACATTAAAAAATAATCAGTACAATTTACCATATTAGCAGATAAAAAAGAAAACCATATGATCGTCTCAACTAAAAACTGTATGATCCATCTCTTTATATGGACGAAGAGCAACTGAGAAGATACAACATCTATTACTGATAAAAAACAAAACAAAACAAAACAAAACAAAAAAACCTCTCAGTAAATTAGGAATAGAAGGAAACTTTAACATGAAAAAAGCAATTTATGAAAAGCCCACAGTTAACATCATACATAATGGTGGATGGCTTGAAGACCCTCTAAGATCAGGAACAAGGCAAAGATGTCCAACCTTACCACCCCTGTTTATACCATTATACTAAGTTTCAGTCAGTGCAAAGTAACAAGAAAAAGAAATAAAAGGCATCCAGATTGAAAAGGAGGACGTAAAACTGTCTTTATTCACACATGACATAATCATTTCTGCAGGCAACCTTAAGGGACCTAAAAAAGCTGCTAGAACTAACAGATTAGTTTAGCAGAATACAAGGTCAAAATACAAAACTCAATTTTATTTATGTCTACTATCAATGAACAATTAGAAATAGAAACTTAACAATATCATTTATAACAGCATCAAAAATTTTGAATCCTTAAGTGTAAATAAACAAGAAGTGTATAAGACCTGTGCAATGAAAACTAAAACATTGCTAAGAAAAATTAAAGAAGATGTGAACAAATATAAAAATATGGTGTACATGTGTCAGAAGATTCAATATTGTTAAGATAGCTAACCTTTCCAAAGTGATCTACAGATTCTATACAATCCCAGCCAAGTTTCTAACAAGGATTTTTTTTTTGTAGAAATTCACAAGCTGATTCTAAAACTTACATGGAAATGAAAAAGACCTAGAGTGATCAAACCAATTCAGAAAAAAATAAAATTAGAAGACTTATGCTCTTGCCATCAGGATTTATTATAAAGCTACTATAATCAAGACAGTTTGGTATTGTCATAAGATAGACATTTAGATCAGTAGAACAGAATAGAGAGTTCAGAAATAGACCCACAGATAAAAATCAATTAATTTCCTACAAAAGTGTCCAGGCACATAACTGGGGAAAGGATGATGTTTACACCTGCTGCTAGAACAGTTGGAATCATATGTAAAAACTTGACCCTTACCTCATACCTTATATAAAAATTAACTTGAAATAGAACATAGACTTAAATGTCAGAGCCAAAACTGTAAAAATTCTTCAGGAAGTTAGAAGAAAATCATAGTTGTATTGGGTTGGGCAAAAATTTCTGAAAGAGAACACGAAAATCAAGAACTGTAAAAAAAAAAAAAATCAGTAAGTGGCACTTTATCAATATTGAAAACTCTGTTCTTCAAAATACACTGTAATGAAAATGAAAAAGGCAAACCATAGGCTGGAAGAAAATATTTGCAAATGTAAATCTGACAGATTTGTGTCTAGAATATATACAGAACACTCACAACTCAATCATAAGGCAAACAACCCAATTAAATAGTCAAAAGATGTGAACAGATGCTTCACCAAGGAAGATACACAGATGGCAAATAAGCACATGAAAAGGTACTCAGCATCATGAAACAATGGTGAATTGCAAATTAAAGCAAAAACAATATTTGCTACCCACCCACCAGAATGGCTAAAATTAAAAATATTGACCATACCAAGTGTTGGTGAGGATATGGAGCGAAAAGAATTCTCAGCATTACTGATGAGAGTGTAAAATGGTATAAGCAGTCTGGAAAACAGTTCTACAATTTCCTTAAAAGTTAAACATATCCCTACCGTGTGACCCAGCCATGCCATTCCTAGATAGTTACACAAAAGCAATGAAAGCCTGTGTTCATTGGTACAAGTACTAATACTTGTACACGAATGTTCACAGAAGCTTTGTCATAACCCAATCTGGAAACAATCCAAATGTCCATCAATGGTGAATCAAAAACAAACTATGGGACGTCCTTACCATGGAAAAATAGTCAGCAATGAAAACGAAAAAATTATTGATAGAAGCATCAGTGTGGCTGAATTTCAGAATAATTATGCTAAGTAAGTGAAAAATATCCAGCAAAAAAGCATACATACTATATGATTTCATTAATATAAAATTTGAGAAAATGCAAACTACTCCATAGTAATAGAAAGCAGATCCATGGTTTGGATGATAGCGGTGATGGACACAACCAAAGTGGGCAAATTAGAGGAATATTCATAGAGGGAATGATGAACAGGACTTGGGAAAGGACCAGATATGGAGGATGAGGGAGAGAGAGGTGTTTCCCCTGTTTCTCATTTTCAGATTAGGAGAGTTGGCACAGGTGCTATTCCCTACAATAGAAAACACCAGTTAAGTTTTGGACATCATGGAGTTTTGGGTGCTTTGAGAAGTTCAACGGAATCACTGAGTAAGCAATTGGATATTCTGGTCTGTCGCTCAACGGGGATGCCTGAGCTGAAGGCAAAGGGTCTCAGAACCCAAGGCAACTCAGCCAGTGTTCATGAATATAAGTCGCCTGGATCCACTGAGGGAAGTGGTGAGCCCAAGTAGCTTTGGGATGCAATCTGTGAACAATCCAAACTTGTAAGATAAATTTGTTCTGCTCCTTTTTGAAGAATATGAGATGTTTTATTTTCTTTTTATTCAGTGGCTTAAAAAACATATATATGGGGCAAAGAACCCAGTGCAGTTTAGTGAAACGTTCAGGAGGCCTGGATTCTAGTGCTGGGTCTCCCACTACCTAATTCTAATTTTGTGACTGATTTTGGGCAAGTTGATTCTTCTCTGTCTCTTGTTTACTCTGGGCATAGAATTCTACATTGGCAATGACTTACAGCATTATAAGGCTGTTTTCCAGCTTCTAATCTTTCTCCTTTGGGTCCTAACTGGAAGTCTAGGGTATAGCCTAGGCCCCATCTCTCATGGACCCCGAACTACAATTGCTGTGGCCATGAGACTACAGAAAGCTCTATCAGCTGCTCAATCTCCTCTCATCTCCTTTCTGATTAACATTCCATTGTAAAACAAGAAGTATGGTCTTTTAGCCCATCTATCCATTCATCCAATTTTCATACAGTACCTGCTATGTGCCTGGCATTGTTTTAGATGGAATAGAAAGCCAGAGTTACCCTGTTGTCCTTCTATGACTTTTTTTTTTTCTTTTCTTTTCTTTTTTTTTTTTTTGAGACAGAGTCTTGCCCTGTAGCTCAGGCTGGAGTGCAGTGGCACAATCTGGGCTCACTGCAAGCTCTGCCTCCTGCGTTCACGCCGTTCTCCTGCTTCAGCATCCCGATTAGCTGGGACTACAGGTGCCCGCCAGCATGCCTGGCTAATTTTTTGTATTTTTAGTAGAAATGGGGTTTCACCGTGTTAGCCAGGATGGCCTTGATCTCCTGACCTCGTGATGCACCCGCTTCAGCCTCCCAAAGTGCTGGGATTACAGGTGTGAGCCACCGCGCCTGGTCCCTTTTATGACTTGTAAATGTGATTTATGTGTGTTCATCTAGTACTTGTTTGTTTCTTTTTTTCTTTAGAAGCCTCTTTCAGTTGGGCTTAGAGGTTAGAAGACAAAAATGAATATTTAGATCTATGATTCAGCAAATTACTGCAGTTCTTTGTGATTCTTTGGCTCAAGGTCAAGTTCAGAGCCATCTCTTATTTTTATTTAATGTGGTTATTTTGTGTTCTGTTCTTCCAGATTTGGCTTTCTAATTAAATTTCACCCAGATAGATGGGAAAATGAGTTTGCCTCCTTAGTTGCTCTCAGGAGGGGGAAGGGACTTGCATAATAGGCCTGCTAGGGGTGGGGAGAAGGGATTACAGCTGGTAGTCAGTAAAATGAATCATGCATACATAAATAATAGAGAACAGACCACCCTGGAGCTGGCCTGAATTGCATGTTTAAAAACTACACATGTGTTAGAGAGAGTGCAGCATTTCTGCAAGAAGCTAAGAGATGACCTTTAGCTTTTTGCAAGATATTTATCTCCCTGACGCCCTGTAGTTGCCAGGTGTGGGGTAGAAGTGTGAATGAGACAATCTTCTCTCTTTACATCATAGTTTGATGTTCTCAGATAGATTTATATTAATCAACATAAATCTATTAGGTATAATTTTAGCTTTAATCTTTATTTTTGTGTGCTTTGTATTTTACCAAGTTTCAACAATGAATAGGTACTTCTTTTGTAATCGGAAAAACAAAACCCATGGTAAATGGAATTTTGAAATGAAATGTATTATCTGGATACTGTGATGGGCACAGAGAAATGTTTAGTGTGGATGTATAAAATCTGTCATAAGTCAAGACTGCAGGCAGCACAGGCCTTTGGAACTTAGAACATGGTGCAAATAACCACCCCACCTCCATCCCCTAGAGGACTCCCTGGTATTGTCATCCGTTACCTCAGTCTCTGTCCTAGACTATTTGTCTTTCCCCGTGGTAGAGTCCCTTTAAGTGTACAGGCAGTAGCTCATTGTTTCTCTAAGTCTACAGTACAGGACAAAGGAGGCTGTGCAAATATTTGTACAATTTTTGCTCAAAGGCTTGAAAGTGAATTGAAGCTGGACACCTGCTCCCAGTTGCTTATAGTCTAGGAAGAGATTACTTGTGTAAAATGGCAGCAAATGCTGCCTAGCAGAATATTCATGACTTGGGTGAGCCTGGGACTATTTTTATAAGATGGGTGGGCTCTGCTTTTAATGAATGTTGAGGGTTTCCTTGGAGGTCAAGATGTGAATTTGGAAAGGACAAAGGAGCAGGCTGGGAATAGGAGGGGAGACAAAAGTTATTGAACACACAGCATGCACTTTTCGTTTCTACAGTTTACAGTCACCAAAGAGGATGGCTTGCTCATTTATCAGATTAATAATGGTGATGATAGTTACTATTTTACAGGAACTGATGTGTGAGGTCCTATACTAGGGGCTTATACTAGTCAAGACTCTCTTGGTTGCAAGTGACAGAGAAATCCAATTCTAATTTGCTTAGGGGAAAATGGGGTATTTACTGGAACATGTGCTTGAAAAATCCAGTGGTATGTGGGATTCAGGCACAGCAGAAACCTGCCTATGACATCCATTCTCTTGTGAAGGTAAATAAAAAAGAAAGAAAGAAATCTGTCTATTTCACCACTCTGCTTTCCTCTGTCAGCTGCAGTCTCTGGCACAGTCTCCCCAGGTGCTGGCCAGATGGTCCCCAGCTGTGTCAGGCTGCCATCCTACCTCTTCAGCAACCACGGAGGAAAGAGATTTAATGGGAATAATGGTCTTGAGAGGCTTCCCCATATCTATTTTCCCTGTAGGAAGCTTTTCTTTTTCCTTCCCTGTAGCCCCTTTCTCCATTAAGGCTCGGTGGGTACCACTCAGAACTCAGAGTCCACAGGAAGAGGGAGGAGATGCCTCCTCTAGAACGGAAGGTAGCATAGACATCCTCAGGGAACTGGGAAGGTGAGGGAAAGAAACAGGACATGAGTCTAGGAAGTGTATGATGTCTGATTCCATGAGGACCTGAGGCCATCCCTATACCAAGTGTGGACCTAGCGAAGGGGGTGGTACAAAGACACAGATATCAGATAGGTTAAGGAGGAAACTGAAAGCAGAGAGGGCCTGTGTTTTATCTCTGGGCTGAGACTCTGCCCCCACAGTATGCCCTGCGCCATCAAGCAAAGCGCTGGTGTGGCAAATTTTGCAGAGAAATGGCTAGAGATGGTGTCCTGAGTTACCTTTAGTCCCCTTGTGACAGAGAAGGGATCCAGGAGTGCCCACATGCTCCATGCAGAGGGTGACAGTGTGTCCACGAGTGAACCCAGCTGCCATGGAGTCACAGAGGCTGACAGCACCAGCATGGACATGTGGCCCAATCCTGCAAACAAAGCCAGGTCCAAGGCTAGTTGCAATCGCTGGCAGAGAAGCTGATTTTCTGCTAGAACTAGAGCTGTGAGGCTGTGAGCCTGGATCTGCCAGGGTCTCATGTGCGCATGAAAGCATAGCTCATGTGGAAGAAAGCAAAGCTGACAGGGGGAGTCCCTGAGACCCTGGGACTAAAGCCAGGCCTGAAGCAGACAGGCTCTTCATGTACACAGCCCATCAACCTTTTGTGGTTTAAGCTAGTGTGAATTGGGTTGTCTTTTACAGCAGAAAGCACCTTGACTAACCCATGTAGAGAAGAGGGTGACAGTGTGAGCTAAGCAGTAGAGCCTGGAATCGGTGACAGGACAATCAGAAGGGGGAGAGGAGACATTGTTGGGTGGGCTAGGGTGGGCTTCTGTGGGGGCCAGGTGGGAGAGTTGGGGGTGATGCTAAAGGGGACAGTGAAAAGATTTCATGCTCATGGATTGGGAGAGGCTGTCAGTATTCAGGGCAGAAAGAAGGCCCAGGATAGCGCCGCATCGGGGGAATACCAGAGGGGGACAGGCAGCGAGTCAGGTACTGACGAGCCATTAAGGCACCTGATGAAGAAGGCATGCCCGGTGGCTGAGAGAATGGCGAAACCATGGGGATAAAGGGAGTTGGGAGCTTAGAAGAGGTAAAATTTGGTGCCAGACGTGGTAACTTGAGGCGGAAAGTTCTAAGAAAAAAACCGGAGGGTAGGGGGAAATATGGCTAACATATCCGGGCCAAGTGTGTGGATTTGAGAGTCATCAATAAAGGAGAGAAAGCAGAGGTCAAGGGATAAGATCCTCCCAAAAGTGCACCTTAAAGGTATATAGCAGCAAATTCGAATCCGTATCTATTTTGCCTGAGGCTAGTTGTGCTAGGTCACACAGCTGTAGACCTCGAGCTGACAGCGAAGGCCTCTCTGACAATCGCTGTTGGTCGTTTCATCTCCCACAGAGAAATCTGGTGGGAATCTCCACCAGCTGGTACCTAACATTTGCAATAAATGACCCACAAATACTGATCAAACCAAATACAACCGTGCGCCTATCAGATGTCTAACGGGGCGTTACAGGCAGCCCTCAAGTGCTCTGAGGCTCTTCAGCAGCTGCTCCAAGGAAGCCGCGGGCCGGGAGCAGGTGGGAAGGGCGACTGCGCAGGGCCGCGACCTCCCTGGGTCCCTGCAGGCAGTTGGAGACGGAGCAGCAGCGAGGACTAGAGCAACACAAGGCCGGATGTGTTCTGAGCCGGAAGAGAAGTGTGGGATAGGCCGAAAGGGGTGGGTGGTTGGGGGTGACAGTTTGGGTCTACGTGGCAGCAGGTTGACTCCAGACGCTCGCGCCCACCCGGCGATAGGATCAGCGGCGCCAGAGCAGGCACGTGGCCCCAAAGCACCCACACCAGGGCCCGGGCCGGCCATGGCTGTGTTCCTGGGCCTTGGCGCGCGTCCGTAGGTCGGGAGTTGTGAAGCGCGCAGGGGCCCCGCGCGCTTGGCGTGTCCGTGCCCGTGACTTTGCACGCCGAGGGCTCTGCAGACTGACCAGTCTCTCGGGGCTGTGTTGGGCCTCCCAGAGGCAACCTCTTCCAGCAACCCCGCGCGGTCGCCCCCACCCAGTCTCACTGCAACACCGCCTCCAGGGCGGAGCTCGGGGGCGCCTGGTGCTGGGCGGGCCGAGCTGAGCCGGGGCACGGCGGGGTCGGCAGGGGGCGCTGCCGGGCCCCGCGAGTTGCCCGGTGGCCGGTGCGTTCCGCCCTCGCCTCCCCTAGCGCCGGGAGGAGCTGGCGGCGAGCGCCGAGCCGGGCGCGCAGCGGCGGAGCTGGGGCCGGCCTGGGACCATGGGCGGTGAGTGCGGCGCGGGCCTGGGCCGGGGCGGTTGCCGTTGGGGCTGAGCAGCGCAGAAGCTCGAGGCGGGTGGGCATCCGGGGTCCGGGGTTGGAAGACTGACGGGGTACCCCTAACTCGCCAGTGGGAGAGGGGCTTGAAGGCTGGGGGCGCTTCGAAGCGTCGGGTCTGAATCCCGCGACTAAGCCTCCTCCTTTATTCCCCCGCTCGCCCCAGAGCCTAGAACTTGCGCCCTCTCTGCTGCCACTCCCCCCGTGCGCCCGGTGTCCCAGCCCCAGCGCCCGCCCCGTAGCCCCCTCTCCCAGCGCTGGCGCCGTCTCACGCCCGCTGCGAACCCCCGGCTCTGTCTCCAAGCCCTCGTCCCCTGCAGCCCCGCACTGTCCCACGGAGCCCGCCTCAACCTCGCCCCTGCCCCTTCAGCCCTCTCCCGCACGGACCCCGCACTCCCGCCACCGGATTCCAGCCGAGATTCAAGCTCCCAGGATCCCCCTTCCCGGGTGGTCCTGAGCCGGCTGGTCTCCAGGTAAGCAGGCGGCCGCAACTTCGCGGCCTTTCCCGGAGACGGGGCTGGCTCCTCTTGGCAGCCACCTGCAGCCTGACGCCTCCGGGAGTCCCGGGCCTGGCCGCGGGGCAGCCCGAGTGCAGGTTAACATTCCTGGATGCGCAGGTTAGGACCATGTGGTGTAGACCCACGACGTTGCTTTTGCTGGTGAACTTGCATATGTCCTGATCTTTTAAATAAGCTGGGTTTGTCACACACACACAGAGAATGGATTTGCTTAGGGTAGGTTGCCTGCACACACACACACACACACACACACACACACACACACACAGAGAGAGAGAGAGAGAGAGAGAGAGAGAGAGAGAGAGAGAGAGAGAGAGAGAGAGAGAGAGAGAGAATGAATGGATTTGCTTAGGGTAGGTTGCCTGCTTTGCAGCCGCAGCTGCCTTTTAAATTGTACCTGTGGATGGTAAAGGATTCGCGGTGCAGGACGTGGAGCCATATTTCCCGCTTCGGCTGTGAGTTCAGCGATTGCGAGGGGGCTCTGTGGGAGAGTGAGGTTATCACCGCCTGGCCAGCCAGTGTCTTTGTGGGAAGGCAGGGATCCTTTGTAAGCATTCAACAAGTAAAATTAGGAGAGAGGTGGAATCAGATCGAGCTGTGAATGGGCAAGTGTAGGGGGGTGGATGGGGGATCGGAGAGTGCTCCACAAATGGGTTCGTTTGTTGATATTTGCAGAAGGCCTGTGGGTGTGAAGCTGGCAGTGCGGGGCGCGACTGCGGTCGGGCTTGGCAACAACTTACCCTCCTCAGAGGTGTTGGTGCCCAATCGGGACATTTGTGGGAAGGGGGATTATAGCAGATGGATCAAAAAGCCTCAGGCGCGGTGGCCCACGCCTGTAATCCCAGCACTTTGGGAGGCCGAGGCGGGCGGATCACCAGAGGTCGGGAGTTCGAGACTAGCCTGACCAACATAGAAACCCTGTCTCTACTAAAAATACAAAATTAGCCGGGCGTGGTGGCGCATGCCTGTAATCCCAGCTACTCGGGAGGCTGAGACGGGAGAATCGCTTGAACCCGGGAGGCGGAGGTTGCAGTGAGCCGAGATCTCGCCATTGCACTCCAGCCTGGGCAGTAAGAGCAAAACAATGTCTAAAACAAACAAACAAAAAACCCTCGTGGTCCCTGGAGAGACGTGGAGATGCATGGGACAGCCTGAAAGCCAGTATATGAATCTGCTCCATCCTTTCTCCTGGCTTTCATTAAGTCCTGGATTAAATTAATTGCTTATCTCAGAGAAAGGATGTGTAGGGGAAACTTCTCTGTTAGGGATTGGCTCCTGACCAGCCCACCCTCACTGATGTGTTGGGAGGCTGCGTTTGGGCACCAGGAACAGCGTGGGCCACCTGGTCTTTGGAGCACAGCACTCTGAGTGTTTGTGGAACTGCAATATCTGTAACTCTTTTTTCTGTTGATCAGCTTGAATAGTAATTAGCTCAATCTTACTTCACTATTTGTTAGATAAGTAGCCCAAGGACACACTGGGGCTCAGTAGGGTCTCTCTGACTGTCCAGAAATTCCTGTGGGCTTCTCCTTGGCCCTCCCTACACCGCTCTGCGATGAGTCACTGTCAGATGCCTCACTGTGCAGGAGCATCTTCAGGGATGGGTGGAACCATCTCTGGGGCCCCAGGTCCCTGCCTGGTCTCCCCCCCTCCCTCGGCCCCATCTACCACATGGGGTACTCAGTGTTTGTGAGAAAAAAAAATGGATGCCCCGTGAATTAGTCTGAGTTCACAACCAATATCTTCTATACTTTGCTACACTGTTCATTCAAAATGTTACCCTTAAATTCAGCAGTTTTTGTTTTTGTTTTTTTAAAATGTGTCATATCACTAGAGACAAACTCATTTTTGCGTGTGTTTGGGGCAGGGAGTGCGATCTACACATCAGGCTCTGATGGTGGGTCATTAACCTCAGTGGGGACTCCAGAATTTCTATGAAGAAAATCAGTTGTCTTCATTCAAGAATTGGGGTGGGTGGTGGTGGGCACCCTTGGGAGCTACTAAGTTTGTCTGCTGAGGGTTGAGCCCACCACAGCTTCACCTAGAGTGCCCAGAGCTGTAGTCCCAGTCCCCTTTAACATTTGCTATCCCTGCCCACTGATGGAGGAAGCTCCCGGGGAGACAGGGTACCACTTGCAGAGCCCCACAGGTGTTGCTTCCTGTGGCGGGCTGGGAGTGCCTCTTCTTGCACATTCCTGGCTCTATGGCTTGCAGCTGTATTGGTGGGAGGGAGGTTGGTGTTTTGAGCCAGTGCTTTGGTCTCTTGGAGGTGGCTATGACCCACTGGCAGATGGGGCAAGGTCCAGCTCTTAGGTGTCTGTCAAAGGCCAGCCCCAGGCAGTACAGCCAAGTGCTGAGGGGGTGGGAACACTTCATGTCCCCTTTTTTTTTGGGAATCTGGAAAGGGCTAAAATTGACTCTACCACTTGACTGTGGAAGCCTGCACTGCCCCTGGCTGTCACGAACTTATCTTTCTTACCCAGATTGTCTCTGTCTTCAGATCTGGCTCAGAATTCCTGCAGCTGGTGAAAATCTGTTTTGTAGAAGAGGTTTAATTAATGCCTGCAGTCTGCAAGTGAGAGAAAGGGAGGAGGAGAAAGAGACTACTATCTAGAGGTGGGTGGGAGAAAGGATGGGAGAATGTTCAAGGTCCTGAAAATTCATAGGGGGAGATTTCGGCCCCAGAACCTGTCCCTGGACAAGGTTCCTGGTTGGTGGATAAGGAAGTGTGCCCACATTCCAGTGTAGGGGTTATCAGTTAGGAGCAAAGTCACTGAGATAGGAAAAATGGACCCATGGGAATCTGAAATCCATTTGCTGGGCCCATCAGTCTGGTTTTGAGAAGGCCTTGAAAGCCAGCTGAGACTTGGGGTTAGCACAGTAGGAGAGCACTGAGCTGTTTGAAGTTTTTGAATGAGGTGTGTGCCCTTTTGGAAATAATGGTTTGAGCAAGATTGATCTGGGGTTTGGCCTGGGAAGCCACTTTACCATGGCTTAATTTATAGGCCCTGAGCTGTAGCCCCAGACCCCTTCGACATCCCCCATTTTCCAATGGAGGAAGTTCCTAGGGAGACAGGGTGCCACTTGGAGAGCCCTCCTGGCCGCTTCAAATTACGACCATCTCACCTGAGGCGCTGAGGAGAGAGTCTAGGTAATTGACAAAAGGAGCAGTGGCTTGGAAGGTCTGTGCACCTGTACTTAGGAGGTGAAGAAGAGGGGGCAGCTTTCTAGTAGGATGGTGGGCCTTTTGACAGAAGCATCTCCCAGGGACTCTTTTTGAACCTGCTGCGCAGCCTTGCAGGTGAGCGAGGGCCCATTGGAGCCTCTCAACCTGGAGATGCTGCATGGCAGCCACGAGGAGGCACCCGTGAACCCAGAATGAATTTCAGGCTCTGCTCTGACTCCAAAAGGTAGGAGGGCCCTAGCCAACTAACACCTAACTGAACCACAGACTCTGGCCTGTTTATCCTCCACCCTCAACACTGGCAGGCTTCTCTGACCCTTCTTGGACTTTGGCTGGGGAAGCCACTGGCTTCTGGAAAAAGTTCAACCTGCAGTGATAGCAGGAACAATCTCAGGAGTGTGGAAGAAGTTAATGATTAAAAGGCATAGAAGAAGAACTGGATGGCAGCTTGGGGAGTAGTTCCTGCAGTCAGGAGGCAGCCATCACCTCATCCCCTTGGCCAAGTCATCTGTGCATGCATCTGCCCCTCCCTCCATCAGTGGAACTCCCTCTGAGTTGTGTACTCTGCGGAGGAGGAGAGTTTGGGGGAACTCAAACATCTAGTAGTAGAGACTGTAGTAACTTTAAAATTCTCTTTGTATTTGCAAAATCATTTCCCCAATTTACACATTCATGTTTCAGTTTACAGGGCATCCTTTTGTCACCTGCTTGCCACCCTTTCTGCCCCCGGGCTTGACCAACTTCCTTAGAAAGAGCTGTAATCAATAGCATATTAATTAAAAAGCATATTCAGATGAAAATGATTGCACCTGGTTTTGATACTCCCACTCCCCTTTCCTCCTCCACTTCTGTTTGTGGTTACAGCCATCATTTACATTAAAGTTACAAATCATTTTGAATACTATTTGTCCCACCCCTCAATTATTCAGGGACATGTGTCTTTCCAACCAACAAAACCACAGCTTGCTTTCCTAGGCTTACCTCATTCTTGGATCCAACACCAACCTTCAGGCCTTCAGAGATATAGCAGTATCATTTTGAACTTTTTAACTGTAAAATAAAATGAAGCTCTTACTTGCTAAGTTTGTCCTCTGCAGACATAGGAGAATCTAGTTAGAATTAAACATTTACTGTCTGGTTAAGGCTTTATGCGTCTAAAATGAAAGTGGCAGTTGAATTACCGTAAAGTTAGTAAAGTTGTAGCACGAATTTTTGGAAGCTCAAATAGTAATGGAAGGACTTACAGAAACTATTAAGCTTGAATATCATTAAAACATGGAGAGATATAAATATGAACCTTGTCCATGATCTCATTTGATCCAGTAAGCCTGCGATCTGCTTAGAGATGGGAAGATGGGACCTTGGGATTGTTAAAAGGCTTCCTCTAGAATTTAGATCCCTTAAGCAGAGAAATACTATGTAAACCTAGATATTCCTGCCCACAGTTGCTTGATAACTGGATGTGGTTATATAGTTTTTTGATAATTGTAGGTGGTCCTATTCTTAGGGGTGAAAGTAAGTATTGGTTTTCTCTAAAATTTTCTGCAAGTCAAACAAACAAAAACTGTATATGTAGTATCCAGAAACCTGGACGGACTTTTCAAGGTTTGTGGATGTCAGCGGTTCTCTGTTGATGACTTCCTAATACTAGAGTACCTGAGTTGGTTGTGTATGCAGCACAGTGCAGTGATTGAGTGTGTACCTTCAGAGGCCAAATTGACTTTAAACCCTGGATCTACCATTACTAGCGATATACCCTTGAGCAAGTTACTTCTCTGGGCCAGTTTCCTTATTTGTAAAATTTGGGTGGTGATAATAATACCTACTTCATGGTACTGTTGTGAAACTGAAATATAATAATACATGATGAGGGCTTAGAAAAGCACCTACCACATGGTACATGCTTTAAAAATGTTAGCTGCTATTCCTATTCATTCGTTTCTTAAAATTACCTTTTAGGCGCCAAATGACTGCACTGAGATGATGGATACAGGATGATGGTCTCTGTCCTCATGGAACAGAGGACATTATACTTCAGTTTGTGGTGAAGGATGTGAACGGTGGTGCAGACTGATTTCCAGTCACTTGCTCACTTACAGCCATGAGAGGCTGTGAAAGGGCTGACCATGGGGTGGTGACCTTGCCAGCTCTTTGAAACAGGCACTCATTTTGACTTGTCTGTGTCTGACACATGCTGGTTGTTTTAACTGTCACTCTTGGCCACAGGTTGTTAGTGGGAAGCATGATAAGAGATCCTAGATCTGTTTATTCACCTGGTTTTGCCAGCACTATTTTTGGTCCTGGTTGACAGAATGCTGCCCTGGCTACTATTTTGGACTGGACTGGCTCTTCAGCAGCCCCAGAAACCTTTGGTACTATCAGAGACCCAGTTATCTTAGCAAGAAATGGCACAGCTGCTCCTGAGAGCAGGTAGGGGACTAGCCAGAGGCAGGAAGCCAGAACACCGCATTTCCTGTGTCTGCTGTAGCTAGAAACTTCTTGACCCAAAGAAACTATGTTGACGGGCATGGGTTTGCTAACTGGTGCTGGAAAGAGAAGTCCTTCCTCCTCAGACCTCGCTTTGCTTGCTCTGTGCATCCTACAGAGAGGCCCCAGCATGGCAGCCTGCCCGACTAGCACCTGCCATCACGGAGCTGGCACAGCCTCCAGCAATGGGCTGTCGACCAGAAAATCCTTCTGTGATTGTTGCTTCAGGAACTCGAGTGCTTCTCTGCCTCGTTTGAGCGTGATTAGCCCAGCTTGTACTCTACATACACTGGAATACTTCATACCGATAAGTCAGCAGTCAGATTGGAAAACCAGTCATCAGTTATCTTAGTGGCAACCAGCTTATTTTTATTTATTTTTAACTACGGTTGACCCTTGAACAACTCGGGGGTTAGGAGCACTGATGGCGCCCCGCCATGGCCCCCCACAGTTGAAAATCCAAGTATAACTTTTAAATCCCCAGCATCGTAACTACACATAGCCTACTCAGCCAGAAGCCTTATTGATAATGTAGTCAGTTAACACATATTTTGTATGTTGTATGTATTATATGCTGTATTCTCACAATAAGCTAGAGAAAAGAAAATGTTATTAAGAAAATCATAAGGAAGAGAAAACATTTCCTATTCATTAAGTGGAAGTGGATCATCATAAAGGTTTCATCCTCATTGTCTTCACATTGAGTAGGCTGAGAAGGAGGAAGAGGAGGGGTTGGTCTTGCTGTCTCCAGGGTGGCAGAGGTGGAAGAGAACCTACATGTAAGTCGTCCTGCTCAGTTCAAATCCATGTTGTTCAAGGGTAGACCTATGTCCTGGAATTTTAAATGAAGTTTTGTCTTAAAAAAAAAAAAAAAAAAACAGGGCCAGGCGCGGTGGCTCAAGCCTGTAATCCCAGCACTTTGGGAGGCCGAGACGGGCGGATCACGAGGTCAGGAGATCGAGACCATCCTGGCTAACACAGTGAAACCCCGTCTCTACTAAAAAGTACAAAAAACTAGCCGGGCGAGGTGGTGGGCGCCTGTAGTCCCAGCTACTCGGGAGGCTGAGCCAGGAGAATGGCGTAAACCGGGGAGGCGGAGCTTGCAGTGAGCAGAGATCCGGCCACCGCACTCCAGCCTGGGTGACAGAGCAAGACTCCGTCTCAAAAAAAAAAACTTGCCCCACACTTGTAAAACAAAGAAACAGCAGATAATGCCAATCTTTCGTATGTAGGGAGAATTAAGATAAAAGGGGGAAAACCCTTTCTCTGTTTTACAAATGGCTCCCCAGGTGCTCTGACTTCTCTGGTCGTGATCAGCTCTTGAATTCCCAGACTGGAACCTCTTTTGTCGCCCATTTGTCTGTCTCCGTTGCAGTCCCTAATGGAAACACAGACCTGAAAAATCAAAGCTTGGGCATTTATGGTCGAAGGTCGTGGCATGGATGGTTGATTTTTTTGGCTCTGTCTTCAAAGTGAAAAATCACCATCTTCTTCGAGAAAGAAAGTATATTTTGGGAGGTGGCTAGCGTCAGCAGGCAGGAAGATCTAAGCAAGCCTGTCTCATCCTCAGTTCACATAATTTCTAGCATTGCTAAGTTAGCAGCGTATGATTTTTTTCTCCTGTTGTGCATCTTGCTCTAATGACTGCTGATTATCTTGAAACAGCTGCATTAATTGATGGTGTTTAACGACTCGACTTACACTAAGTAATCGCAGTTGGCTTGGCTGAGGATCTCGAGTTCTTTTTACTTGCTTTTTAGCTTGAGAAGTGTTTATTTACTGTGTGTGCCAAATGCCAGAAGGGGAGTTGGGAACGCCTCACCTCAGTGCCGGCCCACTGCCCAGTGCTCACACTGTCCTGGGACATCATCATGTGCCACCACAGCATCCGTTCCCAGTGTATTCTGATTGTCTGCTCATGGGCCTGTCTTCCAGCTTGATAGGGAGCCCCTAGAAAGCAGGGGCCATACCCAGCTCATCTCTAAAGCTTTGGCCTGTAGCACAAGGACTGGCATGAAACAGGGCTCAATAAAAGTTGGGTGAATGAATGGTGAGTGGTTGCAAAACATATCAGTTATGAAAGTGTCCGGCTGAAAGTAGCAGGAAGCCCTGCCTCAGTGGCGTAAGCAAATAGGGGTTTGTTTTTGTCATGTAACAAAATGCATGAAGATAGGTGATTGCTGGTGTTGGTTTCAGCAGCTGACATCTGTCTGTACTGACACTTGTGTTACTCTCTTGGCCTTTACTTCATGATGGCAAAAAACACCAGCAGACCAGACTTCCCCTGACATTTCATGGCCAGAACTGTATCACATGGGCTGCCCCCAGTTAAACAGGCCATGTGAGTGTGTAGCGGGGCACACTGAGGAAGGCTCACTGCTTAAACAAACCAAGCATGTTTAATAGTTCAAATATGGTAGGCATTCACTTTTCGCTCACACACAGTCCAAAATGGCTGTTTCTGATTGGGGCTCTCCTCCAAAAGGAGATTCAGGGACTCAGGCTCTCAAGGCTGCCATGCTCGTTTGCCTCAGTCAGCTGAAGAGGAAGGAACATGGAGGATGGTGTGTGGGAGGGTTTTGTGGGCCAGGCTCAGAGGTGCTGAACTAGTAGCCCTGACATTCCACTGGCCAGGGCTCAGTCACATGAGCATACCTTCCGAGGGGAGGAAATGTGGTCCAGCCACATGCCCAGGAGGGAGAGGAGATGGGTATCACAATTAGCTGGCAGTCTCTGCTACACTGTCTGCCCCTCCCCCTCAAAAACTCAGGATTCTCTTAGCAAGAAAGAATGAGTGGATATTGAGGGGCAAGTGGGGGTGTTTTCTTTAGAAGGAAATGCTGTACTAAGAGGCTCCAGCCAAGAGTCGTCTTCATTCCCAGGAGATCATCTGTTCTATATCCCTGCTTCTGTTCCTACCTTTGGGAACTGGGCCAGATGACTCAGTAGGACAGTGGGAGGCCCTCATTATCCCCCTGTCTTGACACAGGGCATGTTCTTAACAGCTTTGTGGGAATGTGTCCTAGTTGATTCACATCAGCAGTAGGAGGTTACCCCAGAGGAAATGGTCTTCAGTCCCCCAAGGCCAGACGAGCCTATGAGAGCTCCTTTTTTTCAAGTACCCCTGCCCACCCAACCTTCCAAAGCTTCTCTTCCTCTCTAGCCCCCGCCCCAGCCCACATCTGGAGAGGAGGAGAGGACACAGCAAAGAGTGACCTGATTCCCCTCTAATTCATTAAAAAGTGTTTTCCCACTACTTCCTGCTAGTTTTCCTCAGTAGTAATTGATGAGTGATATATTGATATACTGGGGTGTAGTGCTTTATTCTTGTTTAGTTTGTTGTAGGTTTCTGTGATGGGGCTACTCCATCCACAGCATTCTTCCTGGTGCTCACTTTTCCTTTTTCCCACCCTCCCTCCTTTCCCCTACACACCTGTTGAGCACTGTTGCTTGCCCTGCTGTCTGTCCACCCAGCCCTGGGGAAGGCGGGCAAGGAAGCTGACATGAGTCTGTCGTGTTGATGAGTAGAGTGGGAGGGGTAGGCTCTGAGGGCTGTGGTTGCTCAGTATTGGAGGATGTCACCCAGCTTTGGGGTCAGGGAAGGCTTCCAGGGGGTGGTGCTTGAGCTGAGTTTAAGGATAAACAGGAGTTAACCAGGTCAAGAAGGCATCTGGGCCAAGAAAGTGGAATGGGCGTAGACATTGAGTTATGAGAAGGGGGAACAGCAAGTCAACTGTGCCAGAGTTGGGCGGGATGGTGTGGCCATTCACCCGTCCAACACTGCTGTGCCATGGGGCTTGGCCTTACAGGGTCTTGCAGGTAGAAAAGGACCAGCCCCTGTGGAACTCATGGGCTGGCTGTGAGAGGGGATGAGTCTGCAGAGGAGTTTGGGCCAGAATCTGAGCAGGGCTTGGCTGCTGTCCCAGACTGTGCTCTAAAGGGTCTGCTGCTGGAGGCTGAGTAGGAGAGGTGCCCCATCACTTGTGCCATCACCTCTTGTGCCCCATCCCTCTGTGTCTGATTCTTGATTGGTCCTTTGCCCGGGCATTACTCAGGCTATAAAAATAGAGGCTGGCACCAGAACTCCAGCATGTAGTTGGTGAAGAAAGCTGAAGTTGTCATTACATATCAAGATACTTGCCAGGGAGATTTTTGATGGAGCACTTTCTTGGATCCCTGAGGATGAGGTTCTAAAGTTGGTTTATAGTTTTTTTCTCCCATGGACTGATACCAATGCTTCTGGCCACTCACTTGGGATATGTACTGGTTGTGCTTGTTACTCACCCCTGCCCCAGGCTCATACATGCCCTCAGGGACACATTGCAAAGAATACTCAACCCTGAAATCCACCAAATGAGGGCTCACCTTGCCACAGATTGGCCTGATTAGAGGGGCTGAGTCCTCTCCATGGGGCCCAGTGGAGGCTGGCGTGCAGTCCATCAGGTATTCGTGTCCCATATAAGGCAGGACACCCTGGGCCGAAAAAGGAACTTTCAGCACTGCCTGAGAAGGTAAGGGTTCTGATAGCTCTGTGCTTTCTTTCCCTAAGGAAATGAGGGCTGAGCCAGGGTTTAGCAAAGCTGTCAGCTGCCTTGATTGTGATGAATGGTTCCAAGCGTGGTTTCCTTCGTTCTCCCTCCCAGCCCTGTTTATTAAGGTGGACTAGAGACAGTGCTGGCTGGGTGGGGCACAGAGAGATGAACCATCATGCTAGTCTAAGCCAAGGGCTGAACGAACTGCACTTTGCTTCAAGGTGGGTTAATCTATATTCGTGGACAGAGACTGAATAGTTTGATGCTGTTTATTGGGTGCCTTCTTGGTCCAAGTGCCGCAGGGAATGCAAATAATAATGAGAAGGAAATCATGACTGTCTTATGTTTTCCAGGATGGATCTCATCTAATCCCCTCCATGTCCCCTGAGGCAGGCAGCAATATTACACTCTACTAGAATAGAAGCTCCATGAGGGCAGGAATTTGGGGCTGGTTTGGTCACTTTGAATCGCCAGCTTCTATAACTATCCTTGGCATAGAGCAGATGCTCAGTAAATATCTGAATGAATGAATGAATGAATGAATTACCATTTGCAAGTGAGGACACTGCAGCTCAGAGAGATTAAATACCTTGCCCAAGCTGTTAAGTGGTAGAGTAAAAGGCCTGGTCTCAGTGCCAGGGAGGGACCATGAGCTGTGACTTGGGGACCCCAACCCTACTGCCCCTGGAATGAGGGCTACTTCTAGGATAGCAGTGTAGGAGGGCCGGAGCCTGCCTGGTCTGGTCGTCTGAACACAGCACAATCCTGGCAAAACCCACCAGTTGTATGATGATAGAACCGCAAGCGCCCAAATGTCAGGACCCGGGGGTTGGAGGGTGTCTTCCTGCTGCCAGTGCCATGCTGTAACTCAGGGGTGGGGTGATATGCAGGCTGTATCTATCAGCAGCTTGAGAGTGACATTTCAAGAATACCACCTTCATCCAGTCAGGCGTGTGCTGAGAAACTTTCAGTGGCTCCCTACTCCTACAGGAATGTAGTCTGGCTCCAGCCCTCCTCCACCCTGTTCACTGATGAGTCACTGCATAAGGCCTGTCATCCACAGTACAGTGGCATGGGGGTGGGCTTTGCAGCCTGCCTCTGTAACATTTATCCTCACATCAGGCACGCCCACTGACATCCTCCCTGCCTTTTAGTTCAGCACAGTTTCTGCCTCTTTCATGCAGCCATCTCACTGATCATCCCGGCGCAGAGTCCCCCACCCCTCAGGTGCCTGTAGCCTTTGTCTGGCTGTACCGTGCATTTCCTAAGGATGTTCTTGGAACCCTGGGTTCTGCAGGTAGATGGGGCTGCTGCTAAGTGGGGCACAAGGCTCCTCCCAGTCCACCTAAGCACCTCGACTGCTACCTGAATTCCACATCAGATTCCATGTTGTGATGAGTTTTGAAAGAGGATAGTGTTTTAAAACCACTGGCCTCTGTAATTTATCATGTGCCTGCCCTGTGAAATACTGCTTAACTGCATTGTTTAAAAGTAATTTAAATATGTTTTACAGTACTCCTTTTTTCTGATTTTTAAAAGTAATACAAGTTTGTTTTAAGAAAATTTAGAAAACGCAGAAATATATGTGAGAAAATAAGCCTGCCAGGATTCCTACTTACTTAAGGAGTGCTGAGCCAATCTTCTGTCTTGTAATTTGTTTGTTTTAAAGAAAATTTAGATTACTTGTCAGTGCAGCTATAACCACTCATAATATTTAGGACACATTTTCTCTTTTTCTCTTTTTAATGTTTTTCCTTGTTTTTTTTTTTTGTTACTTTTACAAATAGCAATTATTTAAATTCATTTTTTTAAATAGCACAGGTTCAAATTCTAAAGTGTACAATAAAAAGTCTTGCTCCCACCCCTGCTTCAAGCCATTCAGCCCAGCCGGTACATGCTGTATTGTAGCTTGTCTTTGACTTAACAATATAATGTTTTCCTCTGTCATTACTAACCTTTTTTTGTTCGTTTGTTATTTGTACCCAACATACTATAAAATCAAAGCATTAAAATATATGAGTAAATATGGAAAGTTCTTCCTGCTTCACAATAGAGATGACACTGTTAATTTGAGCAGCCATCTCCTGCTAGACCTTTTTCTGTAAATTTGTTTTCCGAAAATTTACATATATATGTTGGGATATGCGAGCGTTGGTTTTACCTAAGTGAGATTACACTGTATCTAGCATGCTGCTACTTTTGTTTTCTGTCTTTTGTTTTTAACTTGGCAATATTTCTTGGAGGTTTGTCTGTCCACACCTAAGCCCACTTCTTTCTTTTTTTAAGGCTGAATCGTGTTCCATTGTTTGGACAAACTGTGATTTTCCAACTCTTTCCCTATGGATGAACATTTCAGTTATTTTCACATTTTTATAATGACTCCTAATGCTGCTTTGTACATAGGTGGTAACATTTTTGTAGGATAGAAACCTGGAATACAAATGCTTGGGGCAAAAGATGTGCATGTTTATTGTTTTGATGGAGACCACCATTTCCCCTTCACAGATACCATTCTAATTAATCCTCTTACCAGCAGTGTATGAAAGAACTCACCCCCCTGAGACTAACTAACATTCAAGAGAGGTGAGAGGTGAATTTTTTTTTTGGCCAATCTGAAAGGTAAGAAATGCCACTAACTCCTTTTTTTTCTTTTTTTTTGAGACGGAGTTTTGCACTTTCATGCAGGCTGGAGTGAAGTGGTGCAATCTTGGCTCACTGCATCCTCCGCCCCCGGGGTTCAAGCGATTCTCCTGCCTCAGCCTCCCAAGTAGCTGAGATTATAGGTGCCTGCCACCAAGCCAGCTAATTTTTGTATTTTTAGTAGAGACAGGAGTCTCTACTAAATATAGCCTTGCCATGTTGGCCAGGCTGGTCTCGAACTCCTGACTTCGGGTAATCCACCCGCCTCAGCCTCCCAAAGTGCTATGATTACAGGTATAAGCCACCACACCTGGCCATCAGCTCATTTTTAAATGTATATGTATTTCTATCCTGGTTTTCCAAACATATACATAACTATACATATTGATTAGAATCATGCCATACCTTGTTCTCTATCCTTTTTTCCTTTTACATTAGGTCAGGGACTTTTTATCTGGTCATCGCATTCTCTCCAAAAGCTCAGTTGTTCAGGGTTGCTGGCCTGTTGAGCTATTGCAGATAACCTGGAGTGTTTTTTATTTTAGTTTATTTATGTCCTTGATCTTCAAAGATCCTGGGAATGACAAGTCATAGAAAAGAAAGCAGAAGAAATACCTCCTGCAGAGAATTGGCACAAGAAGTGTCCAGTAGACAAGCACCAAATGAAAATCAGAATTAGATATTTGCTCAGGGGCTCATCACTTAGGTATTTGGGAGGGAGGTCCCTAAAATATCACCATGAGCTCTTGTTATATATGGATATTGTATACTCTGTATTATATGTTAAGCTTGACCTGTTCCATGCGTTCTGCTATGAAAAGTACACAGCTTTGCTGTTGTTGTTTGGATAGAGAGATTATGATGGTTTCAGAGCATTTAATGTCAGTGGAAACATCCAAGAGTCAGTGTGGTGTGATGGAAATAGCATTGAACTGGAAAGTCAGGAGAGCTGGCTTCAGACTCTAGTTCTTCCCCCGACTGACCAAGTAAACCTGGAGAAGACGCTTAACCTTTTGGGTCACCTGCGGTCTGTGTGGCAAGGATGACCTGGGTGTAATGGATTTGGAAAGCTTGGTGGAGGATAGGCTAGCAGTTAGAGGTCAATTCCAGCTTAACATTAAAAGAGAGCTCTCTAAGAATTGGCACTTTCTAATAATGAGACTGGCTGTATGCTGCCAGTTGTCAGAAATGTTCTGACAGGCGGTCAGTCAGCTCTCTGCAAACAGACAGACACTATTCCTACTGTCATGTCGCTTAGGGTCAGTCGCAGGAGACAGCCAGCTAGCCAGGAATTTCCCCATGGTCGTATGATTACATAATGACAGTGCTGAGAAGTATCATGGAGGAGAAACACCAGGTGACTTGAGAGTGTGAGACAGGGTGCTAAACAAGGTGGGCGAGTTGAAGGGCAGCCTCTCTGAGAAAGTGATCTTGGAGCTGGGATCCAGGGCATGGTCAGCAGTCAACAAGGTGAGAAAGTGAAGGCACAGAGGAAAGGCAGCATGCTGGCTGGAGGCAGGTGGAGGGATTGCTACTGGCTGTAGTGAGTCTCTCCTCCATTCATTCATCTGTTCATTCATACATCCATTCACTCTCTCCACAAATATCGGTTAAGCACCTGCTCTGGACCAGGCAGTGTTCTTGGCCCTGGGGATACACGTATAGGGAGCAAGACTGACAAAGTTCCCAGCCTCATGGAGCTCAGTGTTGCCACATAGCAAATCATTCCCAAACTCGGTGCCTTAAAACAGCCATCATTTTACACTTATCCTCATAGTCTGGAGGTAGACCGGGCCCAGCCGGCTGTTTCTCATGCATGTGTCTCACACAGTTATTCAGGCAGTAACTGGTCTCATTCTCTGTGTTTTTGAGCACTTCAGCCTTGGCTTCAAACCCACCACCTGTCTCAGCTCACCAGATTCCTCCCGGAAAGGCAGTCCAGTGGCCTTGTGTGCTGGCTCCAGCATGCTCCTTGGGGTCTTACCTCCCTCCCCTGCCTCAGGCAGCTCCAAGAGTAACAGCTTTCTCCACCTCAGGTTCATTCTTGGGGAATAGGAGTGATGCCCTTTTGTCATTCTAGGCACCTGCCTAGCTGACCCAGGCCTGAAGTCCCCAGTGAGCAAGGCCCTTCTGTGGGGCTGAGAGATATCTGGGTCCGGGGGAGGCATAGTGTGAGGGCTTGAGGTGAGGCTGCGCTGGTAGTGGTAGAGGGCTTGAGGTGGGGCCATGGAGGCCATGGGCAGTATTTGGTTGACATCCCTGGAGCATTACAGGAAACCCCTAAAGACCAGAGATCTGATGACTCCCTAACGGGAAGATTACAGAAGATAGTCCTTCTTGGAAAACAAGATTTGTATTACATTTTAAAATTAATCCGTTAGAATGATTTGTCTTATAAAACAAGGCTTTCAAGTATGTCCCTGAAATGCACATGTCCTCTAGGATTACTTGATCTCTAACTTAAAGAGAGGAAGCATGGATGTCCATCCTGATTCTATCAGTTATTTTATCACAATCAGTGATATGGCAGTCTGTGGTTCATTATCACAGAGTTGGTGCCCACAGTCAATGTTCTATAACCAAGAGTTCGCATTCTACAACAAACAGTCCCACCACTGCAATTTCCTACAACACACAACAGTGCCCAAGCAGTACCTCCATGGGCCTTGTAAGAGAACTACAAAAACAAACCTCTAAATATTACAGTATAGCTTTTTGCCCTATTTGATAGACATATTAAGAAACTCCATCTAGAAATTTGATAATACAGAATAAGTACTTGCTCAGTTAGCTGCAGTTTGTGGAAACTGGTGTGTAAATAAGGATCATGGCCACCCCCCATTGCTTTTCATTCTCAAAATTACTTGTGTCAACCACTTTTGCTCCCAAATTTCTCATTAAGTTACATCAACCTGGAGTTACGTGTTTCATTACAACTTTTAGCTAAGCTGAATCAAAGCTTTGGAGCTTTTAAGAGTTTTGGTTTTGTTGTTGTTGTTTTATTTTGTTTTTGAGACGGAGTCCCACTCTGTCACCCAGGCTGGAGTGCAGTGGCGCAATGTTGGCTCACTGCAACCTCCACCTCCCGGGTTCAAGCAATTCTCCTGCCTCAGTCTCCCAAGTTGCTGGAACTACAGGTGCTCACCACCATGCCCAGCTAATTTTTTTTTGTGTGTGGCATTTTTAGTAGAGACAGATTTTCACCATGTTGGTCAGGCTGGTCTCAAACTCCTGACCTCAAATGATCCACCTGCCCTGGCCTCAAAGTGCTGGGATTACAGGAGTGAGCCACTGAGCCCGGCCCCTTAAGAGTCTTATTACCTACTTTATTAGTGGGGAGCTGGGACTCTATGCAGTTCAGATTTCCTCCAAAGCTAAATGTCATAATTGTAGGTAACAGTGCCCTTAGCTCTATTTTTGTTCTAGGTGTCACTTTATGAGTGCAAAGGAGCTATATATATATATATATGTGTGTGTGTGTGTGTGTGTGTGTATATATATGTGTGTGTATATATATATGGAGAGAGAGAGAGAGTGTGTGTGTGTGTGTCTTGAGAGCTTGTTTTGGGATCTGAGTCAGAGAATCCTTGGATCTCAGCACATGGAGGGCTCCAAAAGGTCACCCACATCAGCCTCTCTATAGCATCACCAGCAGTGGCGACATATGCTTGGCCACCTCCATGGGCAGGAGGGCTCATTCTATACTGACACTGTCAACCTCCCACTAAGTGGGACAGCCGTGTTCTCAGACTTACTTCTAAGGACATAAAGTTCATGCCCACTGGCACTGGCAGTGATAACGAGCTACAGGGTTCCTGGTGCCCCACTACTCTTCATGAATGAGTCATAGAATGACCTGCCAGTGAGTACAGGGTCTTGCCAAAGCTCTGTAGGTAAGTGTGATCGCAGCCCAAAAAGGCCTCATTGGGCAAAACGCCTCTCAGTGGCATACGTGAATGCTCCACGCGTCCATGAGTCTGTGTGTCCATCCAGAGCAAAATCCCATTCCTAGATAATACTGTTAACACAGAAATGCAGGCCTTGGTAACCTGTGCTTTCAGGTGTGCCTGATTTACATTGCACAGCTATGAGTCTCAGGACTTTGTAAGCCTTTTTTTTTTTCCTTTACAAGTTTGACTTTTATCATTCAAGCCTTTATTGTATGCCACTTGCACTTCCAGTCTTGCAGCCTGCCTGTTTAATCCTCTCGTGCTTTCTTTGACATTTTAAGAAACTTTTAATTGACATACTTTGCTTGCAAAATTTTTTTAAAAACAGATATATTTTTAAAGTGGCTTTGTGGTGAGTAAAATCATGCCAACTGCATGTTCTCCTTTCTTTATTGAGGTACTTAGAGCTGCTCTTGACATTCTAAAATAATAATGCCAGTCTCAGATGTAACTACTTTGAAACTTAAGAAAGAGCAAAGCAGTAACGTTGGATGGAACACAGACTTGTTCCAAAATGTCAAACAAACGATAATAATAACTGAAGAGTACATAAAAGTGAAAATCCTGGCTTGATGAATTAGTTATTTGAGTCTGTTCTGGCCCTGAGAAATGATCAGATGCCTTGACAAGTTTATCCTTTGTAGAGCTGGGGAAAAAAAAACCTCAAAGGAGAGAGTGGTTAGAACATGTAGTTCACAAAAGAAAAAAAAAAAGTTTACTATTTCAAGGATTTAAAAATACTAAATCTGCAGATTATCAGCCTCAAATCCTTGTAGGAAAAAAATGGCAGGTAAATAATTAATGCTGCCTATTTTAAAAACATGTAAAATATGAAACAAAAGGTCTGTTAGTGGAACACGTACAGTCCGTAGGCTGCAGGAGGCTGCTCTGCTGTTTGTCACTGCTGAATTACACCTGAGCAAACCAGCACTGATGTTTTTTAAACATATAATTATGACTGTATGTGTTTTGATTACTGGATTTGAAAAGTTCTGGTACTGTCATCAGATGACTGTGTTTGAGAATACTCTTTCAGAATAATTGTGCATGTTGTCACACCTTCTCCAGTTGTGAGTTGTTGCAAACATCCCCTTGCTCACTTATTCCTAACAGAGCCCTGACTCTATTCAGGCCTCTGCCCATTCTATCCCTGCATGGGCCTCTGCCAGGAGATGCATCTTGATTGGTTCCACCCAGTCGTTGTGTCCATTCCCAGTGTCAGTGATTGGTTTGGGTGTGGGCACGTGACACACGTCAGCCAGTGAGATGCGATGGGCAGCCTGGGGGAGGGGTTTCTGGGGAAGGCTTCTTTGCTGCTAGTAGAGATGAACAGAGTTATCCCTTCTGCCTTCGCCCATGGCTGAGTGTGGCTGTGATGCCTGGCAGTGTGGCTGCCAGCTTGCGACCCTGAGAGAAGCCAGCCTAGTAAGAGGACAGACATGGAAAGCTCTTGGCTTCCAATTGATGCTTGGAGTTGCTGAATCAACTAGCCTTGGAGCTGCTGTCCTAATACTATGGCTTGTCATGTGAGAATGTGGATGAGTCTCTTTGCTTGCTAGGGTTTTCTGTTATCTGCAGCCAAGCCATCTTTATAGATACATGAATTATTTAAGTAAAGCAAAAACTAAAGTGCAAAAAGAAGAAAGGTGACCACGACAGTGTCTCATATCATATCTAAGAGTGGCATTCAGCCTGGTCAGTGATGAGATTTTCTGCCTAATGCAGCTTGTGAACGCCTGAGCACTTGCTCATCACACCTCCAGAAGGGAGCCCCATGAAGAGTGCCAGTGTTCTGCTAACAGCAAGTTCTAGATCGGATATTGGTTTGTCTGCTTAAACAGAAGTGAAATAACAATGGATTAAAATGCTGTGAGATTAATTTCTGTCTCCCAAAACGATTTGAGCTGGAAGGAAATCAAGGAGTGGGTGGCCTTGCCCCTTGGGGACATCTAGGGTCCTTCTCTGTCATCCACTAGGATGTTGCTTCCATCTGCATGGTGAAAGTTGCTCCTCATCATGTCAGTGTTTCAGAGCCTGGAATAGGAGAAAAAAGGTCAGGATGGGCTGGGGCAGGCAGCCTCCTTTTGATCTGGAATGGCCCTATTATGTCCAATCACGACTCATTGGAAGAACTTCATCACATCACTACAACCAGTTACAAGGGAGTCTAGGAAATATTCTCTTTAGCTGGATGGTCATGTATCCAGCTAAAATCCAGAGGGCTCTGTTCATAAGAGGAAGGAAGGAATAGACACCTGTGGCAATTAGAATATAGTGTGTCTGCTACAGTGAAGAAGAACGTGACAAGGGCAGATTGCTGGGTACCATTCTGAATGTGAAGCAAGGGTTTCAGCCACGCAGGCCAGCCTCCCTGAGCAGCTTGGGGCCTTTTGCCCCTCTGACCTGCCCTGGCCTCTCTTCAGGTCAACCAAGGGGTTTGAAGCAGATGATATTTAAAACCTCTTCAAACTCTGACTTTCTCTGGCATGGTCCAGTGGAGATTCTATTTCTAGAGTTGGGGAGAGGGAACAAAGACAAGGGAGAAGTAGGGTAAGTAGCTCACATGTGGCTGGTGGGTATTAAAAAAACCATCAGCAAAATTACTGCTAATACTTACTGAGAGCTTATCAGAGGCTAGGCACTGTACTGTGTTCCTTACATATCTTAACCCCGTGAGTCCCTCCCTACACAACCTATGAAATGGGCCCCATGATTGTTCTCACTTCGTAGATGGGGAAACTGTGGCTCATTCTCAGGTAGAGCAGGGCTCTAGACCCAGCCAGCTAACCCTTGGGCCCATGCACTTAACAACCTATTGTGGGTATGACTGGGAAATGAGGTGGGATTTGTGGGGTGTGGCCAGATCATAACAGGTCCTTAAAGCAGGGCAAAGAACATTGGTTTTGGTGCTGCCCTTTATTCAGGGCCTGCTTCAGGATCAATCTGCAGCACTGATCAGCACACCCCCTGTGTGAGTCTATTTTGTGTTGTAAAGGAATACCCAAGACTGGGTAATTTAAAAAGAAAAGTAATTTATTTGGTTCACAGTTATGCAGGCTGTAAGATGCGTAGTGCCAACATCTGCTTCTGCTGAGGCCTCAGGAAGCTTACAGTCATGGTGGAAGGCAAAGGGGAAGCCAGCGTATCACATGGTGAGAACACGAGCAAGAGACAGAAGAGGAGGTCCCAGGCTGCTTATAACCAGCTCTCACATGAACTAACAGAGCTAGAGCTCACTCACCACCAAGAGGACAGCACCAAGCCATTCACGAGGGATCCACTCCCATGACCCAAACACCTCCCACTAGGCCCCACCTACGGCACTGGGGATCACACGTCAACATGAGATTTGGAGGAGACACACATCCAAACCATATCACCACCTCAGCTCCCCACTGGCTCCCCCCACAGCCAAGAGGTGGCTGTTGCCACTCCACATCACATCCGGGCATGACAGTGACACAGGTCAAATCACCCCTCACCACCCTAGGGTAGAAGACAGGCTGCTTTTCAGGAGGACACCCCCAGGTGAGAGAGGTGCCTGGAGGGTCTGTAGTGCGGCAACGTGCAGAATGTTCCAGGGGAGCCACGCCTCATGACTGTTAAATATCCTTCAATATGTTGCCCCTGCTGAGAGGGGCAGGGAGGCCTCTGGGCCTGCTCCTGTCCAGTATTCCCCAAGGAGGCCAGGTGCTGGGAGGAGATAGGACCCTGGCCCTAGAAAATAAGGGCAGGTCCATGAAGTGGGCCTGTCTTTCAAGCTGGCCTGCCTGGTAGAGCGGATCCTGCAATCAGACCCCTCTTCCGGCTCCATCCTGCAGCTCAGTCAGCTTAGTGTCCAGAGGGCACTCCAGGGAGGGAGTGAGAATCAGTGAGTGCGTTGTCTGGTCCCACTGATGGTAGGACACCTTGAGATGAGTGGGGAAGCTGGCCTGGGTAGAGGGCTGTGGGTGCTGGGCCAGGCAAGCCCTCCCCTTGGAGAAGCAGACCCAGACATGGCAGGGGCGCCCCAGCTCCACCTGTGTGGCCTCTGGGCAGCCGGCTTTCTCTAGACACAACACTTCCCTGCGTGTATCAATGTTCGATGTATCATCTCCCTTCTCTGGCTCCTTTTACAACCCAATACTTCCCCACCACTTTTAACACCATCCCTTGAGTTCATTCTGTTTTCCTAAAATTCAGTCACAGATGCACCAACACCAAACTGCTCTTCAAGATCGAGTTCCGGCATTGCCACTTCAGAAGACCAATCTGCCGTATCCTAGCCTGGATGCAGTCTTCTTTCCTCCTGACAGCACTGGTTTGATAGAGCCTAGTGATCTGTGTACTCCCTACTTCCCTCACCAGACTCTACACTTCTTTTTTTAAAAAAAAAACTTCTTGAAACTTTTCTAAAAAAAACAACACCTTTAACTTCCAACATACACAGAAGCAGAGAGGGGCAGATAATGAACCCTCAAGGATCTGTCACCCTGCTTCAACTATTGTCACCATTTTGCCAATCTTATTTCATCTATTCCCCTTGACCTTTTTATCTCCTCTGGAATATATAGATAATATATATATATAACTAATATATATAATCTATATTATATATAACACATAATATGTATAACTAATATATTAGCTATGTATATTATATATAATATATAAATTATAAATATATATATAATTTTTTTTTTCGAGATGGAGTTTCTCCTTGTCAGCCAGGCTGGAATGCATGGCACGATCTCAGCTCACAGCAACCTCCACCTCCGGGGCTCAAGCGATTCTCATGCCTCAGCCTCCTGAATATCTGGGAGTACAAGTGTATACCACCATGCCCGGCTAATTTTTTGTATTTTTAGTAGAGATGTGGTTTTGCTATGTTGGCCAGGCTGGTCTTGAACTCCTGTCCTCAAGTGATCTGCCTGCCACAGCCTCCCAAAGTACTGGGATTACAGGCGTGAGCCACCACTCCCGGCCCCTCTGGAATATTTTAAAGCAAGTCCTGGGTCTTGTATCATTTCTCCCATAAATACTTCAGTGCCTTTCAGCTGGGACCCTCCATATGACAAAAATTGTGTCCTGTATCCTGTGTCCTGTGTTCTTACCACTTAGAATAGTGCCTGGCACCTACTGGCTCTCAGGAAATGTTATCTTGAATTGACAGAATGAATGAATGAGTGCGTGAACTGGCTTCAGCTTTTAGAAATGAGCCTGCAAATTAAGTGGAGAACTCTGGAATGTGAATAACTGCTGTGAACTCACAGCCCCTTCATCCCAGGTGCCTTCCTGAGGTTTCCAGGAGGCTCTGGAATCTGCCCATCTTCATCAGACTTCAAGGCTGATTTTTCTTAGGCAAGCATCTTTGATTTTGCAATTAAACTCCATTTTGATGTGACCTTGGAGAGGGAGAACTATTAAGATATAGCTTTTACCTTTGCTTGACTCATATTTTGTTCACAATTGCAGACTTGAAGGGTTTTTTTTTTTTAATTATAGTGCTGTATTTACTTAGGCCAAAATGATTCTGACCAAAAAAATCAACGTGTAGAATATATCTGAAGCATTTTCTTTAATACTATATTTCTATTCTTGGTAATGGTATTTTAACTGCACAAATGAAAGGTAATTGTACATTTTCTTTCTAGCAGTTGTGGTCATGTTTAAAACCTTAAATTCTGTATGCTTTGAAGGAGAGCCTGGACCAGAGTTTATCACTAGATGTGGTGTTTTCAGCTCTTACAAGGTAAAAAATAGGCCAAGGCTTGGGCTCTGGAACTCTCTGGTGGTAGAATAGTAGCTTGTAAAAATGCCTTTGACATGTTCTTTTTTTCCTTTTAATTCAGAAATGGTATTCATCATAATGTAATGGGAACTGCTTATTAACTAGTACTATATTTCAAAATTGTATTCTAAAATCTTTTCTTTCACAGCTCAAACTTGTAATAAGGTTGAATTGAATTAGCTGGGTTTTCTGTTTTTTGTTTTGTTCTTCTGTTTCATCACGAATTCAGAGTAATAATTCAATTTCTAGGTTTAAGATATTTTTACCATTAGCCGGGCGTGGCAGCGGGTGCCTGTAGTCCCAGCTACTTGGGAGGCAAAGGCAGGAGAATGGCATGAACCTGGGAGGCGGAGCTTGCAGTGAGCCGAGATGGTGCCACTGCACTCCAGCCTGGGCAACAGAGCGAGACTCCGTCTCAAAAAAAAAAAAAAAAAAAAAAAAAAGATATTTTTACCACATGGGTTTAGCACAGGGAACTGGAGGTGTGCCCAACAGACATGTGATGACTGACAGCTATTTTATGTTCAACCTGGACATAAACAGTCATTTACACAGAAGTATTTGTGTGAATTGGATTTGGTCATGATGCGATATTGAGCCAAGAGCATCTTTTCCACAGAAGATGATGGGACTTGAGAGATGTTTGGAGATTAGAAGATGTGGGAGCTGTAATCCCATAGCATCTCACCCTGCCGATGCAGCAGGGACTCTTCCTGTGGATCTTATTTTTAGGGCTGTGAGCAAGCAGGCTGTGGGGGTTCTGCTCTGGGCTCAGAATCCTGACTGTCGCCTGGCATGACTTGTATGACTCTCACCGGGTGTCTTGAGGAGCTGCCGTAGACCCCAGGGGTAGACGCAGAACTCCTATGGAAAGAAGTGCAGGAAGATGGCAGGAAGGAAACCAAGGACTGCGTGACTTCTTGAGTGGCTGCAGGAGCCTCCTACCTACGTGGGGATGGAAAGGGGGAAAGGGAGCTCTGGAAAACTCAGGCTAGAGATTGGACCACAGTGCCAGAAAGAGCCAGTTGACTGGTGCCTCATCCTCTTGGGGTGGGGCCCAACAGAAGCTGAGGCAGATGTTTCAGGCTGGAAAACCTAGGGCAAGGCAGGGACACAACAGCTGAGTCAGCCCCCGGGAAGGCTAACAGTGGCAGAGGAGCCATGAACATGGTTGCAGACATGGCTGCCTACCCTGATGGATGGGATGGGGCCAGTGAGTAGGGGAGGGGCCAGTGGCCAGGATTTGAAAGCAGAGCCACAGCATGGAGCAGAAGCAATAGTTGAGGGAAAAGGGTGAATGCTTGTGTTTAGATTGTGGTATAGGTGTCTGTGTGATTCTTCCAGAGTGTGGAAGTCAGGCATAGTACATATCTGCTCAACAGCAGGCCTCTGCCTGTTACGAGATTTGCTCCCCACCACCACCTGCTCTTTTGTCTCTTATCCTCAGTCTTATTTAAAAAGCAGGATCCTGCAGCTCAGAGAAGGGTAGCCAGTTGTCCAGACACACAGAAAATAAGCAGCAGAGCGAGGAATTGAACACAGATCTGCCCATCTCCGGAGCCTCGTTATCATCATTATTTAGCCATTTTAAAAAACCAAGACTAAAGTATAGTCATTATCTTCAAGTTTTCAAGTGAAATGGGCTCCAAAAGAAGGCATGTGTTTATCCTGGGGTTTGGTGTTCCTCTGGCCAGGCTGTGTACCTACCCCTAGGGCTGTGATCACACCAGACTAGTCCCTAGCACAAGTAGAAATAACCAAAATGCTGACCACGGCAGAGGCTGTCCGAGGAGAGTCAGAAGTGGGAGGGTGCAGACCCCAGAGAGTATCAAGGAGAAACGGTGGATGTTCCCACTGTTCAGCAAATGAAAAGTCACAGATAGGTGGGGATGTCAGCAGTGCAGACTAGAAGCAGTCAGGCAGTTACACGATCCCTGCCATCTGGCTAACCTAACATATTTAAATCTAAAACTAAATATAGCTTCTTTCCCAAAAAGCACTCCGCATATTAAAGAACATAGACAAGATGGAGATTTTCATGTCGTGCCTACAGATGAGGATATTGAGATCTAGATCCTGGCTTAGAATTTCCTGGTGAAGATGCAAGGCATTTCCTGTTTATTCTATCGGTTAGCTTTTGCTTTGTATGAAACTCCCAAAACTTACTGGCTTAAAATAGCAACCATTATATTTGCTTGTAATTCTGGGGACTGGCCATGCAGTTCTTTTAGTCTGGGCAGACCACTGATAACCATCTGCTGGTGGCGTGGCTGGAGCAGGGTGGTCTGGGATGGCCTCATTCACAGGTGTGGTGACAGCAAACTGTCACCACAGTTTGTTTGAAGGGAGCATCAGCTGGGACAGCTTACCTTGGCTCCATGTGGTCTCTCATGCCCCAGCAGTCTGGCCTAGGGTCTTTACATGGTAGTCTCAGTGTTGCAAAAGTAGCAAAGGAAGACAAGCCCCAATGCATAAGTACTTTTCAAGTCCCTGCTTGCAACACATTTGCTGTTGTCCCATGGTCAAAACAGGTTCCTCGGCCAAGCCAAAAGTCAGTATAGGAAAAGACTGGGTAAGCCCATGGATACAAAGGGCATGAAAAAATTGGGGGCTGTTACTGCAACAATTTATCATGCTATAAAACCGAGACTTATAGCAAGTAGCCACTGTTTCCACCGAATGCCTGCCTGAAGACAACTCTAAACCATACAGTGGCTAATCCCGTATGAAAAGGCAGTGTTGGCTGGGTGCAGTGGCTCACACCTGTAATCCCACCACTTTGGGAGGCTAAGGCAGGCGGATCACCTGAGGTCAGGAGTTCGAGACCAGCCTAGCCAATGTGGTGAAACCCTGTCTCTACTAAAAATACAAAAATTAGCCGGGTGTGGTGGTGGGCACCTGTATTCCCACCTACTCCGGAGGCTGAGGCAGGAGAATCACTTGAACCCAGGATGCGGAGGTTGCAGTGATCCAAGATCGCACCACTGCACTTCAGCCTGGACTATAAGAGCGAAACTCTGTCTCAAAAAAAAAAAAAAGAAGAAGAAAGAAGAAAAGGTAGTATCAAGTGAGACCATAGGAAACATGCTTAGCTGTTCTATTGGCCTCTCCCGCCAGTCAGGGAAGGGGAAATCCCTTAAGAGCATGGAAGCAGGAAGTGGTTGAGGGACAAGACCTGACCCAGCAACAGAAACAAGGCCCTCGCTTCCCACATGCAAATGCAGGGCAACCAGCAGGCAGGTCGGCCTCTGAGGTGATGACACAAAAGACACCACGCGGCATCAGAAACCAGAGGTGAGTGATTCCCCAGGGCCAGCACAGTGGCTTCCCAGTCCCAGAGTGAGAGGCCTGAAGACAAGATTTGTGCCAGAGCTGCGGAGGGAGGGATGTGCAGGAGAACACGTGTACGTGTAGTACTGAGCTTGGAGGCACTGACTCTTGGTTAAGGATAGTGACTCATGGGACAGAAGCGTTTCCCTCAAACTCTTCCTTTCCATTTTGGGCCTGGGAGAATGGCTCCCACAAAGAAGGGTGGCAAGAAGAAAGGCCATTCCGCCATTAACCAGATGGTGACCTGAAAATACACCATCAATATTCACAAGCATATTCAAGAAGCATATTGAAGAAGGGGCTTCAAGAAGGTGCCTCTCCAGCACTCAGAGAGATTGAAGGGGAGGGGGAGTTCAGATGTGCACATTGATACCAGGTTCAGCAAAGCCGTCTGGGCCAGAGGACTAAGGCACGTCCCATACCATCATGCGCGGCTATCCAGGAAACATAATGAGGATGAAGATTCAACAAACAAGCTCTCTATTTGGTTACCTATGTACCTGTTACCACATTCAAAAATCTAGTCATTATGGATGAGAACTAACTGCTGATTGTCAAATATGCCAAATAGAGTTATAAAACCACAAAATCAATAAATAAAATGAAATTGGGATCTGTTTATTAACAAAGATGCTGGTTGCTGGACACACAGGTGCAATCATAAGGTACAAGTGTATTTTCATCAATCTGTTAGCAAATGTTCTCTTTTGGTAGAAAGTCTGACAGGTCCCTTAAACAAGTGGGTTTTCAAAGTCACCTTCTGGGCCCTTGGGGAGGAGGTGGGAGGCAAGGGGCTCCGGGAGTCTGGCTCCTGCTTCATTCCCAAAAGTTGTGCTTTTCATAGTACAGCTTATTGAGATAGGATTCACCCCAGGTGTACAGCTCAATGGCTATATTCAGTTATATTCACAGTTATGCAACCCTCACACATTAGCAGATGAGCTTTTATCTGATTTTATCTATCTGGTCTCTGAAGGAGATTATATTTGAATGGGGAAAAGATTCAAGTTTGAAATTACTGTTACAATCTAACTGTAGTTTAAGAACCATTTCTAGAGAGACTATGGTTTGCAAGTTCTCTTTAAAATCCCAAAGAGACCCAGGAAATAAACTTGACTTCTAAAACTGATAGGGTAAAAGTTATAGTAGTCATTCTTTTTTTTTTTTTTTTTCCCACAGAAGGGACTTTTAGGGCTTTATTCAGCTTTTTTAAAAAGTCCTTTTGCACACTTCTAATGTGGTTAGGGGAATTTTGAATAGGCAGGACGAGGCTTCCAGAAGACCCATCCATACAGCTGAAATAGGCTTTAGTGGTCCAGGATGAAAGGTGGTCTCAATTAGCAGATGGAGCCAGTCAGTGTAGGAGCAAATCCTTTTGCACACCCAAACCATCCCCCAAGGAATTACTGTAGGACATGTTGCAAGGATTGTTGTTCAGATTAACAATTACTATTAAAGAAGACCAAGATCATTTCAACAGAATGTCCATCAAAAAACGTTGAAGATGTAAAGTTTAAAGGTCACAGCAAGATGAGTCCATGTGAAGATTTCCCTCATTGTCCGGCACACTGTAAATACTCAGTAAACATCCTTTGTGTTTTTCCTTGAGAAGGTCATGTCTGTAAAATATCTCATTCCCCGTTGATGTCAGATAAACAAAGCATTCTTGAACTGGTTTTCTCCTACTAACTTGAAGGGAGCATTCTCGCTTGGGCTTATTTGGGGGCACAGACTAATCATGGAGCATGCTGCTGTTCTCCAGCTAGACATGCATGCTTCCCTGCCAGGGGACTGGGCTAATCAGATTATTTTCAGTTGACAAATTTGGTTTTCCATCTCTAAACACTCATTTATCACCTCTGCTTTATTCACAGGACATGTTCCCGATTTGAGGTGAAACCATGAAGAGAAAATAGAATACTTAATAATGCTTTTCCGCAACCGCTTCTTGCTGCTGCTGGCCCTGGCTGCGCTGCTGGCCTTTGTGAGCCTCAGCCTGCAGTTCTGTGAGTAGAGCCGGGCACTGCAGGTCGTGGGAGGGTAGGGGCTTCGTACGAAACAAGGAGGCCCCAAAGCCTTGTTTTATAAATGAACAACAAAGTCTTTTTATTGTTGGCGCTCACACTGGCCGGTTGCAAGGAGGGACCCTAAACCACCAAGCAGTGTGCTGTGTGCTCTTTTGACTTTTGCATGAATTCCTGAACTGCCTGGTTATTCCCAGATTTTTTGTTCAGATTCCCCAGATGGAGACGCTGAGTGGCCCTGCTTGACTTATGCTGAGCTACACAGAGCAGAGGTGTTTGGCCCTTTGATTGGGTTCTTGAAAGTTGGGTGTCTGTTTAGCGTTCCGTCAGCCGCGGGGCTGGAGTTGTTTGGGGGAGGGTGGGGAGATTAGGTCACTAGTATCAAACCCACCCCACAGGCAGCAGGGGCTGCATGGGAAATCCCCTGTGACGAGACAGGAGCACTCTGATAAAGCCAGGCCATGGGCCTCACCATGCAGCATCCTCCACTGAGATTCCTAAGCTCAGGCCAGGCCCCAAATCTGTGCACATTACAGTTCACCTAAGAGTGGCTGTTCTCAGACACAGATGTGGCCCCAGGATCTCCTTAGTGGCAACCCCTCAGTGGTGGCCCATGGTCTTCTGGGAGGCCCCTTGCCCTCCTGTGGCCCCTCTCTGCTTCTTCTGTGCTCAGATCCTGGTGCTCCTTTGCCAAGAGCGTTCTCCTCCTCACCCCTCTCATCCTTTCCCTTTCAGCCCTTGCCTTTTCTCCTCTAGGACCCTTCCGGCAATCCTTAAGGGTTTGGTGCTTCTTTTATATACATCAGGATGCCCTGAATCCTTGAACCTGTTTCCCTCCCTCCTTCCCTTCCTTCCTTCCTCCCCCTCTCTTTTTTGAAATAGGGTCTTACTCTGTTGCCCAGGCTGAAGTGCAGCAGCACGATCACAGCCCATTGCAGACTCAACATCTGAGTTTAGGAGTTTAGGTAATCCTCCCACCTCAGCTTCCTGGGTAGCTAGGACTGGAGGCGTGCACCACCACACCTAGCTAATTTTTTGTATTTTTGTAGAGACAGGGTTTCACCATGTTGCCCAAGCTGGTCTTAAACTCCTGACCTCAAGTGAGAACATAAGTGTTACATAAGCATAAATCTGTGCATTATGAATTACTGCCATTTTTTACAGCACAATAATAAGCAACCAATAAAGCAATGAAATAAATGGAGCAATTAAACTCCATTTCTAGAGAAATGGGGAAATTCTAAAGTCACAATTTACCTAGAAGGAGAAGAGCAGTAAGAATGTCAGCCTCCCAAAGTTCTGGTATTACAGGCGTGAACCATTATACCCAGCCCCCTCCTTTCACTAACCATGCACTATTATAATTTTCAGTTCTTGTGTCTTTTCCTTCTACCAGATTGTCTGCTTGTTGAGAGCAGGACCACATCCTGTTTCTCTCTGTATCCCAGGAACCAGCACTGCCCAGCACATAGTAATATTTTGTAAATGTCTGCTGAATGCATTAATCCATGCCTGCTCTAAAAAGCAGACCCTGATTTTCTTTCCTTCTGTTGCTGTGTATTTAAAGCTGAGAAAACCTCTGTGCGATGCCAGGAATTGTGTGGTTGCTGTCACCTGCCTTCTCTCCATTTAACCACCTCACCTTGATGGGTGGGAGACAAGCAGTTGGCACCCACACCGCTCAGGACAGCTGTGTGAGGAGGGGCATTTCTGTTGCAGTTTGAATGATGGAAAGAAGGGCAGGTGGCTGGGTGAGAGGAATGTTATGAGTGCACAGAGGAACATGGGGAAGGCTTGGCTGTAGGAGAAGGTGGTTTCAGGAGAGGAGGCTTTGAGGAAGTTTCCCTGATTCACTTCCAATTGTGACATATTCCCATGCACATGCATATGACAGGCTATTTCTAATAGTAAAGAGAATTAAAAATTCTCATTTTATCCTTCCAGAGTTGGAAAAGAGGTCAAAAGAAGGTGGGCATCAGAAGTTTAAAAATATTCCATATGGCAAATGAATTGTAAAATATGAATCATTTCCAAAAAGTGTGGTAAGATTTTCAGTAGTTTAATTGTTTATAAATTTTCATTAAAAATTTTCCATCCTTTGGTTGGAGAGGTAGGATGTTACAATCAACCCTGATTTTATTTTGAGAGGCTGACAGGTTCTGAGACATGAATGTGTGTTACTTGTGTTTGTGGCATTTCTCTTGCATGAGGTGGTTTCCACGTCACTGAATTGGCCTGTGTGTTTTGCTTATATAACTCTTCTGAAAGTACCTTCTGTTTTAGGACAGCCAATTTTCAGCCATACTTTTTTAAGGAAAATTTTGCAGGGTAAATTAGCCTGGCTGGGTCTGAGCTCTTTTATTCTTGGATACGTTGGAGATCGGAAAGATATTAAGATATGGACGTTCTTACTGCTCTTCTTTTAGGTAAACTGTAACTTTGGAATTTCCCCATTTCTGTAGAAATGAGTTTAATTGCTCCATTTATTTAATTGCTTTGTTGGTTGCTTAGTATTATGCTGTAAGAAACGGCACTAATTCATAACACGCAGGTTTACGCTTATATACCACTTATGTTCTCATTCTTATCCTAAAATATGTGGACTTTTTCTTTACCATTTCTTCTTATTTTTGAATACCAAATTAGCACATATAACTATTTTAAGTAACATATTTGAGACAACTAAGTATAACTTGGTTTTCTCATGCTTTAAGTAAAGAGTATGGCTTTGTTATCTGAAATGATCATATATTTTATTTGGTCTTGTTGGTAGTTTTCTTTTTCTGATGTTTTGAATATGAAAAAGAAATAGCCCAGGATACGATTCAAAAATCAGATTGCTTAAATAAGTATGTCTTCCTCTGGAAACAGAAAGTATATAGTGAACCCACATACATTTATTAAGTGCTTATGTGTGTTTGACATTTTCCTACAGTGTGGAGGTGGAGGTAGTACGGAAATACAGAAAAGATTAAGATACAGTTCATAGTTTCTCAAAATATGTTCATCTTAAATGGTGCTCATGACTTGCTACATGCTAGTAGTCTTTAATAAAAATAATTCCATTTATGTTTTCAGGTCTTTAATGTTTTGTGTTTGGAAGGTGAAACATTCTGAAATTTCTGATGTTTGAATTGTAGAAGGGAACAGACAAGGCATAGATATTTTTAGTTATTGTGGTTAAAATATGTACAAGTGGAAAAATAACTTCAAATTAAAGGACTCCTTTAGTGCAACAAGGAAAGACTGTCAGGATGTGAAGACTTAGGAATCGTGAGTTATGTTTCTGCTTTTTGTGCTCGTTTGTAATCATTCACTTCCTTCGTTGGCCGTTGCATTTTCTTAATGCTGATGTTATGCTCATTTCTCCATGTTCTGACCACCACTCCCAAAATGGTGGCGTGACAGGAGCACGCAGGCTCTAGAATCATAATTTCAATGTCAGCTTCCCTGCTAAGTGACTGTGTGTCCTGTTCCTTCTTCTATAAAATAGAGTTAATTATTGCTGTTTTGCAAGGTTGCTGTGAGAACAGAGATGTTATGGGAAAACCCTTGGCTCATGGAAGCATAGCCAACGTAAACCCTTTAAGCAAACCAGCGCAGAGTTCCGTCATAGTGCACCATCATCAGAAACCAGGGCTTCTGGTGTTCCAGAAGTTGCCAGAGCTTATGTTACTTCAGCCACTTGGTGGGGAAACCTTTTGAAATAGATCACACATGTATTTGTTTTTAATCAGAGTGCGTTGGCCATGATGGGGTTAATTTATACTGAGCACATGGCACCCATATCTGGGGTTTCCCTCTTGGGCAAGGCCCCGATTGGCCAGAGCAGAGTCGAAGGGAATGCTCACGGTGAACTGGAGATTCAGATTCCCAGTGGGAAAGGAGGACAAGAGGAGGGCTAACCTGCAAAAATGAGAGTGGGGGTTGTCGTCAGTATCTGAAGGGCCCTCTCTACAAGAGGAGGTGAACGTGGAGACACATTTCAGTTAAGCATATGGTAGAACTTGCTAACAGTCAGTGCCACCAGAGGTGGAATGGATAGTGTGTTCTCCGTCACTGGAGTCTGCAAGCCCTGGAGGGCTGCTCTTTGAAGAGTGAAGTATTGGACAGGTCATTGAGTCTGATCCCAGTTAAAGTCTCTTTAAACTCTGAGGTTTGATGAATTTTATCTTTTCTCATTGATCCAGTGCCATGAGTATGTGACACTTTGTTCTTTAGCGAATGTTCTTTAGTTTCCACTGTGTGTTAGGCCCCAGGCTGAGAGTTTAATCTCTCATGGGCCCCAGGGAGTTCTTTGTCCAGTGGAAAAGAATCATAAGCAGACACCCTGGAATACCAGGTGCTGTGTGCTGGGACGGGTAAGAGGCAGCAGCACAGTGGGGTCAGAAAGAACATGGGCTCTGGAGCCAGACTGCCTGGATCAAATCCTTGTCCTGTCGCTTACCAGCTATGTGACCTCAGGCAACTTCTTTACCCTCTCTGTGCCTTGATTTCCCCATCTGTAAAATGAGGACAATGATAGTTCCTATTTCATAGGGTTGGCAAAGGATTCAGCCAGCTAATATTTATAAAACACCCGGAACAGTACCTGGCACATAGTAATCACTACGTATGTGTTTGTTAAACAAATGAATTAGAGATCATTTATGGAAGGGTAGTATGAGAGACTAGAGCACAGGAACCCAATCCATCTCGGAGTTGGGGAGGACCCCCTAAAAGAGGTGGCATCTGAGTTCATCCTTTAAGGAAAGCAGGAGTGGTCAAGGAGGCAGTTGAGTACAGGTGCTCCTGGCCAAATGTGCAAAGACAGAGTAAGAGAACAGGCCCGGGTGAGTCACCTGTAGGTAACTGTGAAGTTGGAACGAAGTCTGGGACCCACCTCCTATCACTATACTATTTCTGAGGCTGTGAGGAGCCACTGAAGACAGGAAGATACCATCAGATTTGTGTCTTGGAAAGACTACAGTCCAGCACATGTTTTCCAAAGCACCTTCATCAGAGGCACCTGGGAAGCTTGTCAAAATGCATGTTCCAAAACCAAAATAAAAGCACATTTTGTGCCCTTCCTTACAGTATCAGAATCTTGGTGGTAGCGGAACCCAGAAATCTGCATCTTTAACAGACTCCCTGGGTGAGTCTAATGCACACAAAATCTAAGAAGTGCCAGTTCAGAGGCTGGTGGAAAGGGTGATGCTGGGAGGCACCTCGGAGGCTGTTTTGCTCATCTAGTAGCAAGCTGAGGGTGGCCCCAGTGAAGGTATTGACCCTGAAAGGAAGAAGCAAAGCCAAGAGACGTCATGGTGGTTCTGTGGGACTCTAGCTATTTGAGTGGTGTCTTGGGGCTAGGATGCTGGGGTCGAGGGGACTACCACGGCAGCCAGGAGTCTGGCTTGGGGAGTTCAGTAGACACTTCATGCATGCATGCATTCATTCACATAAATGTCTCATCTCCTTTAGGGATAAGTCTGCCAAAGGTGGAAGTAAATTCTCAGAACACAGATTGGGAAGTCAGCCATGTGGGGCTAGTGGCTCCCTGGGTCTGAAGGGAGAGGCCAACAGAAAGTGCTCAGAGCGAGAAGGGAAGTGGGACAGGGCCCAGGCAGCAGGACAAGCTGGGGGCAGAGCAGGAAAGAGACCAGGCTGGGAGGAGTCATTGAAGGGCATGGACATCACTGGAGGTAGCCAACAGGCCCACTGGATGCAGTGTCCTGCCTAAGAGTGGACCTGACAGTCTGAGGCCTGTAAGAGACCTGTCAGAAGCCACCATCTGGGGACTTTGTATTCCCTGCTGGTGAAGCCCTGGTTTCCGGACGACCAGGGCTCCTTGGAGCAGTGGAAGCTGCTCCAGACCAACAGCCTGTGAACTTGTTTTGTTTGGCCCAACCCCTGTTTTTAGATTTTTAAATTTATTTACCAGTGTTTTAAAACTAGGCAATTTCATGTAAACTTCCAGCCCCTCTTTGAAAAACCAGACTCTCCAGCAACCTGAGGCCCGCAGTGCATTACAGGGGCCGCTGGCAGGAGCCAGGCAGCTGAGTGGGGTCTGCCTCCCTGGGCGGGGGTAGTGCTCTCCTGGTCGCCACAGCACCCACCTGCCTAGTCCCTCTCAGCTTCTGAATTTGTGCCCTGTGGTGCAGATGGAAGAGAGAGCCAAAGAAGAAAATCTGGGCAGACAGAGGACAAGGGGCCACGAAGGAGACAGAACAGCAGCAGCCAGGGGGTGGCCTGCGGACAGGAGTGGTCTGGAAGCCAAGGGGGCAACCTGCTTAGAAGTTGTCAGGTGGGGAGCTGAGGAGGCCTGCTTAGCCAGCTCTGTCTGTGTGAGAGAGGGAGAGACAGGAGGGGAGAGACAGAGAGATGTGGGGAGAGAGGGAGAGATGTGGGGAGAGAGGGAGAGATGGGGAGAGAGAGGGAGAGATGGGGAGAGAGAGGGAGAGATGGGGAGAGAGAGGGAGAGACGGGGGAGAAAGGGAGAGACAGGGGAAGGGGCGAGAGAGACGGAGAGACAGGGGAAGGAAAGAGGGAGAGACGGAGGGGAAAGAGAGAGAGACGGGGGGGGGGGAGGGAGAGAAAGAGCGTGCATAGTTTCCCTGGGAACTCTCCACCTGCAGAGCTATCATGTTTCTTGTGGCCCCGATCCCCTATATCCCCTTCCTTTTTCTGTGCTGCTTTTCGGTCTGATATCCGCTAAGAAAGAAAACAACAATGCTTGATAGAACAGTGAGTACATTATCATAGAACTGCCTCTGAGTAGGCAAGCGAAGAGCCCTGACAGGTGCCAGGGTGCTGTGACACCTTCCTAGGTGGTTCAGACCCTCGTGTCCTCAATCCTGCTCACTCTTGTAGATGGCCATTAGCATTTGTGGTTTCGCCTCTTTGCAGAGACCCCTGAGATCTGTAGTATATGGTGACAGTGACTCTGCTGAGGCACACATCTGGATGAAAGTAGCGGGAAGTGAGGTGCTCAGCCACTGAGGAAGCCAGGTCCTGCCACACAGCCAGGGGAGGTGGTTGTCCTCTGTTCTTTGTCCTGTGTACGTTCAGTGGAGAAAAGCACAGAGTGGTATGTTTGAATCTGGGGATGTGTGAAGATCTCAGTATGCTTCATGGAAAAGGTTTGGGGATGTAAGCCCTTAGAATGCCCAGGGTCTAACGTACTGTGTCCTCTATCCTAAAAGCCCCAGTGTGCTTCCTCCTGGGCTTTTATTATGTTGAGCTGGAGACAAAAAGTATGAGAAATTGAAAGTGAAAGTTTACAGTTTTAACCTAAGAGTTCTGTCATATCGCCATCTCATCACTGTGACCAAAGTTTTAAATTTTGTATTTTTTTTATTAATTTTGGTCCTTTTCTTAACGATTTTACTTTCTGTGTAATTTCTGGGAGTTTTAATTTTGCTTTTCCTCAGAACACTTTATGTCCAGTTGTCACATAGAGTTAAATATCTACAGGTGAAAAAAAAAACCCACCATAGATGAGTGACAAAATTAAATCTGACAAATAAGCTACTGTCACAATTTCTTAAGCTCATGTTGTAGATGCATTGGAGTGAGAAAGTGAGAGTATCATGTAGCAGGTTCTTCTGCAAGCTGAGAATGGACACATTTATGTCTGTGGGTCATTTCTAGTTTTCTTTCAGGGTGGAGCTAGATAATGGCCTCACCCCCCTCCCTCCCTCCTTCCTTCCCTCCCTCTCTGTCTCCCTCCCTCTCTCCCTTTCTCCCTCTCTCCCTCCTTCCCTCTCTCCCTTTCTCCCTTCTGCCCTTCCTTCTTCTTAGTTCCTTATCTTAAAGAAGTTCTTATCAATAACTAGATGAGGGGATAGAGATATCTGTTTAAAGATGTTTACTGCAGCATCATTTGTAATAGGAAACAAAGGAGAAGGCAACCAACTTGTACAACAGTAAATACCCCATTACCTCATGATCACGTAGACCTGTCTCTATTGACTTCGAAGGTGTGCATAATATATTAAATTTAAAAATAGTACCTTTATATGGGGGGGGGAGAGAGAGAGAGAGAGAGTGAGTGTGTGTGTGTGTGTGTGTGTGTGTGTGTGTGTGTGTCTTGAGTCAGCAAGAGCAAATACTAGCATGGCTAGTTAGTAAAAATAGAAAGCATCAGTAGAAGTATTCAGTGAATTCAGGAGAGTGCCTGTAGATCTCCAAGATCCACTGAAGAGATGAACAGAATAGAAAGCCACAGGATTTACATGGCTGTACCCACTGCAGGGAAAGCACGAGGCCAGCTGGAGTCTGACAGGCAGAGTGTGCACCCGCTGAGCGAAGCCACCCAGCACAGACCCCACTCACTCCCTGTTGTCTTGGCAACAGGGCTCTGGCCCCATGCTGATGACATTAAAAGGAGGATCCCCACCTTGAAATGAAGTGAATACTGATCAGAGGCAGAGCCCTGTCACGTACTAGCAGCCTCACCTTGCGAGAGGGAAGAAAGAGGCTGATCTAAAAGAGGCTACAAGGGCAGAATCTGAATCCTGTACACGAGGGTGAAATAGGGCAGGCACCTGGGAGAGAGCTCTGGGACTCCCTCACCATCCTAACTTCACTACCATCCTGCCCTCCTGCCAGTGTGGCTGCCACACACACTGCAGATGCACGGTGCCTCAGAGTCATAGCTCAGGGGTGGGTTCAGGTGGGAGAGGATGGGGAGGTAGGTGGGATACATGGCCCCTCTCTAGGATTTACCTGGCTGGAGCTTCGGCATCACCTCTTGCCTCTCTTTGCCTTTCTCTTTTCCCTGTGTCATCCGAGGGGCTGGACTCCACTGGCCAGGGGTCTGCCTGTCCTCACCAGCCCTAGGTATCTACCAGAGGGTGGGGCAGCTCTTGTGGGATGTCCAGATGCCTGAGAGTACAGGCCCCACCCTGGGCCACATTCTCTCTTTCCTTGAGGTGGCCTCCTCAAAGCCCCTCACCTGCCTGGCTGTCTCTTTTGAGCCTTTACAGAGAAGGCAGACAACCCACCCACCCTCAAGGACAGCTTGCTGGTTTGGTGGCCTCAGTAGGTTGCAGACCTTTGAGACACAGGAAACTTATTTGCTCCTCGGGGGAGAGAGAACAATGTCCTTGGGCCTTAGTGACCATCCATCACCATTCCCACCAGAGCAGGGACAGAAGCACATGTTTAGCCTCTGGCAGGGCACATGGATACTTAAATACACTAAAATATTCCTTGGGGTTCTCTGGGTGTTAGGATTTATGGGTGATTTTCCTTTTCTTTTTATACTTTAGTGTTGAATGGCTATTTTAGGATGAATTCGTGTTTTTATGAAGCCTGAAGATCCCTTTTTATTTTGAAAAAAGAAAATGTGTTCATCTCTTCTTTAGTGTTGAAATTGAAAACCTGTTTCCAGGTACGTTGTGTTCTTAGCCTGAACCCGTGGACTTCTGCGTTGTCCCATGGGGTTTCAGGGGTCCAGTAAACCCCCAGAAGTCAAATTCACAAGACTGTGTTTAAGGTACTCTTTCAGAGATAAGGATCAATAGTTTTTATCAGATTCTCAAAGATGAGGGTCATAACCTTCATGACCCAAAAAGGTTAAGGAGACAGGTTCTTTTCGTGGTTCTTTTTGGAGGCCTGTCCTGGAAATCTCTTATTTCTAGCTTCTGTCTTGATGTGGAGTCTGGTGTTGGCATCATCTAATCCAATGGCCCTGTTAGGGTCAGGCCAGTTACCAGCAGCTCCCAGAAGAGTGTGGGGTTTCCCCAACCCTCTGAGAGGCTGCAACTGGGGCTCAAGCCAAGGCCACAGGGGAGCCCCCATGCCCTAGCAATGGGTGGACTTAGGTCCCGGAGGCAAATGTCAGAGGAAAGCGTCAGGGAGGGAGGAGATAGAGCTTGCAAATAGCCCAGGGAGCAGAGCTCCAGGCTGATAGGATATGCCCAGCCCTGAATTCTGCTGGAGTTCTCCGGCTCCCTGAATGCTACCAGGCGTATCAGAAGCACTTAATAAATTCTTACCTAATGTGGTTCACCATGAGGCAACATTAAGAATGAGGAAAACAAGAAAGGTTGGTGTATTGCGGCTCAAAGTGGATAGATCAAAATGGGAAAAGCGGATTCAACTGTTTGATCAATCTCATTTATATAAAACCAAGTGTCTCAAAGTCTACGAATGTGGGCTGGACTTCTCCCATTTCACCTGTATAACATGATTCCCACTCCGGCCTTTAAAAGCAGATGATGAGAGGCAGATAACAACTGTGGGCTCTTCGTTGTGGTTCTGGTTTTCATTTGACGGTTACAGTGCACTTTTAAAATTCAGTACAGGTTAGAGACAGGGTGGACATTTAAGATAATTTAGTGGGTTGAGGAGCACTAAGGGAATTGTGGGAATTGACAGAGCGAGTCATTATTCCTTGGCAGATCAGTGAAGGAGAGAGAGAATTCAAGAGACTTTCGGTTTATTTGGGGGAGAAAATTGGAGAAATTAGGTGGCAGGACTGGGGGTGTTTTAGCTTATGAGAAGGCACTATCTCAGATAAGCTGAATGTATTTAAGGGAGCCAGAAAAGCTGCTAAAATTGGAGTGGCCGAGAGAAGAAGGGAGATTGGCTGGTTGTGCTTTTGTGAAGGGGTGGACACAGGGGTTTAATAATATCCCTTCCAGATCCCAAGTTGAAGGGAGTGCCTTTTAAGAGCCTGCAAGAAACAGGAATAATCACATCCAGGGGATGGATGCAGAAAATAGCATTCATTCATTCATTCATTTATAAGATGGGGTCTCACTCTGTCACCCAGGCTGGAATGCAGTAGTGTGATCAGGGCGCTCTACAGCCCCAAATTCCTGAGCTCAAGCGATCCTCCTGCCTCAGTCCCCCGAGTAGCTGGAACTCTAGGCATGCACCACCATGTCCTGCTCACTTTTTTAAAAATTGAAAATAGCATTTATTGATTCCTTACCAGAATCCATTCACAGGTGGTATCTCATCATCATTGTTACCACCCTGATCTGTAGGTATCATCACCTTCATTTGACAGATGAAAGAAGTGAGGCACAGAGAGCAGGGATACTTGCCCCAGGTCACACAGCTAGGAGGTAACAGAGCCAGGGCATGAACTCACATCTTTGTAATACTATAGCTCATTTGCAGCCCCCAGCCCCAGGCTACCTCCCTGCATTCAGAACCATGGTAGCAGGGGCAACTGAGGACGGACTTCAGTGGAGTTCCAAGGAAAAAGTGACTATAATCCCCTAAGGAAGTGACTAGCCCAGTGCTGAAGTCCCAAAAAGGACAAGGCAGACCCTGGAGCTAAGAAGGTAGAAAACAGATAGTGGAGCTGGACCTTGGCCCCGAGAGGTTCTTTGCTGGTGTTGTCAGTGGGGTGACTTGTGTGGCAGGTGAGCCCACAGCAATGGAGACAGAGCTGAGCCAACACTTTAGCCTCATCATGCTCACATTTCCCGGGAAACTCTGGATCCCTGATACCCAGCTGTAATCTGCCAGGTGTCTGTGTAATCAGGTGATTTGGCTGTCACACAGCATGAGGATGGCAGGAGGGAGGGGTTTGGAAGCCATCTGAGTGCCACTGCAGAAGTGTCTTCCACATGGGACAGCCTGTCTTTCCCGGAAAAGTCCCTTATTGGCACAGCTGCCTAGAGTCAGATCCCCATCCCTGGGCTGGTTAGCACGGTGGAGACATGGTCCTGGAGGAGCAGCATGACACCCCCCACCGGGCCATGGGGTTGGCATGAGAAGAGGAGCTGCTCCCAAAGGAGGATGGGTCTGTCTCCACAGAAGGAAGTGGGAAGAGATGAGCTGACCTAGGGATGGGGCCCTTCCTTGTGCTCCATTAGTCAGTTTCAAGGCACCTGTGAGGAGCTTGCATACAGCAGTTTCCTAAGGCACGAAGAAGGCCACGTATGCAGGTAGATTTCTGTCCTCAGCCCTATCCCAGAGCCTTGGTATAGGGAGGTGACCTGGAGATCAGGGAGATTGGCTTGGCACCCTATGGGAAAGAAACTGGTGTGTCCTTGTGCAAGTCAAAGTAACTCCCAGATAATGAGCTAGCAGCAAATGCTTGGCTGTAACTTTATCTGCTGCCCCTATGGGTTGTTGAGTTTCAGGGATAACTAAGGTGCCCTGAGGTTCAAAGGCCAGACAGGGGCTTGTGGCCTAGCAACCTGTACTCTTATGATCTGACTCTGACCCTGACCTTTTCCCTCCTTTTTTCTGTTCCATGGGGACCATCAATGGAATAAACAAAAATCAAAATGAGCAAATCATCGTTAGATGAAACATGTCTCTAGACAAGTTTCTAGTGTTGGCTGATAACCAAAGTCTAATTGATTAGGTCATGTTTTGCTTAAAGCTGTTATTGACCCTTCCTGGGCTCTCTAGAGGGACAGAACTCATGGGCTCTCTAGAGGGATATATATACATGTGTGTGTGTGTATATATATATATATATGGGAGTTTATTAAGTATTAACTCACATGATCACAAGGTTCCACAATAGGCCATCTGTAGGCTGGGGAGCAAGGAGAGCCAGTCCAGTTCCAAAACTGAAGAACTTGGAGTCCGATGTTCAAAGGCAGGATGCATCCAGCACAGGAGAAAGATGTAGGTGGGAGGCTAGGCCAGCCTCTCTATTCATATTTTTCTGCCTGCTTATATTCCAGCTGCATTGGCAGCTGGTTAGACTGTGCCCACCCAGATGAAGGGTGGGTCTGCCTTCCCCAGCCCACTGACTCAAACGTTAATCTCCTTTGGCAACACCCTCACAGGCACACCAAGGAGCAATACTTTGTATTCTTCAACCCAATCAAGTTGACGCCCAGTATTAGCCATCATCTCTGGTAACTTCCCAATATTTTCTTTGTATCCATATCTTCACTGCATCATTTCCATACCTGCACGCCCCAACCAGCAACCAGGCAGTGCAGGGGGGCCCCGTGACTGAGAAGGCTATTTTCTTATGGTCCATGTGCTTTCTCCCCCACTTTTCTTATTCAATGTCTGACTGTCCCCCACAACTGGATTGTAAACCCGGTGAGGGCAGAGACCTTGTCCATTTTATTCTCTGAAGAATCCCCAGCACGTGCTGCATGCATGTTGGATGGCCGGATGGACAAATGCATGAATACGGAGCTTAGTGGGTGAGCAGGCCTGGGCTTACAGGCTGTAGGACTTTGGGTAACTCCCTTGACCTGCCTCTGCCTGAGGTCTACTATCTGGCTGATGGATACAACTCTAGGTTGAGATCCAAAGCTGGGAAAAGCAGAGAGAGGATCAGTTTGGCTTGCATCCTAGCTATAGCTATGGGACTGTTTACTAGTAATACACACGGCGTCATCCACTGTGTGTTTGGGAGATGGGGTGGAGAAGGGTAGTGGGAAGGGAGCCTGCATGGGATAGCATCTGGTTGTTTTACTCATGATTCTAAGAAATTTGTTGGTTGCTTTTGAGAGGGAGGGTCCCAAGGAGATGCTTTAGAGGTCATGTTCTATGTTCTCTGCCATTTCTTTGAAATTGCGACCTTATCAGCATCTTTACACATGAGGGTTGTAGATGTGTGGACAGGATGAAAGTGATCGTAGATGAGATGAGCAGAGAACGCTACCATAAAAGAGAGGCTCATTTCCAAAGGTAGCTTATGGAAATGTGCCCTCCTACTTGGTAATCACACCACAGAGAAATTGCATGCCTATTGGTACAGAGTTAATCATCAGTAAAGGATATCTCATATCATGTTATTCATGTTGGTCCTGGTGGCACAGTGGCCCCAGGGCACTCATTTAGATTCATGGGTTTTCCCACCTACATAAAGAAACTTGTTATCCTTCCATCTATTTATCTGCCCACTATTCTTTCTGACGCCCCCACAGCCTCTTTCTCTTGCCCTGTGACATCTGAGCTGCTGTCATCTGCTTGAGGTCAGCAGAGTTTCTAATTATCCCACAGGCCAGCTAGAGGCACAGGGGGCCTGGGCAGAGCCTGCTGGGAGGAGCAGTGTCCTGGAGCAGTGTCTACCCCAGCCCCTGGGTCTGTCCCTCAGTTCCCTTTATCTAGATGATCAGGGCAAGCCTCAAGAGCTGATGTGGTGAGTAGCACCACACCAGGGCAGAGGCGGCCTGCAGCCTGGGGTCTGCTCCTCCAGGCCCCTTCCCAGCCTTCCTTCTGGAGCCCAGCCTGTACATCGACCCTGGTGAGGCCATCCTGACCAGGCCTTACGGGACCCAAGGCATATCCTGAGCCAGCTTGCTGACCCTCATCTGCCGTGTTCAGCTGTGCTTCACAGCCTCCCCTCTGCTCCTCTCCTCTTCCCCTCCACACAGCAGCTTCATCAGCCTTTCAGGCCCAGCTAGGTGTCTCTTCTGGGAAGCCTGTCTTGGATGCCCCTCACCCCAGACTGGCTCAGCAACCCTCAGTGCTCCACATGAGGAGTCCATGAGATATTTCCTCAAAAGCATGGAGCACAGCATCTGGCCCAGTTCAGCAGGTATTTTTGGAAGACCTATCCTCTGTCAGTCAGCAGGGGACATAAATGTGAAAGAGGTACAGTCCCAGCCCTTGATGGCAGGGTGACAACCTGGGACACTCCTGCTTGCATATGCTATGCTGTGAGCCATGGCGGCAGCAGGAACTGGGTAGGCTCATAGAAGAGGGATATGGGAACTATCTGGGGATTCAGGGTGGGCTTCCTGGAGGAGGTGATCCCTAGGACCAGTTACAGTGTTGGCCAGATTTCAGGAGCAGAGGGTGAGGGTAGAGTTACCAGCAAACAGCGGAGCATAGGTGAGAAACGTCCTGTGGGGTGGAGCGACTCAGAGCAACTCAGAACAGTGAGAACCAGGTTGGGATTGGGGTCAAGATGGAACTGGGGTCAAGACTTCTCCTCACAGCTTCTATGGGTCAGGACCTGTTTTGAATGCCTGGTATTGGGAGAGCCCCTTGTGGACTGATGCCATGTCCTGGTGACTCAGGGAGGCACAGATAGTACAGGGTGATCTCACATTCTGAACTAGTGGACGAGGTTGACAGGCCCAGATACCAGAGGAAGCAGCAGATAAAATGTTTCTGGATGGAAGGTCTCATTCTGATCTTTATCTGTGGTTTTCAAACCACTGCTTCTTTGGGTCATGGGTGTGTCGTTTGCACCCGACCACCATGGTTCCCAAGTGGCAGCCACAACAGGCCTCACCCCGGGTGCTTACAGATGAACTAGCAAACTGTGGGCACTCTAGGACACCCACTGTCCTCACCTGTGCCCCTCCATTTCTGTGTCACTCATATTATCCTGTCTCCTTAGCTGCTTCTTTCCCTGGCCCAGACCGTAAGGAAGTGTGCCCACAGGCAGGGCCAAGGGACCAGGACTTGGTATATTTCACAAAAGAGCAGAATCAAGGACTGAGCCAGCCAGAAGGGCCAGGTCCCTAAGAGACGGCCTTAGCACTTTTCTATATTTCCATGCTCTTGTGCTAATCTCCCTATAGTGAATTCCCTCTGAACACCTGGGCTGTGTTAGTCATCCTAGCACCTTCCAACTACTGGAAAGAAAGTGGCTCTAGGAGCACCCAAAGGGCTAATGTTGGGTGGGTGAATCACCAGTTCTGTATCTCTCTGATTGTTGTTTTGGTAACACAAGTAATGATGGGAAATATGTTCACTGTAAAAAAAAAAAATGCATACCTAGACAGCATAGAAATACAGAAATATATATTTCTATACATATATAATACATTAATATGTGCTTACTATAAATATATATAGTCATGTACCACATAAAGACTTCCATCAACAACAGAACACATATATGACAGTGGTGCCATATTATAATACCATATTTTTACTGTATTCTTTCTATGTTGAGACATGTTTAGATACACACGTACTTACCATTGTGTTACAACTGCCTACAACATTCAGTGCGGTAACAGGCTGTTCAGGTTTGTAACCTAGGAGCAGCAGGCTGTTCCAAATAGCCTAGGTGTGTAGAAAGCTCTACCAGCTAGGTTTGTGTAAGTACACTCTATGATGCTTACACTATGACAAAATTGCCTAAGGACCATTTCTCAGTGCATCCCCATTGTTACGCAACTCCTGACTGTACGTATGTGTGTGTGCGAATATATGAAACAAGTAAAAATACTTTCTCACGCCCCATTCCATCCTTCCCCAGCAGAAAACCACTGCTGTGTTATGGTGGGTAACCTTCTAGACATTTTTTCTGTGCAGTTACGTAATAAACCAATCCCTGTATATTTATGCATTTATGGTTTTTTTTTTTCTTTACACGAAGATTATATCAGTAGCCAGTGACTTGGTGTATTCACTTCACTTAATTTATCTTTGATTCTTTTCCCTTCTTTTTAACTGGGCTAGAACGTTCCACAGCAGGGACATAACATTCTGTTCTGCTAGAAATGGATATTTAGGTTATTTCCCTTTTTTGTTATTACAAACAGCACTGCAGGGAATCTCTTTGGCCATACATTTACATTTGTGTGTGTGGGCATCGCTATCTTTATACATACAGAATGGATTCCAAGGCACAGAATAGTACACAAAATGGAATAGTACACATATTCCATTTTGATGGCTACTGCCAAACACTCCTGAAAGGCGCCAATTTCCACCCTCCCCTACGACGTTTGGAAGCGTCAGGTTCTCACACCCTTCCCAATATTGAGTGTTATCATTAAAACATGATTTGCCGGTTTGATGAGGAAAAATTATTAATATAGTCTACTGTTTGACTTCTGTTTCTTTAATCATGAATAAACTTAATTATGAAAAATAATACCACATTGTTTTATATTTATCTAATCTTAAGCATCTCTTCATGTGTTTATTGGCCATTAGTATTTATTTTTCTGCAATTGGCCTGTTCATATCCTTTAATGATTTTTCAGGTGTAGGGGCTCTTATGGACTTTGGATATTAATCATTTGTTAGGTTAGTTGCTAATATTTTTCTCTCGGTGTGTTGCCTGTCTTTTATCTTTGTTTATGGCATCTGTTTGCCAAAGGGAAGTTTTAAATATTTATGCAGAAGAATTTGTAGAAGTAATTAGGGAATTTACATTGATTTAGGCTGGTGGTTGGTCCCTGTTTTAGCTATTGTTCGTGTGTATGTATAGATATTATGGTGACTAATAAACCTATTAGAAGTTAAATAGATCTGTGAGCACACTTATTTTCATTTATTTCCCTCAATGGGCGGATGCTGAAAGTATGACTATTACTGTGTTGGGAGTTGTAGAGGATCTATGATGCTGTAAACACATTCCCTAGACATGGAGAGATTCGGGACCACTGAGATAGAAGCTGTTCACGAGGGTTAGATGGCTGAGCAGCCCCACATTTCCATTCTTACAGATTAGCATCCAAAAGAAAAAGAGCACCTCTTCTATTGTCTATATGTCACCCATCTCGAGGAAAGGGAGTCCAGTTGCCCCATTACTATCCTTATTGACTCTGGTCACATGTCCACCCCTATCAGAGGGTAGGGACACCGTGACTGACAGTCCAGCCTGACCACACGTTGTGGCAAAGGGTCAGCTCACTAATGGAATGAGGGTGGTAGATGGACAAGCACACAGACTGCAGGACCCACACATGCCACCCCAAGACAGTGGCAGGGAAGCTGGCCCGAAGTCAAGGAGTGAGCGTGAGACAGTCTTTCACCCACCACACATGCCTTGGTCATTGGCTTTCTTCTGTAAAGTGCTCTCATGGGTTAAATGAGTGATTCTGAAGGCCCACAAAGCATAAAGCAGATGATGATAAATGGGGTATGTCAGACACCCACATCTGGCACCTAGCAGGTCTTCAATGAGGGATGACGGTTTTCCTCCTTGTTACTGGAATTGAAGGGCATTAGGAAGAGGTAATCAGGTCCTAAGAAGTTAGTGTGTGAGTTCTTCCTCCAACTGCCCTGAGTGAGGCCCCTTTGCTTGGAAGGCCCCCCTGGTGTTGAGTAGATGGCAAGGAGAGGGTAGTGGCAGTGAGGAAGGGGCAGGACACACTGGGGCTCAGAAGCCCTTCTCGAATGGGAAGCTGACTTCTGCTCCACTGAAGTGTACCCTGATTCTCAGTGCAAGAATAGCTCCTCAAAGTGAAATCCAGCCCTGCACTGGGCCATGCAGCTGGCCTGGTGCCCCAGGAACTATGCATCACAACCTGCCTTGCTTCATTTCAGTCCACCTGATCCCGGTGTCAACAGCTAAGAATGGAGTGAGTAGCAAGAGTCGAAAGAGAATCATGCCCGACCCTGTGACGGAGCCCCCTGTGACAGACCCTGTTTACGAAGCTCTTTTGTACTGCAACATCCCCAGCGTGGCTGAGCGCAGCATGGAAGGTAGGCCTGACTGTGCCGCCAGGACAGACACCCCTTTGGGGACTAGTTATTCCAGCAGCATTGCATAGCGGTAAGTAGCAAGATGGCCAGGACCCAAGTGCTGCAGTTGCCACCAGGCTGTGCCCTTGAATGAGTTCCTGGGTCCTTGCATTCTCCTCTATAAAATGGGAGTAACTTGCAGGACTTATGCCTGGGACTGGGGAGGTTTCAGTAACTGCTCTGAACATACCACGTGGCTCACGATCAACCCACCACAAATGTTTGCCATCATCATGATCTTCAGTGAGACAGCAGCAAGGTAGAAAGGTGGCCTTGGCAGGCACTAGCGCAGCACGTTGAGACACTCTGCTTTTCAGGGTAGCCTCTTGGGACTTAGGATGTCCACAGGATGTCCTGCTGGCGTCTTGCCATGGAAGTGAGGCAATTTCTACAAGTTTTGCTTTTCTAAAAGTGTATCAGAGCATAGTGTTGAATCCTTATTGATCTCTTTGTGGCCTCCCTTGTCTTATGAAAGATTTAAAGCAGAAATCGTTGTTTCTAGTATTTCCGTGGATCTCTCCCTAGTCTGTGCCTGTGAGTGAGGCCACATTAGTAGTCATGCCCACATTTCACCAGCCTCCCGTGGTTTCCAGGAGGTCTGGGACATAATCAACCTACTCACGTTCCTCTGTCCCGCCTTGTACGACTGCTCAGTGGCCCCCATCCAGCATGGCAGCCAGGGCCCCTTCACTGTGGCTCTGCAACCCCATGGTGGCCCCTGCTGCCTCCCGCTCAGATTCCCGGCACGAACATGGCCAGGTCATCCCCTTGGCCCCCTTCTAAAAGGATTGACACCTATTGAGTGATAACCAGACAATGTGCTTCTCTCTCACAGGTCATGCCCCGCATCATTTTAAGCTGGTCTCAGTGCATGTGTTCATTCGCCACGGAGACAGGTACCCACTGTATGTCATTCCCAAGACAAAGCGACCAGAAATTGACTGCACTCTGGTGGCTAACAGGTAAATTGCACTTTTTCTAAAAGTCATTTTCAAGTATCTGTTATATCCTGTAGGATGGAGAATCACAGGATAGGTGAGTGACCTACACTTGGTGAACCATACTGTTTGCAGGAGCCTGGGCTCAGAGCAGTCCTACATGTGAGTGCCATTTTACAGTTGAAAAGACGGAGGCCCACAGAAGCAAGGACACCTGTTTGAAGCAACACAGCAGATATACTGAGCCCAGGCCAGTCTGCAGCTCACCCTCCTACCCTGATGTTTTTCACTTCAATAAACAGTTGGGACACCGTACAGCGAGCACTGAGTTAACAGTCCTCCACCCCACCTCACCTGCTCCGTTCAGAGCAGCGGGCAAGCCCCTTAGTGCCCTCTGAGCCTCAGCCTCCTACCTCTGAAAGGGGGATCACAAGGCTCCCCCTGCAAGGTTGGGGCAAGGAGTAAGTGAGATGACACAGACAAATGCACGTTAGCAATTGCCGGGCTATATAAATGTAAGAATTATTTTACCCTTCTAATTTTTCACAGGAGTAGAGGCAGCCTGTTCTTGGTTGAAAGCCCTTAGGATGAAAAATATTTGAACAGAGAGTGGAAATTGTATGGAAATGGCATGGCCCTAAAATTAGAGGCATAGTTAGCAATAAAATGTTGGGCTAGACCTCAGCAAATGTGTCTGGAGGCACATAACATTCTAGCAGAGTTTACTGAATGAGGTCGGGAGATGAAGGAAGTGGGGAAGACGTTATTTTGATGGAATGCTTCTGGGGTGCCAGCCTGCCCCGGGAGGGCGAGCCTGGTGAAGTCATGGATTACCTCACTACAGCCAGGGCTGTTCTTTAAAAGTGACACTTGGCAGCTCGTCTTGCAGGGCCCCTGTCACAGTGATGCCAGGACCCTCTAATGGGGCCATTTTTGGCGCTCCCATTTGAAAGATTCAGTTCCTAGGGACCAGGTGGCCTGGCTGCCTCTGCCCTCATTTTCCTTTGCCTAGTTTTATTTTATTGAACATTCTGTATTTTTAGAAGCCACCTTAAATCCTTTGTGTAAAGAGGGTGGAGTATGCATATTTTGTTACTTAATATCATTTAATTAATGTAATCTTTAAAAACAGTAATAGTTGACGCATCATTATAAACAGGTACTTAAGAGGAAGAGTGAGCAGGAACCCCGGTGAGGGGGACCCTCTCTGGGCTGCTGACTCCCCCAGGACTGTGGGATCTGGGTCACCAGCAATACCTGCTGTCCTCCCAGGTGCTACTTCAGCTTTAAAAATTACTAAAGTTGTGACCCCTAAAAGGTGGTGTGCCCTGGAGCATGCCCATTATTCTAGTCTAGTGAAACGGAATACTGGGGCCAGCAGGCGGGGTGCAGTCAGCTGAGCCAAACACTAGCTGGCGGGCCACAAGTTTGTTGCCCCAGGGTTTCCATCCATGATGACACACCCTGTGACTCTCAAAGCCTTTGTAGTAGAAGCTGCCTCTTTGTGAATGCCATGTGCTTTATGAGGAAGGTGCTATTTTAACCCTCATAGTATTACGTTTAGCCAGCATTAAGGTTATCAGTTATTTATATGCCATATTTAGTAAATGCTTTTTTGCATTCATAAATATGAATTAAATATGCTTTTCTACATCCAAGGAAGAGAAAACATTCACTTTGATCAGCATTTATTACACAAATTTTAGTTTTATGCTTCTATCATGTGCCAGGTACCAGAAGGTAGTACACAAGCAGGCACCCACATGAAGTGAGGGGGCCAGCCCTGTGATGGTCCAGGGGACAGAACGTTCCCGATGGACTAAGCAGCAAGTGCAGGGGGCCTGAGGCTGGAAGAACTAGGCAGATGTGAGCCACAATAAGACCAGGGTATGGCTGGGCTGGAGCAGTGAGGGAGGGAGTGGGCTTCTGAGGGGTTGCAGAAGAAAGGCCACTCCTTGGGGCCGCCCTTGCCCTCAGGCCCAGTGCCCAGGACACAGCAGCCCTCCATGAATGGTAGCTGGCACAGGTGGCAGCAGTGGTGGCAGCATTAGAGAAAGAAGAGGAAGAAATGGAAGAAGAGCAAGAAGTAGAAATGGAAGTAATTTGGGTGCCATATTAGGGGGCATGAGCCAGAAGAGGGGCAACCTGACCCAACCTGGGGCAGGGAGGGGACACGGGGTGGCAGATCAGGGAAGGCCACACAGAGAAAGGGACCAGAGGGTGTGCAGGAGCAAGTCAGACAGCAGCTGGTGCTGAATGGCCCCTTGGGCGGTGAGACCAACCCGTGCAGTGTGAGGTGGTGGATAGCTTGGTACTTTGGGGCCCTCAAAGTTAGTTTCACAGGCTTGAGCAGAAAGTTAGTTTCACAGGCTCAAGCGTGGAGTGGAAAACTGGGTGGGAACGAGGTTATCTGAGGCTTTGAATACCCAGCAGGGGAGTGTGTCCAGGCGTGAAGGCAGCGAGAGAGCCGGGGAGTGAAAGGGATGAAAAGGTGAAGGTTTCTGACAGCCATAGTGTGGAAGATGAACTTGAAACTGGTGGCAGCTAGTGGTGGTATTATTAGGATAGTGATCCAGAGAAGAGACTTCACTCGGAGTCAGAATCCACATCCTTAAAATGCCCCACAAGGCCTGAGTGCCTTTCCTCCACCCCTTACCCGCCTGACCTTGCCCTCTGCTCTCTCGTGCTTGCTCACTCTGCTTCAGCCACGATGCTCCTAGCTCTTCTTTGCACATTCGGGCACCGTATGCTGCCTCAGGGCCTTTGCACAGACTGGTTTCTGTCTCTGGAAGCCTCTTCCCACAGATAGCTTTATGGCCAGTCCTCTTACCTCCTTTAAGTCTTTGCTCAAAGGTCACCTTCTCCATAAAACCTACTCAGAACACTCCAGTTAAAATGACAAGGTGCTCCTCCTTCCACCCTGGTCTCCCACAACCCCCTTAGCCTGCTCTTCTCTTTGCCACAGCATCTGTTACTTTCTAACCCAGACAGACAGACACGCACACACACACACACACACACACACACACACACAGTGTTCACTATTCATTGTCTGTTTCCCCAGGCTAGAATATAACCTCCCTGAGGGCAGATATTTTTATTTGTTTTTGTTCACTGCTCCTGCATCCCAAGTGCCTAGGACAGTGACTGGCATATGAGTGGTGGGATGTGATTAAATGTTCGTTGAATGAATAAATGATGGCAGCTGAAACTCAGAAAGTGGCAGCAGAGATGGAGAGTAGATGGGTCTTAGAGAAGGTTACAAGGTGGGATCAATAGGACTTGGTGGCAGGTTGAACATGGGTATGAAAGACAGGCAGGATGGGGCCCAGGTTTCTGACTGGCTGGTGGTGGGACCCCTCCCTGGAGTTAGAGAACACAGAAGGGAGGTATGGGGGAAAGTTAGTACAGGCATTGGTGCTACATTTGAGCTGTCATGAAACATTCAAGAGATAGTTTCTAGTCAGTAGTAGGCTGTATAATTTTTTTTTTTTTTTTTTTTTTTTTTTGAGATAGAGTCTTGCTCTGTCACTGGGCTGGAGTGCAATGGCGTGATCTCGGCTCGCTGCAACCTCTGCCTCCCAGGTTCAAGTGATTCTCCTGCCTCAGCCTCCTGAGTAGCTGGGACTACAGGCGCATGCCACCACGCCCAGCTAATTTTTTTTTTTTTTAAGTAGAGGCGGGGTTTTACCATGTTGGCCAGGATGGTCTCCATCTCTTGACCTCATGATCCGCCCTCCTTGGCCTTCCAAAGTGCTGGGATTACAGGTGTGAGCCAGCCTAGCCTATATAATTTTGCAGCTGAGGGGCAATGGTTTGCTGGGAGAGAGAGGTTTAGTTGAGAATCTTCAGCATGTTGATGGCATTTGAAGCTGTGGGCTTATATTACAGACAGAACCTGAGAAGTGAGGGATGGGCCAAAACCAGAGTCCTGGGAAACACCAGCCTGTGGTACTCAGAGAGAAAAACGGATTTCAAGGGGGGCTAGGGATGTTGCAAACAGGGAAAAGTCAGGAGAGCAATGTTATGAGAGCTAAGGAAAGCAGGGCAATGCATCACATCAAGTAAGGCCAAAAGGTCCAGAAAGCTAAAGACTAAGAAAAGTACATTGGGCTTATCTTTCCATAACCTCATGTTATTAATATGTAAGATGATAAATTCTTTAATTGGCATGAATTTTAAAAATCTAGTGTGATTCCAGTTTCCAGCTATGTATGCTCTTTTGGATTGTGTTTTCTGGTAACAGTGTCACTGGTCATCTGCCTCCTCTGCTTGCCTTAACATTCTGTGCAGAACTCAGTCATTGCTCAGGTTTTAAGTAAACAATGAATTTTCTCATGGGTGTGTAGATTAGCCTTGGGGTTCAGCCTCAAACTTTGTGGCATATATAGATGTGAATAATGCATATAAAATTGAAAATAAGGACTCCAAAGTGAATGACTTGAAGACTTAAAATAGTAACACTTTTGATTCTTCCAGTTTTCATTATGAAAGAAGATTTTCAATGACCCCACAATAATATGAGTTTTTACTCAAGAAAAAGTAATTTTCATGGATATAATTATGTCTGCATTAGTCAGGGTACACCTATTTTATAAGCTTATTTTGTCACACAGGGACTCATCAATGCATTACCTTAAATAACAAGGAAGTTTAGTTCTTCCTCATGTGAAGGTCTGAAATGTGTGTTCCAGATCATGCTAGTCAGCTCCACCTGGTCATTCAGGGCCCCAGGTTTCTCCAGGTTGTTGCTTCTACCATCCCCTGGGGATGGCTACATGGTTGAACCCTGGTTGTGCCATGCCTAAATAATGGCTGGAAGGAAGGAAGAGAATGTGAAGTGGGCATACTCACGATCAGAAAGCCTAAACCCAGAAGTGGCATACATCTTTCCATTCTATTGGCGAATGTGGCTTTACCTCATTTCAGGACCTCAGAAATAGGATCTAACCAAGTTCTTAAGAAGAGAATAGATTTTAGTGTGCAACTAGTACACTAGCCTCAGTCACAGTAGCCTTTAGTTTTTATACAGTCATCCCTTGGTATCCACAGAGGATTGGTTCCAGAATCCTCCTTGGAAACCAGAATCTGAGATGCTCAAGTCCCTATGTTAAATGGTGGTGTATTTACATAGGACCTGCGCACATTCTCCCATGTACTTTACATCATCTCTACATTACTTATAATACCAAATACAACGTAAATGTTATATAAATAGTTGTTATACTGTGTTTTTTATTTGTATTATTTTTATTGTTGTATTGTTATTATTGGGTTTTTCCAAATATTTTTGGATCCATAGTCGAATCTTCCAATGCAGAATCTGAGGAGATGGAGGGCTGACTATATTTTCATCAAAATCTGAATATTTTAACAAACAGTATGGGAACTTATCGTAATCATTTCTACAGATTATGGAAGGCTTGCTATTTTCCTGAAGCATCCAAGGATGGGACACTTCACAGTTGAATTCACTCACATATAATTTTGGAACATCTGCTGTGTGCTAAGCACCCTCTGGGCTCCAGGGATGGAGCAGTGGACCAGGCAGACAGGGCTTGGGTGGTCAGATCCAGGCCCAGGACTTGAGTCACCTGGTCCACTTTCCACTAAAAAGATAGAGCCATTTGTTGTCAAATCTTTTTTTTTCTTTTTTTTTTTTTTTAATGAGACAGGATCTCTCTTTGTCACCTAGGCTGGAGTACAGTGATATGATCACAGCTCACTGCAGCCTCTGCCTGCTGGACTCATGCGATCCCTCTGCTTTAGCCACCTGAGTGGCTGGGACTATAGGCCTGAGCCACCATGCCTGGCTAGTTTTTGTATTTTTTGTAGAGACATGGTCTCACTATGTCTCAAACTCCTGACCCCCGGCAATCCTCCCACCTTGGCCTCCCAAAATGCTAGGATTACAGGCATGAGCCACTATGCCCGACCTGTTAGCTATTCTTTAAGTGAAGTTTTTCTTCCACGAGTCTTCATCTTTGCATGCCAAAAACAAAAACAAACAAACAACAAAAACAGAACAAAACAAAAATAAAAAACATTGGAATGAATACAGTTAGATATAATTAAGCAGTCAGATGCCCTGAAAAGCTGGGTCATCTCAGCAAACACTTCCAGTTGTGAAATTCCATTTCTAAAATTGGCAGCAAAGCTTTCTCAGATCCTCAAAAAAATCTCCAGCCTGAAATAATGGCCTGGCGCCGAACATTTGACTCTTGTTGATGGATAGCCTTTGTTACGTGGATTACTCTTGGCAGCCTCATTGTCAGTCTGGACATTTTATTTCCCAGTTTGCAAACGTTAATGTGCTTTAGTGTCAGGCAAAATAACATACCCTGTTTTTATGGAAAGGCATAACTCCTTTTAGCCATCCAGGGTGATTTATTAGACTATACTACATGTCTGGATTAGCATTCTCTAATTTAAAAACATATTTTTTAAAAGATGGATTTTTTTTTAGCTTTATGTTGTTGATAGATAATAAACTCATTTTGGCAGCCATTTTTAAAGCACTTTCGAAGGTAATTGGGCCCTCAGACAGCAGGAGTTTGCCATAAGAACAGTTTATCTTTGCTTCTTTTTATGCTGATTCTTACAGAGTTTAGTCATGAACTACTCTATCTGTCCACTTCTCTTCAGCTGGAAAATGTATATACATTCATAGGCTACTTTATTATTCAAAGAAAAGATGTTTATGTTCATAGATCATTTCATTATTCAGGGTAATTGTATATTAGTGACTAGAAAGATTTACCACATATACTTTGTGGCAGAAATATAGATACTCTCAGATCTCATATATAAACTTTTTTTGACATTTATTATCACCCTATATTAAATGAGAAGTTGTATGTCCAAAATGTGGAGTGAATTGTAAGAGATCCTGGTTATTTTACTCAGTTAACAATTTTCCTAAAGGAAGATTTTTCAGAGGTCAGAAAAATTAAGGATTATGGGCGACCTTGGTAAAGGATAGGGTAGATTTTCTAGGAGGAAGGGATAGCTTGTGGAAAGTGGTGGAAGTGTTGAAGAATGAGGTGTGTTGTGTGTTGGAGGAAAGCAGGCCTTTGGCTTGGTAGAGAGGGCCAGTGAGTACGAGGGCGGGGCCAGAACAGAGTGACAGGCTGTGTGTGGCCCCTTCCAGAAGGTGCTGATAGAGAAGGGTAGTGACTGGTCAGGGTTACCTTTTAAATCAATCCTTCTGGCTGTGGAGAAGGCAAGATTATTAGAGGGGCATGCTTAATCAGCAAGAAGACCAAGAAAGAGCCCATTGCCAGCCAGACAAAAGCTGCCTGAGGCCAGAACCCAGGTAGTAGCTGTATGAAGGAGAAGGGGATGGAAAAGCACCAGGAGGAAGAATCTGCAAGACATGGGGAGCAGACAACATGTGCAGGGGCAGGGAATGGAGAGAGTGGGACGACACCCAGTCTAGGCGTGACTGCTGAGTGGGTGTTGGCACCTCCCAGAGAGCGAGCCCGGAAGACGGTGCAGGCTGGGGAGCCGGAAGGTAGACGGCGAAGCTGAATCCCACAGTACTGAGTTCAGCAGAGGTTAGGAACTCCGACCAACCTCACAGAGGGGATTTCATGTGTCAGTGTCAGTGGTCAAGAAATAATGAAATTATAATTGAAAAGTGATTGAGCCGGTACCTGTTATGGTGGGTGCAAAAGGCCACGACACACGTGGGATTTGGCTGGCTGAAGCTGGAAACTGTTTGGACTCCTCTGTAGCACTCTGACCTCTAACTCTCTCTATCGTCTCTCTAGGAAACCGTATCACCCAAAACTGGAAGCTTTCGTTAGTCACATGTCAAAAGGATCCGGAGCCTCTTTCGAAAGCCCCTTGAACTCCTTGCCTCTTTACCCAAATCACCCGCTGTGTGAGATGGGAGAGCTCACCCAGACAGGTATGTGTGACAGCCACGTGCTCGGGGGCTCCCCGACCCGCTCTTCTGCTTGCATACCTTCCGAGCAGTTCTCGGCGCGGTGCTGTGCAGCTCAGAGGGGTAAGCAAGGACTGGCTCTGCAAGGAGCTTGGTCACGAGGGCCTCTAAATAAACATCAGAGTTATCAAAACTAAATAGAACCTTTCTCCTTCTTACAAAAACAATACGTGTTCATGAAGATAAACTAGGAAAGACAAGTAAAAGGAAGAAAAAATTTAAGCAACCGTAATTCCACCACAGAAATAGGCCCTTAAGAGTAACCCTTCTTCCTGTGCTTATGCGCGTACACATCTTACTAAACACACTATTTCATAACCCACTTTTCCACTCAACACATTTTGGTAATATTTCCCTATGAATAACTGTTTATCCACAACATCATTTGTGATAGCTCCATATTCCTTCACTCTGGATAGGCAATTGATCATTTATTTAACTAATCTCATGTTCTCAGATGTTTCTAACAAAACGTCTAATAGGTTTTCATGTACAAGACCTCAGGGAGGAAAATGCGTGGCACATTTCTCCTGCGCGTGGAGTTTGTTTGGCTGAGCTGAGTCCTCACGGAAGCGCAGCTTTCCCTCTGCAGCCCTAGTCAGACCATGTGCAGTCAGTTCACCATCAGGGTAGGTTGGTGAGTTAACTGTGGAGTCATCTTTGCTGTGAATAGAGGAACAGGTGGTCCTTCAAGAGGTTTCAGTTTTCTGATTCTTCAGTCTGGAACCTCAGAGGACCTTCGCTTGGTCACCAGCCTTTTTGGGTGAATTGGGAAGACCCATTGGCCACGTTCTGTTTTCATGTTGCATCAGCCTCTTAGGACCTCAGCGGGGATGGGGGGAAGGTCCATGTCCTATAGTTGGCCCTCTTAGGTTTTGCCATTATTATTGGGGGAATGATATTGGGTGACAGAGTGGAGCAAGCTGAAGCCTCTGGAGGACTAGCCATGGATAAGGAGTTGTGTCAAAAGCCTTTGGCAATTAGTTCCACATGCATTACTTTAGAACAAGGGTTTGCATCCTAACAGATCCAACACCCTCTTTGATTACACAATTATTTTGCAGTCTCCCTCAACTATCATGAAGTGAAATTTAAATATAATATAACCAGCCGGGCATGGTGCCTCGTGCCTGTAATCCCAGCACTTTGGGAGGCTGAGGTAGGAGAATCGTTTGAGCCCAAGGGCTTGAGAGCAGCCTGAGCAACATAGTGGAGCCCCATCTCTACAAACAATTTTTTAAAATTAGCCAAGTATGGTGGCACGTGCCTGTAGTCCCAGCTACTCAGGTGCTGAGGTGGGAGGACCACTTGAGCCCAGGGGAGTTCAAGGCTGCAGTGAACCATGACGATCATGCCACTGCACTCCAGCCTGAGTGACAGAGTGAGACCTGTCTCAATGAATGAATGAATGAATGAATGAATGAATGTAATCTTTCTATACAGTTAATTATTTAAAAGTCATACCAGGGTCCCCAGCTGTAACAAACAAAAAGAAATTGATTTATTACCTAATTATATGTGTCTCACTATAAATGCCTAAGAACAGCTACACTAGAAAATAGAATGAAATCTTCAAATGCTTGTACATAAATGTGACTCTGACAGCTACAAATGCAGATGATTGATGGATGCTGTATTGGTGACTCTAATACCACATGTTAGGACATGGTTTTTCTGAAATTCTGATCAAAACAAAGTGTAGATGTTCCTTAGTTTATATTGTATTTCTGGAAAATTCAGCCAACGTTAATATTATTCAAAAATGGTTTTGTGTTCCAGACACAAAAAAACAGAATTAGATTCTACAGGCTAAAGTACTCAAATATGTTTTGTACATGATGGAGTGTCTTGTGCTGCATTCAAAAGTTTTGTGGGACAGAGACGCGTGTCCTTTCTGGAGACTATCTAGGCCCCAGCCCCCACCCATTAGGTGCCAAGAATGCCCTTCCCCATATTATTGTGATAACTCCACCCCCAAGCCCTGTCTGAAGGCAGTAGCACTCTTGCTGAGAACTGCTGGTTAGACTCTCTGGTTAAAAATAACAGAAACCACTTCAAGCGAAAAAGGGAAATTTATTATAAGGATTCAGGAATGACTCACAGACTCCAAGACCAAGAGTTTGATCAGACCTCTAGAGACTGGAACCAGGAATAAAAAAGCTCTCTTGTCCCTGCTTCTCTCTCTAATTTTTTGCTGTGTCTATCAACAGAATTACAATCCCAGCCACACACACACAGATGAATTTGCAAATCCAAATTCTTGAGAGAGAGAGAATCCTTGAGGTCCTGGGGTTAGCATCCATCAGCCCTGGCTAACAGGTCAGGGTGACTGTGCAGAGAACAGGAGGTGAGGGTGCCAGTCTCTAGATCCAGGAGCTGCTACCTGAGAAGAGGCTGGAGGGTTGGTCCTCACACACCTAATCATTCATTCAGATCTTTCTTCTCCACTCATCTATCATCGTCATTGTTTCTAAATTAGTATTACTCTAGAAATCATTTTTGTAATACTGTCTGCTCCTGTTTCCTCATTCTCTTTTAATGGTCACTTTTATTTCTATTTTAAATATCATGAAAAATGCATGACTGTTGTAAACAGCTTTTGTCCCTGGTGCACTTATGGCAGCCCACAGTAACTATGTAAGATAAGATTGCTCACGAGTGCCTACCCTGTTGAAGATGCTTTGGCAGCTGCTGAGTGTGAGAGGGGTAGCAGGATGAATAGGACCCTCCTGCCTGTCCTAAAGGAGCCTGCAGCTGCAGCAAACAATGCGTGTGGAGACAACTGCCCTTAATGCCGGATACTGCAGGGCCTTAGAGAGTAAACACAGGCCTTGGAGTCAGACCTGTAGCATGGGGAGGAGCCTGTCTTCCCAGTGGCTGGTGGTGAATTCGATGAGGTAGCATGTGTAGAGTGCCTAGTGCAGTGCTGGCATATGAGAGGCTCCCAATAAATGCAGTTGATGTCGTCATGGTCCAGCAGCATATGGGAAGAGGAAGGAATTATTAACTTGACCAGGGAGAAGACGAAGGAAAGAACTACAAAGAAGGTGGTGTTGGAGCCAGGCCCTGGGAGAATTTCTCTAGGGAGAGAAAGGGGAACAGTATGAACAAAGCCATGAAGATGCAGGCTATGTTTGGCAAGTATAAGAAGCCCTAAATAGCTAGAACTTAGTATTTCAGCATGAAAATGTAAGGGACTTTAAGAGCATAAAATTAGGACCAGATGGGGCCTTGGGTTTTAGCTCTGCCACTTTTTAACTGTGAATGGTTCAAGGCCTTCATTTCTTCATCTATAAAATAAGGAAAATGGGGATGATAGTAATAATAATCTACCTTCTTCATTGGGTTTTTGTTTTTCTGAGGGTTAAATGAGAAAGCCCTGGCACGCAGTAAGCACTCTAACTTTATGTGGCCCAACCAAATAAAATAGGCCCAGCAGCGAACTAGGGCGAGACACAGAATCTTAATGTTTGTCTCTCATGGTTTGCGTGTTTTTTGCAAAGCGTCTTGGAAATGCCAAAGCCTGTTCCAGCCTTTAGTTCCTGGGTTCCTGGGGGAGTTCTGCTCTCAGCCCTCTTCATTCACAGTAGGATGCAGACATCCTTTGTGGGTTTTGCTGAGCTGTTCCCTTTCCCGGGGGAATGTATTTCCCTCTGTCTCACGATTTTCAGCTGAAGTTGTCTCATCTTTGCAGTGGGATGTTTCATACTGTTTGGACATCTGGATAAATGGTGTCACTGGTCTCAGGGCCTGTGTGTAGAACTCATGCCTATGACAGATTGTGTCCTGTTACCTTCTCCTACAGGATGAGAGTGAGCTTGTTTTTGTCTTGGGTTGCCTTCTCCTGCTTAAAGATAAGGCTTTTTCCAGTTTTAAACATTTATTATACTGTGATAGTTCAAAACTCAAACAGTACTAGGAGGTAAACTTTAAATTCTTGCTTCCACCCATGTTCCATCCACCTCATTTTTGTACCTCCATCACCCCCAAGGAACCATTGAGATTAGTTTCTTATACAATGTTCCAAAGTTTCTTTATGCAAAACTCAGGCAACTGCAAATACATATTCTTATTTTTCCCTCTCTTTCGTTTTAAAGGAGCATAATCAACATACTGCTCTACACTTGGCTTTTTTCAAGTATTCTGTCTGGGTGTCAGGAGATTCTTCCATATCATACAGAGAGTGCATGTGTGTTGACGAGTCTGTAAAGCCCTCAGGATCAGGCAGAACGTACCCAGCAGGTTATCAGAGAACATTCGGTTGGCAGGCTGGGGAGGATGGGGTCATGGAGGGGACTCCCCAGCAGTGAGGAGACAGCAGCAAGCAGGGAATCTGCGGTCAGCCTTCGCCTGAGCCGTTTCCCTGAGCACTCCCTGCACACGGAGGAAAGCTGGACAGGAGGGAAAAACCTCTCCTTAGGCCCTTGCAATTACAGATATCCCCTGGCTGGGCGACTCCTAACCCTGAGACCCACCAGTCACAACACTCTCCCCAGGGAAGAGGCCGGTCTGGAGGACAGGTGCGAGGCAGATGGTCCAAAGGCCGTGGTTCCCAAGGCCAGGGCCCCACTCTGCTCATCCTTCATGGATACCCCCAAGAGGCTCCCTTCACAAGCTGTTGTGAACTGGAGCTTGTAACTTCCACACCATGGGGAAACAGGCTGGATGCCACTCTCTTGCACTACACTCTGCCCTAAAACACTCCAGAGCTGGACACGGACTCCACCTCCCCTTGCTGTTTCTTTTGCTCAGCTGGAAGTAAGGAAAGCTTTGTGTGCTTGTGTTTCAGGAGTCGTGCAGCATTTGCAGAACGGCCAGCTGCTGAGGGACATCTATCTAAAGAAACACAAACTCCTGCCCAATGATTGGTCTGCAGACCAGCTGTATTTAGAGACCACTGGGAAAAGTCGGACCCTACAAAGTGGGCTGGCCCTGCTTTATGGCTTTCTCCCAGATTTTGACTGGAAGAAGATTTATTTCAGGCACCAGCCAAGTGCGTTGTTCTGCTCTGGAACCTGCTATTGCCCGGTAAGAAACCAGTATCTGGAAAAGGAGCAGCGTCGTCAGTACCTCCTACGTTTGAAAAACAGCCAGCTGGAGAAGACCTATGGGGAGATGGCCAAGATCGTGGACGTCCCCACCAAGCAGCTTCGAGCTGCCAACCCCATAGACTCCATGCTCTGCCACCTCTGCCACAATGTCAGCTTTCCCTGTACCAGAAATGGCTGTGTTGACATGGAGCACTTCAAGGTAATTAAGACCCATCAGATCGAGGATGAAAGGGAGAGACGGGAGAAGAAATTGTACCTTGGGTATTCTCTCCTGGGTGCCCACCCCATCCTGAATCAAACCATCGGCCGGATGCAGCGTGCCACCGAGGGCAGGAAAGAAGAGCTCTTTGCCCTCTACTCTGCTCATGATGTCACTCTGTCACCAGTTCTCAGTGCCTTGGGCCTTTCAGAAGCCAGATTCCCAAGGTTTGCAGCCAGGTTGATCTTTGAGCTTTGGCAAGACAGAGAAAAGCCCAATGAACATTCCGTCCGGATTCTTTACAATGGCGTCGATGTCACATTCCACACCTCTTTCTGCCAAGACCACCACAAGCGTTCTCCCAAGCCCATGTGCCCGCTGGAAAACTTGGTCCGCTTTGTCAAAAGGGACATGTTTGTAGCCCTGGGTGGCAGTAGTACAAATTATTATGATGCATGTCACAGGGAAGGATTCTAAAAGGTGTGCAGTACAGCAGCATAGAATCTGTGCCAATACAGGGCACTGGGAAAAGTCCACTTCTAGTTCTGTCTGTTGCTAAGGGTAGAAAATTACTGCTTTTTAAAGGCTAAATATTGTTTGTGGGAACCACAGATGGTTGGGGTTGAACAGTAAGCACGTTGCTGTAATGTGGTATGTGAATTTCTTGGTATAAAATGGCCAGTTCATAGAGGAATAGAAGGTATTTTGTCACAGCCAGACTTTGCTTAGAATGCCAGAATAATATAGTTCAAGACCCGAAGTCACCAATCCAAGTTTGCACTCTTCTGGCCTGCCCCATGGTACTATGTGATGGAACCAGCACACCTCAGCCAAAAATTTTTTAATCTTAGACATTTTTACCTTGCCCTTTCTAAGAATTTCTTAAAGTGATTTATCTAAAATAGGGGTTGCAAACTTTTTCTGTAAAGGGCCAGATTGTAACTATTTCAGACTATAGGGACCAAAAAGCCACATACAGTCTCTGTCATAACTACTCAACTCTGTTCCTGAAGCAGGAAAGCAACCACAGAAAGTATGTAAAGGAATATGTGTAGCTGGGTTCCCAGGCCAGACAAAACAGATGGTGGCCAATTTGGCTCCTGGGCTGTAGTTTGCTAACCCCTGATCTAAAAAATAGGCTATACTACAATTGCACTTCCAGCACTTTGAGAACGGGTTGAATACCAAGAATTATTCAATGGTTCCTCCAGTAACTTCTGCTAGAAACACAGAATTTGGTCTGTATCTGACACTAGAACAAAACTTGAGGGCAAATAAACATTGAATTAGAATGAATCATAGAAAACTGATTAGAAGAATACTTGATGTTCATGATGATTGTGGTACAAGATAGTTTTAAGTATGTTCTAAATATTTGCTGTAGTCTATTTGCTGTATATGCTGAAATTTTTGTATGCCATTTAGTATTTTTATAGTTTAGGAAAATATTTTCTAAGACGAGTTTTAGATGACTCTTATTCCTGATGTAATATTCAGTGTACTGTACCTGCTTGGTGGTTAGAAGGAGGCTAGAAGATGAATTCAGGCACTTTCTTCCAATAAAGCTAATTATGGCTCATTCCCTTTGACAAGCCGTAGAATTGGGTTCGTTTTTAAACTATTTTCATCAGTTTCAAATGGTAAATTCTGATTGATTTTTAAATACGTTTTTGGAAGAACTTTGCTATTCGATAGTTTACAGATCTTTATAAGGTGTTTTATATATTAGAAGCAATTATGATTACATCTGTGATTTCTGAACTAATGGTGCTAATTCAGAGATATGGGAAGTGCAAGTGAGATTCTCTGGCGTCATTGGCATTCCAACTTTTTCTCTTTGTTTTTGTCCAGTGTTGCATTTGAATATGTGTGTTTCTATAAATAAATTTTTGAAGAATACCTATACTATACAACTCACGGTTTGTACCTGTAAGTCACTCGAGTTATTTTCAAGTGAGAGCCAGTATTTTATTTTTCCCCCTTCATTCAAATGTCATGCAGAGAACCAGTATTTTACAATTTTATTTTAACTGCTTCACTTATTGCTGAAAGTTGTGTTATCTCTCAAGTATTCGAAGACTAAATGTGTTTTTTTTTCTTCCCACTCACAATATATCTGAATTAGAACTGCTAAACACAGCTTGAAGATTTAAAAATAAGTGACTCAGAAGATTTTTTAAAAAAATCAATTGATAGTATCTGTTGGTAAAAGTAAATATTGTGGCTAAGAGTCAACATCAGAAGTGTAGATAAAAGTTTTGTCTTCTAAGACACTGGTACGCACAGCATTAAAATATCTTCCTCACTATCAAGTTCCGAGACACTTCATTCCATTACAAACACTAAGCACAGAGGTGAGATCAGCGGACACAGTCATAGTCCTTGGTTTCTGGGCAGTGGTCTAATGACTTAATTCATGACAGGCCTGGGTGTATACATGCATAATTTAGCTTCCTTGTTTTTATGATTAATACATGCCCACTAGAAAATAACCAATACTGAAAAACAACTTCAGAAGTGACGTTCTCATCTAATCCTGCCTCCAGAGGTAACGTTGTGAGCTGTCTGACAGACATTCTTCTGGAAAAGTTCCATGCAGATTCAGAAATATATGTAGTTTTTAATAGGAACTAGATCATTTTATATATATGTAAATATAATATATGTGTGTGTGTGACTTGTTTCCCTTAAAAATATTTTTCCTTTAAAAATATTTTTTATTGGCCAGGTGCGGTGGCTCACACCTGTATTCCCAGCACTTTGGGAGGCCGAGGCGGGCGGATCACGAGGTCAGGAGATGGAGACCATCCTGGCTAACACAGTGAAACCCCATGGCTACTAAAATTAGCCAGGCATGGTGGCAGGCACCTGTAGTCCCAGCTACTCGGGAGACTGAGGCAGGACAACGGCGTGAACGCGGGAGGTGGAGCTTGCAGTGAGCTGAGATTGCGCCACTGCACTCCAGCCTGGGCGACAGAGCGAGATTCCGTCTCAAAAAAAAAAAAAAAAAAATGTATTAACTTGTGTCTTTTAATAGTATGTCTTAGAAGTATTTCTCACTAACTTGCCTCCCTTAACAGTATGTCTTAAAGATATTTCCATGTTAAGATGATAGATGATTGATTGATTGTGTATAAATGTAGATGACTCTTTATAACCACTGAATAATATTTCATGGTATAGATTAGACATATTTTTTAAATCTCATTAAAAATCCATGAAACTTAAAACCAAGGTACTAAAAACAGGACTACAAGGCTTTACACAGAACAAAGTAGAGACTTCTTCATTGTGGCTTCAGGTATTTATTGATATAAGTTTTGTTTTTGTTTTTGTTTTTGTTTGGAGATGGAGTTTCACTCTTGTTGCCCAGGCTGGAGTGCAGTGGCATGATCTTGACTCACTGCAACCTCCGCCTCCCAGGTTCAAGCGATTCTCCTGGGTCAGCCTCCTGAGTGGCTGGGATTACAGGTGTGCGCCACCACGCCCAGCTAATTTTGTATTTTTAGTAGAGATGGGGTGTCTCCATGTTGGTCAGACTGGTTTTGAACTCCCACCCGCCTCTGCCTTCCATAGTGCTGGGATTACATGCATGAGCCACTGTGCCCAGCCTGGTGTAAGTATATTCTTTCTCTGACTTCGCTTTAAATGAAATTAAGGAACTTAATCTAATATTGCTATTAAGCCTATTTGAGGGTTTTCATAGCCATAGCAGAATTAGACTTTCTGGAAGATTTAGGTGATTCCTTTTTCCAGAAGTCTTAAGGACTGATTAGAGAGAGGCAGAGATACATGCTTCCGTTTCTCTGAATCTCTGGGAAGCCTTCTGAACAGATTTAGCAGCCCGGACAAGGGTGGGTGTGCCCCTATGTGTTTAAACACAACCACAAGTAGCAGAAAATAGCTGGCGTTTATGTTGCAGTTGTGGCTTTAACAGCAGCCAGCACAGAGCTCTGGCCTAAACACCAGTTAACTCCCATTGCCTAAGGCCACTGAACTGAAGGTTTGGGTTGTCCCCCTGTATTTGTGCCTGCCCAGCAGCCAGCTCAGATGAGTAATAGCTTCTGCTGAAGAGGAAGCGGCTGAACGCATCAGAGCAGCTGGGCAGGCCTTCTCGAAGCCCGACTGCCAGCGGAGACTGGCTCTGATGAGGAGAAGGCATCCCTGAGGGCCAGCTCAGCTCCTGAGAGCTACAGAGCCCCTCAGCAGAGGGATGGCCTGAGGCCTGCCTTCCGGACAACTTTGTCAGCAGTAAAGTTGCCATGTAGTGCCAACTACATGGGTTCCATAAGTGTTTCTTCATCAGTCTTCACAACATTCTGAGGAAAGTCCTAGTTCCCTAATGTGAATGAGGAAAACAGGCAGCGGCTGGGGGGGCCGGCAGGGGTTGAAGTCACTTTTTCAAAGGAAGAGTCAGAGCTAAGTCTAACTCATGTTCACACGATACCAGTGAACTGAAGAGCACTTAACAGCCGAGCACGGTGGCTCATGCCTGTCATCCCAGCACATTGACAGGCCGAGGCGGGAGGACTGCTTGAGCCCAGGAATTTGAGATGAGCCTGGGTAACATAGAGAGACCCTATCTCTACAAAAAATTTAAAAAATTAGCTGGGAGTGGTGGCACATGCCTGTGGTCCCAGCTCCTTGGGAGGCTGAGATGGAAGGACCGTTTAAACCCACGGCAGTTGAGGCTGCATTGACCCGTGATTGTGCCATTGCACTCCACGTGGGTGACAGAGTAAGACCCTGTCTCAAAACAAACAAAAAACCAAAAACCACCATATGAGATACCATGGGAACATTTACACCATTTCATTAATCTTCACAGTAGTCCTACCAGATACTATATTTGCTGGCAAATATCGATGAATAATATAATGGGGTTAAAGCAGTTCTACATTTAAATCTAAACGGTTAGGGGAATATTCCAACTCTGCCTCTAACCATCTGTGGATTGCTCTTAAGAAAACTTACAATGTAAAATGTATCTTTGCAGCAGTTACATTACATTCAACCACTAGGGGGCAGCATCAACACAATTTTTCAGTCTTCCATCTGTAAAGGAAGCAGGGTAGTTTGAGGGTGTTTTAACAGATTGAGCAGCTGTCCAGGTCTGCCTGGCACTGAGTAGTTTCCCAGGATGAGGGGCTTTCAGTGCTTAAAAAACAGGAAAGTCCCAGGCAAAGTGGAACAAGTTGGTTACCCTGGTGTTATACGTTGAGATGGTAGTGAGAAACTACTGTCATTCCCACTTTTACAGAAAAGGAAACCACAGGAGTAGTTCGTCTGAGGCTCCACATGGCTGCTGGTGTGCAGCAGAGCTGGGACTCCCGCTGTGCCCATTTCACATGCAGGACCATGCTCTTAAGCAGGGTATATGATAATGCCTCCTGAACCATTTAGGACTGCCTTTGGTTCCGTGCTACCGAAACCTGATGACAGTGGCCTAAGCAATAAAGCCTTTCACTCTCGCCCGTGGCACCACGATGTCATCAGGAACCCAGACTCCCGTTCGCCTCGCACTGGCCAGAGCGGGGCCCCTTGGCTTCCTCCGCTGTAAAGGAGTCTAGGAAAGTGAGGATCTTTATTGGGCACGCTGTCCCAAACAAGCTCAGCCTCCTTTTACTTGAGAAAAAAGGGGAAGTGGTATTGGGTAGAGAACTAGCAGTGACTACCACACTCTCCAAAGCCACCTTTATACCGAAGGTGTGGATGCTGCGCCACCCAGATCCCCCACTTCAGGACTTCTTCCCCCAGTTGCTGGTGGTGCTCGGCTGTCAGTGCTTTCAGGGCACTGCTCTGGAGCAGAGAGCCATCTGCTGAAGGACGTGCTCCTTCCCAGGGCAGCCACATCCAATGATTGGTCAGAATAGGGATTGGAAGGCCCAGGGACAACCTGAGGGGCCATCCCAGCTTCAGAGCTCCTTTGGGGTCAGCCAAGGCCTTGTGACTGCAACACAGCCCAACTTCTGCCTCATCCAGCATCCTTCACAGTGTTGAGAACACTCCCCAGCAACCCCCTGCACCCACATCTGTCTCAGAATCTGCCTCCTGGGAACTGACCTCAATGGAAGGCAAGCAAATCCTAGAGGCTAAGGTCTCTGCTAGCATGGGCAGGAAAGCTGGACTTATTTCTAGAAAAGGGATAAGTGTCTATTGATGACCAATAGATCTTTTCTCACTGCCTTCGAGAGGCTTACCATTTTATTACAGAAGCTAAGTATGCACATATGAAGCAGTAGGAAAAATTTGATTTCAGACAATCCAAAGCTAATTACAGAGGGCTGTGACACCAAGACTTACCATTTGTTAAACATGTACCATGGGCTGGACACTAGGCTGAGCATTCAACTAACATAGTCTGTGCATCTCACAGTATGAGCGAGCACCTGAAGAAGGCATTTATTATCCCCATTTCACTAGTAAGGAAAGCTCTGAGCTCTGAGGCTCGGACGTAGTCATGTATGTAAGATCACACAGTCAATAGTAAGTGGCCAACTCAGGACTGGAATGTGGATTATCCTAGACTATAAAGCTCTTCCAGGTCCCTCTAGCTTGGTACCTCTCCCTGCACCCCCTATTCCATTACAACCACACAAGAGAATAAGTGAACTTGACACTTGGGCTACAGTCAAGAGTCTACTCTGCTCAAGAGGATGATCCCCTTCTCGCATCTCTATATGGATATTTATATTTCTAGCTCCTTTTGTTTCTTTTCCCATTTTTTCCTAATGTAGCTTTTCCAAGAAAATAGAATCTTCTTATAATAGATTGTCTCAGCCTGGGCTCCCTTGAAGCAGAGTGTGAGGGGAAAAAAAAAAAAAAAAAAAAAAAGCTTAAATGTAGGTAGTTTGTTAAGTTTGTAGGGGATGTGGTCCCAAAGAGGCAGGAGCGAAAGAGGGGACAGAAGGGGAAGGAGGGAAAGCCAATGTAAGGATGCATAAGGAGGTAACCGGGTCCTCTATCCCACAGGACCTCCTAAGAAGGCTTGGGAAAGACATCTCAGAAGTGTTCACTTGTGGGAAACATTTATCCATTGGCTCCCATCTACAGCTGCCTTCCCTGCTCTGCTGAGTTGCACGTGCACTACTGCCCAGCAGGAGGGTGCCCTGTACACCATGTACATGCCCTGTACACCATAGCATCAGAGAAACCCCAGGGCAGGAAGCAAGAGAATCTCTCTCTCTCTCTCTTCCTCCTTCCCTCCCTCCCTCCCCACCCCCATGTGTGGACAGAGTAAGAAGGTGGCTATCTGCAAGCCAGGAAGAGAGCCCTCACTAGCAATTGAAAGTGCTGTCTCCCTGACCATGGACTTCTCAGCCTCCAGACCTGTGAGAAATAAATGTCTGTTATTTAAGGCAAAAAAGAGAGAGAAATCAGTGACCGGAAAAAGACTAAGAGGGTTGGAAGTGGAGCACGAGACGCATTTTATGTGCAGGATGGGCCAGCACTTGCTGAGCATTTCAATGCCCAAAGACATGCGGTGTGCTTTTTATGTAGAGCTTTGTTTCATCTTACAGTAACCTGTGACTTAGAGAGTATTATCCTTTTTTTTTTTTTTTTTTTTTTTTTTTTTTTTTTTTTGAGACAAGGTCTCACCCTTGTCATCCAGGCAGGAGTACAGTGGCAGTAATAGCTCACTGCAGCCTCAAGCTCCTGGGCTCAAGCAATCCTCCCACCTTAGCCTCCCGAGTAGCTGGGATTGCAGGCACGAGCCACCACACTCAGCTAATTTTCATATATGTGTGTGTGTGTGTGTGTGTGTGTGTGTGTGTGTGTGTATGAGATGGGGTCTTGCTGTGTTGCTCAGGCTGGTCTCAAACTTCTGGGCTCAAGCAATCTGCCTGCCTCAGCCTCCCACAGTGCTGGTATTACAGGCATGAGCCACCCTGCCCAGCCTATCATCCCCATTTTTAAGACAGGGAAAGAAACTGAGAGTAGAGGTCACTTGCCAAGGCCTCTCAGCCAGGAAGTGGCAGAACTGGGAGGCAAACCAATGTGACTCAAGCCCTTACTCATAGTCATTATATCATTATATTAAACATTCCTCACAGGGGTCTACAGAAAGCATGTGTGATGGCTTACCAATACATACTAAATATTTCGCTCTGGCATGTATAGATTGTACATTCATGACAGCATAAATCAAATTAAAAACCCTTCCTTGGCCCTCCACAGCCTTCTAGATAAAATCCAGGCTCCCTAAGGTAACCCATGAGGCCCTCCAGGGTCTGGTTCCCATCTACGTCTCCAGCTTTATTACTTGCAGTAAGTATAAGGATGAACGGTGTGTACATGGACTGCAGTTGTTGACGGATTTTCTGCATGTCTGGAAGACAGAAAAAGAGTCTTGGCATCATGGTAGGGGTGTGAGACTGACAGGATCTCTGAGAGGACAGTCGCTTCCAGAGCACTTCAGAAGCCAGTGATTTCTCAGTCCTCCACTCTCCTTCCCTTCCGCATCTGTGGTCTCGAGTGTGATCACCTAGAAAAAGAGCTTTGGAACCATACAGACTGAGCTCAAATACAGTTCTCTACCACTTCGCAGGTGTGGAGCCTCAGGCAAGGTACCTAGGCTCCTACAATCCCTAAACCAGGGATGATGACTCCCGCAGAGTGTATGTGAAGCTCCAGACACATGGACCATCTCCACCTGGCACAAGTCATTATTTCTCACCAATGACTCTCTCCATTGCTCTGAGACACCAAAACCAGTTAGAACCAGAATGACAGCCCTGCCCACATTTTTTTAAAATGTGAAAGATGAAAGGCCCGCATTTCTTGTTCTGATAACTTCCTGCCATGTGAAGTCTCCTCAAGGACGGTCTTTCACTGCGTGCAGCTTCACAATCACCTCCTCAAGCAGAAGACTGAACCATGACTCCTTTTTAGAAGCTCTCCGGGTAGGGAGGACATATCCACATGCAGGACAGAACCTTGCTTCTCAAATTCAAGAAAAAACAGTAACTAATCTATCAATTCTTCCATGATTCAGCCTGCCAGGGAGTTCTATAAAGAATCCTTTTCCATCCCTATCACACGTCTGCACGAAGGGGGAGGGAGAGGTGGCAGGGTGCCAGTACACCGGCAGGCACTTCCGGCAATGCCCGGGCTCCGCTCCCTTTCTGCTGGTAGTGGTAGGCGTCATTTCTGGCAGCTGCTGCAGCTTGATGCAGGGGAGGAAGGGGCCACCCACCAATCACCTCTTCCTGATGCTGTATTTTTGACGTTCATGGAAGAGGTCTGTCTCAGAGCTCCCTAAGCTGACAATCTTTGGGCAGCCATCTCTATCCTTCTCTTGGCTGGTGCACTCCTTACAATAATAGGCATCAGAGACTCCCACGGCCTCCACAGATCTCACAGTGCCCCTGGTAAGAGCCATTGTTACACTCATCACATTAGCACACCAGGGTGCAGGGACACACACAGCGGTCACAAATCACACGCTTGCTGTCACAGTTTTCACACAATCTTCCGATGGCAACACCAGCCTGCTTGCAGAAACAGATAAATCCAGATAACGTTCAGCTGTAGCTCCCATCCACAATGCCCTGTCCACGCTGCCCTGCCCACTTTTTAAAGCCAAGACGCCCGCCTGGAGGCATCAAATCATGCTTTATGCATAAGTTGGAGCTACAACGCCTTAGCCACACGCACCTCCCTTAGGGGAACTCAAATTTACTGAGTCCTGCCTTCGTGCCCAACACTGTATTTGGAACCTTATAAAACATCTCCACTATTCCCCCAAAAGGGCTCATCCTTTCCCCTTGTTTCTTCATTATCTATGTCTAATTTCCATCCTTCCTGCTTTAGTTGGACTTGCTGTTCATCTGAGAGGAAGCTGCTGACCACAGAGTTCAGCAAAAGAATGGGAGTCTGGAGGCTCAAAGTGTGGCCCCTGGAGAAGGTGAACGAGAAGTAGCCCTGGATATGGTGTAGACCCCCACAAACCAGAGATCCTGCCCTCAGTGCCTCAGCTTTAGGAAGCTGCTCCCCGCCTTGCTCCTGGGCAGGCAGGTACAGTGTTCATTTCCCCATACCCCAGCATCCCCACCCCAGTTTCTCTCTCCTCTGCCATTGCCCGGTGCTTTGGCTGGCATGCTCCTGACAACCAGGGAGGGCAAGTCCTTCTCCTGGTGGGTAGCTGGCTGGCTTCCTCCCAGCTCAGAGCCAAGCATGTCTCAGGTACTCCCTAGGAGGGGAAGTCCTTCCAGGGGCCTTTCCTCAAAAGCCGGCCAGAAACAGGCTCCTTCAAGCCTAAAGTTGAGTCCATGGAGTGTGCAGAGTGGGGTTGTGAAGGAATGCCACACCACCCTCTGGTGGCAACTCCGCCTGGCCCATGTTTTGTGGCTTTTCCTCTTTCCCTGTCAACCACACCAGGTGAGGCCTCTTTCCCAGCAAACTGAAGCTCCCTCCGGAGGCCCACGAGGAGTCAAATCTTCTCCCCACCTGTGTACATTATCTTCAAGCTGTAGCAAGTGGAGACACGCTCTGAGTCCAGATGGCCTCACCCCAGCTGCCCGTTTGTCCCACTGATGAGCCAGGTGTTTAGCATTTTAAACATCTAGCACCCTGATTGACGGACGGACCATTAAATTGACTTTCTGACTGATGGATCCTGATGGACCACTGTCTATCCTAAAAATTAATCCTGAGTAATTGACTGGCTGGTTGACTGATTAAACATCTAAACACACAAATCACTTGATTGACCTAATGGATTTCTTGTTTTTGTTGTTTTTGGTTTTGCTTGTTTTTTGAGATGGAGTCTCGCTCTGTCGCCTAGGCTGGAGTGCAGTGGCACGATCTCGACTCACTGCAAGCGCCGCCTCCCAGCTTCACACCATTCTTCTGCTTCAGCCTCCTGAGTAGCTGGGCCTACAGGAGCCTGCCACCACGCCTGGCTAATGTTTTGTATTTTTTAGTAGAGACCGAGTTTCACTTTGTTGGCCAGGCTGGTCTCGATCTCCTGACCTCGTGATCTGCCCGCCTCGGTCTCCAAAGTGCTGGCATTACAGGCATGAGCCACCGCACCTGGCCACCTACTGAATTTCTTACTGATGTACTAACCGTAGGTAACTGAACACCTGACAAGCTTAAACTGACTGTATGACTGACTCTTTAACCAGCTGAATGACTGACTGCCCAGCGGAGGACCTACAATACCTGATGTCTGGCTCCATAACTAAGGGTTACAGATGGATGGGAGAAGAGGCTGCCCTTTCCTCACGCTCCAATCCCCATGGGGACTGAGACCCTATTCTTCTCCCCTCTTGAGCCACTTGAAGACTGCAGAAAGGGTGTTATGGTCAGAATATTGGTGATCTCCCCAAATTCATATATTGGAACCCAAAACCCAATGTGATAGTATTAAGAGATGGGACCTTTGAGGAAGTGATTAATTCATGAAGGCTCTGCTCAGGAATGGGCTTAGTGGCCTTATAAAAGGAGTTGGAGTTGAAGGGAGCTAACTTGGCCCTTCCACCGTGTGAGGACACAGCTACAAGGCACCATCTTTGAAGCAGAGAGTAAGCCTTCACCAGTCCAGTCCTTGATCTTGGACTTCCTAGCCTCCAAAACTATAAACAATATATTTCTGTTACTTATACATTACCTAGTCTAAGATATTTTGTTATAGCAGCCTGAATGAGCTAAGACAGGGCAATCAGGAAACTGAGTTCTGATCTCCTTCCGGTGAGGTTCTTAACCAGGACCCCACAGATGGGTTTCAATTTTGCTTTCAAAACAGTGTGGATGTAAAGATGTGTGTTTATCCAGGAAGAGGGTTCACAACTTTCATTGGATTCTTAACAGAGTTTAGCGCACCCAAAATATTAATATGTTCAGAGCTACTGCTCTGGGAATAAGATCCTCAGCAAACACATTTCAGATAAGCAAAGCCCTTGTCTGAATTCAAGCCCATTTTTATCTCCCTCCCATCAAGCCAGTGTGGCAGGAAGATGACTAGGAAGAGTTAGAGGGCCTTAGAGGAGGTGGATGTAGCCAAGAGAAAGGAAAAAGGCTGAGCTGTTTGAAGCTTCCAGAGAGGACTGAGGAAGTCAACCTGGGTCCTTCTTGTGTGGAGGTCACACTTCACCCAAGATAGCAGAGGACCTTTAAGTAGAGATGGATACATTTACCCTTTGTTTGGTGCCACGAGTATGTGATCATGAATTGTTATGTGGCTGTGTGTATTACACACCGGTGTGTTCACAAGGGTAGGTATAACTGAGCTGTGTGCATATGTGAACGAGTGGCCTTTGGGTTTAGTGTGAGCATCTGAATGGTTTGGTGAATGGATGTGCACGTGCATCCTTAACCATTTAACCTTCAAGCCTCTCATTAAGTTAAGACAAGTTACGGAAAAGAATTCCACTAGGTGACAGTATCTGCAGACAGGCCTACAGCCCACACCAGAAATCTGGGAATCCTCAACTCGTCCCACTCTCTGATCCCTCATCATCCACTGAATCCACGCTCCCACCCCCACCATCAGCCCCCATCACCTCTCCCCGGGCTCCTGCTCAGCCTTCAATGGCCTCCCCCATAACATTTCTGAACTGCAGCCACAGAGACGATGGTAAAATGACTTTTGGGTCGCAGCGCGCCTCCCCTGAAGCGGACAACGGCTTTCCACTGTCGGAGGACACTGCCCATCTCCTCGGTATGAGTCCAGGGCTCTTTCAAGGTCGACCCTGCGGTGGTGAGGTCCCCGGCTTTGGGCGCGTCTCCCCTCAGTCCGCTCGTATCTCACACCCCTTCCCCCTTAGATGCCTCATTCTCTGGGGCCCTTTGGCGCTGCCCCTGAGTCCCCATCACGGAAACTTCCACCTGCTGCCTAACTGCCAGACGCAAAAGTGCCCGAGCCTGTCTGTCACGTTCCACCCCATAAACCTTCTCCACGCGACCAGAAGCCAGAGAGGCCACAGGTCCAAGCAGGACCACGCAAGGGCGCGCACGTCTCTTTCCCACGCCGCAGAGGGATAGAAGCCGCAACAGGAAAACGGAAAGGCGGTGCGCGGAGACAACAGGTAGGGACTACGACTCCCAGAAGCATCTTGACAAGGACTACATTTCCCAGAAAGCTCCGCGCGGTTCCCACCCCGGAACTGCCTCTGCTTTCGAAAGCGGAAGGCGGGCCAACCGGGCGGGCACAGGGTTTCTGAAGAGGTAGACCAGTAGGCGGTTTCGTCGGGTGTCTACCTCCAGGGGTCGTTCGTGAGCCAGAGACACCCGGACTTAGGAAGGAAGGTGCCTGGCCACACCCCTTCCGCTCTTGGCTGTGCATTTCCCTGGTTCCCAGCGCATTCTCTGTCGTGAGCGGAGCAAGGAAGGTCAGATAGAAACAGGTCGTTTGTGTCTTTCCGCAAGGTCAGACTTTTACTGATGCTATTCCAGTCTTAAGAGCCAGGAGCTACATGGAGTTCCCAAGGAGGCAGTTCTCCTAATACTACCCACTCACTCGGTAGTCAGAGCCATGGGCACATAGGCTTCAGCCACTACACAAGTCGGTATTGCAAAGCATACAAAATAGTATACTTAGCGTGTTAAATGTTGTAGATTAAACATTCCACATCAAGCAGGGTAACATTTAACATCAAGAGCAAAGGAGATAGATAGGAAAAGGGGTTAACAAACTAGTCCCAGGAGAGACAAAGTATCCTGGTCTCAGTGTCTTGCAAGGAAGAGTCTTTGATGTGGGCAGAGCCTTAGGCAGCAGATGCTGAGTGTTTATCATGGGCGACCGCAAGATAGGGTCTGTTAAGACGGCCATTTAGAGCTGGTGAAGTCCTGCTCTTTTTGTGGCCACGGGGGTCTTCTGGTGACGACTGATAGTGAAGGAGTGTGCCTGTTTATGCCCGTATTTGGTTGGGTACAGTCTTTTTTGGTTAGGCGAACATCGGGTCTCTGTTGGCATGTAAAGTGGAAAGTAAATTTTTTGAAATGTAAATTGGAGTCTTTTGCTAAGATGGAGTTACTTATGTCAAGGGTGTTCTATACACTACTTCTGCCTGCTCTGGCTTTGCCTGTAGCCAGTACTTGCTCTCTGCCCACCTCATGGTGTCTCTAGGGGATAGAGGCTGGTGGTTAGATGGTCTGTCCCTTATCTCCAATCCTGCATTGCTTATCTGCCACTTGGAGGCAGTGACCATCTTGACTCTAAGAGCCAAACCCACAGAGCCCTACATGTGAGTTCCGCAGCTCTTCTACTTCTAGCTGTGGCTATCGGAGGAGGGGCTACAGGTGGTGGAGACAGGTGTGGACAGTAGCTAGGGGGTGGCGGGAAGATCTGTGGCTCCTGATCTGCCACCTCTGTTCCCAAGAAGATAATTTTCCTGTGGCCTGGGCTTATCCAGCTCATATCCTCAAATGCGTGAGTTCTGTAGGTGGCCAGCCTCTTTCCTCACTTCCTCCACTCCCAGCCTCATCCCTCAGATCCTAGCAATGGGCCCCATGGCATATTTTCACCTTTCTCCTTTGGAGCCACTTAGAGGACCTGTCAAGAAATGGGCATAACTGGATGGGCTAAAACAAGGATGAGGCAGAAACAGCTTTCCATAAGACATACCCACCAGTGTGCCGTCAGTTTACCATAACCATGGCAACACCGGGGAGTTCCTGCCTCTTTGAATGGCGATGACCCAATGACCCAGAAGTTACTCCCCTTTTCCTAGAAAACTCTGCATAAGCTAACCCTTAATCTGCATGCAATTAAAAATAGGTATAAATATGACCATAGAACTGCCCTGAGCAGCTACTCTCTGCCTGTGGGGTCGCCCTGCCCTGCAGGATCAGTCATGGAGCTGTAACACTGCCACTTCAATCAAGCTGATTTCAGCTACCCTGCCACTAGCTAAACCTTGAATTCTTTCCTGGGCAAAGCCAAGGAAAAAGCCACACTTTGTGGCTCTCCTGTCCTGCATCACAACCGCTCCTAGGGAGCTACCACCACTGGTAACTCAGTGTCTTCTAACAGTTTCATGAAGTACAGGCTTCCCAGAGGTGCCTGTCCCTTCTCCCGTGTTGCTCCATGTTAACACATTTCCTACCTGAGTAGACCTGTGGAGGTCCCCGAGATCCTTTTAGGGAATCTGCAAGGTCAAAACTGTTTTCACAGTAATACTAAGTTTTATTTGCATTTTTCACTGTTGTGATATTTACGTTTAAAATTGTAGGTAAAACTGCTGGCACCTTGGTGTGATTCAAGGCAGTGACACCAAACTATATTGGCAGTTACTGTATTTTTCACCACTATACTTGTAGGGGAAGGGCATGGGAAAGCCAGTTCCACTTAATGTCCTTAATGAAGTTATAAAGAGTATTCATTTTACTCCATTTTGAGCCTTGATTACATGGCATTTAAATATTTTGTGTGACAAATGGGAAGTGTGCATAAAGCAAGTCTGCTGCACACAAAGGTATTATGTCCTGAGGAAAAGCAGTTCTGTGCTTGGTTGAGTTCCTAGCTGAACTAGACCTTTTTTCTGGAAAACACCTCTTTTTTTTTTTTTTCATTGTATTTTTGCAAACTTTTATTTATTTATTTTACTTTAAGTTCTGGGATACATGTACAGAATGTGCAGGTTTGTTACATAGGTATACATGTGCCATGGTGGTTTGCTGCACCTATCAACTCGTCATCAAGGTTTTTTTTTTTTTTTTTTTTGAGACGGAGTCTCGTTCTGTCGCCCAGGCTGGAGTGCAGTGGCTGGATCTCAGCTCACTGCAAGCTCCGCCTCCCGGGTTCACGCCATTCTCCTGCCTCAGCCTCCCGAGTAGCTGGGACTACAGGTGCCCGCCACCTCGCCCGGCTAGTTTTTGTTTTTGTATTTTTTACTAGAGACGGGGTTTCACCATGTTAGCCAGGATGGTCTCGATCTCCTGACCTCGTGATCCGCCCGTCTCGGCCTCCCAAAGTGCTGGGATTACAGGCTTGAGCCACCACTCCCGGCCGTCATCGAGGTTTTAAGCCGCGCATACGTTAGGTATTTGTCCTAATGCTCTCCCTCCCCTTGCTCCCCACCCCCGACAGGCTCCAGTTTGTGTCTTTCCCTTCCCTGTGTCCATGTGTTTTCATTGTTCAGCTCCCACTTATAAGTGAGAACATGCAGTGTTTGGTTTTCTGTTCCTGTGTTAGTTTGCTGAGAATGATGGCTTCCAGGTTCATTCTTTTTGATGGCTGCATAGTATTCCATGGTGTGTATGTGCCACATTTTCTTTATCCAGTCTATCATTGATGGCCATTCGGGTTGGTTCTTTGCTATTGTGAATAGTGCTGCAATAAATATACGTGGAAAACACCTCTTTTACTTGATCAGCTGATAGTATGATTACTTGGACCTGGGTATTTGATAGATATTTTCTAAAAAATAAACAAAGTAAGCTAACCACTTCAAGGGAAACAACTGACATTATTTGATGCCAATGAGAAAATTTGAGTTTTCAAGGAAAAGGTTAGAATTTTGAAAAACATATCCAGGCTGGGCACAGTGGCTCACACCTGTAGTCCCAACACTTTGGGAGGCCAAGGAGGACAGATTACTTGAGGCAAGGAGTTCGAGACTAGCCTGGGCAACATGGGAAAACCCCCCATCTCTACAAAAAAATTAGCTGAGCGTGGTGGTGTGTGCCTGTGGTCACAGGTGAGGCTTAGGCAGGAGGATCACTTGAGCCTGGCAGGTCAAGGCTGCAGTGAGCCATGTTTGTGCCACTGAACTCCAGCCTGAGTAACAGAGTGAGACCCTATCACCAAAAAGAAAGAAAGAAAAAGAAAACATATCTGCCACCACGAGCTTAACAGCATCCCAGTACGTAAAAGGTTTTTCTGATGAGCTTGGTGATAGTATTAACGAATGTGATTTTAAAAAACATTGAATAAAGAAATGTGCCAACATTTGGAAGATCTGCATAACTCCATGTATTAGATATCTGTTGTTACATAACAAATTATCCCAAAACGTAGTGACTTAAAACAACAAACACCTATTATCATAGTTTCTGTGGGTCAAGAATTTGACCACATGGTTCTGACTTCAGGTTTCTCCTGAAGATGCAGTCAACATGCCTGCTGGCTGTTGTCATCTAAAGGATTAACTGGAGATGGAGGATCTGCTTTCAAGATGCCTTACATACATGGCTGTCAGCAGGAGGCCTCGTTTCCTTGTTGGCTGTTGGCAGGAGGCCTCAGTTCCTCACCACATGGACCTCTCCACAGGGCTTTCAGTATCTTTATAACATGACAGCTAGCTTCCCCCAGAACGAGTGATCCGAGAGAGAGAGAGAGAAAGAGCACAAAATGGAACCCTCAGTGTCTTTTATAATCTACCCTTAGAAGTCATGCTTTGTCACATTCTATTTATTAGAAGTGTCACCAGAAAGAGGTTCCAATCCAGACCCCAAGAGAGGTTCTTGGATCTCATGCAAGGAAGAATTTTGGGCGAGTCTATAAAGTGAAAGGAAGTTTATTAAGAAAGTGAAGGAATAGGCCAGGTTCAGTGGCTCACGCCTGTAAACCCAGCACTTACGGAGGCAGAGTCGGAAGGATCACTTGAGGTCAGGAGTTTGAGACCAGCATGGCCAACATGGCAAAACCTTGTCTCTACTAAAAATACAAAACTTAGCCAGGCATGGTGGCACACACCTATAATCCCAGCTACTTGGGAGGCTGAAGCATGAGAATTGTGTGAACCCAGGAGGCAGAGGTTGCAGTGAGCCAAGATGGCACCACTGTACTCCAGCCTGGGCGACAGAGGGAGACTCCACCTCAAAAAAAGAAAAAAGTGAAGGAATAATGTCTACTCCATAGGCAGTATTAAGTAAAGGAATAGAAGAATGGCTTCTCCCTTGGGGTTGCTCCTTTTTATAATTATTTCCTGATTATATGCTAAACAAGGGGTGAATTATTCTTGCCTCCCCATTTTAGACCATGTAAGGCAACTTCCCGATGTTGCCATGGAAAAACTGTCATGGCACTGGTGGGAGTGTAGCAGAGAAGATGACCAGAGGTCACTCTCATTGCCATTTTTGTTTTGGTGGGTTGTAGTCAGCTTCTTTACTGCAATCTGTTTCATCAGCAAGGTCTTTATGACCTGTATCTTGTGCTGACCTCCTGTCTCATCCTGTGACTTAGAATGCCTAACCTCCTGGGAATGCAGCCAGCAGGTCTCAAGCCTTATTTTACCCAGCCCCTATTTAAGATGGAGTTGCTCTGGTTCAAATGCCTCTGACAGAAGCAAGCCACTATGCACAGCCAACAATCAAAGACAGGAGAATTAATCTCCACCTCTTTTTTTTTTTATTATTTTATTTTATTTTATTTTATTTTATTTTTTGAGATAGAGTCTTGCTCTGTCACCCAGGCTGGAGTGCAGTGGCATGATCTCAGCTCACTGCAACCTCCGCCTCCCGGGTTCAAGGAATTCCCAGGCCTCACCCTCCTGAGTAGCTGGGATTACAGGCGCCCACCACCACACCCTGCTTATTTTTTGTATTATTAGGAGTGACAGGGTTTCACCATGTTTGCCAGGCTGGTCTCGAACTCCTGACCTCGTGATCCACCCACCTCAGCCTCTCAAAGTGCTGGGATTACAGGTATGAGCCACTGCACCAGGCCTAAGCTCCACCTCTTAAAAGTGAGGAGTATCAAAGAATATGTGGATATATTTTAATAACACTTAAGTGAACCAGTATTTTATTCATGATGGTACAAAACCATGATGGATGGGTAAGAAAAAAAATCTATTTCAATTGCAAGACAGTCCAATGGATTTTTAAGGTAATAATAACTCAAGAAGTTCATGGATGTAGTTGTAGATTCCACTTTGCTTCTAAACATTAACAAGCTATATATTTGTTGAGTTTTGGTATAGTATCCAAGAATAATATTCACAGTTACCTAAAAAGCTGTTAAAATAATCTCCCCATTTCCAACTACTTATCTCTGGTAGGCCAGATTTTCTGCATATACTTTAACTAAAGCATCAGAATAGACAGGAATGTGGAAGCTGAGAACCCAGCTGTCATTTATTAAGCCAGAAAATTAAGGAGATTTGCCAAAGAAAAATTTGATATATTGCGCCTGAATGTGCATTGTTTGGCTCTGAAAAATTTTATGCACATTTCACAGCTTCCTGAGTCTGTCTCTGCAACATATTTGTGACTTTTTTTTTTTTTTTCTTCCAGCAGATGGGGTCTTGCTCTGTCGCCCAGGTGGTGGGGCAGTGGCACAATCATAGCTCACTACAGCCTTGAACTCCTGGGCTCAAGCAACCCTCTTGCCCCAGTCTACTGAGTAGCTAGGATTACAGGTGCATGCCACCATGCCTGGCTAATTCTTTCTATTTTTGAGAGATGGGATCTCACTACATTACCACATTGGTCCCAAACTCTGGCCTCAAGTGATCTTCCCAAGTTGCTGGAATTACAGGCACAAACCACCACACCTGTTTTTGTAACCTGAGAGCCTCCAGACGTCTAGCCACATATGCGATCTCAATGGATTCTGGTGTAGTCTCTCTCTCCCCTAGGGTCAGGCAAGATGTCATCACTTGTCATACATACATACACAGTGTCTGCCAGATTCTCTCACCAAAAGCCCTCATGAATAGATATATACTGGGGTGGCTGCTGTACCCTGAATCCACTTCAGACCACTTTAGGAATTCATCTGAGCACCTTCTAAATGGAAGTCCACAAGAGGCATAAAGGTGGCCTCACTACACCATGGTTGAGTGAGTGGACCTGCTCCCAGTGTGATCACCGAATGTGGTTCCAGGGTCCCTCCCTCTCTCCAAAGGGCCTTGGGGCTAGGAAAGCAAATTTGTCTTAATGTAACTGTTAGAAATTCATAAATCAAAGACAAGTTTCCTTCTCTTAATGTAACTCTTAGAAATGCATAAACCTGGTGCCAGTTGAACATCCTGATCCCAAAATCTGAAACCCAAAATGCTCCAAAATTTGAAACTTTTTGAGTACCTATATGACGCTCAAAGAAAATGCTCACTGGACATTTTGGATTTTGGATTTTCAGGTTAAGGATGCTGAACTGGTAAGTATAATGCAAATATTTAGAAATCTGAAAAAGTCCAAAATACTCCTGATCCCAAGTATTTTGGATAAGTGATACACGAGCTATAATAAAATTATTTTTATTTTTATTTTTATTTTTTTATAAACAGGGTCTCACTCTGTCACCTAGGCTGGAATGCAGTGGTGTAATCAGAGCTCACTGTAGCCTCAACCTCCTATGCTCAAGTGATCCTCCTACCTCAGCCTTCTAAGTGGCTGGGCATACAGGAGAATGCCACCACACCCAGCTCCTGTGATAATATTAGAGAATTAAATAATTCAATTAACAAGATTGGTAGATGCTTGAACAAAATTTGGGCTTTGCCAACACGGAAGATAGGGCATGACTATTAGACACAAAAAAATGCCTGCTACAATTCCCTATATATATTTAAATTATTTCCACAATAAAATATATTGCCTACATGATTAAAGAAGGAAAGAAATAAAGGTAATGAAATTGAAGGGAAAATGGAAATATAAAACTAAGAAATGCTGTCATATTTTGAGGTATTTGAGAAGATATGCTGGTAAAATAAGCAGCCTCATTTGCTAAAAGCCAATTCAATGATTGACCAATTCACCACATTTACTTGCTCCTTTTACTTATTTACAAGGTTTTTGGCAATTCATACTGGATAGTACTCTTTTAACAGTTTTTGAACATTTCTGCAAAATATTTGTTGGCCAGTATTCCTTTATGTCTGTATAACAGCATTTTAAGGAATATTCAATCTGTCTTAGCCCAGCTAGTTCGAAGACAAGGTATATGTAGGAGAAAAATATTCACAAGATAAATAAAAAATAAATCAGTAAGAAAAAGGCAGCCCAATTGAAAAATGGACAAAGAATATTAATAGGCTGTATTAGTCTATTTTCACACTGCTGATTAAGACATACCCAAGACTGGCCAATTTACAAAAGAAAGAGGTTTAATGGACTTATAGTTCCACATGGTTGGGGAGGCCTCACAATCATGGCTGAAGACAATGAGGAGCAAGTCACATCTTTCATAGATGGCAGCAGGCAAAGAGAGAGCTTGTGCAGGGAAACTCCCCTTATAATACTATCAGATCTCGTGAGACTTATTCACTATCACGAGAACAGCATGAGAAAGACCTGCCCCCATGATTCTATTACCTCCCACCAGGTTTCTCCCACAACACATGGGAATTCAAGATGAGACTTGGGTGGGGACACAGAGCCAAACCATATCATTCCACCCCTGGCTCCTCCCAAATCTCATGTCTTCTCCCAAATCTCATGTCTTTATATTTCAAAAGCAATCATCCTTTCCCAACAGTCCCCCAAAGTCTTAACCCATTTCAGCATTAACTCAAAAGTCCACAGTCCAAAGTCTCATCTGAGACAAGGCAAGTCCCTTCTACCTATGAACCTGTAAGATCAAAAGCAAGTTAGTTACTTCCTAGATACAGTGGGGGTATAGGCATTGGGTAAATACAGCTGTTCCAAATGGGAGAAATTGGTCAAAACAAAGGGGTTACAGGCCCCATGCAAGTCCGAAATCTAGCAGAACGGTAAAGTCTTAAAGCTCTAAAATGATCTCCTTTGACTCCATGTTTCACATCTGGGTCACGTTGATGCAAGATGTGGGATCCCATGGTCTTGGACAGCTCCGCCCCTGTGGCTTTGCAGGGTATAGCCTCCTTCCTGGCTGCTTTCACAGGCTGGCGTTGAGTATCTGCAGCTTTTCCAGGTGCATGGTGCAAGCTGTTGGTGGATCCACTATTCTGGGGTTTGGAGGATGGTGGTCCTCTTCTTACAGCTCCACTAGGCAGTGCTGCATTAGGGACTTTGTGTGGGGGCTCCTACCCCACATTTCCCTTCTGCACTGCCCTAGCACAGGTACTCCATGAGGGCCCTGTCCCTGCAGCAAACTTCTTCCTGGACATCTAGGTGTTTCCATACATCCTCTGAAATCTAGGCAGAGGTTCCCAAACCCCAATTCTTGGCTTCTGTGCACTCACAGGCTCAACACCATGTGGAAACTGCCAAGACTTGGGGCTGGCACCCTCTGAAGCCACAGCCTGAGCTCTTCATTGGCACCTTTCAGCCACAGCTGGAGTGGCTGGGACACAGGGCACCAAGTCCCTAGGCTGCACACAGCATAGGGACCCTGGGCGCAGTCCATGAAACCATTTTTTCCTCCTAGGCCTCCAGACCTGTGATAGGAGGGGCTGCCATGAAGACCTCTGACATGCCCTGGAGACATTTTCCCCATTGTCTTGTGGATTAACATTCAGCTCCTCATTATGTAAATTTCTGAAGCCAGCTTCAATTTCTCCTCAGAAGATGGGATTTTCTTTTCTAATGCATTGTCAGGCTGCAAATTTTCCAAACTTTTGTGCACTGCTTCCCTTATAAAACTGAATGCCTTTAACAGTGCCCAAGTCACCTCTTTGCTGCTTAGAAATTTCTTCCACAGGCACCCTAAATCATCTCTCTCCATTTCAAAGTTCCACAAATCTCTAGGACAGGGGCAAAATGCTGCCAGTTTCTTTGCTAAAACGTAAGAGTCACTTTGCTGCAGTTCCCAACAAGTTCCACATCTCCATCAGAGACCACCTCAGCCTGGATTTCATTCTCCATATCATTATCAGCATTTTGGTCAAAGCCATTCAACAAGTCTGTAGGAGGTTCCAAACTTTCCCACATTTTCCTGTCTTCTTCCAAGCCCTCCAAACTGTTCCAATCTCTGTGTGTTACCCAGTTCCAAAGTCACTTCCACATTTTCAGGTTTCTTTTTGGCAGTGGCCGCACTCTACAGCTACCAGTTTACCGTATTAGTTCGTTTTCACACTGCTGATAAAGACATACCTGAGACTGGGCAATTTACAAAAGAAAGAGATTTAATGGACTTATAGTCCCACATGGCTGGGGAGGCCTCACAATCATGGCTAAAGGCAAGGAGGAGCAAGTCACATCTTACATGAATGGCAGCAGGCAAAGAGAGAGCTTGTGCAGGGAAACTCCCCTTATAATATCAACATATCTCATGAGACTTTTTTCACTATCATGAGAACAGCATGGAAAGACCTGCCCCCATAATCCTATTACCTCCCACTGGGTCCCTTCCACAACACATGGAAATTCAAGATGATATCCCCTTATAATATCATCAGATCTCATGAGACTTTTTTCACTATCATGAGAACAGCATGGAAAGACCTGCCCCCATAATCCTATTACCTCCCACCAGGTCCCTTCCACAACACATGGAAGTTCAAGGTGAGATTTGGGTAGGGACGCAGCTAAACCATATCACAGGTAATTACAGAATCAGAAACACAGTTGGCCAACCAACATATGACAGGATTTTCAACATTACTAGTATTCAAAAAAATACAAAATAAAGTAGCAGTATGATGTTTATTTTCACAAAGCATATTATCAGATAGTTAAAGAGTAATAGGGTTATTGAAGGTATTTCTGAGATCAAGCCTTTTCATTGAGTTTAATGTTGATGTGCATGTAAATTGGTACAGCATTTGTGGTAGGCAGTTGGACCCCTTATCGACATTAAAATGCATGTGTACACTTTGAGGTAGTGGGGAGCTGGGGAAGAGTGGCAGGGGCTAGGGGAATGGACACAATGGGAGGTACTAAAGGACTGGAATGTAAAGGCGGGGGATGTGTGGGGCCAGGAGAGATTTGGAAGAACTAGGATTGATTGGGGGAGGGGGGAGAGGAGATAAAAGGCATTTAGAGGGACTGATGGAAATAAAAACAAATGAGAGGGATTGGAAATAACTGAAGAAACTTAGAGGGACAGGAAGAGAAGGGGTGGGACTGGCAGGGACTACACATGTAAAATGGAAACAACTGGCATTCAGCAAATTGACCTACAGCCACTGGCAAATAGGACCTGTTCACATTGACCAGGGCGCCCCGGGAGAATGAGGTTTGTTAGCAAACAGGAAACACTGATTTTCAGAGTGGTACTAACTGTGCTTTGCAGAGTTCTTTTTACTTTGTGTCATCTTGACTCTATTATTACATTGTATTTTGCTTCTACAGAGCAGCCTGACCTCTTTGAAGACTCGTTAGTCCGAAGCCTCTGGTGGCCGATGGTCTGCATCTTTCCCATGTGCTCCTGAGGTACAAAATGGACATTTCAGCTGCTTTTAATAGAAACTCACTATGTCACTCGTAAAACTCAGGAAGCTGTCCCAAATCCTGGGAGGACATGAAAAGAGGCTCACTCTGCAGTCGAGTGCAGGTATGCCTATGGTATGCAGGTCCCAAGACTCTCCACTTCTCTCTTAGTTTGAAGTGGGCATTCTTTTAAGAAGTAGAGGACCCTGTGGTCACTGGGTTCCTTAGTGGTTCATGCAGTTGTCCACACAGTAAATCACAGGGCAATCAGAAAGCAGGAATCTGCAAAGGGGGGATGTCACGTGTTGAATTGTATCTCCTTAACATTTATAGATTGAAGCCCTAGTCTCCAATATCTCAGGATTTGACAGTATTTCGAGGTGGGGCTTTTAAAGAGGTGGTTAAGTTAAAATGAAGCCATTAGAGTGGTCCTTAATCCAGTATGACTGGTCTCCTTGTAAGGAGAAACTTGTACACAGAAGAGACACGCTAGGGATGTGGAGGCACAGAGAAAAGCCCATGTGAAGAGGCAGCAAAAGAGTGGCCATGTGCAAGCCAAGAAGAGAGGCCTCAGAGGAAGCCCACCCTGCCAACACTTTGATCTTGAACTTTCAGCTTCCAGACTGTGAGAAAATAAGTTTTTCTTGTTTAAGCCACCCAGTCTATGGTGTTTTGTTATGACAGCCCTAGCAGAGGCTTGAAAGCCTAAAGGCTTAGGGTCCTGGGAAAATAGAAGTTAATTCAAGTCCTCCAGTTAACTGTTATTAGGAACTGTTTGAAAATACCTTCTTTAAGTATAGAAGAGGCCCGTGCTACACTCCAATACACATTTTTACTTTTTCTTTAGGAAGCGTGGAGCTTGCTGTTACACTGCCCTAAAAGTTCCTGGGTTGAGCCAGTTGCCAATAGTAAGTTGGTAAAGAAAAATAGGAATGTCTGGCCAATTAGGCTGGGTCTTTCAGTTATCATATCTTCTACCCCTGCTAAAGGATTAGTCTTGGGCTTTGTAGATTCAAAACAAAATTCAGTTCAGGCCTAAGTAAGTAATTTACACACTAGTTCTAAGTAATTAATTGGAATTCACTGATTAACAGTGAGAACCGTATTTTTTCAGGAATACTGAACTATTCATGGTAGACTAGTCCTAAAAAATCTTTTCCCATTAGGAAGAGCTAAGTGAAGACCAAAAAAAAATGTACCTTGGAAATATCCTTGTGACCCTTGTCCAACTGAAAGGTCACTTCCTTAGCAATGCTTTCTCTCACTTTCCGGGGGAGCATTAGATTGCCTCTGCTCTGAGATCCCAAGGAACCTTCTGTCAGAAACCTCAACCCACAGTATTTTAATTAGTCGAGTATAAGCCTGTATTTCCCATTAGACTGTGAGCTCCAAGAGGAAAGGGATTGTGTCTTATCTATCAAGTTATATTAATAGTATCTAGATTTAAAAAGGAGGCTGGGAACGGTGGCTTACGCCTGTAATCCCAGCACTTTGGGAGGCCGAGATGGGCAGATCACTTGAGGTCAGGAGTTCAAGACCAACCTGGCCAACATGGGGAAACCCCATCTCTGCTAAACTATAAAAAGTAGCTAGGCATGGTGTTGCATGTCCCAGCTACTCGAGAGGCTGAGGCAGGAGAATCACTTAAACCTGAGAGGCAGAGGTTACAGTGAGCCAGCATGGCGCCACTGCACTCCATCCTGGGCAACAGAGTGAGACTCTGTCTCAAAAAAATAAAATAGTAAAATAAAATCAATAAACAGAAGAATGAATGAATGAATGAATGAAATTATGATAGTCCATGTCTATAGGACATGGCTTCCAAATGGACAAGAAGACCAGTCAATCATCCGTCCATCCATCCCACCAGTGCTGATGACATGGTGATAAATCCTTACTCCCTAGCTTTTCCAGACTCTTCAAGGACAATCACTCTTCTACAGGTAGTTATTTGTCCTGTACCCTTCTGTTTTGTCTGAATTAACAAATAGTCTTTTCCCTGATTTTATTCGCAAAGAAGCCCCTTACTCTCACCACTAAACTATCTTCAAATCACAATACAGCATGAAAAATTTCTGGGACAGTCTTCTAGAAGAAATGTGCTCTCCATAAATTACGATGCCTGTGATCTATATCTCCTGATCTGGCCTCCAGGTGTTTAACCCATCTCAGTTTTGGGTTTGCTCACCTCTGTCCACTGACTGCACTTCCTACACATTCTGAATGGGCTGTTACACCCTCAACTCCAGTTCTTCAGGTTAGATATTTGAGTGGGGTCATGAAGATGGATGGATATCCGTTAAGCAAAGGACATTGGGTAAATATTGAGCATGGGAAAGCCAGGAACTTGAGCTCGATTTTTAGAGGTCAAAAATCATAAAGAAATCCGAAATTCAAGAACTTGATTCCTAGGAAAGTGCAGACATCCAAGGGTTTCATGTTTCCTGTTAGAGCAGGACTGAAGGCCTCAGTATAGATGAGCCTGAGCCTAAAGATGTGGATGCTTATATGGTTTTGCTGAGCTGAGAGAAAGACAAAAAAGGGGCACAACTTCAGACTAGTGAAAAGTTGAAGGGGTAGGTTCTTTGGGCCCTGGTATTACAAAGAAACTAGCCAAACTTGGCAGATTCAAGTTTCAACATTGTTTTTTTCTTTGTATAATCCCTATCTACATTCCAGTTGATTTTTCAACAAGCCCCCTGCGTGTTGCTGAATTTTAAGCTTCATGAGGGCATGTTTAAGCTGAATTTTAAGCTTCATGAGGGCATGTTCACTGCTGTATCCCCAGCACCATCACCTAGAACAGTGGTAATCAACAAGTGTTTGCTGAATCAATAATAGTAGATGTGTATATATATGGGTAGATGGATGTGTGAACAAATCTGTTTCCATCCATTGTACGGTGCATACTCCTAGTCCCCATGATGATTTATGATTCTCTCTGTGATAGGTCCCTTTGTCCAGCCACCTGCCTCTTGGTAGCTCTGAAGGCCCTTAGTCATTTGGCTCAAAAGCTGTAGCTTTGGAGACTAGCTTCTTATTAACTAAGCCATTGCACCACTTGCTCTTGTAGCCTTAAATTAATTTGAGTTAATTCTTAACTGTTTCCCTTCTGTACATGTGTCATTTAATGGTTTGCCTTTATCTGATTTTCCCCAATTTTTCCTGTGCATTTGTGGTTGTCTACAGAAGCCCTCTAGCCAAGGCCTCGGGCAGCCCTACCAAATGAATATGGGCATCTGAGTTTTCTAGGAGGCCTCTTCTTCTGCCCTGGGTCTCATCCAACTGGTATCCATCTAAACATTCCCACCCAGGGTTATTTATGCTAGAGGAAGAAGAATGCCCTTTCCAGAGCCAGTTCTTGGGGAAAAGAGGAACTGTTGATATAGCCAGAGCCCGAAAAGAAGATTACTCTGCAACAGCTAAAGGTTGGTGACATACTTTTTCTCCAACTTAGTGAAAGCTCTCTATGTTTGCTTTCTTTCCCATGAATTCCATTAGTGTATTTTCTCTCAATGACCCTTGGAACAAACAGATAGGAAAGATTTTAAATCAATAGAATAAGCTTCATGGAGACCAAGAGTTTATCTATTATTGATTCCCCAGCATCTAGCGTAGTACCTGACATGTTGATGCTCAATAAATAATTGATGAAGAAAGAAAAGAAAGACAGGAGGAAAGAATGGCAGAAGAGAAAGAAAAAGGGATTGGAGAGTAGGTGTGAATGTAAAAAGTGTTAATGTCATTCAGAAATCATGTGATGATAACAGTCTTGTTTTCAAAGTTAATTGGGTATGTTATCCCTGCTATCTGGAATCAATAAAGCAATTGAAGTTACTTTGTAAAATGAAGAGTGTATTTATAAAGATAAAATAATAGCAGACAAGCAGAATAACAACAAAAAAGGTATTCTTTGAAACTTAGGTGTAAACAGCAGTGATCATATTTTAAGATAAATTCAAAACTCTGTAACATTATCAGCCATTTGTTCTGTGTCTATGCCAGTTCTCAAAAGCAAATTGAAACAGTGAAGAACTTTATTTTGGTGTACAAACAGATGTCTTATGGATAAATGCAAGCTGATCATGGTGGTGATAGAATTGATTGCAACTGGTCCATTTGGTATTTAGAAAAGGTCAGCTAATCAGGAATGATACACTGAGGAACTTTACAAATATCTAACTTTCCTGCCATTGAGCGAAATTAACCACACAGTAATTTAGCAAAGGCTCAAAACTATTTAATTGTGTGTCAAGGAAAAACAGCTCAGTGCAGGGGAAAAAAATTAAGAAAATTAGCGTTTTTTTTAGTATCAGTCTTTCATTTATTTGAAATCATACATTGACACACTTCAGGTCCAGCAAGCCAACTTTAAATGACATACACTGTTCATTGCAAAAGAACCCACCTACAGTGGAGATAGAAGGGGAGTAATTAAATATAGTTTATACAGAGTCAGGCTGTTAAGACTAAGGGATTCTTTCTTCAGCAACCCAGGTAGCAACATATATTAAAGTTCTCAAGGTTAGGAAAAGTCACTATATTTGTATACTTCCTTAATTTGGGGAAAATAAAATGTAACCTAGAAGAAAATATAAAAACATCTCCAAGGCAAATTCAGAAAACTCTTCCTTTTAACACCAGTTTTGCAAAGACTGCATTAGTGAAGCATAGAGTTTGGTGAGTTGAAGTGTTTGCTAGACTAATTTAGACTACCATGATTAGCACAACTGTAAAAAAGACAAACCAACAAACAAACACTGTTGATAATATAAGCAGACGATGGCTGGTGACTAGCAAAAAAATAAATGTACCATCTTAGCTGCTGTGGATTATTCCTAAAATTATAATAAGATGATTAAGGCTTTACCTGTGCAATCAATTTTACTTGTGAAACTGACTAATGAAGGTGTTCAGAGAGTCCCAAACTTCAGCCAGTATAATTTTTGCCCCATCTTTTACCACCTGTGCTGCCATTTAACATGTTTTTTCTTTAATTAAAAAAATATATATAACAACATTTTAAAAACTCAGTGAATATTGCTATCTAAAATCATCTCGAAGAGACATTCTTTGGAAAACATGTCAATACCAAAGTAATAACAATAATAATGATAAGACTATTTCAAAGTAACTCTATGAGACAGAGACATGATGGTAGAGAAGAAATCAGAATCCTTAGAGCTCATGGGAAAATGTTGAGGTAAATCATATGCTCAGATTACAGTTTGCTCTTTGCAGCTTTATTTAAGAAGCGAGTTAATGTTTACATGACATTGAACTTCAAAGTCCAGGCAATAAGGAGGAAAAGAGAATGAGAGAAAAACAGTTAATGTGCTTTGCCTCCTTGCTCCTCCCAACCCATGGAGAGGCAGCGGGGTTGCAGGGGAGCAGGGTGGGGGACAGGAAACAGCCACGGGAGGGAAACAAAGCAGGGGGATTAAGGTTTTATCTTATCAGAGTGCAATAATGTTTCATTAAATTGTAAAAATTTATTGTGCTAAGATACAAGTACTATGTTTCCTAACTCACATGACAATTATTCTTGTTAGAGTTTCAGTATCTTTAAATAATAATCCTCTTTTCTACAGTCTCGGTGTGAAACTCTGTGCCTTAATTCTCTTTGAAGTGATCCAATCTCTGATCATGTTGTGTGTTTTACAATGATATTCTTGGTTTATAGGAACAAAGTGTTGTTTTTGAAACAAAGTAGGACTTTATTTATCTATAATACAATGAAAATATCTTCTGCATCATTTTTCTTTTCAAGTACTTCCTTTCTAATCCTTCCCTCTTGAGGAGGGTGGTGTCACTTATTTCTGACTTTGCAGTTAGGCCAGGCTCACTCGTGGCACCAGCAGAGCAGACAAAGGGTGAGGCTTTGCCAGATGGACCCCTGGACAAGGAGGCATCCTTCTAGGCCTGCTTCGAAGGGGACCTCCACGCCCGAAGGGAAGTCATTTTACCTGCATTTTAAAATCTTGTGATGTAGTTTTTTTTGAGGTGTGTGTATTTAGACACATTTAGAAATATTAAGTCCCATAAAAGGTCCCTATAAAGTCAGACTCTATAGTTGACAGGCCGGTGTGTTCTTAAAAGGGTGTCTGAAAGAAAGGAAAAGAAGTTGAAGAGATGTTCTCTTCAAATGAAAAGGCAGGGTGAGATTTAAAAAGCTAACTACCTCTTTCCTCAAGGAGGTGGGGCATAACTCCATATTCCTTAAGTGTGGGCCACACACAGACTTCCTTCCAAAGAGTACAGCATGGAAAGGGGGAAAAAGGGAAATCTGACAAACACTATCTTAGCCAGGCGATTAAGGTCAACATCAGCAGTGATGATGTTGATGGTCTGTACCTTGATATGATGTGATGGGAACAGCACCTTACCTCTGTGGTCTTCCTCCCCCAAACCCATGACCCCAGTCCAACCATGAGAAAAATGTCAAAATAAAATGGGAGGAAATTCTATAAATACTTGACCAGCACTTCTCAAAACTATCTGGGTCATCAAGAAAACAAGGAAAGCGTGAGAAACTGTCAAAGCCCAGAGGAGCCTAAGGAGACATGACAACCACATGGAATGTGGTCACCTGGGTGCTTCCTTAGAACAGAAAAAGGACCCTAGTTGAAAACTAAGGAAATTGAATAAAGCTTGGACTTTAGTTGATAATACTATATCTGTACTGGCCCGTTAGTTATAAGAAATGTACCACAGTAATGTAATACACGAATAATGGAGGAAACTGGGTATTGGGTATATGGGAATTCTTTGTACTATCTTGTCAACTTTTCTCAAAATCTAAAAACTACTGCAAAATAGAAAGTTTATTTTAAAAATATATAAAGCTAATTGCCAGGGAAACTACTGGTTGGAAAACTACTGAGACTCTGTGTCTTCCAATCTTTCCTGAAAACCCTTGAGAAACTTTATAACCACATGCAGAACTAGGTCATGCCTCTGGTGGCTGCTGCACCAAGATTAATGGGGAAAGATTCTAGTTGTATAGTCTAATGCTTGAAGTTCAAGATGGGAAAGCCAGGAGGAAAGGTAAGGTAATTCATCATTTCACATACACATATATTCATCATTCATTTGTTCACATACCGCTGCACAGAAACAGTGACCTCTCTTCCAGTTCATCTTCTCCCCGTCTCCTTCGTGGACTTCTATGTCTATCCATGCTTAAAGGTGGTGTTTCTCATACATGTGCATAATACCCTACATTTTTCTGTCCTCAGCCTCATCTACCACTTACTTGCCGATAAGTCTCAGATCTAGAGATAGATCCACTTGAATCATCCCCATTTGAATATCATCCCCATTTGAATATCCCACATGCACAACACATCTGCAGTGGCACTGAGCACCTCCTCAAAACTTGTTGAAGCCACTACTCTTTTCTTAATCTCTCTTTCTGTGAATGATGTCACCATCCCCTCATTTACTCAGATCAGAAACTCAATGTGGACTTCTTGTCGATCCCAGAAAGCCCCTCGGCTACCACTGTGCGTACTCTACCTCCTAAATGTTTCCTGGGTCTAGGCCCTTCCCTCCAACCTCAGCACCTTAGCCAGCTTCTTATCATGTCTCATCACAGAGCCCCTACCTAGACTCCTCCAGCCCCCAGGTAACCCCCGCACTACCCACACAGAGCGTCTCTAAAACACAGCCCAACCACACTACTCCTGTGCTAACAACCCTCCGAGGCGCTCTGTCACCCCTGGAATGCAGCTAGGCTTCTCTGCCTGGCACACAAGGCCCTTCTTTCCCCTCATCATTCCCTCCTCATCTGCTTTCACATTCCCAAACTCACCTTCTGCTTCCACCAAACTACTGGGGATTCCCCTTCCCAATTTTTTCCCATGTCCTACTCCTACTTGGCCTTCAAAATTCAACCCAAGCTCTCTTTGGGAGCATTCTCTGAGCCCTCCAGGGCTCCTCCTGAGTGCTGTCATAGGTGCTCCTCCCCTACCTGTCTCCTCATCCCCCAGCCATGCATAGCTCTGCCATTGCTCTCATTCTTTCATTTAATAATTGGCTAGTCTGAATACTACAAATACAACAGCGAACAAGCCACAAAAGACAAAAAACCCCGCCTCCTTGGAGCTTTTACTCTCTGCACACTGGTTTTCCTGTCTTCCCCTTGAAGGTGAGAACCATTCTTTACGTGCTTCTTAAGCACTTAGCATAGTGCCCAGCACATGGCCAGTGCTCAAAAATACAGATAAGTATGTGAAGGAAGGTCCTTGACTGTGTTCCTCCCATCCTTCATGGATGATAATGATAGGAATTAGAGAAATGCCTTCAACATGCTCAGGAAAAATAACTTCAGTACATCACTCCTTCCCTTCCCACACCCTTCTCCCAACTTATTTCCCTCGGAGCAGCACACGTTTAATGATTCGTGACTGTACATCCTCCTTTGAGGGTCTCCACCTGCCTCTGGAAAGAATAAGACTACCACAAGCAGAGTATTACACATGCTACTTGTTTGTTTTTAATTTTAAGAATCAAGGTATATAAGCACAAAGAATTATATTTCTAGGGCAAGACATACAAGTTATAAAACGTGGTGCCATGGAGCAGTGATATCAAGGGACCCAGAAGTTAGGGACAGGGGTGGAGAGCAGAAATGGAAGGTTAATTTTCTCATCTTGTAAAAATGGAAGTTTCCAGATACTGCATTACGTTTATGTGTCAATAACTAGAATCCTATATTTCAACCTCTATTGCTTTTCATTTTACAGCCTTTGGTACTGTTTGAATTTTTTTTAATTAGAAAATTTTAGAAAACTAGTTGGAATAGAAAAATAATGAAGAGTGGCCAGGCACGATGGCTCACGCCTGTAATCCCAACACTTTGGGAGGCCAAGGTGGGTGGATTGCTTGAGCCCAAGAGTTCAAGACCAGCCTGGGCAAAATAGTGAGACCTTGCCTCTATAAAAAACTTTATATATCTATATATAATAATATTATATATAATTTATATATATGTATGTATGTATTATATATATATAAAATAATGAAGGAGAGATGACATATTTATTGTGGAAGAAAGGCAGCACAGTCACCAGGAGGTTCTTTGAAGAGTTCCTTCCTCTGGAGTCGTGATGGGCACTGGGAGGTGTACGTGTCCAGTGTTGACTATAGCCAGTGGCCTCAGGGAGCGTGTCTGGTCTGGCTTCCAGCTGACGGCTTTCCCATCAGTGCTGAGTCACTGGCTGCAGCTGCAGCTGATGCGCCGTCCTGACTAAGGGTACCATGGAACGTCCTCCGCCCTTGCCCCCCAGAGTCTTGGGAACAGATTCCTGGAAATTCTGAGCAAAGTGCTGGGAAGTCCATTGCAACCCACTTGCCAGAAAGCCTTCCTCCACTGATGGGGGATGTACGGTGGCTGTCCTTGTCCCTCTGTGTCCCTTTTCTGATGATGTCATTCTCATCCACCCTGTGGAGTTGTTGGAAAGAACACAGCCTCTGAAACCAGAGGACCAGGTTGAAAGGGTGTCCAAGCCCTCCCTTGTTCAGGGACCTTGTGTCAGACACTCAGACTCTTTATGCTTCTGTTCTTGCCGCCCTGCCCAAATGCACTGCTGTTGTTTGAATGCTCCCCTCAAAATTCACATGGAAACTTAATCCCCAATGGGGCAGTATTGAGAGGTGAGGCCTCTAAGAGGTGATTGAATCATGAGGACTCTGCCCTCATAAGTGGATTAATCCATTCATGGATTAATGGTTAATGGGTTATCACAGGAGGGGAACTGGTGGCTTTATAAGAAGAGGAAGAGAATCTCGCCGTGTGAGGACCCCAGGACTCTGCAGAGAGTCCCCACTAGCAAGAAGGCTCTCACCAGATGTGGCCCCTCAACCTGGAACTTCCTAGCCTCCATAACTATAAGAAATACATTTCTTTCCTTATAAAATACCCAGTTTTAAGTATTCTGTTATAAGCAACAGAAAAGGGACATGCACTTCCCCATGTCTCCAGATCCTTATAAGGATCAAAGAGAAGATATATGTAGAGTTCCCCTGTCAGCTCAAATATTATTTATTACTAGCTGCATCTCTTTAAACTTTTGCTTATAAGATCTTCAATTCCACCTCCATCTCATGAGTCATGACATCAACTCTAAATATCTCATTTACTCTTCTGTTGGAGCATGCATCACACAATGGGTGACACAGGTGAACATGTGCCTTATGCAATAACATGCCTAAGAGCTCTGGGGTGGTTGGGTAAAGTCCCTTGTTATGTTCCCACCTGGAGAATCTATTTCACTCTAGTCTTCTACTGGACATATTCAGGCTACTGATTATGTAGGAGAGAGAGACAGAGATAGAGCTGGCTAGCCCTAATGTGTCACCATCAAATTGTGTCCAATGAGGGAATGGCTGACACTGTTGTCCCCATGGAAGTTTGTAGCCTGAGTACAGCTTTCATCTGTATAGCACTGATGCTCATGCCTGCCTCAAGAATGACTGTGTTTGGGTTTTGTTTTTGTTTTTGTTTTTGTTTTTTTGCTATTGCTCACACACAAATGAGAAGGAATTACTGTCTTTTTGTGTAGGTGTTTGTGTTCACTTTGCTGGTTTTAGGAGAGGCTTCAACATGGGGCCATTCTTCTCTGGATTCCTTTGGCTGCAAGTGTGTCATAGTAAAGCTGAGGCTGAGCCTGAGGCTGGGAGAGAGTTTAGGTGTTTGCTGTTCATGGGTTTGAGCAGAAGAGGAAAGATCTGAGAAGCACTGACCTGGCCAGGAGGCTGCTTTCACCAGCCGATGAACAAGTGTCTGGTGATCACACGTATGTGCTTGGACAGGATTCTTCTGGGAAGGCCTGTGAGTCAGGGCCCCTGGGAGTCCTCGGCTGGGGACTTCAAATGAGTCACTGTGCTTTCTGATGCCTGACAAATAAGTGGAAGATGATGCGCTTGTCTTCAGTCTGGAAGACGTGTGACCCTTTGGGGAAGAGGGTCAGCAGTGGGGAATTGTGTCACCAATGTTTCCTTTTCTGACCGTTCGCCTTTCCTGCAGATCCACATCAAACACCACAACTGAGCAGCTTGATGTCTCATTTTTGTGCTTATCTTGTTTTTCTTTTTCTTCCTAATGCTTTTTTTCCTAAGTTGAATCATTCAGGGCTCTTGATGGCCTCTGAAATGAGTTGAATTTTCCTAGCCTGTCATTCAAATTCTGGCCCCTTCCTATTTCCCATTGAGAATGCCCTGCTACTCCAACCAAATTCATCTGCTGGCCATTCCCTGAGTGCGCCCAGACAGTTCCACCCTTGCTCACATTTCTCCTCTTGTCTGTGTCTTGTCTGTATGCATCCCTTCTCTTTTTATGTAAACCTAAGGAAATTCTGCTGCAGTCCCACATGCCGAGTGGCAGTGGCGCCTTCCCCAACTACTCTAGCCCCTGGCAACTCCTCTCAGCTCTGAGCCCCACAGCCCTAGCCGCACCTCCAAACTTGGCATAGGCTCTCGCCCAGCCGCCTCTCCTTTATGTTGGGGATGTGTCTTGTACTTTGCTGTATTTCCAGGGCTTGGCAGGGGCTATAATATGTAACGGGTGCTCCATGATATTTGCTCTAGATAAGGATGAAATGATCTGCCGCCCTGAGCAATGCCCTGGCATCCTTGGCTTCTAGAAGAGCCTGCAGATGGAGTGGGGGAGAGATGCCGAAAGAAGAAACCAGAGGGCAGCTCTGCTTATCTCTCTTCTGTACTGAGGTTTCAAGTAACATTAGCTTAAGAAAAAAGTTTCTGTGCTGAAAATTTGAAAACTACTGGAAACTACTGTTATTGTTTCTACACCTAATTGATAAGCTAGGGGAAATTCATACCCAACATTCAGTGGCACAGAGAACTCATCAGAAAAGGAAGGATACAGAACAAGTGTGGGCATTTTACATGGCGCCAGGAAAAAAAATACCTGTCCTGTAGAAAGGGGTTTCTTAACGAACTTGCCAAGACCATGTAAAAGTTTGCATTTTGGGTCTTAAAAGGTCACAAGTGATTGAAGCGCCACAGTGAGTTCTACAAGGGGTTAGAGATCTGGCTCCTTTGTAAAATCCTTAGCAGGCCTTTGAGGGCCCCAAGGGACAGTGTAAAGCTCAGCCTCATTGTTTGCTCCAGTAAAGCTTTGTTCGGATGCAGGAGACAGAAGCCAATGCCAACTGGCTCAATTAATAGGGGACTGGGGTTGGTGTGAGGTTATAGGTAAAGGAGACCTAGGACAGCAAATCAGGCTCAGTGAGGCCCAGGAAACCAGCGCGGGAGAGTCGCTTACATGGTTGGTTGCTCACTGCAGGCCCATTTCATCCCTGCTTCTGTCTGCTTGTCTCTGCTTGGCATCTACCAGCCCAGAGTCCACAGGGCCTCATGGCTCCAAAGCCTGCTGCCATCTGGATGGCCAGCCACAGATGGCCTGTCACTCAGATCACATTTGTGAGAGGGAGGCTCAGGTTGACTGGGCACAGCCCCTGCTGGGTCCACTCCATGCCTAATCAGTGAGAGGAAGGGGTCACCACGGGATCAAGAAGCACCAACAGCGCTGGCTGCAGAAGGTGGACAAGTAGAGCCCAAGCTGCCAAGACAAGGGCAGTGTGAGTGGGGAAAGAGTGCACTGACCCCTTGCCTAGCACCCTCACAGACCCAGAGACACCTGGCCCTGCAATTTGTAGGGTTTTGGAGCACACACTCACTGTGTAAGCACAGAAATATTGCAGTGGATATTTTTACAGCCAGCTTCCACTAATGATTGTAAGTTCTTGCTTCCTTCTAGGGCTGCAGTCTAGTTTCTCCCTCACAGTGTGGATCTTACAGCTTAGGGTAGAATCTGGTTAGCCAATTTTTCAGCTTTGACAACATGGAAAGTCAGAAAATAGGCTTTCATAAACAGTGTGGTTGCCTCTTACATAAAAGGTAGTGTCTAAAGTCAGCACACACAGGGAAATACATGGAATCAAAATGTCTCCTGAGAATCCTTTAAATCACCCATAAAGAATGGAACGCATACATCTCTCAGGAGCCCTAATATAGCCATTTTCTTCTAGCACTAGACAGACCATGTTTTTTGGCTGACGACCAATGCAAATGGTTGGTTTGCATTCGGGGTCATGTTTAATGAAAAATCTTTAGATCCCTTCTCAGGTATATATACATATAAAAAAAGCTATGTGCTAAAAAGGCCCATGGTAACCTAGAACCTCAGGGAAATGCAGGTTCTCTCTGAGGCATCTTCTCATGGGAATGTGAGGGGGGATGCCTTCAACATTAAATCATCTCCCTGCCTTCCTTCCTCCCTCCCTTTTTCCTTCCTTCCTTCCTTCCTTCCTTCCTTCCTTCCTTCCTTCCTTCCTTCCTCCCTCCCTTTTTCCTTCCTTCCTTCCTTCCTTCCTTTCCTTCCTTCTCTTCTTTCTTCCTTTCTCCCTGACAAGGATATATTGTTAAATTGCCTTAGGCTAGCTGTACATGGGATGTCACTATAAGAGGACAGTGCCCCATCTGTCCCTCTCCCCTTCTCGCACATGGGGGTGAGGTACTCTGTCAGGCAGGGACACTGTCCTGTGGTCTGTGGTGCCTCTCCCTGTACCTTCCCCAGCCCCCGTCACCACATATCCCAGTCCCCTGCATGCACTACATCCTGCTGTAATGACCCCTGATTAACGAGTTGATTCTAACCCTGCTGTGCCCAGTTCCTCTACCTGAGAAGTGAGCTTTAACAAAGGGGAAAGGCTGCATAAAATTAAAATACCTGATTTTGAACAATTAGCTACATATGGAAGGCTAGTCTTTCAGATCATCTTTCTAAGAATGAAAAAGTGGACTACATCTCTTAACTTGGCCTTAACTTGGCCTTAACTTGTCCTTAAACTTGGCCATCCATCAGAATCACCTGCAGAGCACAGATTCTGGTTCAGTAGCTCTGGGGCAGGTCAAGAATCTGCATGTCTGACACTACTGCCTCTGCTGCTGCCACCACTGCCAGGTCTGCCCCACCCAATGCTGGCACTACCTGTCAGCCAGAACCACACTGCGTATCCCTAGAAATGGTGCTTGGTTGGAAGGCCTTTGTTAGAGAAACAGCCTCAGTGTCCCTCATGCATAAACTGAGGATAATAGTTGTCTGCTCATGTTATGTAGATTTGTTGTGAGCACTAAATGACTTAATATTTGTAGTGTTTAGAACTGTGTCTGATACAAAGTGATGGCCATACAAGTGTTTTAAGTAACAGTAATTTTTAAAGTCCCATGCCGATTATCCACAGGTAAACTCTAGTCCTATACCTCTAGAACAAATGAAATCAACTTCCTTAGATACAGCTGAAATCCTGGCCTCAGATGCAGCTGAAAGCCTGGGCTTAGATGACTGAAAAACAAAATAAGAAGTGTGAATGTTCCTCATAATTTTTCCTGGCCCTGGAGCACAGATAACCTACAAGATCTGGACTGCATCTGCTGTTCCAGACAGCATGATGCCCTGGGCTGGGCTGGAAGAGACAGGAACAGGCACAGGCCTTCCATGGCTGCCACCTTGGCCACTGACGGCACAATTATCATTCCCCACAACAGGGCCCAGCTGGCCTCAGATCACCTCCCAGAGGCGTCTCTGCTGAACTCTGCATGATATGTTGATCCCGCTAGTCTTTACCAATCACATCAGCATGCTGTTTCATCACAACAGTAACCACTACTTAAAATGACCTGATTGATGTGTATCTGTTTATTATGCCTTCTCCACTAGAATGCAAGCATTTATGTCTCGTTCTCTACTACGCCCCAGCACCTAGCACAGTGCTGACACATAGTAGATGCTCAATAAATATGTGTTGAATGTATGAACCATAGTAGTGTCAAAGGGTATGAAATTGAAGGGGAAACTATCATATATTCTTTCCGTTTTGCCTATCACCTTTCTCTGTTGCTCCTGTGAGTTGAAAGCTGCTTTCTAAGAGCTAGTAGTCTGAAAGCAGACAGTCCTGTGCTGGAATTGCTACCCACGGGAGAAGGGACCCTCCCAACTTTCCTTGGAAGGCTCTCAGCCTTGCCTGGCCAATGGGACATTTGTCTTAAAGTATCAGCAAAGTACAAAGGCACTGGCTGGTGCCTGGACGACCTTTATTCTCAGAAATATTCACATACTCTAAATGGGAGGTGTCAAACCCATGCCAATAGCTCCATTAAAACCCAGGCTTCCCACCAAGAGCAACTGGCATGGTTTTCTATTTGCTTCTCTTGATCATCAGTGATAAAATTTACTATTTTATATAGAGAGAACATGTGTTGGGCATCTCAGTAGTTCAAAGACAGAAAAACACCTCTTAATTGTATGTAATATATTTTTTAATATATAGTTTACCTTTTTAAAATTAATTAATTAATTTATTATAGAGATAGGGTCTCACTGTGTTGGCCAGGGTGGTCTTGAACTCCTGGCCTCAAGCAATCCTTCCACCTCAGCCTTCCAAAGTGCTGGGATTACAGGTGTAAGCTACCACACCTGGCAGTAATAGATGAATTTACTAGTACAACCAACCCAAATTTTTGTGCAGTTTCTCACTAGGGCCACTGTTGGCCTCTGGGCAGAGATACTACTATGTGGTGTGGGATTTCCCCACGATAGGACATTTAGCATCCCCTGTCCCTGGGGAACTAAATGCCAGTAGCCCCCAGGAGAATTTGTGACATCCAGAAAATGCCCCCAGGCATTTCCAAACACCTTCTGATGGGTGAGACTGCTCATTTGAGAACCACTAGTTAGGGAAAAGTAAATTCCTTCATTTTACTTCAAATGGGGTGTGTTAGCATCATCTTGCTTGAGCAACTTTAAAAAATTAATTTCTAATTACATAAATAACACATTCTCTTTGTAAACAAATCCTATAGATGAAGCTGAAGTCTCCTTTGACGCCCACTTCCAGTTCTAGTCACTCCCTGCTTCTCTGAGGAAGTGAGAGTAACTGACATGGTTTCTACCTTCAAGACCCTTTGCTTTATGTTTATATATAGATGTAGGAACCTGCATACAAGTATAATGTAGTGTTGTTGGTGTGTGTTTGTGCTGTGTATTTCATCTGCAACTTGAATTTTTTACTCCACAATACTTGTTGAAGGTCTTTCCATGTCCAAACACGGAGAAATGCTTCATCCTATGGCTGAGTAATACATAAAGGCTGCACAGCATTTTATCATGTCAATGGGCCTCCTAGCAGAGAGCTGCAAAAGAAATCAGTTCCCTGGATGAGGCGTTGCCTGTGGTCTGGTCACAGGACCAAATTAGACAAAAGCTGAGGTCATTTTGAATCATCCCCTCCAACCCTGCCGCAGTTTACAGAACAAAGCGGTGGCTTGACTTGAATTTGAACATAGTATCTCTAAGCCTGGGTATTCTGGCATTGTGTAAACACAGCTCTCTGAGCCTACTGCACTGAAATGGATTCATTTCCTTTTTTAGCTTCTAGCATGGCATTTTTAGTTGATAAATTGTGGTTCTAAGGAAGCAGGTTTGATGATCCCCTTTGTCCTTCAACCAAATGCGTAAAGGAGGATATTTACTTTTATGGGTAATTACAGGTCTATGAATTGAGCACTTAATATGAGGCACCTTCATTGCTTATCTCGAATCCTTATGACAGTCCTTCGCAGGAGGTGTTACTAGCTCATTTTTACAGGGAAGAAAACTGAGACTTGTGGAGATTACAAAATTTGTCTAAGGCAAGTCAGTTAGTAAGTGACACAAACCCAGGGCTTACTCTCAGATAATAATTATGATATCATTTATGTATTTATTCAACAATATTCATTGAATGTCTGTCATGTGCTGGAAATGGTACCCAGCACTAGGAATACATCAGTAAACAAGGCAGTAAACAAAGCCAACAAGCATGTGAAAAAATGTTCAGTATCACCAATCGTTAGATAAATGCAAATAACCACAGTTAGATATCATCTTGCACCAAGCAGACTGGCTATTATTAAAAAGTCAAAAAAATAACAGATGCTGGTGAGGTTGCAGAGAAAAGGGAACACTTATACACTGCTGGTGGGAGTGTAAACTAGTTCATCTACTGTGGAAAGCAGTTTGGTGATTTCTCGAAGAATTTAAAACAGAACTGCCACTCCACCCAGCAATCCTATTACTATACTCAAAAAAATATACCCAAAGGAATATAAATCATTCTGCTGTAAAGACATATGGATGCATATGTTTATCGCAGCACTATTCACAATAGCAAAGACACGAAATCAACCTAAATGCCCATCAATGGTGGATGGGATAAAGAAAATGTGGTATGTAGACACCATGGAATACTATGCAGCCATAAAAAGAATGAGATCATGCCCTCTGCAGTAACATGGATGGAGCTGGAGGCCATTATCCTAAGCGAATCCATGCAGGAACAGAAAAACAAATGCTGCATTTTCTCACTTAGAAGTGAGAGCTAAACATTGAATGCACATGGACACAAAGAGGGGAACAATAGACACCAGGGCCTACTTGACAGTGGAGGGTAGGAGAAAGGTGAGGATTAAAAAACTTCCTGTCAGGTACTATGCTTGTTACTTGGGTGATGAAATAATCTACACACCAAACCCCCGTGACATGCAATTTACCTATGTAACAAATCAGCACATTGTACCCCCTGAACCAAAAAAGAAAGTTGGAAAGTTGGAAGAAAAAGAAAATAAAACAAAGATGAGATCTTTGCCCTTCTAGATTCTAGAGCTGACATTCTAGTGGGGAACAGAAGAGGTAAACAAACACACATCTTCTAGGGAACATTAAATGCTATGAATGAACGTAAAGCAGAATAAAGGGACAGTGAGTTGCAGAAGGGCTTTTTTAGAAACGGTGTTGGATAAGCCCTCCCTGGAGTTGCGGCATTCAAGCAGAGACATGAATGAAGCAATAGAGTGGGCCGTGCCAAATCTCAAGTGTAGAAATACAAATTAAAACCACAATAAGATGCCACTTCACATCCTCTATGATGGCTATAATAAAAAGACAGACAGTAGCAAGTGCTGGTGAAGATGTGGAGAAATCAGAGCCCTTGTACGTTGCTGGTGGGACTGTAAAACAGTACGGCTGCTTGGGAAACAGTTTGGCAGTTTCCTAGAATGTTAAACATAAAGTTATCATATGACTCAGCAATTCCACTCCTAGGTATATACCCAAGAGAAATTAAAACATATGTCTACACAAAAACTTGCACACAATACACATGACTGTATACAAATGCTGTACATAGCAGTATTATTCATAATAGCCAAAAAAGTAGAAACAACCCGAATGTCCATCAACTGATAAATGCGTAAACAAAATGTGGTGTAGCCACACCATAGATGGTATCCATATATGCAATGGAATATTATTCAGGAGAATTGCCTGGGAAGCAAGTTCAAGGTGAGAATGGAGAGTGAAGGACAGAATCCTGTGAAGCACCAGTACTGAAAAGACAAGTAGCAAAGGAAGATCTGTGAAGAAAACAGATGGTCAGGAGTAGAATACTAAGAGAAAGAAGAGTCGATATTATGGAAACCAAGGGAAAGTCTTCCAAGAAGGAACTGAGTAACAGAGGCAAATGCTAGAGGGAGGTCATCAGTGAAAACCAAGATACAACCACCAAACACGGTGGACATCCATGACTGCAATTTGAATACACCAGCTGTGAAGACTTTTCCAGAATAATTGAGGAAATAGGAATGTGGAAAGTGTGTATAAGATGATATTACAGATTTGTTGTTAATTTTCTTAGGCGTGATATGATACTGTGGGTGTGTAGGAAGATGTTCTTTTTTTTCATAAAAGCATACTGAATTATTTCAGGGTGGAACGTTAGAATGTCTGTAATGAACAATAATTTAGCAGATAAAATGGATGAAACGAGGCAAAATAATAACAATGAGGGTGGGTGCAGTGTCTCACCCCTATAATCCCAGCACTTGAGAGGCCGAGGCAGGTGCATCACGAGGTCAGGAGATTGAGACTGTCCTGGCCAACATGGTGAAACCCTGTCTCTACTAAAAATACAAAAATTGGCCAGGCGTGGTGGCGTGCGCCTGTAGTCCCAGCTACTCAGGAAGCTGAGGCAGGAGAATCACTTGAACCCAGGAGGCGGAGGTTGCAGTGAGCCAAGATCACGCACTGCACTCCAGTCTGGCAACAGAGTGAGACTTTGTCTCAAAACAAAAAAAAATAGTAACAATGGTTAAATCTAAGTAACAAGTATATACATTTATTAACTATACTATTCTCCCTAGTTTTTTGTCCATTTGAAAACTTTGGAAAATCTAAAGCAATCAACCACACAAACAAAACCTGAAAAGAAGCCACTGGATTAGGTAGTTAGGAGAATCCTGGTGACACCTGAGAACATAGCTGTAGTTGAGAAGCAGGTGTCACACCCAGATTGTAGGGGATTTGAGGTGAGGCTGGGGAGTGGGCACAAACCCTCATGAAGAAGTTTAGCCCAAAATAAAAAAAACTAGAGAGGGCAATAAGGTCCTATGAACTTTTTTTTTTTTTCCCCACAGATCTGGGTTTCTGTACAGGCAGTGGGAAGAACTACTAAGAAGCTAAAGATGGAAGGTGTTATTGAGAGAAATAATGATTTAGGGAGGGAGAGAAGAAAAAATAGGAACAAGAGCTCAGGAAGGGGAGAGGACAGGTCTTTTAAGCAAGGGGTGGAAGGGAATTATTTGATGTGAAGAAAATTGAATAAGCATGAACAAACCTGCAACGTCAATATATGGAGCTGTGTTCCATCTCCATTGAGATCAAATGTCTGCAAGTCTATATGTTTATGACACTGAATATATAATCAGAAACAAGGCTGCAAATTATTTCCCATCAGTTTCGTACATGTTGGGCATTGCATACTGTATTGTCAGGATTGATCTAAGAGAACAGCAGCCATGTGGCTTGCTGGATTGGAGGAAGTTTAGGGTAAGGAAGTGAACGACTGGCAACAGGAAAGCCATCCGGGGTAAAAATGGTAATCCTTCCCCACTCAGGGAAAAGATGGGTGATTCACAGCAATGAAGACCACAGGAGTATTGGTTAAACCAAAACTCCAGTTTACCCTTATGAACTACCTCAGAATCCCATGGGGTTTCCATCCAAGGGAGCAGGACAGTAGTATCATTTGGGGACTTCCAAGAATGGTGTTAGGTCATGAGAGCCAGGGAGGTGGGGATTGTCAACAAGCAGATACAAGGACCCTTGGAGGTTGGGGGAGGAGAAGGACTCTGAGCAAATGGGATCCCATAGATTCTCGAAGATGGTGACTAAGGCTATCACAGCATACATAGTCTTCCCGTCCACACAGGAGCTTTGTTTCCTGATCTATACCAGCAGAGGTACAGATCAATCAGGATAATTATCCTCAGCCCCTGTTGGTTGAAGATACCAGGCAAGCTGGGAACGACACAGAAAATGGATCAATATCTTGAGCAATCTCAACAGAGCCAGGACCAGGCATGGATCAAAGTACAACTCTCCTTCTGGATAAAGAAATATCCACAAAAATCTGCTTCGAACATCATATCATCTTGAGATAGTTCCATGGCTCAGATTCGTGTTGTTGTCTCCTTTTGTCTTTATGCCCCAGAGATGAGTTCCATTGTGTAAATGACACGAATCAGGACAACATTCTCTTGTCAGTGATTCTCAAACTTTTTCACCCAAGGGCCTCTAATGGTAGAAGAGAGAAAATGTTGATGCTGAAACTTTGAGGGACTTGCATCTAATCAATATGTCCAGAGCACAAAATCGATTCTATGTCTCCCAGTTACCTTAGGAACCCAGGTGTACTTTGTATTCTAGTAATAGCAGGACAGGAGACCTCCAACTGTAGTCCACTTTGGCTGTGTTTTAGCCAGCTGCTGTTTTCTCTTGCTGCTGTAGTAAGTCACTGAAAACTTGGTGGCTTAACACACACAGTTATCTTGCAGTTCCATAGGTCAGAAGTCCATCATGGGTCCCACTGGGCTAAAATCAAGGTGTCTACAGGTCTGTGTTTCCTTCTGGATGCTTAGGGGAGAATCCCTTTCCCTGCCCATCCCAGCTTCTAGAGACTATCCCCATTCCTTGGCTCATGGCTTCCTTCCTCCATGTTCCTCTATCTTTTTTTTTTTTTTTTTTTTTGGACGTTGTCTTGCTCTGTCACCCAGGTTGGAGTGCACTGGAATAATCATAGCTCACTACAGCCTCAACCTCCAAGGCTCAAGTGATCCTCTTGCCTCAGCCTCCTGAATAACTGGGACCACAGGCACATGCCACCACACCTGGCTAATTTTTTGTTTTTATTTTTTGTAGAGATGGGATCTCACCGTGTTTCCCAGGCTGATCTCGAACTCCTGGGCTTAAGTGATCCTCCTGCCTTGGCCTCCAAAGTGCTGAGATTACAGACTTGAGCCACTGCACCCAGCTCTTCCATCTTCAAAGCCAGCATTGTGCATTTCTCTGACCTTTCTTCATAGTCATGTCTCTCTCTCACTAACTACAGTTGGGAAAGGTCCTCTGCTTTTAAGGACTCAAGATTATATTGTGCTTATTCAGATCATGCAGGATAATTTCCCCATCTCAAGGTCCATAATCTTAATCACATCTGCAAAGCCTCTCTTGCCATGTAAAGTAACATATTCACATGTTCTTGGAATTAGGACCTGGACATCTTTGGGGGCCCATTATTCTGTCTATCACAGCTGCTATTGCAAGAAGCCCTGCTGTTAATCCTAGGGAAGAAATTAAGGATATTCTCATCTCCCTGAGAGGGGAGGCAGGCCTATGGTATTTACAGACACTTCTTGTCATCTAGAGATCTAAGCTTAACTGTATATTGCTAAGAGTCAACCTCTCGCATGAGCTACCGAGAACTTTTGCAAAAGAAGCGGGAGAAGACTTTGTGTTGGGGTAAGTTGGAAAAATGGGGCACCCACTCTAGATAGACAAATGGCTTAGGAAGAAGCTCTAGTGGTTTCTGTGGGAAAGGGAGGCATAGTGTTCCTGGATGGCAGAACTTTTTTTTTTTTTCTTTAATGGCTTTGGGAGAGTTGGTAAAGGTCAGTCCTGTGACACAGATATGGAGGAGCAACCACAGGGCTACCTTTGGCTATGGCTGCAAGGGCCTGGACAGCCAGTGTTGGACTACCTATGCTGGGAAGAGGTGAGCTCTGGCCCATGATGGTGTATGCATGTGGGCATGAAGAAATGAGGGCTTCTGCTCGGCCTGCATCTCATTCTCTCCTGGACTTTTCTTTTCTCAACCCATCTGTTTGCATGTGAGATTCATAGTGCTTCTGCTAATTCAACTTTGACCCTATTTTATGTAAACTCATTTTCCTGGCCTTACTATGCAAGGAGAGTATTCTCCCATCTCTTTCCTGGATTCCATCTCTTAGCTTCCCTGCATTGGCACATTACTTCTCCCTAAGCTCAGAAAGGCTGCCTACAATTGTTGTGCATGGGTGTGTGTGGGTGTGTCTTAGGGTGGGAGGTGGGAGACTGGCAGTAGTTAACCTACAATAACTTCCAATGCTGGTTTCCTTCCCATCCCTCCCTTGCCCATTCTAACAGCTTAGTTTTCCCCCAGGCCCTCACCCACCAAATCATTGTGACAACTGAAAACACCCCCATGGATTTCCCAAAGACCTCCCAGGGGACAAGGCCACCCCCACTGAGAACTTCGGCTCAGAGGGAGGTGAGTGGAAGGCAATGTCTGGCAGGGCTGCGGGGGCAGTTTCCGGCTTATAGAGGCTGAATAAATTTCCTGGAACAATACCTACTGGGCTCCACTGCACTAAATAGTGTGATTTCTTACCAGTTAAAACAATCATCTCTCTCTGAAGCTCCTGTTGTTCAACCTTTGGCCATGATATACCCAAGGTGGGGCTCATTTTGGAGAGTGTCCACCCTGGCTGCACGTTGAAATCACAGGGTATCTTTAAAAAATACTGATACCCAGGTGTCACCCCAGAGAGTCTGATTAAACAGGCCTGGTCCTCTAGCTATTTTAACACTCCTGGTGATTAGCCAGAGCTGATAACCTGTTATTAGGGGATTTTCTCCGTGAATAACCTTGACGCTGGAGTGAGGGAGGGCTTAGCAGCGTTGAAATAAACGCTTCCCATTGGCTGGAAAAATTTCCTCGTGAGCCACTCCCCCTTTAATTTATCCCACTCTTTCTCCTTTTCTCCCTTCTACCCATTTTTGTTATAAATTATTTAGAATTAATCATACAGTTCCCTTTCGTTCATCCAAGCTATTACTCTGTTGCAACAAAGGTCGGGATGAAAAGGGCAGTGCAGTTGGCAACTCCGTGTTTTGACTTCCTCTTGGTGTAAAGTTTTACTGAATAAAGGGAGTGTTACAGTGAGATGCTCAGACGATGGGTAAAAAGGAAATGAGCGAATGACCAGCTGGGCTTAGCCTGGTCCACTCCACATTGCCAGCCGTCAGACTTTCTAGAAAGCACAGGCTGAAGGCACCCCTGCTGCCTCTCAAACTCTCTGAGGTTTTTTTGTTTGTTTTTGGTTTTGGTTTTTTTGTTTGTTTGTTTGTTTTTTGGTGATGTAATGCTCACATCTGAAGAAGGCCAAACCTCAAGCTTTTTTCACGTAGCTGTACATTTCAGTCTCTGAAAGAAAGCACTGTCTACTACGAATGTTTTATTCTGCCATCTGCCAGGCAGAAATTAGTGAGGGAAAAACAGCTAGTTCAGCACTCCCATCACTAGCTTTTATAAAGGAAGAACTAAAGAACTGTTCCTCATTATTTGTGAAGCCTAGGTTTCAGAATGTACTGCTTTTATATTCTCATGAAAATTACCAAAGAATATTCAAGTTAGTTGTCACTGGTTTCAAAAGCCACACAGTTGATGAGTTACATATGGGTAGGCTGCATGGCATTTCTGCAGTCATGGGAATTTTAGTTGTGCATCTTAGACTGTATGCTCCTAGTGTCAGGATTAGAGACAAAATGTGAGGAGGGAGATCATTTCCACTTCCAAAGGTGGTGGGGTGATGTGTTTCTTGGTTTAAAAAATTAAAAGTATCATTTAATTTGTAGTTAGAGGAGCAATAGTTTATGGCTTATTTGAACTAGATCTGAATTCATTAAGACAATCTTGACTTGACTGGACAAGATGTAATTTGATCTGAGTATATATAGAGCTGTAGAGGCATGTACACATATATTTCTATAATACATAGTCTCTTAGCATATGTTTAACCTAAGGAATGACAATGCCGTGTAAAATACATTATACACGGGCCTGTTTGCTTTTAGACTCCTTCCTCACCCTTCACCTACTCTGCTCTTTGTCTTACCAGTGCCCACTTTTGCAAACAGATTTCTCTGGCTCCCGGGTCACCTAGGCTCCAGCTGGGCTCAGGCAATGAGAAATACTGGAAGGTGGGAGGAAGGAAAAAGCCAGGGTTTCTCTCCCTAAGCCTCTCAGATGTGGATGGTGCCTCTAACAGTAGCAGAGGTCTGGCTCCAGTTACTGCCAGAAAGGCTGCCATGGCTGTGGCTGTTCTGAGTGACCCTAGTCCCTGGGCGTTGGTAACACCGTCTCCTCCAATGGTTCCTTCAGTCCAGGATTGGGAGTGACTTCCTGCTGTCACTATTCTAAGCTTCTCAGGTTCTCTGTCACCTGTGTAACCAAGTCTATATATTGAATTCCCTCTGTTATAAATACATGTAATGGTTTCTCTTGTTCTGATTAGACCCCAACTGATACATATGTCATGGTTAAAACACATTTTCCTCTAACATAGATTATATATTATTAGATTCTTTAATTATAGTTGTGGTTGCCAATCTATTATTATTTGTAATTATTTGTTTGAAGGGTAGTTCTTAATCTATTGAAGTTATTTGTATTTGCCCATAACATTTTAAAATGCTTAAATATCATAAATGCTTGTGAATTCCACCATCCTGAGCTTCAAAGGAATGGCCTAATTTTACAATATATGTTCACATGGTAAATGTAATGGAAATATAAATCATAAGCCAGTTAATAATTGTTATTCATAATGGGACTACTACTGTATTTTGTAGAAATAGCCCGCATCTATTCTTGAGCTAATATACATACTGACTTCCAGCAATAGTGCCATGGAGGAATGATCCAGTAATAGTTACAGTAAAAGAAATGCTCATAATAGCTTTGGAACTTGGAAGTAATTATATCTTCCTCTTCAAGTGATTTATTTTTATCATTACTTGCAGTGTCTTTCCTGAACCTTAGCCTAAAATCCTCTCTCCTGCTGACTGCAAATTTAGGTCCTTCCAGGAGGGGAATGCATTAGTAAAATGTCGTCAAAGGGCCCTCAACTAAAGCAAGTCAATTTGGCTACCATTTCCTTTCTTCCCTCCTTTTCTCATCTTACTCAAGCTTAAAGGATCCTACAAGTGTAAGTAAAGCACATAAACGAGCTAGGATTTCAAACGTGGAACCAGGCATTGTGTCTGTCAAGAGCCAATGAGTGTCTGATTAAAGATGGCAGATGAGCACACTTGATTTATCCTCACCAAGACCCCACTAAAACGATAGTAACGGCATTTAAAAAGTGATAATCACCATAGTAATGGTAAAGGGACTCTCGGCAGATAAGCAATTTTACAGAATTTCTGGAGGGTAAACAGTGAATGGAGGAGTGGAGGTAGAAGAAAGATAAAGGAAGCCAAACCTAAATTACAAGAGTAAGGGTGGAGGAGGCTAGAACTGAGGAGGAAGTCTTTGCAACACAAAATCTAGGAGACTAGGCAACTCATAAACATCAGCTGAGAGAGTAATGGGGTTGAAATCACCATGATTCATGAAATACCCCAAAGGAGCAGTTAGCCTCTAACCCCACTTGGCAGCCAGACAGGCCCTCCTCTACTTTTACCTTTACCTTTACTCCCTCACCCCACTAAAAGTCTGACAGCCTTGTTCTCTCTACAAAATGAGGTGGCCCCCAAAATGAAACTACTGATATCCTGACATTTAGGAAATAGCTAAATAGCTGAGTCCCTACCAAGTAATTATAATGCATGTAATAGAAGCAGCAAATAGTTATAAAACACTGCAATGAGGACATTATATATTAATTCATTTAATATTCACAACTCTAGGAAGAAACTAAAGCACATAGTGCTGTTTGAGATCATGCAGCAGTTAACTGACAATGTTAAATCACCACAAGGTTAAATCACCACTAGTAAGCTCATTCCAGGTGCAAAAAACAAATAAACAAACAAAAACCCAAAGCCAATTAGTACCTTATTGTCTCATTCCAAAGTAAAGACAACTGAGGATGATCAGATACTTGAAGAAAGAATACAACACGATACAAAAATTAGCTGGGCATGGTGGTGCGTATCTGTAATCCCAGCAACTTGAGAGGCTGAGGCACAAGAATCACTTGAACCTGGGAGGCGGAGGTTGAAGTGAGCTGAGATGATGCCACCGCACTCCAGCCTGGGCAATAGAGTGAGACTCTGTCTCAAAAAAATAAATAAATAAATAAAAATACATCATGAAAGACAGATAAAAATAAAAACAAGAATGGCCCAAGGAAAGAGTAAACATGAGAAACAGAAGGGAAGAAAGAAACTCCCAGCTGGCACCCTTGAGAAATTTGATGAGATATTGCATCATAAAAGAACAGGATGCAATGAAAAAAGAAAAATCAGAGCATTGTTAGGAGCCTTTGGATATTAAAAACATTTACAAAAAAAATCTCTATATATTTTTAAACAAAGCATTAGAATATAAATTCGAAGAAATCTCCCAAAGAGGACAAAAAGATGGAAATCATAAAAGAAAAGAAAGGAGTCTTAGAGGGCTAATCCACAGTTGACTAATAGTAGTGACAGTAAGAGAAAATGGATATTGAGAAATAGAAGACATTTCCTAGAGCTGAAGGACATGAGTTCATTAGACATAGAATCATTACATTTACACATCGGGGATAAGGAAATGATCCTCTATGACATTCGTAATCTGTGTTGTGACTAAAATGAAGTCTTTTGTGCTCTCTTTATAGGTTTAGTCTAGGAGTTGAATATGAGTAACAGGGCTTACATTATGGTGACCATGAAAAATATTGTAGGGTTAGTAACCACTCTGATTACATTTCTTTTCTTGTATAGTCTTTTGTTTTTTTTTCACTGGAGTTTGTATTTGCCTTTCTGAGCATCTTTGTCATCATTTTATCCCTCAAGTTTATTCAATCTCTTTATGTAATCAGTTATTCTATCAAATCTTTTCTTTGCTCCTGAGATCTCACCTACTTCAATTTGGACATCTTGCTCTCTGGGTTCCTGCACAGGAATCACCCAGGGTCTTCACTGGATTAAATTGCTTGGAGTCTACATTTTGTTCTTTTGGTCTTACTTCCTTGGTTTGCTGAAACAGATCCTCAGGCAACTTCTTTAGAAAGGATGTGTAGGTGATTAATTTTCTTTGACATCATATTTAATTATCACCTTTAATTGATACATTGGTCAAAAGTGTATTTTTAGCCTGAAAATTTTTTTTTCTTGAAACATGGAAAAATTGTTCCAATGCCTTCTAGCATCAAGTGTTGCTAAGAACAGTTCTGATAAAATTCAATTTTCATTCTGTTGGTAAGAACATTCCTTTCCTCTACTCTCACTATCTTAAAATGGATACAGCATTCACTATAGAAATATAAGCCTATTGCTTAAAGGTATGGAGGTATCTAGCAGAAGAAATGTCTAAAAAGGTAAGAAACGATTGCCTTGTACAGTAGTACTGGGGAAGACAGTTCACCATTGCTTTTATTTATTTTTTCTTAACAATGTGCATTATTATTTTGAAAAAAAAATTATATTATAAAACGTGGATTGCTAAACCATAAAGAAAAGCCAGCGAAAGATTATCACACATGGCAGGGTTGTGTTATCTCTAGGGTAGGGAGGTGGTTGTGCTCAGAACTCAGAAAGGAATGCTAGGGGCTCCTAGAGAACTGGCATTACTGTTATTTGACTTGAAAAGTAATTGACCAGTTGCTTGCTTCATACTTATCCTTTAAATAGTACAACCACGTTTTGTGAATTCTCCTAATATGCAATTCACAATTTTTAAAAAGAGGCATATGACATACATTCATTCCAAATGCCAATGTAAATGTCTGGTCCAAGTCAGCTTAGCAAAATAAAAATTGTCTTGCAAAGATAATATTATCAATAATTTTCTTTAATAGTACAAAAAAACATATATCAGACCAGGCATGGTGGAGAGAAAGTTCTCTCCCTAGGACTTTGGGAGGCCGAGGCAGGAAGATTGCTTGAGGCCAGGGGTTCATGACCAGACCGATCCTGTCTGGGCATCATAGTGACCCTGTCGCTACAAAAAAATTTTAGAAGCCAGGCACAGTGGCACATGCCTGTAGTCCTAGTTACTTGGGAGACTGAGGCAGGAGGATTACTTGAGCCTGGGAATTAGCTGTAATCATTCCACTGTGCTCCAGTCTGTCTCTTAAAAAAAAAAAAAAGACTCTGTCTCTTAAAAAAAAAAAGTATTATCATTAATTTTCCCTTTTCGTTTTTCTCAGATTCAATATTATAGGTTCAAAATGTTAAGTATTAAGTGCAATTGTTATCTAACAATTTCTTTTTTTTTTTTTTTTTTTTTGAGACGGAGTCTTGCTCTGTCGCCCAGGCTGTTATCTAACAATTTCTTTATAGATGAGTTAAGCTTATATTTTGAGGGTTTTTTAAATTCCATGGGAGAGGAAGATACTATCTGAACCTCAGGTTGTTGGAGATTTCAATACAAAGATAAAGTCTTGTTTTTGTAAGGTTATGTTTCTAGAGGTTTACTGCTGATAATTTAACTCAGTTCCACATTGACTGAGTACTTGAGACCTACCAAGAATTCATTTACCCGATAAATATGCCAGGCATGGTTTTGGCCTAAAGCTGCAGACAAAGTCCTTGCTCTCATCAAGCTTACACTCTAGGGGAGCAGGGGCGACAGATAGTCAGCAATTCAATAAATAATTTTTTTATATACCAAGTGATAAAGAAAAATAGAGCAGAAAAAGAAGCTAGAGAGGAGAGAGGGGGCTGCTGTTTCATGCAGAAACCCGAATGAAAATGAGAGAGGGAGATGTGTAGCTATCTGGGATGTATAATCCCAGCACCTGCCTCCTTCTGGGGTTACACAAATAAATATGTCTCTGTCCTCAAGGTATGTATAGACCATGAAAGAACCTATGATAATCTGAACTCTCAGAATCAGAATGTTGTAGAAGGGGTTAGATTCACAGTATGTTTAGACTGAAGATATACAGATGGAGGGAAGGTGAACCGGAGGGCTTCAAGTTTGAGAGATGAGTAAGCAGACAAGAATGGAAGAAGCATTTCATAAAGGCAAAGCCAGCTAGGGTGGGCTTAAGGAATAGCTAGGAAAATGGGGTGACGATGGTATACATGGGTGAAGGGAACTTGGGGAGAACTTAAAGCAAAATGAATTATAGGCATAATACATGACAAATGGAGTAAGCCAGAGAGTGGACGAGAGGGTGGATGATCTTTGCCACAAAGCAGCTCTCTAGGTGGAGTAGAGAGTGAAGCCTGTATTTTCCCCAGATGGAGGAGTGGCACTACTGAGCTGGGCCACTACAGGCTGCAGCCATAAAAGCCATATCTCTGATCATGACAAACTCACAGGCCAGTGAGCTCAGATATCAAACACGCACAGACAGAGGAATTCTGAAGACACTCGACTGAAAAATTGAAGGTAACATAAGAACCCCCAAATAAGACTAAGCTGCCTTCGGTCTTAGTAGTACTAGTTTGCATGCCAAACAAACAAATGAACAAACCCTGACCTCCCCTCCCCCGACCCCCAAACCTTGAAAAGTAGCAGAGCACGTGCAGACCATGATAAGGGAGTTTCGGGGCATAATGCACAGCAAAACTTCCTCCAGACAGACAAGAGTCCCTTTGTCCCAAATCCCTCAGTTCACCAGAGGTGTTTAGGCCCACAGGCTCTTGCTTTTCTTCTCCCCATCAGTCTCTGTCTCTGTCACCTTCACCATTTCTCTTCCACTCTTTTACCTCCCCCTCTTTCTTTCTTTCCAAACCAAGCCCTCAGACCTCAACCCAACCCTCTCTTCTTTCTAGGAGTTCTGGTCCTTCCCCGCTGAGGGTGATGCCCATTTTTCATCTTTCCCCTTATGCATCACTTACCCCACAACCTTCCTCCAATCCGCTCTTCTTAGAAAATAGAGGAAAGAAAAGAATTCTAGAAATTTCTCATTGAATATCTTCACTCTTGTTACTAACCAAAAAGCAAAAGTTGACATTAGAACTCATGGAAGAAAACTGAGAGTCAATTACCTACCAATACAATAGATATTTCAGTTTTCCAGAGGGAAAGGGTATTGGGAAGGGGAGAAGGGGGAAGGAAAGAGAGGACAATGGCTCTACCATCATTTGTATGCATGTGTGTTTCTCCCATGTATTATGGACCATGCCACACATTGCTGAGGCCTGTATCTTCCACAGCACCTTAGCAGGTAGAAATACTTGAATGAATGAATGAATGAATGAATGAATGGACACATAAGCGTAGCAAATGAGGCATTGAGTGTGGTGAGATTGCTCCTAGCTGTCTGATGACAGTCCTGGTTCACTGTTAACTCACCATAGATGGAGACGGCTTCTTGGAAGCTATCCTGGACTCCAGCAGTTATCTCCAGGAACACTCCAGTTGTTCCTCCGGCAAGTGTGGTCTTGCAGAACAACACGATCGTTAGCTAACTGCTGCGGGAATTCATAACCACCCTATGAAGTCAACACTTGGGTATCTGGTCTTATCCCAAATTTCTTCAACTCAGGCCCTCTTGGTTGGACTTGTTGATTTCATAAGTCAATAATCCCTTCACTCTCTTACAAATAGTGTGGATTAAGTGGTATCAAGGCATAAATCTCTTTCAAAGTTCTATGCACAATACACACAATGCTTGTATCTCAAAGTTAACTTTTTAAAAACACCATAAATGTTATTACAAGGAAATCATTACTAACCTACAAAACCCTTAACACTCAGTATATCCCACGTGAGCTGCCTGCTAATCCTCTTTAAACCCTGCTCTCAGCATGGAATTCCTGTGCTGAAAACCCAGCTGCCCAGTGTCTGAAAAACTCTATGCAGCACTGAAAGCCAACGCTGGTCCCACTTTCCAGGCCGTACTCCATGCATTCCGCATTGCTTCCAACATGCTGCCTCACAATCAGGTGGTGGCCGTTCTCATCTCTGTCCCTTTGTCCAGCCAGCTTCTTCTTCCCTGGAGTTTCTCTCTCTTTCCCCTCCTCTCTCTCCCAGCTGACTGAAATCGAGAAATTATATGGGCAAAGGTTTCCTTCTAGAAGTCTCCTTCAGGGAGCCTTCCTGACTGGTCCAGTCCTTGTAGCTTTCTGGGTTCCCCATGTCCCCGCCTTGCTCATGGTCAGCACAACCCCACAGTGCACTTCGGGATTCATCGGCATCTCTCTCCAGGCAGGCAGCACCCTCCTCCTGGAAGTACCCATATCTTTTACTTCTCTCTGTCTCTCAGAATACTGAACACATTGCTTTTTGCATAATGACTGTTATTGCAAAACTCTGATTGAGTCAAAGGAACTAAATCCATTCGTCTAAGGACTTGCAGTTCACCCCAGTTCAGATGATGGGCACTGGGAGAATGATAGGCATAACCAAGATGGAGGGTCTAGGCCTAATTCCAGGCCTCTTTCTCACGATTCTTCTTGAGGATCCTGTTTTCATCTTATTTTTACGGTGGGTAGTGGAGTACATGGCAAGATCCTAAGAAGTCATGTTTCCACTCAATTAATATATGCACACATTGTTATAAACTAAGCTATACGTGCTTAGTTTATATTCTCTTAGAGAGAATTTCTAAGAGGTGAAGATTACAATGAGAGGAAGGAGAGTTGAGGAAGCTCTGCTCAAAATACAAGCACTCCTCTCTTTCCAAGGAGGAATCTCATAGATTACATTATAGAGATAAATGTGGGTAACAGGTAAGAATGCAGTATAACAACAATACCCAGATGCAAAGAATGTCACATTTCTGTATTTCTCTCAAATCACATTAAACTTGGCTACAAGATCCTTACTCTCCAAGGTTGGGAAATAGTCTAATATCCTGACTACTGGGTCTTCCTGACGCCTCCATGGGCATGTACAGGAGCCCCAGGCTTTCACGTGCTTCGAGAAATGGGGATATCCTGATTCACAGACCATGGTGGTTGTCATGGTAACCGCTACTCCTGCTACTCCATGTTCTAGCCTTTTCTGCTAGTTGGGCCTTCTGGGGGGCCATGGAAAGATGTCTTGGTGCTGTGCTTGTCTTCCCTGGCCACAGGTTATCCATGGAGAGCCCTACCCCGGCTCTCAAAGTTGGAGTGTACAGTGTGCAGCCTCCGCAGGCTTTCCAGTAGCTCCCACCTGAGTTCACACAGCAGGGGTGGGATATAGATCCCTGCCACCCTGGAAATCTCTAACCCAAAATCCCACCTCTCACACAGACTTCCCATCTTAGGGGGGTCACCAGTAGGGCTGGACCACCCTCTCCTCCTTTAGCCACAGCAACTGTCTCCACCATCCTGAATAATTCTTCTTAATCAGTCTGAATTTCAAACAAAGATCTGAGTGGAGGGGCTTTATCCTGGGAGCCCAAAAACTTCTCTGTTTTAGGCTCCAAAGTACAAAGGGCTATTTCTTTCTTTCTCCCTGAGGAAGGAGAGCCAGCCCAAGACACAAAACTCAAAGCTAAAAAAAAATTCCCTCATCATACTTTTTTGCTGGTAAGACCACAGCAGTAAAAAGGACACCAATTAACTTCTCTGCCACTCTCTGTTTCATGGGTGAATACTCAACCTATAGGTGTGTATTTGTGGTGGAGCGGGGGTTGTGTGGCCAAGTGCATTAACAAAGGCGATGTGGAGACTGAAGAAATCTCAAAGGGCAGCTCTGAAAGAGGAGCCATGAGAAGAAAGCATTAACTGTAGCAGGTGCTGCTGTGCCCTGGGACCATGGGAAATGAGGAAATGGCAATTTGCAAGGATTTCCTGGGCAGCAGTTGGACTAGGGCTGGTGTAAGGAATAGGACTACTCATACAGTGGCCCAGGGGCGAGAAGACAGACGGCTCTTCCCTTGCCCGGCCCTGCATCCTGGCACGGGGCTACACTTCAAGGGATGCCTTTTTCTCACTCATACAAAAGTGTTAAGGGCTGCTGCAGCTCTGTTTAGGAAAGACAGTGGGATAAGAAAATATGCCAGGTTCAAGGGAAGCCTCGGTATTTGGTCGACCACAAAGACTGACACAATTCTGTACTACATCTAACCTTACATGAAAGCCTCACCAAGCATCAGGGAAACAAAAAGCATTGACACAACCAAATACCAATCAAGGGAAGCCAGGGATGGGGAAACCAAGGCAGAGCGGCATCTTGTCTCTCTTCCTCCTCTCCTCATCTAGTTGGTCAATTGGTCAAGTGCTCTGGCTGTATCAGTCCAGGCAAATATGGAGAATTCTTAAATTCTCACTTAAAGTGTTAGAGGAGGGCTTTTAAAGATGATTGTTCCTGCTAGGCTTCCTTATTTGATATTGTAAACAACTGGGAAATTATCTTAATAAGTGTATTCTATATAAGTGTCTTAGAATGGAGAAATTGGGGAAAAAAAGATTTGAGATTTCCTTCATTAACCATCAAGAATGACTTTTTTTAAAAGTTCACTTGGGAACTACAAATGTAATATCTGTTAATTGCAGAAAATAGATCACTACCAAATTGCTCTCTTCAAAATTATGTATAATATATGTTATAAATGTTATAGAACCAATTTGTTTTCTCATTACTACTATTTGTGTTTGATCTTTTCTCCATACATTTAACCATTAGGCATATTCTTAATCTTTTCCATGTTTGCCAGTGTGATAGGCAAATAACCCTCCTTGTATTGGTCTCCATTTCCCTGATGCTAGTGATACTGAACATGTTTTATATACTATTTGTCATTTGTACTTTTACTATGACTTACTTCTTTTTTTTCTTTGCCCTCGTTCTTGTGTGTTGTTTGTTCAATTAGCGCTGATATTAATCCTTTATTATTCTCCTGAAAATATTTTCTCAAAGTATGTCATTAGTCCTTCCACAGTGTTTATGGTGTCTTTAGCCAAACAGAGGGTTTTTATGCAAAGAAATCTATCAATGACTTACTTTATGGTATTTGGGGTTTTGTGACTTATTTAGGAAGGCATCCTCCATTATAGAAATATTCTCTTTCATTTTTCCATTTGGTATTTTTGTCATCTTTTCTGTTTTGTTTTGTTTTGTTTTGTTTGTTTGTTTGTTTTGAGATGGAGTCTCACTCTGCTGCCCAGGCTGGAGTGCAGTGGCACAATCTCGGCTCACTGCAACCACCGCCTCCCGGGTTCAAGCAATTCTCCTGCCTCGGCCTCCTGAGTAGCTGGGATTACAGGCACCCCCCACCATGCCTAGTTAACTGTTGTCTTGAACTCCTGAGCTCAGGTGACCTGCCCACCTCAGCTTCCCAAAGTGCTGGGATTATAGCATGAACCACTGCGCCTGGTCATTTCTGTGGTCTCTAAAAAAGTTTGTATCATCAACTTAGCTTTTATTTATTTGTTGTATAATGCAGAGGTAAGACCCTTAATTAACACCACCTAACCACATTTCATATGCATTGTAGAGAAAAAGGAACCTAAGCTTTTTATTCACCTGAGAGACCGTGGTGAGAAGTCTGTGAGAGAGGAAAAGATGTTACCCAATAAAGATCATACACTCTAGTGGGAAGGCTATTATGGTAACCACATAATCCAAATTTTCTAAAGTGATCCTGGTTTCTAATAGTCTTTCTTACTGACACAGCATTAGAACCAACTTCTGATTCAGAAACTGTGGTCATATAGCCAATCAGCCCGTGAAAGAGTACAAGGTAAGCACCACAGGAAGTCTATTGAATTCTACTAATTCAGAGGTGCAAGGGGCATTTCTGCCTGGCTTTCCAGGCAGAAATATTAGGGAGAACATTTGAATTCAGCCTCAAAGGCAAGTTAAATTTTGATAGACCATGATGGTGGGAGGGATCCTGCCAGGCCCAGGGAACGAGGAGCAAAGGCAGAGAAGCAGGGAAGCACAGGTTGTATGTCTGGAACCCTTGCAATCTGTCCAATTGTCTGCCAATAGGAAAGTCATGAGGAGTTAAATTATATGGTAGTTTGAGGCCAGAGGGTGGAAGACTTTGAAAATCAAGGAAATGAATTTGTGCTTTATTTTCTAGATAATAGATCACCACGAAATGTTCTTTTAAGAATGGCTTTATTAAGATATGATTCACATGTCATTCAATTCACCTACTTAAAGTGTAAAATTCACCCTTTTAAAGTGTATAATTCAGAAGTTTTTAGTATAGTCGCAGACAAATGCAACCATCAACACAGTCACTTTTAGAAAATTTTCATCACCTCAGAAAGAAACCTTATACCCTTTGACTGTCACCTCCCTAAGCCCTCATCTCCATCCCATCCCTAAGCAACAAGTAATCTATTTTCTGCCCATATAGATTTCTCTGTTCTGGATGTATTATATTTATGAAAACATAGAATTTGTGGTCTTTTGTCAGTGGCTTATTTGATTTGGCACAATACTACCACTAAAGGCTTGAACTACAGAATTCTCTAACCAAACTGGCTCTTTAAAGAGAAGGAACTGCATTCAGGATGGTGGATGGGGGCTGGGAGGTCAAGGAGAGCCATTAGGAGGCCAGTGAGTAGCTGTTATGTGGTCATATGAGTGGTCAGTAAGGAAGCTTTTGGCTGCAAGTAAGGAACACTGAAGTACAAATAGCATAAATGACAAAGACATATTATCTTACTAACAGGAAACCTGGAAGTAGGTGGTTCTTGAGTTGACCCATGACTTACCAGTGTTGCCAAGGACCCAGCTCTTCCACCTTTCTCTCTACCATCTTAAGGTACTGATTTTTACACTCTGACCTTCCCCCTCATTGTTGGAAGATGCTGCAGCTCTTCAAGGAATCACCTCTTCATACAATCGCTTACAGAAACCTGAAACTCTGGATTTTAAGGAAGGAAACTTTTTCCCAGTGCCCTACCCAAGAAACCTCCCCTCATGTGCCATTGGCCAGAATCATACCACACATCCATGCCTTAGTTGTGAGGTAGGCTGAGCATGTGCCTGTCTGCCATTGTCAACCCCTGTGGTGGGTGGTGAGCTCTGCCCAGCAAGAAGGAAAGGAGAGGTGTTGGCAATTGTGTAGGCTAACAACAGTGTTTGCCACAAGAGACAAAGAAGATCCAGGATAGCAGAGCATTCTTAGTCCAGCAAAGGACAGTATTTTTTGAAGATAAGAATGTGGTCAACTGGAACAGTGAAGATAAGAAAAACAGTAATCAATAAAAATATAACGGGACCAGGCACAGTGGCTCATGCCTGTAATCCCAGCACTTTGGGAGGCCAATGCAGGAGGATCGCTTGAGCCCAGGAGTTCAAGACCAGCCTGGGCAACACAGCAAGACCTCATCTCTACAAAAAGTTAAAAAATTAGCCAGGCATGGTGGTGCATGCCTGTGGTTCCAGCTACTCAGGGGGCTGAGGTGGGAGGATTGCTTGAGCCCAGAAGGTTGAGGTTGGAGTGAGCCATGATCACACCACTGCACTCCAGTCTGGGCAACAGAGCAAGACCCTGTCTCATAAACAAAAACAACAAATTTTTTTTGAGTTGTCTCAGTTTTCCTTATAAACTTGTCATAAAATGAAGTTTTAAAACCTCATATTCAGTAGAAAACCAAACGTGCTTCCTATAAAATGTCCATAATAATAAATACAAAAACAACAAAAGAATCTTACTAATTTCTAGGTAGACAGCATAGCCTGCAGAAGATTCTAATCCTGAGCCAAGCTCTCTACAAAAGGGTGAGATCCCAAGTGTCAAAGAGGCATTAAAGACATGCACCACACGATTCAGTGTCCTCTAATGTCTGTCATAGACCATCTTAGCTCTGGGACCTCACAGTGCTAAGCATCCTAAGCTTCTGGGAACATGCAGTAGATCCTTATCTTTGATCTGAAGAGGTACTCTGTTTATTAAATATGAAAAATTATAATTTGTGCTATTGACTCTAACTCCTGTATGACAAGCAAAGTCAAAAGAATCCCCTGTGTGCCTTGATGCTTGTTTCGGTGTGTGCCTGGAGAGAGGGATGAATGTCTTAAGCTTCACCATCAGAAACTGCCATTTTTTACATCAAAAAGGATCTGCAATTGTCATTTCTAATACAGTTCAGCCTAATCAACCACCAAGGATGTTAACATTGATTCTGGGGAGGCATGAGGGGATGGAAAATCTTTTAATTATATTTTATTATATTACTCATGAGCATGTATTATTTTTGAATTGTTAACAATTCTAATTTTAAAAAATTAAGGAACAAAAAGAGAATGCTTAGTCTGAGCTGTCAAAAGCTGTGAATAAGCTGTAAGTCCCTGGGCCGGTCCCATTATTTTTCTAGTCTAGGATTTCTTCACCTCAGTACTATTGACTTACTGGACCAGATAGTTGTGTTGGGGTGGGGGGCTGTCCTGTGTATTGTAGGATGTTTGGCAGCATCCCTGGCTTCTACCCACTGTTGACAGTATTACCCCCCAAAATGACAATAAAAAATGTCTCCAGATGTTGCCAAACGTTTTCCAGGGGGCAAACGCACCCCTGGTTGAGAATCACTGTTCTTGTCCTCAATTTCTCATCAATAAAAGGAAGCACAGAACCGAGTGCTTTAAGTTCCCCTGAAGCACCAAATTCTCTGACTCCATCAATGTCAAATCTGTAAATGTGTTTTCCAGAAGTTATTTTCCTCCAGAACCACTAGAGGGGACACTCTGCTACACAAAGGACAAAAACAGAGCACTCTGGGAACTTTGTTTTCCTCTCCTCTTGACTTTGTTTCTGTTTCTGACCGCCCCAGCCTTAAATAAATAGTCTTTGATGTTGAGTGTGATAACCCCTCACCATGAAGCATGAAGAGTTGTTTGTCTTGTGCCTGGTGCCATAAAAGTCAGTGTTTTTAGATATGGTGGGGAGGGGAGAGCAAAATGTTCTCTGCTTTTTAAACATTCTTTGTAAGGTAGTCAGATGAATCATGCCTCTAAAAAAAGATTTCCATAAGCGGAGCCTGCAGGACAACCAGGCTGGGAGGTGGAAAATCTAGTTCTCTTCCTGGTCCTGCCACTTCTGGGCTGTGTGATGTTGGCCAAATTTCTTGACTTCTCTGGTTTTATATAAATAACAGAACTGAAGACGCTGAGGCTGAGAAGTTAAGGTCACACAGTATGTTAAGTGGCCAAGCAAGGACTTGCATCTGACCCATCAACTTCATAGAATAGTTGTGAAAACCAAATGAGATGGAGTACGTGAAAGAGTTTTGAAAAATAGAAAACCACACAAGTTCAAGGTGTGGATGTGTAGATATTGTGGGAATGAGAGAAGGGGATGGCTACGGGGTGGCATGAGGGAGCAGGAACAGAAGTTTTGCTGTGTTTGCACACAGCAAACAGAAGTTACTCCTTCTCCAAGTGTTGTATATTACAGGAAAGAGCCTCAGTGCCCCCAAATACTTCACTACTGATGGAACTTCATCCCTAGAACTTAAGGTCTCCAACCCTATATAAGTGGACACATCACTAAGAGGAGTTTATCTCTCATGAGTTGTTTAAACACCTTAGTGAAAGTGAGGGATCTATATCGACACTGGTTTTTAAACATTTTTTTAAAACCCTGAACCACGATAGAAAATATGTTTCACAGAGAGACCCAGCTCACATACATATTATAAAATTGAAAGTGTTTGTTATAATGTACTTGGATCTTTTCTATTGTTTTATTTTATTCTATCACTTGAAACCAATGCTGACCCACTAAATAATGAGTCCTGACCTACGCTTGAAGGTATTATACTAGAAGGTTTTGTGGAGGGGAAAGAGTATAGGGTCCTGGGGCTGGTCTAGGGAGGAAACAGATGTGGCCACCAAACAATACTCAAGGAGCCCTAAAGATGAACTTTTTACAGTTTGCCAAGGGCTCATTCTCTGAGGCATGATTCAGGAGGAAGAAAATAGAACAATAATTCCAAATTCGAATTCCCAAAATTCACCCGAATGAGTGATGATGGGCTATTGGGTAGCAATCTCTAGGCTGGATTCTCAGAGGTTATGATCTAAACCCCACATCATTAACATAAAATATGGATAGCATAAAATAACCAGCACAAAAAAAAAACCATTTTTAATCCAACATCTATTGAGCCATTATTATATATCAGACATTGCACTAAGCACTTTACATGAGTGATAGGACATACATTAAGTTTAAGTGTTCCCTGATTTTCTTCTCTTCCTGCCCACTAACAAGATTTCTGGATTTGTCTGTCCAATTTCTTTTTCTGCTCCATCAGAAGAAGAACTGGACAGAAGCAGAAGAACCAGAGGAATGCTGATTAGGACTGGAAAGAAAGCTTTTACAGAGTTTGGGAGAAAGAAAGGGAGGCAGAAGCTATGGAGTGTAAGGGGCTTGGATAGGAGGGGGAAAGGATGCTAAGGGGAATTGAAGGGGCTCTTTGTGATGTTTGAGAAATGCAAGTATTAATATGAGTTAATTAGAAGTTACTTTTGGCAACTAGACTGGGTTTCTTGGACTGCAACCCTGCCCCCTCCCCAAGACCGCACCCTGTGGGTCATGGTCTGAATAGGGTTACATGTGCATTATCTTATTTAATCTGCATAACAAACCCATAAGGTGGTATTAGTATTTCCTTTTTCTCACATGAAGAAAAAGAACTTGATACAGTCGAAGTAACCTTACATTACATGCAGGTAATAAATAGTGAAACCAGGACTGGGACTTAAGACTTTTGATCATGAAAGCAGAAACTCTTAAGTCCATGAGCATAGATGATTCCCAGTATAAACAATACCAGTTAATAAAATACTCGAGAATAAATTTAACAAAATAATTGCAAGACTTGTACACTGAAAACAACAAAACATTGCTGAAATAAATCAAAGATCTAAATAAATGAGAAGGCTTCCTAAGTTTATGAATCAGATGACTTAATATTGCTAATATGGGATTACTCCCAAAATTGATCTGCAGGTACAATTTAACATCTATCAAAACCCCAGCTGGATTTTTTGCAGAAATTGAGAAGCTGATCCTAAAAATCATATGGCAATTCAAGGGATTCAGAATAGCCAAACAATCTTGAAAAAGAACAAAGTTGGTAGATTCACACTTCCTAATTTCCAAACATAACATAAAGCTATAGTAATCAAAACAGTGTGGTACTGACATAACAATAGATATCTAAATCAATGGAATAGAATTAAGACTCCAGGAATAAATATTAATATTTATTGTCAGTTGATTTTTGGCAAAGGGGCCAAGACAATTCAATAGAGGAAAGAATAAACTTTTTTTAAAATAAACTCTTTATTTTAGAATAGTTTTATATGTACAGAATTGTTGTAAAAATAATCTTTTCAACAAATAGTTATGGGACAACCAGATAGCCACATGAAAAGAATGAATATGGATCCCTACCTCACACCATAAGCAAAATTAACTTAAAGTGTATCATAGATCTAAATGTAAGAACTAAAACTAGGCCGGGCGCGGTGGCTCAAGCCTATAATCCCAGCACTTTGGGAGGCCGAGACGGGTGGATCACGAGGTCAGGAGATCAAGACCATCCTGGCTAACATGGTGAAACCCCGTCTCTACTAAAAAAAATACAAAAAATTAGCCAGGCGAGGTGGCGGGCGCCTGTAGTCCCAGCTACTCGGGAGGCTGAGGCAGGAGAATGGTGTAAACCCGGGAGGCGGAGCTTGCAGTGAGCTGAGATCCGGCCACTGCACTCCAGCCTGGGAGACAGAGCGAGACTCCGTCTCAAAAAAAAGAACTAAAACTATAAAACTCTTAGAAGAAAACTCAGATGTAAATCTCCATGACCTTGGGTTAGATAATATTTTCTTAAATATGATGCCAAAAGTACAAGTGATGAGAGAGAAGATTGATAAGTTGGACTTCATCAAAATTAAAAACTTTTATGCTTCAGATAACACCAACCAGAAATGAAATGACAACCATAGACAGGGGGATAATATTGTAAAATATATATCTGATAAGGGACTTATGTCTAGGATATATAAAGAATCCCTAAAACTCAAAAATTAAAAAAATTTAAAAATAGGCTGAGCACGGTGGCTCACGCCTGTAATCCCAGCACCTTGGGAGGCCAAGGCAGGCGGATCACCTGAGGTTGGGAGTTTGACACCAGTTGGACTTCATCAAAATTCAAAACTTTTATGCTTCAAATAACACCAACCAGAAATGAAATGACAATCATGGACAGGGAGATAATATTATAAAATATATCCGATAAGGGACTTGTGTCTGGGATATATAAAGAATCCCTAAAACTGAAAAATTAAAAAAAAAAAATTTAGTCCGGGTGGCTCACACCTGTAATCCCAGCACTTTAGGAGGCCGAGGCAGGCAGATCACCTGAGGTCAGGAGTTCAAGACCAGCCTGACCAACATAGAGAAACTCCGTCTCTACTAAAAATACAAAATTAGCCAGGCATGGTGGCGCATGCCTGTAATCTCAGCACTTGGGAGGCTGAGGCAGGAGAATTGCTTGAACCCGGGAGGTGGAGGTTGTAATGAGCTGAGATGGTGCCATTGCACTCCAGCCTAGGCAATAAGAGGGAAACTCCATCAAAAAAAAAAAAAAAAAAAAAAGCCCAATTTGAAAGATAAAGGATTTGAATAGACAGTTCTCCAAAGAAGATATACAAGTGACCAATAAGCTCCTGAAAACACACTCAACATCATTAGTCATTTGTTAAATGCAATTCAAAACCACAATGAGATATCACATTGTACCCACTAGGATGGCTATAATAAAAAAGACAGACAATAACAGCGTTGGTGAGGATGTGGGGAAATCAGAACCCTCATAAATTGCTGGTGAGAATGTAAAATGATGCAGCACTTTGGAAAACAGTTTGACAGTTTCTCAAAATGTTAAACATAGTATGATATCACCCAGCAATCCCACTCTTTTGTGTCTACCCAAGAGACATGAATGCATGTCCACAAAAAAAAGAAACTTGCACATGAATGTTCATAGCAACATTATTCATAACAGCCAGAAAGTGAAAACAACTCAAGTGTTCATCAACTGAGATTTGGATAAACAAAATGTTGTATACTCACACAGTGGAATATTATTTGGGCATAAAAAGGAATGAAGTACTAAACTATTCTATGCCTTAGTTCATTTGCTGTTGCTTAAACAGAACACTTGAAACTGGGTAATTCATAAAGAAAAGAAATTCACTTCTTACAGTTATGAAGGCTGAGAAGTCCAAAGTCTAGGGACCACATCTGGTGAGGACCTTCTTACTGGTGGGGACTCTCTGGCAAGTCCCAAGGTGACACAGGACATTACATGGTGAGGGGGCTGAAAGTGCTAGCTCAGGTCCCTCTTCCTCTTCTTATAAAGCCACAAGTCTCTCTCTTGTGATAACCCATTAATCCATTAACCAATTAATCATTAATCCATGAGTGGATTAACCACCTCTGAAAGACCCCACCTCTCAATACTGCCATATTGGAGATTAAATTTCAACATGAGTTTTGGAGAGGACAGATATTTGAACCATATATTGTATGATTCCATTTGTAGAAAATATCCAGAAGAGGAAAATCTATAGAGACAGAAACTAGATGAGTGGTCGTCTAGGGCTGGTAGGTGGGGACAAATGAAGAATGTGATACCTAATAGGCACGGTGTTTTTTTGGGGGGTGACAAAAAACGTTAAAAACATAGATTACAAATTACATAATTCTGTAAATACACTAAAACCCATTGAATTGTACACTTTAAGTGGGTGAACTTTATGGTATGTAAATTATACCTTAATAATTTTTTTTAAAGAGAGGGAATGAAATGAGAGAAATCTAAGGCAACAAGTATAGACAAGTCTTCCAAGGAATTCCTTGCATTAATAAAGGTTTGGTTTTAATTACCAGCATTTAACTGCATTTGTTGTAGCAAAGGAGGAGGCTGCTCCACTTTAGGTAGAAGCTAGGGAAGTGATATTGTACTTACTTCTCTGTATCTTCAAATGGATATTTGTCCCAGTTCTCTGATTTTATGTTCACTGTTAGTATCAACCCCAGAGCATATAACCCAAGAATCTGTGTCTCACTTAAGCTTACTGATCATTTCTGCTTCTTTTCTTTATTTTTCTGTTCACATTATCCTGATAGGATGCAGGGTGATGATCAGCCTTTGTTCATCTTATTAGAGAAATAAATACCTGTGTGTATGAAGCAAGCAAGGCCACTGAGTCTTTGGGGAAACAGAGCAGGGAGGTGCCCAGAGGCATTTTCTGCAGAGAAGGAAGAAAAGAATAAACAAGTCTTCTGCCAAAAATGCCTGGAACTTAAAGTGATTTCCTCAGCCCAAGATCAGGCTGTGTGCAGACACTGACAGTGAACCTGATCAGTTGCTGCTGCTCCCTTGATTAAAAGCATGTGGCTTTCTCTCTTGTGAAATTCACCTCTATAAATTCCACCTGCCTAGGGATTCAAACTACAAGGAACAAGTGCAATTCCTCAGAGTGGCAACTGGCAGAGCTCCCAGGAACAAGGTAGAACTACACAATGTCCCAGGCATCAGAGGCACAGATTGCCTGAGCCAGGGACAGTGGTCTCTGTGACCTGACACCCCACCCACAGTGGGAAGGAAAGCTGTGGGTGTGTTATCGAGGAGGCCTCCACAAGGGGCTGGAAATTCCTGGTTTTGTCTTCTTCTTGGAATGAGACATTTACTCTAAAAGAATCATGGAAAAGTACAAACCACAGAATCATAAACCACACGGGGAGAGGCTACCTCGTAGGTCATTCTTACACTGGGCCCAGATACCCCAAAAGCAGATGTTCTCTTCTCGCCACCCCTCCTCGCCTTTGCTTGCCCACAGTCATTGCCAGGACTCTCCCTCAGGCCCAGAAAGGCAGCCGATTCCTGGTAGGAGGGCGCTAAGAGTAGAAAGTAACTACCATTGTCAGGTCCAGATCTGTTTCCTGTCCCTTCCCGTTGCTCTTGCACTCTAAAACCACACCACAGTTCCAACTCTTTTTCTGAGTCCAGAGTCTTTGAGAGTGCCGTCATGTCCTTCTTGCTGTAGCCTTCTTGTCTACCCCAGATGTATCCCTTTAATTTCACTGACCTTCCCACCCATATCCATGAGGCCAGAAGGCAACAAAAAGACAAGCGTGGACTCTGGCTCCCGCCGAGGTACTCTGTCCCCCGTGGCTCTCGGATTTTGCATTTTGCATGCCACAGACCTGCGTCCATCCGACCTCCCTAGTTTCTCATCCCCGCTTGAACCTGATGACTGACTCGCCCTCCTGGCCACGCTGAGTAACCCGCCCAGTTGCCAAACCTCAGACCTGGTGTTGACGCAGTAAGAAGGCCTGAGGCCCATGTTGCCAGAACATTCCTAATTGTTTCACTGTTTCCTTGTAGGATTTGGTTTCAAGTCCCATCTTTATCCTTGTCTCCTTTCTCCTGGCCAGGGTGCCCTTGGTCAATATTCCTTCATTCGCTCCAGCCACTCAGCACCGTGATTAAGAAAACAGGATGTGAGATTAGATGATCCAGACTCTGCCACGAACTAACTAGCTGTGAGGCTTCAGAAAAGTGTCTTAACCTCTCTGAGCATCCATTTCCTCCTCTATAGCATTAAGACTATTAATAGTACGTACCTCACAGCTTTTTTGTTGTGATAACCAATAAATGAAATAATCTTCATAAAGCACAGAGGCTTGAATGTTCACTCTAAGTATTTAATATGTGTCCTCTACTATTTTATTTTGCAATTCTCATTCCTTAATTCATCATATATTTACCAAGCCTCAGGCCAGGCACTGAGATATAAATATCCCCTTTAAAGAGCAGTCATGTCTTAAATCCAGGAAGAGCTAGTTCATGTTGGCACCTAGGGCAGGGAGCTAAGCCCAGGGCCACAGTACAGAGGCAGAGGAGAATAGACACTGACCACCAGCAGCTGCCCGGGGATGGTGACAAAAGTGCCTTCCACCTTTCCGCATCTCTTTCAATACCACTGCAACTCCTTGAGTAGGTGGGCACCACACAGAAGGGGGATGGCAGAGGGGCAGTGAGAGGTCCCCAGGGAAACAGCCTCTTCTTCTTCCCTGCTTCTCTGACAGAGCACAGCCATGCCTCTGCCATGCAGGAGGGTGATGTCCTTTGGGGAGGCCTTGTTGAATCTGTCTGGGGCTGTTCCGGAAGTAGGAAGGACGGCTGGGGGTGGGGAGACGGCAGGAATGTTCTCCTGGCCTGCTGGTCTGTGCCGGCGAGTGTGCTGAGAGGAGGGCCTCTGGACATCAAAGGTTCCTTTTGTCCCCTTCTGAGTGGCAGGGCAGCCCAGCCGGGCTGCTGGCGATGACTCAGGCCTGGCCCTGACGTCACCCACGCCCGGCCACTGGCCTCCCTCTGAAGCCAGGAAACTAGCTGGGGAGTGGCACTCGCAGCTGCAGCAAATCTCAAAATAAAGAGGCAACGGCCTTTCTCCTCCTCTCCATCTCCCTACAGCACACCTTTTATTTCTTTTCTTCTTTTTTTTAAGCCTCACGAAAGATTTTACTTGTAGATCAACTTTCAAAATGTAGGAAGTCAGAATGGGTGACATCATCAGAAAAATATGTGGAGCTGATCGCCACAAGAAGTGAAGAACCCAGGGCACGAAAGCGGTTGTGACTCCTGGGCCCAGGGAGTTGGCAGCGTCTGGGCTTCAGAGGAGCCAGCGCCTCCGAGTAAGTGAAGGCCCACTTTTGGCACCCCCTCACTCAGCGCCCTTCACCGTAGGGCGCCATCTTGTTCCCTGACGCCTACAGCTTGCCAAGCCCCAGCCCAGAGTTGGGAGTAGGGACTGCATTTGGGAGACCCTCTAAATACGGCCCCAAAGGGATCTGATATCTCTCTTCTCCACAGGATCAGAAAAGAATGCAAAAAAAAAAAAAAAAAAGAACAATACTAAGACGGAAACCCAGGGAAGAATGGCCCAACTGATGCCTTTCCCTGTCAACCCTCTTGTTTTGCCTCCTCTTCCTCCCCTCACCTGAGTACTCTGTTTCAGACGGTCAGAATGTTTGTTCAGAGTTCTGGATTGTTTGCTTCCTAGATCTTATACTGAGCGATCAGACGTAAAAATAAACCCTGTTCTAGGCAAATACGTGTCCTGTGCCATCAAACGGTATTTTCACACTTAACCTGGTAAAAGATGACAGCCCTGGTAAAAAGATGCACACAATCGTGCTGCCTTTACTGCGCACGTTTCTGACTGTTCCGTGTATGAACCTACATTATCTTATTGCCCTGTTTACAGAGGACTTATTTTCATTCCTACTTGTGCCATCGTATCTCAGATGACATTAAACACAAAGACACAATGTGTCTGTTTTAACTTTGACTACAAACTCATAGTTCTTCACAAAGCCTGTAATTTCACAGCCTCTGGAAGTTCCTACCCAAGAAAGTTAAGTTCCCAAGAGAAAAGTTTTGACATGTACATGAGAACGGCACACAGGCATAGAAGTCATACCCTGATTTTCCTGGCTTCTAAAGTCATCCCGAGTCAGCATCTAGTCTTCGTACAGCTGACGTATCGGAGAAGATGTGTTCTTCAGAAATTCTATGTTAAAATTATTGGGAGCGGGGAGGCGTAAGTCTCATTTTAAAGGCAGTAAGGAAGCTTGTCATTTACTGGAAAACAGTGGCATATTCCTTTGTAAACGGACAACTCCCTTTGGAAATTAACTGTCACACACTAAAATATCTGTTTTATAGGCCTTATGTTTTACTTTTTGTTTTACTTTAATATATTAGGTGGTCTTGAAGTGAGGCTCTGCTGTACTCCTGTTCTTGTGGCTCTGAGATCTGAATGTTGTGACCACTAATTTGGTAAGTGTCATTTGTCCCCAACAGCTACTTAAATTTAAGTCTCCCAATTCTCCTTTTTCAGTTTACAGTAAGATTTAAAGAAAGGGGGAAAGGGCACAGAGATTTCTGTACACAATGATAATAGCTGTATCAAAAACAATATTAGGATAGGCTAATTGTTATAATAGAACCCCAAATCTATAGTGGCTCAAACACAGTAGTTTATTTCTTGCTTATGTAACAGTACAGGTCAGTGGGGCAACTGTTTTTCATGCATTCATTCAGAGACACAGGTAGAAAGGGGCTTTGCCTTCTGCAGCATGTGGTTTTCAAGGTCGCCTGGGGGTGTCTCCACTCCTCAGTGAAGTAAGAAAAGAGCGTGAAAAGGTGCACATGGGAGTTTTTTATGGGCCCTGCCTAGAAGTGGTGCATATTACTTCTACTCACATTCCATTGGCTAAAACTCCATCACATGACCACAACTAACCACAGAGGAGTCTGGGAAATGTAGTCCCTGATGGGGCAGCCACTTAGCAGTGACAGCTCTGGAGGGTTTCTAAAGAAGAAGTAGTTCTCTCTGGCACAGCACATAAAAGAAACTTGGAGACTCTCAAGGATAAAGTTGCATAGAAACAGTGGGATAAGTAAAAAAATTATCCACATTTAGATTTTCCTGACTGACACTCTTAGGTAACATCTGGCCATGAGCGCAAGATGCAATGGATGAGATTTCTCAACACCTCTGTCCATTATGACCCTGAGTGAGCACCATCATGTTGCCCATGGCCAGTGAACCACGAAGGACATTTTCCTTATTTCCTTCTCCTTATTTTTCCCCTCAGTATCCTCTTGGTCTAGGACTATACCGGCTTTGTCTCCTTCCTGGATCTAGTCATATTAGTTGGAATTGTGACAGAATTCTGCTTCCCCAACTAGGAGCCCCAGTAGTCTGTAGGAAAGCTCTTGACTTCCTTAGCTTGTAGTTTTCTCTGCTTCTGGAGGCTTTGGAAATGTATCCTACCTAATCTGCTCCAGGTCTTGAGATACTTGATCGGGGAAAAATTCCCTAAGGTGAGACCTTTAAACCAAATTATTAGAGAAACTGTTTTTTTCTTTTCTTTTCTTTTCTTTTTTTTTTAGACAGAGTCTCACTCTATTGCCAGGCTGGAGTACATCAGCATGATCTCAGTTCACTGCAACCTCTGCCTCCCAGGTTCAAGTGATTTTACTGCCTCAGCCACCCAAGTAGCTGGGACTACAGGCGTGCACCACCACACCCAGCTAATTTTTGTATTTTATAGTAGAGTTGGGGTTTCACCATGTTGGCCAGGATGGTCTTGATCTCTTGACCTCATGATCTGCCGGCCTTGGTCTCCCAAAGTGCCGAGATTACAGACATGAGCCACCGCGCCCAGCCAAGAAACTTTTTTTTTTCTTTGAGACAGGGTTTCACTCTGTCACCCAGGCTGGAGTACAGTGGCGCAATCATGGCTCACTGCAGCCTCAACTTCTCAGGTTCAAGCGATCTTCCCAAGTAGCTGAGACTACAGGAATGCGTCACCATGCCTGGCTAATTTTTGTATTTTTTGTAGAAACAAGGTTTCACCATGTTGCCCAGGCTGGTCTTGAACTCCTGGGCTCAAGCAATCCACCCACCTTGGCCTCCCAAAGTGCTAGGATAACAGGTGTGAGCCACCGGGCCCAGCCGAGAAACATTTAAAAGTAGACTAAAAAGTCTCAGGCTGGGGCTATTAATGCTGCCCCAAAGGATGTGATATATATGTCTAGCTTTTCATTTTCAGGAAAAGTTTCAAAACATTTACTGAAATAACAAGTGGTAAAGTTGTAAGCTCTATTTGGAGAACTGTTAATAAGTTTAACATTTTATGTAACCTTCTAACCATTGTTGATGTTGGCGAAGTATTCCCCTCATTGGTGAATAGAAACCATATGATGGGTGCCTTGTGACGCCCCAAACTTAAAGGTGTGAGATAAAAATGAACTCAAGTCTGAGGTGCCTGGTACCTAGTTCTCTAGTTTTGTCAATATCTGACTAAACATTCTGGTTTCTGATTGACTTTTGCCCCTGGACTTGACCTTTCTGGCACCCACATCCACACCCTGAAGAGCACATATTGTCTATTGTGTGGGGATGCCTGTTACTGGCCAATTTGCCACAGCTTCTCAGGTATCTGACAGAGGCTGATGCCTGGCCTACTCTCCTGTTACGGCTGCCTAACCTCTCCCCAGTCCCCTCACATCAGGATGGAGCTGAGGAGGAGTGGAATAGAATAACAAGATGAGTTGCTGCAAAAATACTTCAACCTTTGAAAGTCTGTCTTTCCAAGTTGTTAGCAACTGAAAGTATCTATTGATAGGGTTGCTAGCTGTGGTGTAAGCTAATGATAAGACCAGGTTGGGCTGGGCGCGGTGGCTCGCGCCTATAATCCCAGCATTTTTGGAGGCATAGGCGAGTGGATCACTTGAGATCAGGAGTTTGAGACCAGCCTGACCAACACGGTGAAACCCCATCTCTACTAAAAAAAAAAAATAATAATAATAATAATAATACAAAATTAGCCAGGCACTGTGGCGCACGCCTGTAATCCCAGCTACTTGGGAGGCTGAGGCAGGAGAATTGCCTGAACCCAGGAGGCAGAAGTTGCAGTGAGCTGAGATCTCACCATTGCACTCCAGCCTGGGCAGCATGAGAGAAACTCCATCTCAGAAAAAAAAGACCAGGTGAATGAGGAATACAGTGCCGGCTAGAAGGGCGCAGTTGAAGGAGTAAATTAAGAATATGTGCCAGATTTTGGCCGGGCGCGGTGGCTCACGCCTGTAATCCCAGCACTTCGGGAGGCCGAGGCGGGCGGATCACGAGGTCAGGAGATCGAGACCATCCTGGCTAACACGGTGAAACCCCATCTCTACTAAAAATACAAAAAAAAATTAGCCGGGCGTGGTGGCGGGCGCCTGTAGTCCCAGCTACTGGGAGGCTGAGGCAGGAGAATGGCGTGAACCCGGGAGGCGGAGCTTGCAGTGAGCCGAGATCGCGCCACGGCACTCCAGCCTGGGTGACAAAGCGAGACTCCGTCTCAAAAAAAAAAAAAAAAAAAAAAGAATATGTGCCAGATTTCAAAAGCTGGAGCCAAATGGGGATGATGTGTTGCTGGAAGTCTTAGCCTAACAGAGTCTTTCAAGAAGGGCAGAGCCAAAGGTCTCAGTCAACGTCAGGGTCCATTCATGTGGGAGAATGGCTAATCACAGCTTGCTAATTTCAACTACCATCTGTTATGACTCCTCAAAGCACTAAGTAAGCAGGAGTTGACATATGAATGGTGTTAGGGTTGGGGGAGGGGCCAGCCTCCTGATTTCTAATTTCTAGCTGCATATTACTACAGGAAGGGGCGTGAGACCACCACATCAGGTACCAGAATTTCATTACTGTTCAACACTTGGTGTTTGAAAGAAAGCCATAGATCCCTGTGACCACTGGATGCTGAGTGACCTCACAGACAACACCAGCAAAGCAGGATTGTGTACAAACACACATTTTGTAAATATTTTGATATTTGACATTTCAAAAAAAGCATCAAAGTAGACAGTCTGGGAAAAGTTAGACGTTGTTGAGCTTTCTTAACCTTAATTTTGCATTTTGTTATTTTTTTCTATTTTAATTTCACATAGGAGTAATAATTCAAATTTGAGGCACTGTAGTCTTTTCAGAGCTTAAGTTATCTAAAGATCTGAGCCTGGCCTTGTTGAGCCATGATGAGCAGATGTGGACTGAGCACACAGTCTCACACAGGCAGCTCTTACACTAGTTGGGTATTTTAATCCCTGAGGTTTTAGAATTGTCATAGCACAGATGTGCAAGCTCCTTTCTCCCCATGGGTCAGCATCATGAATGTTCTGTCACTCTCCTTAGAGAGTTTGGCAGAAATACCACATCATATTCACCAAAACTAAGAATTCATAGTAATAGGGCTTTATAATTTCTCACACTGAAATCCCCTAATTTCTTGTCAAGAACCAAGTTGGAAAATACCACACTTCAGGGTTTTGTTTTTAACTCAAGAAGTTTCTGGTTTTCATCAGAACTTTCAAGCTCCCTCCTACCTCCAAAATAGTATCGTTAGAAAATGTAATGCTGAGACTCTGTCAGAATAAGTAGGTGATATATGCAAAATGATTTGGGCAGCTTAGAAAAGTGCACATCAAGGTAAAGCGTTGATACAGGCCGGGCGCGGTGGCTCACCCTGTCATCCCAGCACTTTGGGAGGCCAAGGTGGGCAGATTTCTTGAGGCCAGGAGTTCAAGACCAGACCAGCCAACATCACGAAGCCCTGTCTCTACTAAAAATACAAAAATTAGGCTGGGCGCGGTGGCTCAAGCCTGTAATCCCAGCACTTTGGGAGGCCGAGACGGGCGGATCACGAGGTCAGGAGATCGAGACCATCCTGGCTGACACGGTGAAACCCCGTCTCTACTTTAAAAATACAAAAAACTAGCCGGGCGAGGTGGCGGGCACCTGTAGTCCCAGCTACTCGGGAGGCTGAGGCAGGAGAATGGCGTGAACCCAGGAGGCGGAGCTTGCAGTGAGCTGAGATCCGGCCACTGCACTCCAGCCTGGGCGGCAGAGCGAGACTCCGTTTCAAAAAAAAAAAAAAATACAAAAATTAGCCAGGCTTGGTGGCACATGCCTGTAATCCCAGCTTCTTGGGAGACTGAGGTATGAGAATTGCTTGAACCCAGGAGGCGGAGGTTGTGGTGAGCCAAGATTGGGCCACTGTACTCCAGCCTAGGCAACAGAGCAAAAAAAAAAGTGTTGATTAAAAAAAATCATCATAATTATGGTCAGTATTGGTGCTTTGACTTTTGATATTGTTATTTTTGTTATTTTAAATATTTTTTTGTCTTTCTAAATTGACTTTCATCTGGGAGCCTTAGCACAACTTCTAACTAGCCAAAGCATATTTGATTCTAGGTCATCCCCACTGAGAGGCTTCTGATCTTATTCACAGGGACATTTAACCTGGGGTTCACTGAAACCTTTGAGGAAAGATGGATGAGTCATCTCTCTGCCAAAAGAAGATGATTCCTGGCATTCTATGGGGCTCTTAGTGTATTGGGACAAGGAGGCTTGGAAATTACTCCACGGAGGCATTGACCTTGGGTAGTGCCTCCCAAGCCAGAGTGGAGAGAGTGGAGCCCTCATCTTTGTCCAAAAGAGCATTAGTATAACCCCTCACCCCAACCCCACCCCATTCTCTCCTTTTTAAAAGGAGAGAATAATATATACAAGAAAAAATTGGAAAAAATACATCAAAATGTTAAAAATTGTTGAGATGGTATTTTATGTGGTGTTTTGCCCCCATTTAACATTATGTTGTAAACGTTTTACCAAATCACTAAATGGTCTTTGAAAACATGATTTTTAATGGCTGTGTTTCCATTGCACTGATACATTTTAATGTATCAATTTTTTGTTGTTGGACATTTTGATAGACTTTAGTGTTCTACTATTTTTAAAGTTTCTAATGCATATTGGTGAATTGGCCTCTAGAAAGGTACCAGTGTCTATTTCAAAACCTTGGTCTTTTTTCATTTCTCATATTAAAATGCATGCTGCTAGGCCCCAGTGGTATTGGAAGCTCTGAGGAGGAGCCTGGGGATATGCATTTTAATCTGCCCTCCCAATTCTTCTGCATTAATGCCTGAGAACTATTGACATGCTGCATTTAGTTCAACAAATATTCAGTTGGCAAACATTTATTAGACAAAAAAAATAGGAAACTCTAAGCTAGTATATCTATACCAGAATTTAACTTAAAGCCTTTTTTTGGCTTCTGATTTTTAGAGTTTCCTTTAACTGTGATATGATGTAGTAAAAAGATTATTAGCTAGGCAAGAAACCGTATTGTACACATGAAATTACTGAGTCCCATAATGGTTCATTTACTTCCTGGTGGTCACTCAGAGATTTAGTGGCAAAGATTGAACTAGACAAAGGGCCCAGAGTCACCCAACCTTTGGGTAAGAGACAAAAGGCACCAGTGAGAAGATTGACCCCTGAGGCAACCTCCTGTCTCAGCCAAGGAGCTTTTGCCTGCCCTCAGATAGGCATGCCCATACTTCAAGACACTCTTGGGCAGCCTAGACCTAGCGAGGGACCCAAGTGCCCATCTTGGTCACCTAGTGGGGCCAGACCATGGTGTGCCCTGATCCCTGAGGTGGTAGCACTGAAGAAGCTGGACCCAGGAGAACAGAGGGCAGCCGTGCAGGCAGCATCCATGTGATCAGCGCCACAAAAGCAGAGTAGGAGGTGGGATCTGGGGTCAGAAACCAAGACAGCGGAGCAGGGTCAGGGCAAGTGCCAGACTAAAATGTGTGGGCAAATTTGAGGTCAAGGCAGGGATGAATTGAAAGGAAGACAAGCAAGAGCTCGAGGGCAGCTGCAGAGGAATTAGCCTCAAGGATGGAGTCCCACTGTGTGACCTCACAGTACCTGCCCCAAGCTGTGCCTGCCTTTTTAAATCTGAAAGGTGCTGTGTGCTGGGCTGCCTTCTGACAGCAGGTGAGTAGAAGCACAGCCTAAGAGGAGGCAGGCCGGAGCAGGAGGAACCTGAAAATGGAAATTAGGAAACAATGCAAAAAACAATTATAGCAGAGACCATAATGAACAAAAAACCAATTTCTTTAAACTCTCACCACCTTCTAAGAGGAAGTCTGACTATTCATCCTGACTGCATAACCCTGCTGAAACCCATCAACCCACACCCACTGATTGCCTGACGGTATCTGCCCGGCTTCCTCTCATTCCACCGCCTCAACTTCCAGAGCCCACCATGGCATCACTTGACTTTCAAGTTCTGCCTGGGCAGATTGCTCAGCTCCCTACCATCCCCAGTTCATGTTCAGGTTCTAGAAATCAACTTTAGGTTCCTCCATGCCTACGTCTATGTCGATCCCCTGCAAAGGCACCTGGTGACACACAAGAGCCAGAACCCACAGGAGCTCCTCCACAGGACCCTCCCAGGGCTTAGCCACCAGGGAATTTTGAGGATGATCCCCAAGCTTCACTGCCCCATGCATGTCTCCATTATCTCAAGGGTGTCCCTGTTCAGGATCGCTACTCTCCTGATTCTTGGCCTCCTGGTCCAAACTCATGGCTCCAGGGTCATGATGAGTAAGAGTTCTGGCAAAGTCTACAACCTCCCTTGAACCAGAGGTACCTTGAATCAGATGGAGGGTGACTTTCCAAGAATGGCTGGGCCAGTTCAAGTCCTCACTATAATGTTTGCCCTATGTAAGACCCATCACCTTGTCCTGCACAACTTTCTTGAATGAGGCACCTTCTGATACTCAGATGACATTCTAATTGCTCATGAGACCTGGACCCCTGGGCCAGGAAAGCCCATGTGGTGGTGACAGCAGTGCTTCCAAATCTCACCCACAGGAGACAAAAATAGGAGTTCCATGGCATCCAGACAACGTGTCCACATGCTGCTGGAGAGTCTTGGGTGGTCACAGAGTACAAAGTTCAAGGGCAAAGATTGTTCAGTGGGTCCCAAGATTTGACAAGTGCCACTGGTGGTCCCACCCTTGCCTCTCTACATTGATTCCATGTCCCACTTCCTCTCACACTATGCTAATAACGATCTAACCTGAGAAATTAAAAGTATTCACACAGCCTCTGTCCAAAGCTACAGGAAGACCCTGGCCCAGGCAAACTCTGTTCCTGCCCCACAGCTGTCATTTCACCTGCCCCACCCCATGGGAGCATGTGCCACTGGTATCAAGTCTTCCTGCTGGTCCAAGAGGCACTGCCTCAAAGAGTCTCAGCATCCCCAGATAGCAATGTCCCACCACTGCAGTCAAGAGCAACTGGGCAAACCGGAAGACTCACCCCCCCATCCAGAGAGACCACCCCATTTTCCATCATGTAAGTGCCAGACAGCCCAAACTGCTGTGTAGACAGCTACCAGGAAAACTGGAGCAATGAGAGACGTCTGAGGTTACCCCAGCTAAGCTTGGAAGGCCACAGAGTTTAACTGCCTTCTTGACTGTGGCCCATCAAAAGGAGCCCCTACACATCTAGTAGATACAAAAATAAAAATTACTGAGGTTACCAAATGCTGGCAAACATGTAAGGACACTGGATCTCTCCTACATTGCCTGTAGGAATGTAAAATGGTACAGCCACTCTAGGAAACAGTTTGGCAGTTTCTTATAAAAGTTAAACATACACTTACCACATGATCCAGCAATCCTACTCATGGGTATTTACACAAGAGAAATGAAAACTTATGGTCACGCAATTAACTTTACATGAACATTTATAGCAGCTTTATTTGTAATACCTAAAAACTGGAAAATAGCCAGATGTTTTTCAGCAAGTTAGTGGGTAACACGCTGGTACATCCACACCTTGAAATACTAGTCAGCAATAAACATGCACGTGCTCTTTACATACAATTCAAATGGATTACAAGGGCATTATGCTGAAAGCCAATCTCAAAGAATTATATGCTACATGATTCCATTTAGAGAACGTTCTTGGACTGACAAAATTATAGTGATAGGCCAGGCCCAGTGGCTTATGCTTGTAATCCCAGCACTTTGGGAGGCCGAGGCAGGAGTGCCCAGGAGTTTGAGACCAGCCAGGGCAACACAGGGAGACCCCACCTCTGCAAAATTTAAAAAACTAGCTGGATATGGTGTTGTACACCAGTGGTCTCAGCTACTTGAGAGGCTGAGATGGGAGCATTGCTTGAGTACAGGAGTTTGAGGCTTCAGTGAGCCATGATGGTGCCATTGTACCCCAACCTGGGTGACAGAGCAAGACTCTGTCTCAACAAGCAAAAAAAAAAAAAAAAAAAAAAAACACACACACACACAGTGATAGAGAACAGATCAGTGATTGTCAGGAGTTAGGTTGGAGGATGTGATTATTAGAGGAGGAGCTCAGGGAACTGTGGTGGTGACTATTCTCTGTTCTGATGGTGATGGTCATTACTCCAGCCTGCACGTGTGATGCGTTGCATAGAACTGTAGACATACAGGTACACACACACACAGAGTGCATGTAAAAACTGGCAAAATCACATAAGACTGTATCTGTGTTTATTTGAACTATACCAGAGTCTGTTTCTGGGTTTAGACCAAGTACTACAGCTATGCAAGACATCACTGGGGGAAGGTGGAGAAAGTAGACACTGTATAACTTGTACATCTTATGCTATTTCACAAAAAAAGGTATTAAAACTTTAAAAAAGTTTTTAAAACTATGTTTAAAACGAGGTTTTCCCACCCTGAGGAGGGGGATTTATCCCCAGCTTCTCCCTTATGAGCAACTCCTGCTGTTTATTTTGCTGCCTTCTAACTTGTGGTTTGAAGTCTACAATGTCCTGCTGGCTTTGGCCGCACCCTCTGCTTCTCAGAGACTGATAGCCCATTTCAGATGGAATCAGAGCTCAAGTATGCCAGCACTGAATGTGAATGTGCCCCATTTGCCCCTCCCTGAGACCGTAACTTCAAAGCTAGGTAGATTCAGATCTAAGCAATGGTCTCATGGTGAAAATCGAGGACAAATCATCCTTCTCGCCCCTGTGCCATAATTTCTTTTCTGGAATGGCTCTTTGCTCTGCTCTTCATACAGATTATACTCTTCACCTTCACTAAATAGGCCCTCCTTTAATGGAAGAAGATTAACCCTTCTTTACCCCCTTTCAATCTCATTCAGCCGAGGGCTTTCTTTTAACAGCGTTGCTGTCTCCAGGCCTTGTGCCACAGCTGAATGCTACAGAGTGAGATGGCTGCCTTCTCTTTGAAGCATTTACGTCTCTGTCAAACACCTTTTTGCCAGACTTGGCCCTGGAAAGACAGTTTTGAAACTAAATTTATTGTGAGCTCCCTGGGTTGGCAGTATGGAATTGCACAAGGTCATGGGCATTTAGGTCAAGAGGGACTCGCTGCACTCACCACCTTCGGAGTCCTATCTTAATGAAACTCGAGCTGTATTTACTCCCAGGTTCTGCAGAGGAGTCCCCAGCATCACCTAAGATGGAGGCTGAGCATATGGGCTGAAGTCTGTGCGGCATCCTGTCCGGATGTGACAATACACTCACAAGCCACTGCTACCCCAGGACTGGCCTCAGCCCCCAGCTTCCAACTGTGCCTTAGTTATTAGAGGGACTCATCTCAAGAGACCGTGATGAGAGGGACAGCGGTGCACATTTCTCGGGCCTGGCTGAGTTGGCAACCAGGATCGTATGCTAGAAAGGTGACAATTTTAATCGTTGACTTTCCATAGTCGTTGGTGAATCTCATAGTTTTGCACCTTTTAGTTTCAAAACCATACCGAACAACGGAAAATGAAACCTGCAGCTTATTTTTAGCCGTTCATGCTAAATCATGAGATTTTTCTTTGCAAACCAAAGAGGATAAAGGCTACTTCAGCAGGTTAAACTTAGTCAATTGACTTAATATAGCAATCAAGTCTGGTTCTCTGACAAGTCTGAAGTGAACTTGAGAAGTTCCAGGTGATATTTTGGCCAACATTGACTATTTTGCTTAAAATTATATTTAGTTGAATTTTGTTTTTAGTTGAACAAATGTAGTATGATATTTTCATGAGAGGGATTGGAAAACATGTCATAAACCCTCCATTCTGTCATCTAGTCATTAATTCAATTAACCTATAGCTATTTTTAAGTATCTGAAAGCTTAGAATTTTTTTTTAATTGAGCCAGTGTGTTGAATTACAAAGAGCAGAATGCTAGAAATTAAGGAATATGGCTTCTATGCTCATTGCTGAGGCCTTTATTTAAATATGACACTCTCTTTGAACGCAATTTTCTTCTCCCTGAAAGAAATTTTCTAGAGTCTTGCTTGTCCTTTAATTCTGTGAAACATGCTGTGCCACTGAGGGCCTGAGAAAATGTTGAGGTATTCTTTGGAGGCTGTGGCAGTGTTGTCAGGCCACTCTTATTCCTGTCTCCTCTTTCCCTGTTCTAGGAGAGAGAGGTTTACACAAAGCACTGTGGTCTGCTTGCCAGACAACTTGTGGCTGCCCTTGGTAAACAAGTGATTAAGTACTTGAAAGATGTTCAGCCCCCAAGCCCATTCCTTAACTCCTGAAGCAAGTACTTGAACTTTAGGAAGTGGCTTCATGATACAAAGCTGAGGATCCCACTGTAGTGGTAGAGAAAGGACTCTGGAGTTTGGTGTTGGTGAGTCCAAAACATCCTCAGTGAGCCTCTCCATTGTGTTAGGAAATGCTCTAGTGCCCTGGAAGATACAAAGATCTTGCAGGAAGCAAGCCAGAGACATGGGCCTAGGTAGATAATTCAATACAACCCAAATGTATTGTGCTTTTCTCTTTAGTCGAAAGGAGTTGAAGACTCACTGAGGCTTGTTAAGCTGCTCTGACTGAGAAGAGGTGCATTGTTGTGGCCCTTTCTGAGCTGCAACATCATTTATCTGAGAGAAGAGCAAGCAAGTAAATTTATTCCCAGGTTTAAGTTTTGAAATATTTGTTGCCCAGGGTGTGAAGAAAGATACAAAGAGAAGATTATGCTCTCACATGAGGTGAATTTTTATGGATCTGTAAGAATTCTTACTTTTTTACCTTCATTTGTGTCCCCACCTTCCCTTTTCAGCCTAGTTGCCAGTCTCTCCAAAAATATGAAACTCTACTTCCTTGCTGAATGTGTTTTACCAATTCAGAAGCTAGAAGGCCCTGTTGTTTCACTTGCTCTCCATCTGGTGCGTGACAAGCAGTCATGGCAGAAAATGAACATGTGATTGGGTAGTAGGAATGGGCACTCAAGGTCGTTATTCATGCCATGTTTCAAATGCACTGAGAAATGAAAGCAGCAACTATTCTGTTGCTAAAGCTGAGGTAGTGATTTCCATAATGGTGGTGACACCTGTTGAGGATGTTCCCACAGGAGGATTTGAGTTGGGTTAGGATGGGTTGAGATGTTGTCCGCCACAGTCTGCCTTACAGCCTATGTCATTTGCCACTTTTCCTTTATTAAAAAACACATGGTTTACAGTTCCCTTTTCCTTCCAGCTCTTTCCTGGAGGGTAACCCCCGTTTGGTCCACAAGGTTTGCTGCTCAATCCTTGCCAACAGGTGTGTACACCTTTCTCACATCCTATGCAGATGCTAATGGATGGACGTGAGGACGCTCGTGTCTAAGAACTGGAGAATGTTTCCTGGAGTTCAGAATCCTCAAGCATGTCATTCACCCAACCCTTCATTCTACTGCCTATGAGCATTGAGCAAGATAGTCTTCTTCTCCTATTCCCAGGTGGGGTGGAGCTGGTGGATTAGAAAGCCCCCTTTGAGAGCCATCTTGTTGGCATATACAATTACTGCAAATGAAACAGGATAGTCAGCTGGCCACGTACACCAGAAGGCAGGAGAGTTGGAGTCCAGCTCTTGGCCTACTTGACCTAGAAAACAAGCTGGGCTTGATTTTTTTAGAATCACAAACTTTCAGAACTGGAAGGGACCCGAGACAGAGGCAAAATGAACAGATGTTAACAAACAGGGTCATTAAAATGGTTTTAGTGTTTAAATCATTTTAATGATAAAATAAAACAGTAAATTTGGTTGAGGAAAATCTCTTCAAAATTAGGCTTTTTAAAAGTCCATTTAAAAATATGTTGGAAAAAAATCATAATAGCTACTTAGGCTATCTGTTTAGGAGAAAAATACTATTTGTGAGTTGAAAATAGGTCAGTTTCAGCTGGACACAGTGTTATGAGCCTATAATCCTAGCTACTCAGGAGGCTGAGGCAGGAGAATCGACTGAGAGTTCAAGTCCCACCTGGGCAACATTGCAAGACTCTGTCTCAAGAAAACCCAAAACCAAACAAACAAAAGAGAACAGGCTAGTCTGATTGTTACATTGATTTTTCTTTAACTGATCATTTAGAGCAGAACAGTCTAACAACCTGATAAAAAAGTTATTCACAAATGCTGAATACATTGGGTGTAAAAGGAAACTAGCTATAATTTTTAATATAGTGAAAGGCTGCATTAATAATAAACTCATGAAGTGTGTGATCTTGGGCAAATCACTGGATCTCTCTCAGCCTGTTTGGTCACCTGTGAGAGGGAAAAAACTAGACTCCACTAGGTTTTTAATAAATACATTTCCATTTGAAAATGTATTTATTAAAAATAAACATTCCATCTGAAATATATTTATGTCATTTATTTTCATTTATTTTACCTCATAAAATATTTTTTGAATTATGGCAAATCTCCCACTAAAATATTTACTCTGCTTTGTACATTTAACTTTCCAACATGGTCCAGCTGATTCCTTCTCTTTCATTGTGTCTTTTCCACCTGCTGGGCCCAGCCTGTCTCCAGCTGGTGGCATCCTAGGTTCCCACAATTCCTAGGGCCTGGAGGGTAGAGGCTGATTCATATAAACAGAGGTAGTCAGGGCTCCAGGGAGATAGGGTCCTCTGCCAGGTGTCTGCACAATAAGAAGATTACTGACATCAGGGATAGAGTGTGGACGTAGGAGGAAGTTTTATCCTCTTAGGATTGGTGGAAAGACGTAGACTTTGCGATCAATCAAACTTAGGTTTGAACACTAAGTCTGCTATTTACTGTGTATAATCTCTATTAGTTCCTCACCTAAAATTGATGATACTCAGCTTGCAGAATTATTGGGTTATAATGAAATAAACATTGGACATGTAGCTAAAATATTGAGAATGTAGTAGGTCCTCCATAAGGGTAGCTAGTATAGACATTTTAGCTCTGATCAATGCGGAAGGCAGAAGTTCCTGCCCAGGTCTCTAGGGAAGATGTAGATGTTCAAAGTAGCATTGAACTTTCTCAAAAATCCAAAGGCATTTTTGGTCATTGGTAAATTAAGTCACCGTGTTGTTTCCAGGACTAAATACACTATAGACAGATTTAATAACCAACCTCATTAAAAAACTTAAACTTTTTAAATACTAAGAATTTAAGCAAAAGTGTAATTGGTAAACACTTTTATTTTTTTATTTCAATTAGAATAACCTAACCTGACAACAATGTACCCACAAATGTTGACTATCTCTATTAGGTGTAAAAAGAACCCAACTGTAATGTTTAATGTGGTGAACAGCATAAAGGAGCATGCAAACTGATCCAAATGTTTATAAACCAAGTATTCCTCTGGGACTCAGTGCCCTGACTTTATGTTTTTTTAAAAACATAGAGAGTCAAGCTTTGTTCATACTTGAATTATGTACATTGCATTAGCCATGCAATTTAACTTTAACCCACAGGACTGCAAAGAAAATTAGCTCAGCCTGCGGAACAACGAGACCGCGAGCAAGTAAGCACGTTAATCAAAGTGAAAGGCTCACCCTTCACTTCTAGCTCTGTCCTTTTCCAGCCTGTGCCTGCCAGATTATTTCGGGTTCCTCGTATTTGACTCGTCAAAGTGGCAGAAACAGGCTAAAATGTTCACTGTGGAAAAGGGATTTGCCTTTTAAATTAATGTTTGTGCACATGCCCCGAGGAGGCTGATGAGAAGCACGCAATTTTTTAAAATCATAAGTGAATGCATACCCTTGCCACTAGTAATCATGACAAAGCTTAAGTAATTCAGGCATGATCATGGTTTTCTGAAAGTATAAAACAGGATTTACTAGTTGATAATGTCTGCCTAAACAAGCTCACTGCTTTGAATATTTTCAACTATAGTTCGTATTTGTTTAACTCGAGCAGGTCTGGTAAACGTACCACATTTACTGAATGAGTGTCTTGGAACATCACAAAATAAACCAATACGTGGCTTTTAGGCTGAGGGTGGACAGAGAACCCCATAGGGGGTTTGGAAACTGCCCTGGCATCTGGCTTACAAGTACCAGTAAGGGACCTGACCACATTCACCACCTTTCCCTGTAAAGGGAATAGAATACTATTTACTCATCTCCTGGGAGCCTAATATGGATTACTGTCGTTGTCACTGTCATTTATTATTCGCGACAGAGGAGGCAGACGACTTAGTTCTATGTGGTCAGAGTTGATTCCATAACGTGTATATTTAGCCTACATGATAATAATTTGTGAGTATTTTTAAATGAACGTCTAGCTTTCAGACGTCATTAATGGGGAATATCTCAACAGACATGAAGAGCATTCAATGCCTAGGTGTTTGCGTCAACCTCCTCCCACCCCACTCTAAGGACTCTGCTTCATAGATGACCATATATTGAATTGGTGCCTTATAACTCACCGTGATCATCCCTCTAATTCTCAACCCCCATGGTAAAGGAGGAATTGGCCTAAGGACACTCCATTCTAATTTTCTGATGCTGTCAATGCTAACCAGAACTCATAGAGCAGTGATGTGGGGGTGGGGAAGATGGTTCCACTATTGGTATGAGACCAGGAGCTACTGTTTTCGTTAGAGCCACATTTATTTCTGGAGTAGTTGTGAGAGAGAGATGTACTCCAAAGAGAAGAGGACTCTCGCTATGGTTCAGGTATGACCGACCATCTGGAGAACTCAACTCAGAGACTTTAAAGTATATAGGATATAGGAAGGCAGGCTACATTCCACACACTAAGCTAAAAATCACTTATGCTCTGGGGCAGGAGATAGAATGAGAGCTAGAAACAAAAGATCCAGTTGTGAAACCTAGTACCTCAGCTGAGGTGTTTGAACATATTTTCTCTTTTAAAAAAATTCTGGGGAACTTCAATATGTTGCTAACCTGATTATTTTCAGCCAGTCCTTACAGAAGATTGAGGTGCTGGAAAACTAGCAACCCCAGAAAATATCAACTCATTTTTGCACACGTTAAAATTAACAACAGCATATTCAGTGAGGCAATAGGCAATTAAAGACTTTTGGAGAGATAAGAAGAAGAAAACTATAAATATTACATATTCAAAATCAGTCTCAGCATTTTATAAAAATGTTGGCTTATGTCCAGGATCTACGGGTGGGGGTGGGTATGGTTTCTTTGTAGCTAAAGAAATAGAGTGGAAAAGAATCTGTTCTATTTCCTTAAAAATAAAAGACTTCTTGTTTTATACAGCATGGCAAATAAAATGCTTTTTTGTTTTTTTACCTGCCGGCAGGATCTGGAGGAAATTTTGCTAGCAAGCTATGCTGTTTTCCTCTTTGGGGACCTGGTGACACTGGTTTTGTAGCAAAACCGTATTTGCTTATTAGGCATTTCTTTAAAATCCTGAATAAGCAGCTCTTTCAACAGTTTTTGTTCCACATGTTAAACATTTCATTGCAATTCGAGCTTCGAGTGTGTGTGTGTGTGTGTGTGTGTGTGTGTGTGTGTGTGTGTGTGTGTTGATAGGAAGGAATGAAAGGGGGTGCATAAGAATTCTTGAAGGTTTTTTATTTAAAAAATTAATTCTTCACCATTACATAGTGGAGTATCTGCAGAAGGTGATTCCAATTTATTACATACCGCCAAACTAAATCCCATCAATCCTGAGCAGTGGGGGTAGGGAGGTGGTATTGAAGATGACATGAAATTCGTGTTTGAGTAGATGAGATTTAATTTTCGGAAAACATTCACTCATAAAACGGATATCAACCCGGTGTCAGCACTGACCTCCTGATGTCAATGTCATCATGCAAGCGTAGCTAAAATAAGCCTCAAAGTAAAACAAAGAAACATTGCATCTCAGCACAATACGATTTCTTCTCTTACAGTATGTACTATCTATAGCCTTTTGGTATTCCTATTAATGGCTTGTTACTTTAAAATTTAGCTTTTGGAGGGGGAGGGAGAAGAAAAATCATTTTGCATTTTCTATGTTCTGAACGCATACAGTATGCTGCTGTAAGTCTTCGTATTATTTAGGTCAGTATCCTAAGGATAGCTTTTATCGTTCATGATGGTCAGCTATACAGCCAGAGGAATTCAGCATCAATTTATTTTTCTGTTCTGATTTTATTCTGCTTCCAAGTTTTAAAAAATCCATTCATATTTTAATAAAATTCTGAGGCGGTATCTGCCGCTCTGTACTGCAGATCCATTTAGCAGGATACATTTACGCTGCTCGTGGTTAAAGGTTATAGCACGGATACAGACAGCTGATCATGCATTCTTCTACAAGCCTGCCGGCACCATTTAGGGTTTTGAAAAATAATCTAGAAATGCTATACCCTTTATCAAAATTATTCTTTACTTTGCAAGAGCTTAACAGTTTTGGTTTTTTCTTAGCAATTCTATAAAATTAACAATCTATAAAATGCATCCCGGACCAGATACATACTGTATTGAAAGCTTTCTTCAAGAAGAGAATATGAGAGTGTTCTTTCCAGCTTATTTTCTTCCTTAGCAAAAGGATTGTTTGATTCTCAGAAGCAGAAGGACACATTCATTGTGGAGCAGCTCTGCTTAAGTGTATGAAATGCCTTCTGTCTGGTTGCAGAATTTGGAGTTTGCTAAACAGTGTTTAGTGATTGGGCTCATCTTGCATCACCAGTTGATGACATTTTTCTTTGTTCCCTCCTACCCAGTTGAACCAAGACTCTGAGGCTGATATGCAATGTCACTTACAACATTAATCAGATACTGCATTTAAGGTGAGCTGTCCCTTGCCTCCTCCTTCCCCAGTGCTCGTGTGCTGCATGCAGTACGTATCTTGCTTCTGCGAGCCTAAGATGGCAGGCAGGATTAGTCGTGCTTGTGCTGTGTGTGCATGCTGTGTCTAGAATTCATTACACGTTGCCTAGTATTTCAGATGTGAGTATGTAAATGCTCTGTATGCCATATCATCTGGTAGCGAAGACTTGTTTTTGCCTCATTACAGCCTTAGATATTTCAACATCACCTTTCATTTCCGATTCATTTGCTTCTGGATGTTTGCTTTACATCACATTCAAAATATGATTTTACCTTTTTTTTTTAACAAAACAAAAACCCCCCACAAACCCTAAAAACAAAAACAACAACAAAACTCTGCTACCAGATGGTGTCTCTCCTTTCTTCGTGCATTTGCTGTCTTTTAAATAATGTATGTTGTATTGTTAATTAATGTGAATATCAAATTAAACACTTGAAACTTACATGTTTATTATGCAGGTAGGAGGCAAGGTGGATTCTATTTTTAACTCTTATGCACTCCATCATGTGCAAGCAACTTGGGTTCTCAAATTTGTATTTTCAATGCTGGTATCAGTGGTTTGATTTTCAGCAAATGTGACAGTGGCCTTTGCAGTGGTCAGCTCCGAGCTTTGAACTCTCAGAGGAGGAAGGGGAAAAAAATTCAACACACCACCTCCTTGGTTGCAGTCTCAGAGAAACCTTGGATGAGAAACTTCTTTTTTCAATCCTGTTTTCCTGTTGATAAATTCAGTTCTGTGATCACAGTTCATTCAAGCTGTTCTGCGTATGATTTTTGTGTGTATGTGACAATTGCATCTAAAACTTGTGAGCAAGAAGACAGAGAAATCAGTTGGTCTCCATCGCTTTACATAAAAATGGCTGAGTGTCTTGTCATGCTAGCACTGCATTAAGTGATGCATACAGGTAGGTTGAAATTTGCATGTTTTTATAGTTTTTTTTTTAGCCATGCAGCAAGAACATTAGATGCATTAGAATATGACTTTTAAAAAAACAAAAATTAAATAAGACAGTTGTAATCTTTTGGGGGAGGGTTTTTAATTGGATAGCCTCTACTCTTCAGATAGTATATAAATGTATAGCTTTTACAAACTTACTAAATGATTCTGCCATAAAAGGGAGATTAATTTTTTAAAAAATCATATATATGATAGGTGTGGTGCCATTAGACAACAAAAGAATTTTTTGAAAAGAGTGATGATTCAGCTCCATTTCAGCTTGAAACTAAAAATAAATGGGTTTCTGGAGATGATTTCAAAGAGCGTAAACAAGCTTAATAAGAAACATTAAAAATATTTAAATTTTAAGAAGCGGTCTTTAAACGTGTTATATGAAAGATGAAAATAAAAACTAATATGCTTCCAAAATTAATTTTAGGTAATATACAAGAATATATTATATTATGTATATAATTTGGGGAGATGAGGAGTTGCAATTTTCAAAGAGGGAAATATTAAATATAGATGGCCCTCTTAACAGAAATAGAGCTTCACTGAATGAAACCGAGCCCCTAGAATGGTTCATTGCAGACCATATAGCTGTGGTTCTGGCACTTTTCAAAATAATTTCATGAGCTCTTTCTTTTGAGCTTAACTTCTCAAATATATTTTAGTTTCAAATTTAACACTGGGCCAGAACCTGTTTCCTTGGTAACCAAATCGTATTTCAACATGCAATAACAGATATGCAAAAGAATGTCTTTAAAAAGGAAACAAATGTTTAATGAAAAATTTACAGTTCTTTTTCCTCTCATATAGAATCTGAACTGGTTTCAGATGGTTTTAATGCGGTCTTCAAGCCTTAAAAATTAAGCCATGTTTCTAAAGATATAGAGAAAGCTTGCACAGTGACAGCTTTTCTCTCCCTCCTTTGTGCTCAACACTTTCAAAATTAAGGTTTTCTTTGCAATATGCTCCAGAATGCAGGTCAAGGTTTGTGTACAGAGGTGTAGTTTCATTATCACAAGTTCACCAGCGCCACTGAAACAAAAGGTATTTCAGAAATTCTGAGAATCAGAAAATGCTTGTGCTCTTGCCTTCCCTGATCCCTCCATTGGTAACCTCAGTGCTCTCGGTAGAAAAGGACCCAAATCCAAGCCTACGCCTCCAATGACAAGTGCACCCTGAACCTTTGTGGAAATATCTCTATAGATGTGTTAGGAAGATGGTGCTAAACCTGAAACCTCCCCGAGGTTTGCTTCAATGTGAAGAACATTGAGATTCAAAACCATCTGTGTAAATGGTTGCTTTATTCTAGCAGTTTATCTAATATTCTATTCCATAGCACTATCGTAGAATTGAACCTTTCTAATGGGCTGAAGGGTGGTGGTGGTTGTTGTCATGTTGTTTTGTGGCCAACTAAAATATTTTGCTTGGAGTCTTTCTCTGGTTCAATTATTTTAGAACGTGACTCATCTCATACTGATTTTGTTCTCCAGGCTTGCCATGAAATACCCTTCCTGCAACACCTTTTTTTTTTTTGGCTGTTGGGAGCCATTTTCCTTCTTGCCTGTGACTTTAAATGACTAAGTATATTTTGAATATAGTATCAATCAGAAGATTGTAAACTGAAGGGAAATATCAGAAACCTGATTCAATATTGCCCATTTTTTTCGTACCAACAGCATTAACAGTTGCAATAGGATCAAGCTAATTGTCATTCACTCTTGAGCAAATAATGAGCCAGGCATTTATAATTAAAACACTACTGCTAGTCAGAAAGCTTATAACTACAATGTCTTCTGTTTTGATAGGCCAGTACGAAGTAATCATTTTGCACCTATTTGAATCTTAATAACAAGATTAGATGGATGCAATGCAATTGTTTTACCATTAAAATGAATGCATGATAGATTTAACAGTGTATTTCTTCTTTGTAGAATGTCGATTCTTTTGTTTGTAACTCAAGCATGGTTGCGTCATCTTGTAGATTTTCATACTTAATGGGGTTTTTTTGTGGCATTATTCACTTATGTTGCTCTTAGTCTTGCCTAAAAGAATTTTAAACCCAACTCAAGGATCTAGAAAGCCAAATAAGATTGTTGGGAAGTGTATCGAATCATTGTCATTCTAATAAATAAATCAGTGAATAGAATAATAATTACTATATATTACTTCGTTGTGTTTCACCTGAATACTTTGCCTTCATATTTCACAGCAATCTTGATAAGGCACCAAGCTTTCCTAAACTTACCCATTTACAATTATTATTGAATTTCCAAGAGTAGCTGAAAATGCTTCTTGATGACTGTAGAGGATGGCATTTACCCCATCTCATTGTTTGAAAAGCTATCCTGAACCCATTTACACTTTTTGGCTCCAGTATTTTTACTGGACAGGCCAGAGCAGGTGCGACAAGAAGACTGTGCAAACAATTGCACTGTTCTCACCAAAACAAAATGGGCAAATATGTGGTTTTCTGTTGGAATGATTTATAATATAAAATACTATATTTATAATCCTGTAATACCAAGATTGCATCTCTTGCCATAATACTAGAGTGGTATTGATCTACCTCATCCATTTCCATGGATCCCCCAGAGATGGACTGGTAATCAGACTATGACTTAGAGCCTCTTCACTGTTATGTGAGAAGAATCTAGAAAGAGATCTAGCACTTTCTCTTTAGTACTAAGTCATGCTAAGTCTTTGAGTTCCTGGTACCATGTGGTTCATTCTAATAGCTCCGTTCTAGAGGAAATGCTGTTCTTAACAGCTCTCTTGGTAAATAAACAGTCCACACATTTATTAAGCATCTATTATATGCCAGGCATGTTCCAGAGGCCGGGAGGGTGCTTGTGGGGAGGGGAATAAGCAAAAATATAGATGTAAATAAAGAAGGCGAGTACACAGAGGAAAATTAAAAATTTTAAAATGAAAGTGGTCCAGGCACGGTGGCTCATGCCTGTAACCCCAACACTTTGGGAAGCCAAGACAGAAGAATTGCTTGAGACCAGGAGTTTGAGACCAGCCTGGGCAACATAGCAAGACCCCATCTCCACAAAAAATTTTTAAAATTAACTGGACATAGTGGCTGGTGTGTACCTGTAGTCCTAGTTATTCGGGAGGCTGAGGTAGGAGTATTACTTGAGCTCAGGAGTTCGAGGTTGCAGTGAGCTAGAATCATACTACTGCACTCCAGCCTGGGCAAAAAAGCAAGACTTTTTCTCTAAAAAAAAAATTTTTTTAATTAAAAAAAATAAAAAGTGAGGGTTATGTGGTTCTAGGGAGGAGAGCCACTTTAGAATGTTTGATCAGAATGTTCTGAGGATGTGGCATTTAAGTGGAGATCTGTGTGCTGCGAAGAATCTAGTCAGGTGAAGATCTGACGTGGGGCATTACCAGGCTGAGGAGCGCTCATGCTCAGCCTTCAAACTTTCCTTTCTTTGTGTAAATGTTGCTGTCTCAGAGCCAAGTCTGACAGCTTCAAGGGCTGAGGCTTATTTAGGTAAGCTTCCCCTACAGTAAGAGGATGGCCCGGGTCCCTGTGACTGGTGTTGGCCAGTCAAACTCCCAGAGTCTGGTACTCATGGGGTCATTGCCTTTGACCCAATCACGACCCTGAAACTGCTTCAGAAGGTACAGTATGTTGCAGTGCTAGGTGGTGATGAAATTCTGGCACAGATTCAGTGTCAACCCAAGAAATCCACAGAAGAAAGACCTCTCAGAGTAAAGAAATTTCTGAGAAGCCTCTTGCTTTATTTTTCATAAGAATTCCAGAATTTAAACCAATGGCAAAACATTGAGATAGTCATTGAATTTTTTTCAAAGGCAAAATGGTGGAAGGGTCTGTCTCATCTCATCTGGCCAGTAGATTGTCTTAGTCCTAAAATGCCTCCCACGAGAGTGAAGTTTTTTTCAGGTTTTGCTAAAATGCTTCAGCTCTGCACACATCTTTGCCTGTTGGTGGCTTTCTAAAGAACTAGTGAGATTTTTTTTTCTCTATTAGAGCAAGTCATTCTTTAAAAAAATCTTCTTAAGAACCAGAAGTCTTTCATGCTTTTCAGGTTAGTCTGTTGACAAAGGTCAGGGAACAAAGGGAGAAGTTTGCTATGCGAGTTAGAAACCATAAGGCTCTTTTGAGCCTTCTAAACATTTCAGAAGCACCTTCTAAGATTGATTCATTACTTAGCAGACTTTGCTTATCACAGCAGAGGTGGCCTGGCTGGCATGTTATACTTCATTTGGTTTTGAGAGGTCCTGAAACATTCCACTACATGAAGACAAGCTTGTTCAGTTACTTTGTAGTAGAGTGGGGGAAGGGGACTGGTGTAAAGGGGCTCTCTGCCCATTAGTGGGGAAGGAGACTGCAACAATTCAGTTTACTTCTTTGAGCATTTTTTGAGCATCTGCTATGTGCCAGACACTGCTATAAGCCAAGCAGAATGAAATACGACATGGTCCCCTATGAAACTGCAGTCCAGGTTCCCACACAAGGGTAGAGCATTGTATGGACAAGCACAATTGTGTATCCTCCCTGTTCCAGGAAGAAATAAATGGCGTGCTGTTCTCTTAATGGCCTTTTATGCTGTTCGCTGGAGGCCATCACTCAGTTTGGGGCATTTCAGCTGATGACAAGGACAGTTCTTCACTCGGACTTTGTATCTTGACCTCACCACCTTCCCGAGATGTCTTGGCTCCTAATAAGCCACCGTATGTCTGGCTGCCCTTCTCCAAGCTGGTCTGCCTGCATTGCCAGGTGACCTCAATAACGGCTGCCACTTTTGCATTCATGAGCAGATGTTAAGTTGAGAAGCCCTCGAATGCAAAAATTTGAATTTGTGATGCAGGCAAGATGCTTTTTTACCTTCACTGGCTGACAGTGGGGGGTCTCCACGCTGGCTGTTCTGCAGAAGGTTTTCTGGGCAGCAGGTAAATCAGAGACCAGTTGCAAAATCAATTGTCTTTGTTAGGTGATCCCAGCATGCCACTGCCTTAGCCTAAATGTCTCATTGACCAGAAAATTGCTCTTTTGATCTCATAACTCATTTTGCATTTTTCCCCCTTAATGTCCTCCTTGCTTCTGCAGCAATTCCTGCTCAGGGTTCAGGACTAGCACTTGTGTCTACACTCTCTCTGTTTGGCCTGTGGAGGGAGTTTGTTTTCTGGTGCTGTTTGGTTTGAAAAATGCCAGTGTAAATATTCTTTCTGTGCTCATGAAAAGCAGTGGAGGCTTTTATTACATGCTTTCTACAATCAAACAATCCTCTTCCTTACTCTGTGGTCATTGCTGCCAAATGGATATTTTGAAATTTCTTTTCCTCTTGCTTGCTAAAATCTCCCACCCTGTCTGAGGCCTTGCTCTAATTAAGGCCTAACAATCCTGCCGACCTTCCCCAGTGCTGAGCATTTCGTAGAGTCCCTGCCCCGAGGGCCTTACAAGCCAGTGAAGCCAGAAAACAAAAGCCACCAGCTGAGAGTGTGGTTAAATCCCAGAAGGGCAGTGCCCTTGTCATTTTTTTTTTTTAATTAATTTATTTATTTTTCCTTTTCTCTTGCTTCTTGAACTGAGGAAGGGAAGAGAGGAACCTGGAGCAGGGAAAGGAAGGAACTACACCATGGAAAGATTCTCTGAAGTACTCAGGGTACTGGGGAAACAATGCTGAAGAGAATGGGGTGGTCATCTGGGAAGCAAAATGGGGAGCTGGCTGTAGATAGAGAGGGCAGCACGGGGCAGGGTGAGGATGCAGAAGGTAAGAAAGAGGGAACAAAGGAAGCAGTCAGGAGGCAGCTGGGGGACAAAAGGAGATGCCGCTCTGCTGCGCCATGGAGCTGGGGGAGCAAGGTACCAGGGAGAAAGTGGGAAGGGATTGCAACTAGAAAAAGAAGGCTCAGGAGAGACCCTCAATGCAGGTTGCAGGCCTACTGCATACAGACTGGGTGCTATGATGTACTCTCTGGCTTCGCTCATAATGTTGGCCTTGCTACTTAATTGCCCCATGTTGCCTATTGTGAAGCGCTTAGAGATTGATGTCTTTAAAGGTGATTTACTGCAGAGTCATATAAACTTTCCATTTTTTTTTTCTTTTTTCTTTTTTCTTTTTGAAACGGAGTCTCGCTTTGTCGCCCAGGCTAGAGTGCAGTGACGCAATCTCGGCTCACTGCAACCTCCGCCTCCTGGGTTCAAGCGATTCTCCTGCCTCAGCCTCCTGAGTAGCTGGGACTGTAGGCAAGCACCACCACGGGGCCCAGCTAATTTTTGTATTTTTTTAAGTAGAGACGGGGTTTCACGGTGTTGGCCAGGATGATCTCCATCTCTTGACCTCGTGATCTGCACGCTTCGGCCTCCCAATGTGCTGGGATTACAGGCGTGAGCCACTGCGCCCAGCCTGAACTTTCCATTTCTATCCCAAGTCTCCTATTCTACATGCTGAGGATGCCAGAGGGCCCCCTTACCACAACTCCCCACCACCCCCTACCACCCTCCTCCCTGTTCCTGTACTAGATCTGAATTAAACATTAAATGAAATAAGCAGACTTTTTATTCATGTTGTGTGATCAGGTGCTTTTGGTCTTCTACAAAGCACAGACCGACGACCTACCCAAAATACCTGCTGTACACTGCAGATTTTGGAAATTATTTTCCCCAAAGTCAGGTTGCCCACTGCAGGCATGCTACTTTGCTTTGGGAACCCCCAGAGCCTTCCTCTTCCTTCCTTCACCAGCCTATCCAGCCCCGGGTCTGAGTGCCTGTGGAGCCATCCTCAAAGGATATTCTGATTGTTTAAATCGTTTGGTCTCCAGGAGACCACACCTGGCTGGCATACCAGCATTTAGCACCGCGTCATCCCTGTACTTCCTGCTAAGCTCTTATGGGAATCTGAACTACAAGTTTCAGTTGCCTTGTTGATTTTACTCTTTTCACTCTATCTTTGAGGTAACCGTAGCCCAGAGAAGATGGGATTTCTCAAGGTCTCTTGGAGAGTTAAGTGGTGGAATGAAACCATGTGTGACTCCTAGACCAGTGCTCTTTCTACTAAAGCTGCCTTGAGGTCACAGGGAAGGGCCAGTTCTAAACCAGGGGCTGACAAACTTTTTCTATAAAGAATCAGACAACAAATACTTTACGCTTTATGGCATGAAAAAAACAAATTTTCAACAAATTGAGTTTAGAGATCTACTTGGTTTTTATTAGCAATTCGTGAATCAGGCAACATGCTATCTATAAGAAATAGGAAGGTACTCTGTTGGGCATGGCAGAACAGTTGGTTTTTATAAGGTAGCTTAGGCAGTTATAAGGAAATAACATAATACAAAAAGCAGATTGGTTAACATCAGGTTACTGCAGGTAGTTTTCCTTATAAAGATTAAAGCAGAGGGGACTTCTTTATTATTGTGACTAAAATTGGCCTATTATCTCTCTCCTAATTTCTCAAGTCAGATAAACAACTTCATTTCAGTTTGGTGATGTGGAACTTTAGCGTGAGTGACTCCATTTTGGTTTGGTCTCTTGGGGCTTAGTGCAGGAGCCAGTCTAAATCAATGGCCTCCTATACATTTAATTTAACAGTGGGTCAAGGCAAAACTGAAGATAATTCATAGGTACTTATGTAACAATTGACAAAGCAAATTTTCATAAATTTTGTATTGATGAAATTCAAAGTACAACAATCTGTAATATTAAGTATAGTAATAATGATAGATATACTATCATTCATAGATACAGAAATGAATGAATGTGACTGTGTCTCAAAACTTCACTTATAAACTCTGAAATCTGCATTTCATATAATTTTCACATCATGAAATTCAGGCATACCTCAGATATCACAGGTTCGGTTCCAGGCTACTTCAATACAGCAAATGTTGCAATAAAGCAAGGTGCACAAACTTTTTAGTTTCCCGGTGCATGTAAAAGTTGTGTTTGCATTATACTGTAGTCTTTTAAGTGTGTAATACCATTATGTCTACAAAAATGTTTATACCTTAGTTTAAAAATAGTTTGTTGCTAAAATTTGCTACCAATATCTGAGCCTTCAGCAAGTCATAATCTTTCTGCAGTCGGAGGGTCTTGCCTGGATGTTGAAGGCTGCTGACTAAACAGTGTTGTGTTGCTGAAGGTTGGGGTGGCAATTTATTAAAATAAAACAACAGTGAAGTGTGCTGCATTTATTGACTCTCACAAAATATTTCTCTTTAGTATGTGGCACTGTTTGATAGCATTTGACCCACAGTAGAAATTTCTTTCAAAAGTAGAGTCAGTCTTCTCAAACTTTGTCCTTGCTTCATCAACTAAATTTATGTAGTATTATATCTCCTTTGTTGTCATTTCAACAAGGTTCACAGTGTCTTCACCTGGAATAGATTCCACCTCAAGAAACCACTTTCTTTGCTCATCCATAGGAAGCCACTCCTCATCTGATCAAGTTTTATAATAAGATTGCAGAAATTCAGTCGCATCTTTAGGCTCCACTTCTAGTTCTCTTGCTATTTCCACCACATCTGCAGTTACTTCCTCTACTGAAGTCTTGAATCTCTCAAAGTCATCCATGAGGGTTGGAACCAACTTCTTCCAAGCTCCTGGTAATGTTGATATTTTGACCTCCTTCCATTAATCATGAATGTTCTTAATGGCATCTAGAATGGTGAATCCTTTCCCAAAGGTTTTCAATTTGCTTTGCCCAGATCCATCAGAGCAGTCACTGTCTATTGCAGCTACAGCCTTATGAAATATATTTTTAATAAGACTTGAAAGTCAAAAATTATTCTTTGATCAGGACTACAGAATGGATGTTGTGTTAGCAGGCATGAAAACAACCTTCATCTCCTTGTACATGTCCATCACAGTTCTTGGATGACCAGGTATATTGTCAATGAGCAGTAATATTTTGAAAGAAATCTTTTTTCTGAGCAGTAGGTCTCAACAGTGGGCTTAAAATATTCACTAAACTAGATCTGCTGTCATCTAGTCATTGTTGTTCCATTAATAGAGTACAGGCAGAGTAGATTTAGCATCATTCTTAAAGGCCCTAAGATTTTCATAATGGTCAATGAGCACTGGCTTCAACTTAAAGTCACCAGCTGCATTAGCCCCTAACAAGAGAGTCAGCCTGTCCTTTGAAGTTTTGAAGCCAGGCACTGATTTCTCCTCTCTATTTATGAAAGTCCTAGGTGACATCTTCTTCCAGTGGAAGGCTGTTTTGTCTACATTGGAAATCTGTTGTTTAATGTAGCCACCTTCATCAATTGTCTTAGCTAGATCTTCTGGATAACTTGCTGTAGCTTCCACATCAGCACTTACTTCACTTTGCACTTTTATGTTATGGAGACAGCTTCTTTTTTAAACTTCATGAACCAACCTCTGCTTGCTTCACATTTTTCTTCTGCAGCTTCCTTACCTCTCCTAGCCTTCCTAGAATTGAGGAGAGTTAGGGCCTCACTCTGGATTAGGCTTAGGCTAAAGGGAATGTTGTGGCTCATTTGATCCTCTATCCTGACCACTCAAATTTTCTCCATATCAGCAATAAGGCTTTCTTATCATTTCCGTGTTCACTGGAGTATCACTTTTAATTTCCTTCAAGAACTTTTCCTTACAACTTGGCTAAATGCTTAGCACAAGAGGGCTAGCTTTTGGCCTGTCTTGACTTTCAATATACCTTCCTCATGAAGTTGAATTGTTTCTGGCTTTTGATTTAAAGTGAGAAATGCGCAATTCTTCCTTTCACTTGGACATTTAGAGGCCATTGTAGGGTTAATTGGCCTAATTTCAGTATTTTTGTAGATGAGGAAATATGGAGGCCCAAGGAGAGGAAGAGAGGTAGGGAATGGCCAGTCAGTGGAACAGTCAGAACATAAACATTTATCAGTAAAGTTCACCATCTTATATGGGCGTGGTTCATGGCACCCCAAAGCAATTACAATAGTAACATCAGATCACTATAACACATATAATGATAATGGAAAAGTTTGAAATATTGTTAGAATTACTAAAATGTGACACTGAGACACAAAGTGAGCACATGCTATTAGGAAAATGGCACCAGTCAGACCTGCTTGACGCAGGGTTGCCAGAAACCTTCAACCTGTAAAAAAAAATACCACAGTATCTACAAACCCAATAAAGTGGAGTGCAGTAAAACGAGCTATGTTTATATTCTCCTTTTGATTTTTTCCCAATAAGTAAAAAAATGTATAAACTATTCTTAGCTTATAGGCTACACAAAAACAGGTATCAGGCCAGATGTGGCCCGAGGGACCTAATGGGTTTTGCAGGCCCATTTTCTAATTGGAAACCTGTAAACTGGGGCCCTATTGGCCAGATTCAGTCCACTTGTGTGTTTGTTTCACTTCTAACAATGTTTTTAGTTGAATGAGTTGCCAATATTTTTGTTTCTTGGTTTTAAAATGATATTACTTTTTTTTTTTTCAAATTATAAAAGTAGTATATCCCTACTATGAGGTAATTTGGAGTGTTGAACATTTTGGCACGGATCCCTTCAGCCTTTTATCTATGCATGGTGTATTTTTTAATAGTTGAGATAGTAATTTGTAGACAAACTATGTACCTGCTTGTCTACTTAACATCCTAGCAGAAGCATTTTATGTCATTTTAAATAAATACTTTTATTAACATAACCTTTTTTTTTTTTTTTTTTTTGAGACGGAGTCTCGCTATGTCGCCCAGGGTGGAGTGCAGTGGCCGGATCTCAGCTCACTGCAAGCTCCGCCTCCCAGGTTTTTACGCCATTCTCCTGCCTCAGCCTCCCGAGTAGCTGGGACTACAGGCGCCCACCACCTCGCCCGGCTAGTTTTTTGTATTTTTTTTTAGTAGAGACGGGGTTTCACCGTGTTAGCCAGGATGGTCTCGAACTCCTGACCTCGTGATCCGCCCGTCTCGGCCTCCCAAAGTGCTGGGATTACAGGCTTGAGCCACCGCGCCCGGCCAACCTTTTAAAACTTTATGAAAATCTTTAAACATATGTAGTAGAGGCTAGTTTAATGAACTCCTTGTTAGTTCTTTGACAATTGTCAACTGCTAGCCAATCTTGTTTCATGTAAATCTCCTTCTGTATTATTTTGAAGCAAATCTCAGACATCGTATAATTTCTAAATATTTTAGTATGATTTAGTATGATTCTCTAAAAGCTAAATATTCTAAGAAAAAGGGTTTTCTCTCCGAAAAGAAACACTAAAATATTTAGGGGTAAAAGAGAATGTTGTCTGTAACTTTCATATGGTTCAGGAAGGTCTGGGTAAAGAGTATACAGGAATCTTTTTTTTTTTTTTTTTTTTTGCACTGTTCTTGCAACACTTCTATAAGTTTGAAGTATTTTGAAATAAAAAGTTTTACAAATGTAGATTACTTTTAAAATATACTTTTAAAATGTGGATTACTAAAAAAGAAAAATAACCACAGTACTAGACCACACCAACAAAGAACAATCATTCTTTAATTACAGCAGAACATCATAGCATTCAAAAAATGAAAGGTCATCTTTTAAAAAAACTAATTTATTTGTTCGAGGCTCAAATCCAAATAAAGTCCATACAGTGCAACTGACACGATTAAATTTTATTTAATTTATAGGTTTCCCTCCTCTCTTTTTTTCCTTGCTATTGCTGTAAAAATTTTGTTGAAGAAACTGTTTGTAGAGTTTCCTCCTATCTGAAATCGGTGATTACCTCCCTTGGTGCTGTTTTATGTGTTTCTCTATCTCAGAGAGTTCCTGTAAATTGGGAGTTACATCTACAGACTTGATCAGATTTATATTCCTTTTTTTCTTTTTAAGTAGTCAACATTTCATAGATTTTATGTAAAAATCCTGATTCAGGCTCCCTTAGGAAGTGCTGCCACCTGGCAACAATTGGTCCAGGGTTGGGTAGCCACCATCCCCATTCCTCACCTCCCAACCCCATTTAGGTGGGACTTGAATTCTCCTGCAGGCCAAAGTTCATGCCACTTCCCATAAGCAGTTTCACACATTTATCTGCCTGGCTCCCACAGGCATGGGAAGTTGACACCCCTATTCTAAACATTGCCTCTTCAGGGGCTTTGGTAGATTTCCTACCAAACACATACATCACACACAACAAGTGGCCTTTCAAGAACATAGTAGAGATGAGAAAAAATGATTTGGAAAGAGACTTCCTTAAAGTGCTTGAAGGGAAAGTGATAAGCAGCCAAACTGGGGGAGGCCGAGTTACAGAATTTGGTGAGAACACAGGTTGAGGGAAAGAGGAAAAAAAAGTAAAACCATGAATTAAATTAACAGAGTGCTGCTAGTATGAAAGTTGGAATGTGTTAACAGATTCCTAACCAATAGTAGGAAACAAAGACAGCAAGTTGGTTTAAAAAAGATACTTTAGTCTTTTAATATATTATAATATTGAAACCTTAAAGAGAAGAGGTTAGTAAGTGTTAAATTGGCCAAGAGTCCTAGTCAGAAAGTGCAAGCAGGCAGTTGTAGGATAACAAAAATCAGTGTGGAGATTAAATGAATGAGGTAGGAAAACCTTCTAGAAAAGGCCCCTGGAAAAGAATCAGGAACCATACTGTGGGAATGGTGAAGAATTGGTGGAAATTTAAGAGAGGAGATAATCTTGAAAGTCTTGGGTTTTTTGGTTTTTTTTTTTTTTTGCAAATGTATTGAAATGAGAAGTATTATAAAGATAGAGGAAACACATCATGTTTAGTGGTCTTGAAAATGATAAACTTTTGCAGAAAAGAAAATAATTATGACAACTTGGGCCCTTTCTGGAAATTTCCAGATAGTTCCCCATACTCAGAAGAATGATTAAGAGAGAGAATCTGTGACTGGTTATGAGGAAGGATGGAAAATTTTGAAGGACGGGTTGATTATGTAATTTTTAGACTGTGTTGTTTAAAACTGTTGCTGTGATATTTTAGTTATTAATAACAATTTGGGGAAATCTAGTCAGTTCTGGAGAAACATTTGGCGCTAATAAGAAAGAAATGCCACTGTTTGTGAATTCCCAAGTGGATGTAAAGACCCATTCACTTGCTAAGCCTCTTAGGAAACCCAGAGCCGGTTTTACCCTTAACAAGCTGTTGACAGAGTCTGATCAAGGTACCACCTGGAACATGTTAACAATACAAAAAAGTGGATGTGGAGTCAGACCTGTTTCAATCCCTTTATGTCACTCACCATGTGACCCTGGCAGATTACCCATGGAAAATTTCTAGGGTGTAAAGGTTGTTTTACACACAGTAGCTATGATTCTCACTGCTTGGATGGTAGGAACTCAGAACTCTGAATACTTCCAGTACTAACGGCAGCCACAACAGCCTACAGTCACAGTACACTTACATAATACCAGGTACTCTTGCAAATGCTTCACATGTATTATCTCATTTAATTCTTAAAAAGTCCTACAAGGTAGGCACTGATATTAAAATTAGTCCCATTTTATAGATGAAGAAGCCAAGGGAGTTTAGCTAACTTGCCTAAATTGGCCTTGTAAGCAACAAAGCTGGGCTTTAAACCCAGGCAGGCTGAATCCAAAGTGGAATTGCCTTGCCCTACCACCTCCCACCTTCCAGTCACAGGGAAACACAGACAGCAATACCGAATACTAGCACTTCCCAACCCTGGTTCCTAATCCATGTGCCTCAGTTTTCTTGGAGATCTTTGAATAATTTTCAGAGTTTCCAAAAGCTTCAGTGGAAACATATAAACATGCAATTATTAATAGACCACAAGTTTTTTAGGTTAGAATCCACTATTAACAACAGCTTAGTTCAGGTTTTGAGGAAGCTCTGATTGGCAATTGCATATACAAAAACATTGCAGGTTTTTGTTTTTGTTTAAGTGGGAAGATGAATCATTACTTAATAAATGCAATTTAGTGGAGTAGATCTTGCTGAACATGTGGCATATGGAGGAAGAATAAAGGGTGCTTGGCTTTGAGGAGGTTCGGAAATGCTAATATACATGTGTATGCATGTTGCCTAAACTGTCGGCCTTCAAAACTCTTCCTCTTATTTTTAAATAACACGATTCTTTAATCTGACTTGGAGTCAATATATTTTCCCCTCATTATTTAAAATGTTTTGTTGGCTTTATATTTAATATTGGAGTCTATTCATCAAGTGATCACATTCTTAAAACATGGTCAGGAACTGGGATGCAGAATTGCAAGTACTATAGATTCCTAGCTAAAAACGTAAGTTATGCAAAGAATTGACTTTTTAATCTTTTTAAGCTGTGCCCTTGAATTTTTTTAAAAGAAACTTTAAGACTCTACTATCAAAACAAGGGAACATGGACGATGTTTTAAAAACAAACACCTGTCCATTATTCGTGCATTAGCTCCACATGGCCAGCCTGTGGCAGGCCCTCTCTGAATACTTTTTCAATGAGCAGTCCCTGGATCTTGGAAGAAAGATGCCAGCGGCCAGGGCCCTTCATTTAAAGAAGAGGACTGGGTCTTTTGCGTGAAATAGTTTCTATGCCACGCTGGGAAAAATCAATCTAGGCCTCTCTTGACGGCCATGGAAAAACACAGGTGACTCCTTATTCCTGAGCATTTGATGCAATTGAAACAGCACCAGACTCTGCGAATCCTGTGTGCAGAGTCTGGAACAGGAGCTCACGGACACTTCTGCGGCCCGGGGCCTTGTTCTGACAGTCACCAGGCTGTGTGGCCCAGAGTCCTAACTGCGTTGACCTTCGGCAGGTTCTGAATTGTGTCCTCCCCGAGGAGGCTGACGCCGCTGCCTACTCGGTGGGGGGCCCCGGCTGGCCCCTGGGTCAGGCATGGGGCCTTGCGGGGCCCTCGTGGGTCCCGCCGCCGCCCTCCTGAGGCCTGATCCTTGGCGCCGCGGTTCCCCCAGCCCCGGGCCCGCAGGGCTGCGTGTCGGGCCGACCTCCTCCCGGACGGGCTGCGTCCTCTGCCCCGCGCCGGGGGCGGGCCGGGCCGGCAGAGCCGAGCCGCCGGCGTCCATTTTCTGGGCGGTGCTGTGCAGCGCCGCGGCCGGACTCACGGGTCCGGAAGCACCATGGACCCCCGGGGAAACGCGCCGACGGCTGAGGAGCCGAGCCCCGTAAGTGCCCCTTGCAGGGTCTTCACGGGGCCGGGGGCGGGGCGAGGCGCGGCCTGCGGGCATGGGACCCGGGGCGCCGCCGGCCCGACTGCACCTCGCTTCTGGAGGGAGCCGGGAAGCCGAGCTGGGGAAACCCTCGCAAGGGTTGAGCTCCGAAAACGCAGCAGAGCCGAGCTGCCCGCGGGGAGGAAGCGCCCGCAGGTGCCCGGACTCCGGGGCCCGCGCCCGGAGCGGAGCGGGGCGGGGCGGGGTGGGTTCGACTGGAGAGTGCGGGCAGGTTGCGCCGCATCTCGTGGCCCAACTGCGCGGCTGTGCTAGAGGGCGGGGGCCGAGGAGGAATGCGCTCCCGGGACTGGGGACGTGGTGGGCTCGAGTCCAGCGGGCTCGGGCACTGCGTTGACAGTCACACCTCCCGTCTCCTGGATTGAGAATCGGACCCTAGTCCTGACCCTGCGGGAACTTGATAATTTCCTTGATGCAACACCAAGACTCTGGAATTGAACGGGACGTGCAAAGGCAGAGCCCTGCCCCCAGGGGTTTGCAGTCTCAGACGCCTACTTCTGCAGTAGTTAGGTCTGCTCTGTTGGTACAACATACAACACAACCGCCCGCCGTTAGCCACTTTTTTGTAGGGTACATCATAAATCACCTGAGATTTTAGTCTGTCCGCGGTTCCGCTTTATAACTCCTGCACTGCGGTAGGTAAGTGCCTAATTCCATTCTGGACGTTGGCCCTAATTGAGTATCCCTTCTAAGGATCGATTATAGGTGATATGTGTTATAGTGCCTTATACACATTTTAAAGATTAAAGACTTCTTCTGTGAAGCTCAACTACTTGGTCAGATTCTCATGGTTAAAAAATGTGGAAGAGTTTTGTCCTGGTTTCAGAGAAGCAGCTAGTGAGGCGCTATATCTAAGTGTAGTGTTTTTCAAGAGTGGGGGACCCATTAGAAGACTCTGGGATCAGTTTAGTGGGTTGCTACTGGAAATCTTCTTAACGATATAGAATATACAGTACAATACAGAGAAACATAGAATAGAAAATAACATGCATTGCACATAGTGAAGGTAAGCATTGTCTTATGAGACTTTTGGTTTTCAGTTTATATAACATAAATTTTTAAAACAGTGGGTCACTGGCTGAAAAGTTTTTAAAACCCTGACTTACTGGTTAATGGCCCAGGCTTTGGAATCAATTGAATCTGGATTTGAGTCCTAGTTGTCACATAAACCAGCTGTGTGACCTTGAACAGGTTCTGTGGCCCATTAGAGTCGCCGTTTCTATAGCTGTGAAATGGGGGAATGTTCCCTACATCTGAAGGTTGTTATGAAGACAACACGAAACCACATATGTCAACCACTTTGTGGGTGCTTGACTTATGTGTTCAATATGTGCTGATTGCAGTTATTGTTGCTAAAACATCAAATCCTAGCAGCTAGTCATGGGACACTGCACTGTTCTTTTTCTTTTTAGATCTTGATGTGGAAGAAATGGAGGACTCAGAACCAAGGATTTCCAAGTGATTTCTTCCAAAGCACAGGAATCTAACTCTGTTAAAGCTGGTCTGTTCTAACTGAGGTAACTAAATTCGCGTCTCTCCTTAGTCTACATGAGACAGGAAATGGTCTTTCTGAGGGACTCCCAAAGGGTATATGATTCAAGACAGCAATCCATCAAGTTTTGGGGTTACAAAGTGACCATGACACTCAAGTGATGTGTTACTGGGAGACCGGATGTGTAAAGCCCCTGTCATGAAGGGGAACTAGGAGATCAAGGCCTTAGGACAGCTGGTTTCTCATTCCAGTTCTGTCAGCAATTATTCTGGAGTCTTCTACATGTCTCTTCACAGATCTCTAGTTTCCCAAGGCTGGAAGGATGCACTGACATTGCTGAGGCCCAGATAGTTTAGATGACGCTTCAGGGTTACCCAGTGAGTTGGGGGTCAAGGCAGGACTGGACCTTGGATCTTCGTTGCTTAGTCACGTAGCCAGCTTCAGGGCCCTCTGTGAGGTGAGCTCTGCTAGGCACAGAGTATACAAACGTGAAGAGACCATCCCCAGGACACTTGCAGCTGTCACAGCCAAGTATTGACGGCCCAACACGCTAAGCTCTACCTTGGAGCCATATACAAAGTCCCAGATGGTGACAATAACAACTACCATTTATCAAGCATTTGTATGCATGTGTATGCTAGGCAGTGTGTGAAGGGCTTTAAGCACAGTATTTTTTATTTACCCCTCACGATAGCCCTATGAGGTGAGGAAGAATAGGCGTAAAGGATTGAAATGTGAAAATAGAGACAGGTCATGGAGGGCTTTGCATCTCATACTACATGTATGAAGTCCCTTCTGTGGGCACAGCGCTGTGCCAGCACTGCAAAGTGACCATCCTGGAGGAGCTTGCAGCCTGATTCCAGAGAGGCACGGTAGGATGGATGGTGCTTGCCATTCACCTCCACCTCCTTCCCTGCTTCTCCAGAAGTTGCAGAGTGGGGTCCATCACAGGGACAGACCAGAGTCATAGACATACCAAAATTTCTACCTCTAAATTCAATTTTTCTTTTTTCTCCACTTAAATCTATACTTCCGCCCATCTATTAAAACTTATGCCCTCAATTTATAAATGATAGTAAGGCCTTCTCTGAATTCATTGATTTATTTTTCATCAACAAATGTTTATTGAGCTTCTACAAGGCACTTGGGTACTCAAGACCAGACAGATTTGTTTTTACAATCATATTAGTCATTTCCAGTCTCTTAGCAAAGAATTTGTTGTTCAACTGTTAGCAATTTTCTGTTGTTAATATGCTGGAACGTCAGCTCATGGATGTTGGAGATTGACCCATACGTAGAATTCCAAATGGATATATAGGAAAGCCATTTAAAAAGTCTTAATATCTTTAGAAAGGAATTTCACACTTCTCTTTAAAATTTTGATTTTGTCATTCTTGTTACCTGCTTATAGAGGCCTTTTTATTTGTACGTTTAACTCAGAATCCAAGAAAAAGCAGTTTGGCAAGGGGGTTTTGTTTGATTTGAAACGTTCTCTTCTCTTAGCTTTGTAGGCCACAGAAGACTGTGGGTATTCAAAAGTAAAGTAATTTAACAAATATGTTTGTTTAATTTATAAGGTAGAAAATTAGAGATAGCTCTAAGAATTGCAATAAGCCACAGAAATCAAATTGCAAGACTTGAATGCTACCTGTAATAACTTAATCCCCAAATAAAACAAATGAGATGTTGAATGTGAACATGCTTTGTAAACTTTAAGGTGTTCTATGAATGCTGTACAGCAATCCACTACAAGTATGACTGTGCTAGAGAGAGTGGAGAATTCAGCTGCCACAAAAATCTGGTCTCTTCGCTCTCAGACTCTGTTGAGGAAAGAAGATATGCAGAAATAACCATCTGATAAATGCAAAAAGAAGATATTTTGGTAATTTGAGGAGGAAGGGGTCCCTTTTATCCCTAGCAGTCAAGAGGCTCTTGAGAAAAAACATCTAAGCAAGTCCTTGAATGATGTGGCATTTCAATAAAAGAACAGGGAAGAGGCATTTGAGATAGGAGGACTATTAGGAGATGGAGAAACGTGGAGGATATTCAGGGAAAAGGGTCAAGTCCAATTGAGTTAGAACTGGTCTATATACAGGCATCAAAACTGTAGAACATTCGGTGCCAAATGATACAGTCTTGAATGCCAATTAGGAAATGTGAATGCATTAACCAATAGGTGTCATTAAAGATACTTGAACAGGGGAGTGTTGTGGCTGTGCTTCAGGACCAGGCTCTTGTGAGTAGCTTGGGGAAGATCAGGAGGAGAGGCAGGGCAGAAACTAGAGGCCAGAAGGCCAGTTAAGCTGCTATGACCCACCAAGGAAAAAGAGGGGCAGGAAAGGCCTGAAATGGTTGATAACAATGAAATGGGAAAGGAACAGATGCAGAGGGAAGAACTGACAGAATCTGATGTGTCAGTGGAGAAGGAACAGCTAAAGCTGACACTGCGATTTCCAGAGCAGTAGTTCCCATGGAAGAAACTCAGAAGGAGGTAAGGAGCTACATTTTAGAGGTGCTGTGTTTGCAGTGTTGAAGCATGCTGTCTCCCAGGCAGAAGGGGGCTTTGCGCTCCACAGGAAGGCCAGGGCTCCTTTGGGAGTCTTTGGTTTATAACAAAAAGTCAAGAGACAGGAAAAGAGATTGTTGAGAGAGAATATCAAGAGACGGGAAAAGAGATTTTTGAGAGAGAATATAGGGGGAAAATGGTTGAGGATGGAGCCTTTTGCGAAAAGAATGGAAGATCCAGGGAGGCAGATAGAAGTCCGGCAAGATAGTAAGGAAGAACCATGGAGGAACGCAACTCCAGAAGCCAGCGGAAGGAGGTTCCCAATGGAGGGAACCAGGTACGTCAGACCCTGGAAGGTGAGGGATGAGCTTAGGAAGACCCTTGGATTGACAAGTGCGAAGTTACATTGTTGGTGTTTTCCTTTTTAAGGTAATATGACGTATATGATGAATATTAAGTGGTTTAATTTACATAAGTGTGTAGCTTACACAAATCAAGAATCACTCTTAAATTTGTCCCAGAATTTACCCTCAGGGCCTCAGAGGCAAGTCCCAGAACACATTTCTGATTATGAAAATTCAAGCTGTTAAATGTGGTTTTAATAGTAGTCATACACTGTATTCTGTTGTCAGCATACAAATTAAAGAATATCCCTTAATAGAATGAGTCCTTTAAAAACTACATTTCTGTTGATGCAAAAAGTTTCTAACAATAATGTCATTCCATTGCCTTTTACCATATGGCTACTGTATGACATATGCGTGTCTGCGTGTTTTCACGTGCATATGAGCTTAGTACAATGGAATGAGGAGACTGGGGTCAGATAAATCTAGTTTCACAACCTAGCTGGGCCACTTTCCAGACTTGTGACTTTAGAAGAGTTTCTCTCTAAGCCTGACTTTTTCCATCCGTAACTCATATAGGATTATTTGGAAAAGTGACTAATATATAATTTGGTCAGGATCTCTATATACCGTAGCAGGCAATTAATTAATATTGGTTCCCTTCCCCTCACAACCTTGTATAGATATATAAATTTATATAATGTGCATCTACACATAAAGCCTTATCTTTAAGACTCATTTTAATTTGTTAATTTTATCATGGAAAGCACACACCTCCTATTACCACTGATTTATTCTGGGTTAGTCCCAGTGACCATCAATTTAGTATGGACAAGAATCTACCTGGGGAACGTGTCAAAATGTAGATTCCCAGGTGGGGCAAGGGAATCTGTATTTTAAACAGCACTGTCATGGCTGGTGACGAAGATTAACAATTGCCAACTTCTGTGAAGCAGAGGAAGAGATAAACCTGAGATTTGAGATGCTAGTTTCAAATCCTGTTTCTACCAGAGATATGTCTATGCTCAAAATTTTTATATCATTAATGTTAATGGATTATATGCATAATCAGATAAAAGCAAATACTTTCCAGAGAGTCAGGGAATGGTGGTATTATTGCACCCTCCTGCCCCGCATCATCTCATTGCTCTCTGCTGTGTGATCACAGTACTGGGTAACATACTGCCTGCAAACCAGTTTCTTTCCTGTGGAATAAGTGATGACACCTTGTCCCATGGCCAGAGTTTGCAAAACCACTGTAACTTGTTTGTTAGCAATATATATAGTGACAACACTACACAGTCATGCCATTAAATTATTCTACATGACTCTGTCTTCTGGTAGATAAACATCTCTGTCATTATATTATTTCCCTCAATCTTTGCATCTTAAAGTCACTTAATTTTTAGGCTAAAGTTCATATTCTTCATCTATCCCAACTCCATTTTATAGATGAAAAAATCATTTGGCTGAGCACAGTGGCTCATGCCTGTAATCCCAGCACTGTGGGAGGCCAAGGCTGATGAATGACCTGAGTTCAGGAGTTTGAGACCAGCCTGGCCAACGTGGCAAAACCCCGTCTCTACTAAAAATACAAAAATTAGCCAGGCATGGTGGCACACACCTGTAGCCCCAGCTACTGGGGAGGCTGAGGCAGGAGAATCACTTGAACCTGGGAGGCAGAGGTTGCAGTGAGCTGAGATCGCACCACTGCACTCCAGCCTGGGTGACAGAGCAACACTCCATCTCAAGAAAAAAAAAAAGAGAGAGAGAGAAAAAGAATGTATCCTTTTTTTCTTCCTAGTTCTAGCTCCCCTCTTTGTTTATTCACAACAAAGGATTGAGGTATATAGACATGTTTGGTGTTTAACTTAGATATGGAAAGTATAAAACATTTGACATGTATATTGAATTGCTCGTTATGTTCTCTATACATAATTTAGAAATAAGATGACTTAGTGGGAATATATTTATGAAAACTATATTGAGTCATTTTAAAACGATGTCAGCATCCTTTTGCTGGTTTGCCTCTTTGGAGGAGGATGCTGATGGCCTGGAGCCTTTCCTAGAAACAGAGTTTCTCTCTCTATACCCACAGCTCCAAGGAAAGAGGATGGAACTGACATTCATGGAGTTAGGTCTATACCTTGTATGCATTATCTCTGCCATCTTTTAGAACCTCAGACAACATGGTGTGGCAAGTGAAGCAAAAAGAAACTCAACAACTATAGCCAAGGTTGTAGAGATGAGAGGTTTTTTTTATTTTTTATTTTTTATTTTTTAAGATGGAGTTTCACTCTTGTTGCCCAGGCTGGAGTGCAGTGGCGCTGTCTCAGCTCACTGCAACCTTTGCCTCCCAGGTTCAAGTGATTCTCCTGTCTCAGCCTTCTAAGTAGTTGGCATTACAGGTGACTGCCACTATGCCCGGCTAATTTCTGTATTTTTAGTAGAGATGGGATTTCCCCACGTTGGCCAGGCTGGTCTTGAACTCCTGACCTCAGGTGATCCACCAGCTTCAGCCTCCCAAAGTGCTGAGATTACAGACGTGAGCCACTGTGCCCATCCTGAGATGAGATTTTTACATTCTGGGGTCTGTCTGACTCACAAGGCCAGCCTCTTCTCTCCACACTCTGGGCTGCCTCCCCAGCCACATAGTGAGAGTATGAAACCAGTGTTTGTTCCTGATTTTTTTTTTTTTTTTTTTTTTTTTTTTTTGAGACGGAGTCTCCGTCTGTCGCCCAGGCTGGAGTGCAATGGCGGGATCTCAGCTCACTGCAAGTTCCGCCTCCTGGGTTTACGCCGTTCTCCTGCCTCAGCCTCCCAAGTAGCTGGGACTACAGGCACCCGCCACTTCGCCCGGCTAGTTTTTTGTATTTTTTTAGTAGAGACGGGGTTTCACAGTGTTAGCCAGGGTGGTCTCGATCTCCTGACCTCGTGATCCACCCATCTCGGCCTCCCAAAGTGCTGGGATTACAGGCTTGAGCCACCACGCCCGGCCTGTTCGTGATTTTAACTGAGAGGCTCAGAGATCCTCATCCTTAATATTATTGTAACCTCAGACTTTTTGACAAGAAGCAAATGGAGCAGAGATAATGCGCAAATTTGAATTTGTTCAGCAAATATTTACTTAGTATCAACTACGCGCCAGGTAGGAGATCAGAACCCCAGCCTCCTGGAGCCTCCCTATCTCCCTAACCTATCCTTATCTACTGTCTGTGCTGCTGCAAGCTTTTCTTTTAGAGTAAAATACCAATGGAGTTCCACACTGATAAGATCAATTAATTTGTGTCTTGCTATAGCTGTCACTGTCACTATGCTGGGCTAAATGTTCCCAGAGCCTGTACCAGTTGAAAGATTAAAACTGCTCCTTGGGGGATTGCCCTGAGGGCTAAGTAAATGTTTGTTGATTACCCTCTGAGGCCCTGAGGAACTCTACAGGGGGCTAGGAAAATTGCCCAGAGCTCCTGCAGGGCTGAGTTGGGGTGAGAAGAAAGACATCCATGTGAGAATCCAGAGGGGATGCCTAGGAATTGTTCCCAGCATGACTTCGCTTGTTTGGTTTCCTCACCTGTAACCAGAGAAGGTTTCGCTCAATGATGGCTGTTTCCTCCGGCTCTAAGGTGTAGTAGTTTATTTTCTTTCGAGCAGAAAAGCAGAGGTGCTGGGACAAGCAGGGGCAGGGACTCAGTCTGAGGTCTCCCAGGGGTCTCAATGTAGCAGCTCCCTCCTGTCCTCATAGATATGCCGATATTAGCCAGACTTTGGGTTCTGCCTTTACCTTCTACACTTTTGAGGAAAGTGCATGAATTTAAGGGTGGGAGATTGTCCACTTTTGAAGGAATGAAGACTCTTACAGAAGGATTGGGACTGGCTGGGAATCGTGGTTTTCAAATATAATGCTTATAGGGAACCTGGGAAATAAACTAGCCCAACCTCTTTGCATTCCAGAGAAGGAAAGAAATGTCCAGAGAAGTCTTAGGACTTGCTCAAGGCCACATCATTAGTGGCAAAGTGGGAACAGAACCCACTGTCCTAGGCCCAGTCTGCCAGAAACAGGCAGGTTATCAGAAAAGCAGGAGATGGCAGTCAGCAGCAAAGCTTAAAGGACTGGCACTGTCCCATGCGAGCGAGCTGACCATGACATCTGCTGGACTTCCAGCAGACACACGCAGTAGGACACCGTGATGCAAAGCTTCCGGTCCAGTTGGAGCCCTTGGGTTTTTGCCAATTAAGATAGTCAAGCAAATTTCTTTTTGACCTGGGAGAGGCAGAAGGCTGTTTTCCATCTTACAAAAGCATTTCTCCTCTCTCATGTAAATGAAAATTCCTAAGGTATATTATAACAATATTGAAAGAAATTAAACATTTTCTTGGGGAGGGAGGAAGACCCAGCTTGCGCACCCCAGTTTTTCTGGCCACTACTGTGAGTGTTCATACCAGGATGCATTTTCGTGAGAAATCCAGTGGCTATTTAAGTCCTGGAAGGGTATCCTGGGATTATTTCAGCAACCCATGAAGGCAGGCTTTGTGCAAGGTGAGACAGATATGAGCTGTCACTTCCTGCTTTGTGAGTTGGATATTGTTTCTAGGCCCTGTTTTATTTATGTTATTTTTCCTGTTCGTGTGTTAGAACAACTTTGACTATTTGTAGAGTTGTAATTACAATTAGATAATAAGACCACCAATTCAGTCCGAACAAAGATAAATTTATTATCTTGCCAGGCGAGGGAGACCCGCATATTCAGATCAGTCTCCCCATACTTTTGTGCGTTTCATGTAAGCACGGAGATTTCCGATTAGTTCTAATAGCACAGTGATTGGCTCCCAGACACCTAAATGAGGATTCCCTTTTTGAAAAACCTACTCAGCATTCTGGTCTGTCCCTGCTTAAACCTATTTAGTCTGGTCTTCTAGTCCCTGACTTGAGCTCAAAGAGCAAGGTTTCTCGAGGTCTCCGAGGTCTCCGTGTGGGTCTTTGATGTTCTTTGGTGGAAGAGATTTACAATGTAGCCATAACCGGTGCCTGTGGCTGAACCATGCCTTCTGTGGTGTGTTCAGCCCTTCTCTTGGATTAATGCAAGTTCCACCTTTGCTTTAATGGGAGGAGACAGAAGGACCACTTTGAGGAAGCAGAGGCAAGAAGATAGTCTGCAAAAGCCATGACGTGGCACTGAAATGAAGCCCTGTGTAGGGTTTTACTCAGACGTTAGAGAACTGGCTGCCCCGGAGTGCTGTGCTAACTAGAGGAAGAAAAAAAAAAAAAACCCTGACCTTTAAAATTTTTCCTGTGAAGGTCTAGCAATTCTGGAGTGTCTTCAGTGACTACACAGTGTAAAGCAACTTTGTGCACAGAAGCACCGTAAATTACCTAAATGGAAATTTGCTTCTAAGTGAAGTTCTTACCCTGTCTGTTGGATATTTAGAGTATTGTCGATATTTGTTTTTGTTTTTGACATTTTCAGGAAACCGAGAGCTTTTTGTCACATTTGAACAATCTCTTTTAAGAATTTCTTTTCTATTTATAATGCGTTTCTGATAAGAAGATTTGCGCCTTTCTCTATTTTAGAAAATACTTTTTGAGGTTTTTTTTTTTTTTTCCTTTTATGAAGTTTAAATAGTTGTCTTACCTCCAATCCTAGCAACTCCCTTACATTAAAAATGACCTATTTTTTTTTTCTCCCATGAGGTTCCTTTGCTCAGAGAGAATAAGAAAAGTTCTGGTAATTAGTCATTGTGGTATTCTGTAAACAAGTACTTGGGAGGCCATGATTTATATTACTGGTCGGGAAGAAAAAAAAGAAGGGGTTTTTGTGTATCTCTAGACGATTACCCTTGTGAAAGGCAAGTGCCTCATATTCCCAAAAGGTCTCTTGGGTGCCCTGTTTGTTGTGTTAAGGTCTGTCAAAGGCGGTGGCCATTTTCTGTGAGCTGAATCCCTGTGTGAAACTCCTCCCGCTGTGAGGTCTATGAGCATTTGTTTTCTAAAATGAAAGCACAGGCAGAAACTCAAGCTATTCTACAGAACAGTCTGTTCTTTCGATTTTTTTTTTAGATCAGTATATTTAAAGCATAATTTTTCTAAACAACATATTGCGAGTGTTTACCTGCAGTGGTTTGGAGTTTGCGTGGGGAGTTTTATTTATTTTTTAATGTACACAACTTATTTACCAACGTCATTGCTCCTTCTGCTCAGATAATTCTACCCTAAACTAGGTGAATAGGGGAACTATGTAGGTACCTGACTATTGCCAGAAACTTTCCTTCTGTTTCTATTAAATTTCTTTTGGGGTGAAATTGGCAACAGCTGACTGGAACGTAGCTCCCTTAATATTCTTCCCCCCTCCCACAATTTTTTCCACTCGATTTTTTTTTTTTTGTCTGAACCATTGTTCATCCATTCGAAAGACTGGCCAGAGTTTTGGTCACTTTTCCATAGTAGGAAAGCTTCTGTGCCTCTCCGTGTACCTCAGACCTGCTGGTGGGCTTGCTTGACAGCTCTGCCAAGCGCCTGCGTCTCCTGAGCCTATGAAGAGGCAACTTTCACAATCCTGTGCTGCATTCGCGCTCTGTGCTGCCAGGCCTGGCCTCCCTCCAGAGGTCGTAGTGTTGCCAGCAGTGGCTTCAAACTGGAAACATGGGAGGAGGAATTGTGGGAAATGGGGAGAAGAAAATGTTTGTGCAGGGAAAGTGTGTACGTGGACTTAAATAAATATCTGAGGGCCCAGGCCCATACAGATAATCTCTGTACGCTGGCATTTTGCACCTGGAGCCAGGTGTCTGTTGACAGTGGGGAGGAGGTGGGGAAGACCCGGCCCAGAGCCTCAGCCGCCTTCCAGCAGGAGGTCCTCACGCCCCAGACAGTCAGAATGCTCCCCGGACTGAGGGATCAGCTGCACATCCCCCCTGATGTCGCTAAAGCTGAAATCTGCTTCGTGGGTTTAGCCACCATTTTCATTGAGCAGTTCTGAGGATTCCTTGAGGGTACTTGTGATCTTGGTGGAGATGCTTCATGGTGTTGACCCTATTGTTTGGAACACCTGACAGCTGGATGGTCCAGGCCCTATTTCTATGATCTGTTTTTTGGAACTGTTGTATTTGTGTGACACAGTGATGCAGCATGATGTCAACTCCCACCTACTGTAACCCAGGAGGGAGCATGATGTCAGCTCAGGATACTGGAACCGATAAAACTCAGTGAGTGTTGCTTCCCGTTACACACCTGCTCATGATGACTTGTAGGACGCTTGTGTTAAAGAAGGAGAGCTGAGTGCCTCTGATAGAAAATCTGATTTCATGAAATGCTTATTAGGAGTCAGGTACCCCTTTTTCCTGAAGCTTGAACAGACTATCATTAATGTGACTGACTGCAGCAAAGTGAAGAGTTTGATATTTGCCACTCTGCCTCTGAGGATTTATGTAGGGAAATTTTTCCCATAGGAATGGACAAACTAAAGGAATCCTTAAGAAATAGTATATCACCCAAATATATTCTGTGGTAAGGCTTCTCAACACCTGTCCTTCATTAGGACGAAGCACTCTGAGAGTTTTGAAAACTTGAATACAGACATCTCAGCATTTAAATTTTAGGACAATGAATCACCGTGCAGAGATTAAAATTTCACAGGCAGAACAAAACCTACACGTGATTTATACTTACATTTTTATAGACTAAGATCTAAAACTCACATACAGGAACAGGAAGGTAATCTGAACGTTAAATGTGGGCTTGGTATGAGAAGGTAAGCAAGTGGTTAGATTGTGGCAAACTGGAGGTTTGAGACTTTTTCACATAGATCGGGGCCTGATGAGAGCATCTGCAGGCCGAATGGAGCCTATGGGCTGCTTCTTGCATGGCAGTTGCATGCAATTTGACTCAGTCCACTGATCTGAATTCCCTCAGTGGCAACCTGCCCAGTCTTCTCCTGCAGAGCGTTGGGCTTGAAGCTGTCTAAGGCCCAGCCCAGGGAAAAATAAAGGCCATTGAACCTTCTCCATCTCACCACAAATAAGTCAGTCGCTTTGGATATAACTATGTCCATTTCATACAGGCAAAGTATTATGTCAGTGGGGTCAGTAGCAGAGCATGGTATTTGTGTCCAGGCATATCTGGAAGGCTTCAGACAGAGCAGCCCTGACTAAGTTGCCCAGTGCTCAGTGTACTGATCCCAGGGTGAGACAGGAAGAACATTGGAGGAAGCCCCTCCGTGTCCAGGCATGTCCCTCTTAAGGCAGCCAAATGGAACCAAGCCTGCAGAGGCTAACCTGGATGGCATCAGGTGATGGACGACAGCAAGGGACAGCAGATATGTCCTGATATAATTGGTCTTTGGTACGTTTGGTCCAAGGATGTTTTCTGAAATATCTCAACAGTGACTTCCTAACTAGTCCTAGACTGGGACAATCTGAGAATTGTCTGTTGACAATTTATTGACAGTCTCCCTCTGTTGACACTTTATTGACCTTCCACAAACCCTGGAATTTACAATGCTTTCCCTCTTTTCTACACATCTTTTAACCCTGCCCTTTCTTTCTTGGTGCTGAGTCATAATGTCTTTGACGCACATAGCACAGGGCCTGGGATGTAAAAGGTGCCCAGTCAGTGTTAGCTTTTCTTGTTACTGGCATCATCATCATCATTTCCATTCTAGCTATTATTTCACCAGAGGTCAGGGAACTTGGTTTCCCTACACTCCATTTAAACCACATCTTCAGGGGTGCCTCAGCCATCTCTACCCTGACATAGATGAAGATGAACCAGACATACAAGACGCTTTTCTGGAATTTGTCCTGTTTATGTCACCCATTTCCGTTGTAAGAGTTGGGCTTTTATTAGAAATACAAGTGTCTGCCATTGTAAGTGAAGTTGTAGGGCTTATGCTATGTGGACTGGACTCTAGGTGGGCCAGGGTGGAATCATTCTAGAAACTTGTTCCAGGATGACTTGACCAAAGAAAAGCCATCAGATGCTGCTGCAGTGGAGACCTGACATTTGCTACCCCAAGTGTGGTCCTCAGACTGGCAGCATGGACATCCTCTGGGAGTCCATTAGAAATACAGAGCCTCGAGCCCTACCCCAGACCCACTGTGTCAGAAAATGCACTTAACAAGATCCTCAGCTGACTTACACACATTGACATTTGAGGAGTGCTGCTCTAGACACTCCGGCGAAGCACAGAGACAGACTGACATAGAGATTGACCTATGTAAGATTGTGGACTTGCTAACTAGGAGATGGACTGGATGCTTTGGTCTTAGGGGGTGGGGTTGAGGGTTGTGCCTTTTAAGCCCTGCTGTAGAAATGTATGATGGGGTGATATTGACCACATTAAGAATCTGATTCTGAAGACTCTTGTTGTCCCCTGGTTGTGAGTTTAATCTTATAGTGCCTCATTCCTTTCTACCATCTCCAGCCCCACTGACCTTCTGGCCTTGGAAACCCTGTTGCCAAGCAGGGAAAGTCCTGTTTTAGGGGACAGAAAACCTTTGTGTATCAGGCAACTGACACAAATAATGTAGGATTTTAATGGTGGAACGTGTATCAGTATAAAAATGAGGGGTGATCTGCTCTCAGTGAATATTTATGGGACCCTTGTAGGTGGTGAAAAGGGAAGTGTAACTGAACTTCTTTAATGTTCATGGCTGAGGGCATTGCCTGCTCCTAAGAAAACAATGGGAAAGACAGAAATAATTAATCCCATGCTGCCATGGTGACCTGTCTGGACTGGAAACTACTAGGGAGGTGAGAAAAGGGCTGCAGAATCTTAGAGAGGAAATTCCAGCTTCATATTGCATTATTCTAGTTTAAAAATGAATTAAAAGCCTTTTCAGCCCTTCCAAGTTCTTGCCTACATTTTGAGCGTAGCATGGCCTGGCTTTTTGTGAATTTATGATTGTGATTTTTTTTCCATGCTGTGGAGTACTCTCAGGTGGTCTTTTGCCCTGAACTCACAGTGGCCTGTGGTCCCTTGAGCAGAACACAACTTGGGAGTGCAACTGGATATCTTAGGAGTCTCTGAGCTGGCTTGCTCTCCCTTCCTCTCTTCTTCCTCTTCCTACCACTGTCAGGAAGCTTAGCGTGGAGTTCTGGATTCCAGCTCCCTCTCACATTCATTCATGTGAGCTACTGCCATGGTGTCAGTAATGGGTTGAATGGCTGCCCCCCAAAAGATGTGTCCATGTCCCAGAACCCGTGAGTGTGACCTCATTTGGGAAAAGGGTCTTCACAGATGTAATTAAGGATTCTGAGATGAGAGGTGGACTCTAAAGCCAATGACAAGTGTCCTTATAAGAGACACTTGTAGAAAGGAGAAGGCCATGTGCAGATGAAGGCAGAGATGAGCATTACGCAGCCACAGGCCAAGGAGAGACTGGAGCCACCAGAAACTAGAAGGGGCAAGGAAGGATTCTCTCCCTGCAGCCAAGAGCACGGCCCTGCTGACTCCTTGATTTTGGACATCTGTCTTCCAGAATTGTGAGATAATGAATTTCTGTTGTTTTAAGTCACCAAGTTTGAGGTAATTTGTTACAGCGGCCCCAGGAAACAAGTACAGTGTCCAAACCTAGCCTTGATCCTGCAGCACAAGAGAGCTTGTTAGAAATGAGATTCTGGGGCTTACCAGATTCAGTCTGGAGTGGCATGAAGAAATGAAATTGTAGTAAGGGTCTGCAGGTGGTTCTGATGCACCAGCATCCATTGTTCGTGCTCCCCCTTTAGCCCTATTTTCTTTTCATCCAGTTTACTTCAACTTGGGCAAAATTCATGCTCATGTTTGCAACCACCTCCCATACGTCATTGCACCGCACATCTGAATCTTCACTCCAGCTCCCTTTCAGCACTGAAGTCCATTTTGGATGTCTGTTGATTGAGAGAGCCACCTGCATTTTCTCAGGCTTCTCAGAGGGGGCTCAGACTTCACAAACTTCATTATCCTCCTCCCAAACCAGCTCTTTGATTTGGGCTCCCGACCTGTTAGTGGCACATCTAGATGCAGTAGAACTGGCACGTCAATCATTCTTGCCCCACTGCCTTGTCCCTAATTTCCAATTTGTCGATTCTTCCTTTCAAATAGCTTTCACATTTTCCCCCCTCTTTCATCCCCACATGTCTCTTTGCCTTCTTTTCAGACTTTCTCCAGACACCCTTCTCACAAACTGCTTTCAGAGTGACCTGTCTGCAAATTTGTCAAATCATTCCCGTATTAAATCTTTTAAATGGCTTGCCGTTGCTCAAGTTGTACGTAGAAAGCTTATTTTAAAAGCCCAGGCTGGGTGCAGTGGCTTACGCCTGTAATCCCAGCACTTTGGGAAGCTGAGGCAGGCGGATCACGAGGTCGAGATGGAGGCCACCCTGGCCAACATAGTGAAACCCCATCTTTACTAAAATACAAAAATTAATGTAGTATGTACTGGTGTAGTGGTGCATGCCTATAGTCTCAGCTACTCAGGAGGCTGAGGCAGGAGAATCGCTTGAACCCAGGAGGCAGAGGTTACAGTGAGCTGAGATCACGCCATTGCACTCCGGCCTGGTGACAGAGCGAGACTCCATCTCAATAAATAAATAAATAAATAAAAAGCCCAATACTCAGGCCCCACCCAGGACTAAACAAATCAGAATCTTGAATTGGGGCCTGTGTATTGGTGTCTTCTCAAGTTTCCAAAGGCAATTTCAGTATGTGCTAGGGGGTGAGAACTATGGGACTAGAGGATAAGGTCCAACCTCATCCAATATTGGAAACTTTTCATGACTAGGCCCCACCAGGGTTCCTCCCCATCTCCTAACATGCCCCTGCACATGGCTGTGGCGCAGCCATCCCACCTATTTGCCCCTCCCCAAGTGCATCATTCTTGCCTTTGCTTAGACCTCTTCCTACAAAAGAATGCCTTTTTCCCTCTTGGATTCCAAGGAAATTCTCCCTATCCTTCAAGAGCGAGCCCCACCTCCCTTGCTCTGACTCCTCTTCCCCAGTTTAAGGCTGCTTCCTCCCGAGCCTTGGCTGCCCCATTGGTGGAGCACTCTCATCATCATAGGAACTGTCTGCACGTCCCTCTCCTCCATTGGAGAGTGGGCTCCAGGAGGTTGCTGAATGAGGGAGGAAATGAAGGATTCAAAAAGGCCAAGGAGAGGAAATCATTCTGTTTCTTTGAATTATTGTACTGATGCTGCTTTATACCTCATCAGACACTTGTTAAGAAAACAAAACTCTGCTTGATTTTAATGAAAGCATTGAAAATTTGTTAGTGGTAGTAATATGGTGTACTATTAATTGAATATTTGCTAGCTAAGGTCTCTATATTCACTGCCTTCTTCAGCTATCACAATAATCTTCTCAGGAGTTATTCTCATTTTATAGAACAAGTTAAACAAAATGCTGTGTGATCAAGTAATGCAAGATGGTAGAAAATACAAAGTAGAATATTTACATGATCACCTGGCCAGCAGTGTGTTAATGGCATGCTATAGGCTGATCAGGAAAAACTGGTTTTGTTGGTAAAAATAGCTAACCATATTGTATTAGTCTGTTTTCACACTGCTGTAAAGAACTACCTGAGACTGGGTAATTTATGAAAAAAAGAATTTTAATTGACTCACAGTTTTGCAGGCTTAACGGGAAGCATGACTGGGAGGCCTCAGGAAACTTAATCATAGTGGAAGGTAAAGGGGAACCAGGCGTCTTCTTCACACGGCGTCAGGAGAGAGAGAGCAAAGGGGGAAGTGCCACACACTTTTAAACCATCACATCTTGTAAAAACTCACTATCAGGAGAACAGCAAAGAGGAAATCCGCCCCCATGATCCAGTCACCTCCCACCAGGCCCCTCCTCCAGTTCAACATGAGATTTGGGCAGGGACACAAACTCAAACCATATCACATATGTAGTTCTTTTGAGTGGCAGATACATGTTTGACACTGAATTTGGCATAAAACAAGCACAGCTGTCAAGCATACCAATCAAAAGATGAGATGGTGGTTTATATTTGCTAATGTTTAGAATCACACAAATCTAGTCTTCCATTTAAGTATGTTAGAAGTTAGTTTGAAGCTCAGAGTCACAAGATCAGGGCTGAAAACCCAGCCTTTCCAGTGACAAGTGATGAGATGCTGGGACTTTGTCTTCATTTTTCTGAGCCTTGGTGTCCCATCTTTGAAATGGAAATACAATTTCCCTGCCTGCAGTAGCATTGTGAGAAGGAAAATAAGGTGACATGTATGAAAGTGATTTGTAGACCAGGCGCAGTGGCTCACGCCTGTAATCCCAGCACTTTGGGAGGCCGAGGCAGGCAGATCATCTGAGGTCGGGAGTTCGAAACCAGCCTGACCAACATGGAGAAACCCCATCTCTACTAAAAATACAAAATTAGCCAGGTGTGGTGGCGCATGCCTCAGCTACTTGGGAAGGCCGAAGCAGGAGAATTGCTTGAACCCAGAAGGCGGAGGTTGTGGTGAGCCAAGATTGTGCCATTGCACTCCAGCATGGGTGACAAGAGTACAACTCCATCTAAAAAAAAAAAAAAAAAATGATTTGCAAATGGTACAAGGCTACACAGGAATATGGCCGGGTGTTTTTGTCTTTGTTCTGTGTTTGGGTTGACAAGGTTGGCCTTTGGGAGGAGTCAGGATAAGGAAGGTGGTGTTCTGCTGGGTAAGCGGATATGGGCGCTGAAACAATCGCAGGCTGCCTGAATTCCAGGCAGGGTGGGGCACAAGGATGCTGGGATGTGAGCCCAAGAAAAACAATTGGAATGAGCTACTTAGGGAGAATGAGGGAACAGAGAAGAACAGTTGAAAATTAGAGTCTTGCTGTGTTTTTGAAACCGTGGAGCTGAGAGAATGTAATTGGTTGGAGTTTTGCACTGGGTCACCTGTAACCAAAGACGAGCCCAGAGACTACAGATCAGCTCCAGGGAGCTTGATATCTTGATCTTTTATTCTTAGGTTATTCCCAGCAATTCTGTTCCCAGGAGCTCTGAAACTTTCTGGATCTGAGTTCAAGAGCTTACTTGCCTTGTGGCCTCAGTATCTTGAGTCCAAACATACTGAAGGATTAAGCTGTTCAGAACTGCTTTGTACAGGGTCACATCCTGATGATGTGTGCTCAGTTTCCTTCTTTAAAGATGAAGCCAAGGCTTTCTCTTTTCTTATTCTAATAGATTTAAAAATATTTTCTAAGTATAACAGTACTGATCTCAAAATATGATTTTTGGGGAAGAAGAATGATCCCATTCTGCTGCTCTGTGGAGGTGAGCTAGAATACAGTCATGTCATTTTATCACAGTCATCACTGTCCTGAACTTATTGAAAGCTTCTGGAGCAGGAATCAGTAGAGCATGTTTAAGTGATCAGTAGATGTATTTTAAGATAGAACTGACATTCTAAAATACCTCAACAGGCAGAGAAAGGATGGATAAAGCATACACAATTAAGTTTAACCAGAATAAACAAGGGAAATTTTGAGTTTCAGTTAAAAAAAAAAAAAAAAAAAATCCAGTCCTGGAGGTTTGGAAGCCAAAGGAGAGGAATAAAACAAGGGAAGAAAGGAGAAATTCGGGCAAAAAAAAAAAAGTCTGTATATTATAAATAAAATCAATTATTGAGCACTTACTACTTGCTGTGTACTTGCTGAGTGCTCATACACTCTCAATCCTTCCCAAACTGCATGATATGTATAGTAGTCACTCCATTTTATAGATGAGGAAACTGAGGCTTACAGTGAGGTCAACCACTTTAATAAGTGGGGTCCCAGCATCTGCCATTTGAGGAGTATGGCATAATAAGCCATGTGGAACCAGGAGTCTAGAAACTTCTCTTTTTTTTTTTCTGTTTTTAACTAAGACTGGGTCTTGCTATGTTGGCCAGGTTGGTCTTGAACTCTTGGCTGTAAGCAGTCTTCCTGCCTCGGCCTTCCAAAGTGCTAGGATTACAGGTGTGAGCTACCACACCCATCAAGGAGTCTAGAAACTTCTTTTGGTCACACTATGAGATCTTAGGCTTTTCTGTAAAGTTTTGGTTTTTTCGTTTTGTATTGTTTTTGTTGTTACAAGGGAGTAGCTGAAGAAATTGGAGATATATAGCCCAGGAAAGGGTAAACATTCAAAGGGCTGTCGTATGGCAAAGGCTACAGTTGAGGGCCCCTCAGTTGCTCCCTCCTTGGTGGGGACATCTGTAACTAGGAGTTTCACACACTGGCTGGAGCCATCCTCAGCCCCCCACCCCACTCCCCATCTGAAGAATCTCTAAAATCCATTTGTGGCAAATAAGAATGAGTCAGAGTGCGTGTTCCACTAAGCATCATGACCTCTGTGCTTTTTGTTATCTAAAACACCTCAAGCTCTGGTCCTAGTGAAGTGATGCTTACTCATCTGCCCATTTTGAGAAAGGTCTTGGGGCTGAATGACTGGCTACCTGGGACCTAGGAGCATTTCTTTGTGTGGTCTCAGCACCATCTTGTGGACACAGCATTGTGAACTGGGGATGGGCTGTGGTCATCAAATCTAAAGGAACCCAAAAACAAATCCCTGAAAAAGGTGCCACTGGGGAAGGGCTCTGCCCAAGGAATCCTGTTTTTAGGAAAGACTGCCTGCCCTCAGAGCTAGGAACTGCCTTGGGGCATTCACTTTTATGACTCTAACCTCGTTATTAAGCCCATGACACCTGAAAGAGCAGAATGAGCAGGTTCAGCAATGCAGAAAGAGCCAGGCCTTTCCAGGGGCATGCTGCAGCACTGGGCTACCTACCGTTCACTCAGGAGGACAGCAGAGGCTTTCCGGGTAGGGGGAGCCCCATATCCCTTTCTCTCTGGCTTTTCTCATCCTGCATCCTGCCCCACCTCTTGGGCCAGGACACTCCTCTGTCCTGCCTCCTCTTCTTGGCCTGGTACTCATTGCCTCTCAGAGCATAAGTCACCTTACTGTGTTTAAAAGGCCCCTCACCACCAAGGCGAGGATGGACCCGGATGAGGCTGTGAAGGGAACAGAGTGTTTCTGTGCGGCAATTCTTTGGCCTTCTTAGCCCAGTCTCCTAACACTCCTAAGCTGGCTGCCCTGATGTTTCTATGTGTGAAGAAACTGAATAATCATCTAATTCAGGGTAAAGTGATGCTCTGAGGGTGGATTTGCTCAATCTCTTTCCCTGAATGGGAAGAGGCAACGTGTGGCCTATAAAAGCCACTCAAGGGGTAGAAGCTCCCCTCTGGTTGGTTGAACCCCTAACCTCTTCTCTGTTTGTTCTTCACAGTGGAGCTGTGTGGGTGCCTTATCCTTAGTGGGCATGCAGGGCTCCCCAAAACAATATAGTCACTTAATTTTTTTGTCTGTTAACACACAGTTATTGACTGTATTTATCCCAATATTACATCATGATACATGTATCTATTCTTTGAAAGTATTATAAAAATACTTTTTTATACAATGAAAATACCAAAAAATAGGGTTTTTTCACTGTACCAAAAATATTAACATATTCTCCCAAGGCCTTAATATATGAACTCATACTGTATTACCTATAGTCCCCTATTTTGTTAAAAATTTGGTTTTGCATGTGCCTTCCACAAGCACTTTTTCCCTGGCTTCCCTTCTTTTAGGGTCAGCCTGGCCTGAGCCCCTCAGCTCCTGACCATACGGCCTGCAGAGCTGATCTTGCCAGGACTTAGAGGAAGCTCTTAAAGCCTGAATCTCTCCAGGCCACTCAGCGCTGCACTTCAGCGCTAGGGAAATCCCCACTTACAAACTGACCCTGCTTCCAATGCCTTTCAACCGCCGAGCATTTAATTGGTTGCTAGTATCATAATGAGATGAGCTAGAGAAAAAGCTGTGGTTATAGGTTTTTGTTTGTTTTCTGGAATTTTCATGGAAAATTACAAGAGCAAAAAGGATCTATAGAATGAGATACTACATTTTATCTGTATTGTTTAATCCTCATAAGAACAAGGTCACACTGCTGTGTCCACTTTATAGATTTTTTTAAAAACCAAGTCTAGAGATGCTAATTAACTTGTACATGTGCATACAGCTAGCAAGTTAGCGGAACAGTAATTTAAACCCAGGAGTGGGTAAGCAGTGCTCTACCTCTGAAGATAAAGATAACTCACTATCCAGGAAGAAAAAGGATGCCCCACAGAACACGAAGGGAAAGCTTGGAACTATCGACTACATCTGACAGTTCCTGGTAATTTAATCAAGGACTTCAAGGGAAGCTTGAACCAAAATCTAAAATAAAGCACAACAAACATGCCAAATCCCAAAGTGAACCCAAATTTTTAATTATTTTTTACTGAACAAAATACAAACTAATGAATTCATTAAACTGAGAATTAAACAAAAAAGGTTCTAAAATCAAAAACCCAAAACACCAAAATATTCTCTAAAATAAATTGTAACCAAATTAATATGTTATTAAAAACCCCCTTTGGATGAAGAGAAAGGAGCAGATGTAATTTGTCAAGTCTGTAAACAGTGCACGAGAGGCTTCTTCAGGAAGGTGAAAGAATTTCACTATCTAAAACAGACATATAACTCAATACACAGATAAGACCCTAGCTTTGTTTTTATTCATCAATTTATACCCAAATTTGAGTGACCTTCTGATTTAAGAGGATAAGTACATATAATAGAAATGTATTGATGATTCAAGTATTTATCTTAAACACCCTCCTTTCTACCAAGCTTTTTACTGGGACAGGTAATAAACAGTGAACTTGAAATATTTTTTATTTAAATGGTTACTGCCAGCTTGGCGTGGTGGCTCACACCTGTAATCCCAGCACTTTGGGAGGCCAAAGCAGGAGGATCACTTATGCCTAGGAGTTCAAGACCAGTCTAGGCAACATGGCAAGACCCTGTCTCTACAAAGAAATAAAAAAATTAGCTGGGCATGTTAGCGGGCACCTGTGGTCCTAACTACTCAGGAGCTGAGGTGGGAGGATCACTTGAGCCCAGGAGTTCGAGGCCACAGTGAGCAATGATCAAGCTACTGCACTCCAGCCTGGGTGGCAGAGTGAGACCCTGTCAGTAAAAAATAAAAAAAAAAAAAACAATAATTCCTTTTTCCATTTGCTTAGAAGAGATGCTAACAATGCAACTAAAGAAAGAAAATTATTTAAATGATAGTTGTAATTAAATGCCTGTATGTGTGTGCATACGTGTGTGTGTGTGTGTGTTGGCCAAAGCTCAGGTGTAACTGCTCTCTGAATTAAGAAAGAATAATTAGTTAATGAACCCCTATGGGGTATCAAGCACTGTGACGGGGTCTGGGGATCTCTGGGCACACAGTGAAACAGGACATTTGTCCCTGCCATTAAGGAATTTCACTTTCCCTAATTTGGGGCCTGGGGCCAAGGCTTAGCTAATACTTGCTTCTGCTGACATTTTTGACTAAGAATTAATTGGTAATAGTAATAATAATAATAGCTAATGTTTATGAAGCTTGATTTTTATGCCAGACACTATGCCAAGCACTTTAAAGGTATCGCTTAGTCCTCATGTTAACCCGAGTATCGTCTAGTATTAGCTCCCATTTTGCAGAGGAAGAAACTGAAGGGCAAGTTTTTAAAATTTGCACAAGGTCACAGCCAGAGCATGACAGAACCAGGTCCCCCAGATACCAAAGTTCAGACTTTTAGCCACTGTACCGGACTGGACGTGGTATGCCTTATCCTAAAGTATCGTAGAGCCCTATTTTAGGAATGGACATAACAGTGCTTTGGGAGTGTCTCAGTTCCTTTAGTTCGACAACTTTAATCTCTTCACCATTCCTTTTCTATGTCCCCATCTTACGGTAACCCTACATATACACTCAATATTATCTTGAAATGGAAGGGGATAAAAATCAAAATAAGTCATATTCATAAGTGTCATATATTACTTTGAAGTATACATTTTTTAAGAAAATGAATTAAAAGGCCGGGCGCGGTGGCTCAAGCCTGTAATCCCAGCACTTTGGGAGGCCGAGACGGGCAGATCACGAGGTCAGGAGATCGAGACCATCCTGGCTAACACGATGAAACCCCGTCTCTACTAAAAAAATACAAAAAACTAGCCGGGCGAGGTGGCGGGCGCCTGTAGTCCCAGCTACTCGGGTGGCTGAAGCGGGAGAATGGCGTAAAAACCCGGGAGGCGGAGCTTGCAGTGAGCTGAGATCTGGCCACTGCACTCCAGCCTGGGCGACAGAGCGAGACTCCGTCTCAAAAAAAAAAAAAAAAAGAAAATGAATTAAAAGTAGAATTTATGGAAAATACTGAATTTCCCTTAAATATTCACCCCAGAGCTATTGGTGGTCCCATATGGCATCTTTGTGCACAGTAAGAAGTGGCCTCCTCCTGGCAGGGACTGCAGCCCTGCACCGAGGGACATGCCCAACCAAGCAGAGCCTGGGCTGCCTCTCAGCCTACCACAGGGCATAGCCTGTACCCCACACGTGGCAGCCCTGCTCCAGGCCCTCTTACATTTTGCCAGTTGTAAACTGGTCAGTAGGCTGGTGTGATGCCCTATGAGCCTTCAATAGTTGGGTCGCTAAATGAAACCAAGAAAAACATGGACAAGCTAAGTTCTTTATGCTCCTGCACCTGAAATGGAAAGTGTGATTTTTGAGTCATGCTGCCTGGGTTTGAATCCCAGCTCTGCCACCAATAGCTAAACAATCTTGGCTGAGTTCCACAGCCTCTCTGAACCTCACTTTTCTCATTTGTAAAATGAGAAAGGTTGCTGTGAGGCCTAAATGGAATGATATACATGCAGTGTGGAATGATATACATGCAGTGTGTAGAACGGTGCTGAGCACACAGCACATATGTGCTTGTTGGGACACAGCTTGGATGACATATGTAGGTGACTTCCTCCTGTCAAATGATAAGTCACAATGGGGACATTGTTGCATTTGTTAGGAGTGTGGGGATGTCACTTCAAAGCAGTTCTCAGCTGCCCAGAGGGGCTCCAGCATAAGCAGGAGACATGGTAAGCTGTTCCTTCATAGTGTAGTCAGAAGTCACGGGCCAGGTCGTGTGGACTAGATATCTTGGTAATTTTCAGCAGGATGCAAAAGCACACCTGCCCAGACCGTGTCTCCCACACCCTGGCTCAGTGTCAGTGATATCACTGATCTCAAATTCTTTTTGTGGTTCCACGGGTCAGTCTGATATGCATAGTTCTGCTGAGAACCACCATTATAAGTACACACGATCGTGCCTCTTCCATCTACTGTTCATTGCCTGATGGGGGGCAAGGGCTTATAGATTGGTGTGCCGGGATGCAAAGCACCTGCAGTTCCATGACCCAGCAGGAGGCCACAGACCCAGCACCGTGTCCAGATTAGCTGCTTAGGAGAGGAGGAGAGGAGGCCGGGGGAGGGAGCAGACGCCAGAAGGAAGCGACCGGTGACTGCAGGGTGGAAAGCTGCCAGAGTGTGGGAAGGGAAGATGTCACGTGGAAGCTAAGTCCTTCACAAACACCCAGCACCAGGGCCTTACACGACACCGCCATGTTGCCACCTTTACAACTTTTTAAGTATTAAATTGTAAAGAGTTTGTTGCCAATTCAGCCCAGGTACTCAAGACAAAGGCCAAATTCCTGGACTTTGAACAAAGCATGTCCGTAGTGCTTGAAAGATTGCTCTTTTTCTTCCTTTGGGCCAAAATGGTGATAGTAAGCAGTTTTCAGTGTTTCAGAGCTGTGGTTCAGTGTTTTAACTTGTTTGGGCTGTAATAGCTTTGTGGGCAGCAGATAGCTCTGTTTTATCTTACGCAGCTCAGCTTTAGGCCAGCAATGTTGATTTGTGTGTGGGGTGGGTTCTTTTTCCTTTTTCATGTCAGAACAACCTTCTTGGCTTTTTTTTTTTTTTTTTATGACCACCCATTAGCATAGGTGGGAAATAGCAGGGCAGTTCAGGTTGACCTGACACTGGATCTGGAAAGCTCGGTGACAGTGCCAGGTATGGTGGGCTCTATAAAGCTTAGTTTTGGGTGCTTTCTGTTTTTGTATTCATTAAGTAAAGGTTTATTAATTATTATGTGGCAGTTGCAGGGCTGAGTGCTAGGAAAACTGGTCAAAAGTCTCAGCCCTCATATAATTTTTACTCTGTAGTAAAGGCACAGACTTGTCAAGTAACTTTTAATTACAATCATAATGAGTACTATGAAAGAAAAGTATGCTAAAAAATATAGAACAGAGGCACCAGATGGGAGGAGAGAAGTGGGTGGTGGATGGAGGTGAGGGTGGGCTGCTGCCCAGGCTAGAAGGACATTCCAGGCTGCAGAAGCAGCACACTCAAACACCCTGGGCTGGGAAGGCCGCGGGCACACTCAAGGAACAGAAGGGCGGCTAATGTGGGTTAGAATGGCAGGAAAGGAGGTCAGATGACAGGGGACCTTAGAAGCCTTGGTAAGGCAGCTGAGATTTGGATTCAGGGTTTTGACAAGCCCTGCTGACCAGTCTCCACTCTGTATTGGCCAGGAGACTCTTCCCTCCATCATGGAGGAGGCTCACGCCAGAAGCCAGCTCTGCCTTTGGAGATTGTCTTCCCCCAGTGCTCCCCTGAGGCTTCACACTCACCAGTCTCATGCTGCACCCTGACCGGCAGGTCCCCAGCGTGAGCCCCATAATCCCTAGGGACTGCATTATCACAGACCTGTAATAAGAGGGTAAACCTACATACTTGTGGTAGGGGAGGGGAGGCGAATGAAAACCCATCTTCCTGAGGCATTTACTTTAGATTAGCAAATCCTGGCCGTGCCAGTGTTTTCTGGGCTGTGGGGCAGACACAGATTGATTACATATCAGGCGGCATCTGGAAAATGCCTGCTGGACAGCTGTTGTACACCTGGCCAGCCATGAAGGATCCCAGGCCCAAGGCCCACCACCCAGCAATGCTCAGATTATCCTGGCAACTGCCACCCGGGATCAAGGGGCTGCATGCCTTAACTACCATCCTCGGCTGCCCTGCTTGGAGACCTCTCTGGCACATTCCTCGATCTCTCTGAGATTTCTTGGCATATGACTCAGGCTGGTTGCCCCCATCTGCCCAACCTCTTGAATCCCATTCTGGGTCTTTTCCAGCTGCCAGCTTCTTCCGTGGGGATCTTGTATAACAAGCCTGCGGTTTGGACTCACTGCTGGGCCCTTTTGTGCCATATAGAACAAGTCACCTGCTCTGACTTAATTACTGCTGTATGTGCGCAATACATGTAAGGCAGATCACTTCTCCAGGCTCAGTTACCACATCTGTACTATGAGCATGTTAATAATACTAGCTTCCATATTGAGCACTAACTGTTAATTCATTGAATCCTATGAGTACATACTAGTATTTGCGGTGTTTTTTTTTTAGACGGAGTTTTGCTCTGTCGCCCAGGCTAGAGTGCAGTGGCGCAATCTCAGCTCACTGCAACCTCCACCTCCTGGGTTCAAGCAATTCTCCTGTCTCAGCCTCCCGAGTAGCTGGGATTACAGGTGCCCACCACCACACCCGGCTAATATTTTGTATTTTTAGTAGAGACAGGGTTTCACCATGTTGGCCAGGCTGGTCTAAAACTCCTGACCTCAGATGATCCTCCTGCCTTCGCCTCCCAAAGTGCTGGGATTACAGGTGTGAGCCAAGGCACCCAACCAGTATTTCCATTTTTTATGTGCCAACCTCCACAGGAGGTTGTGGAGGTGATTAAATGAATTAATATGCAAAGTGCTTTATAACATGAAATATATCTGATAAAAGCAATTTTATTCAATATTGGAGAATTCAGAGAGATGAAAATTGTAATTGGCATTATTTATGGTGACCATGCTCATGTAATGTTGGTTTATAAACATATATCTTTTTATGGTACAGATTGTTCATTTTGTAAATGAATACTGAGGGCCTACTCTGTGTCAGGTGCTTAACATATGTCAGTGAAGAAAATCAAAGATTGATACTCTTGTGGGGCTTACATTTTTGCAAGCAGACAGACAATAAATAAGTCCATTTTGTATGTAGTATATTGGAATGTCGAGTGCCATGGAAAAGTCAAAAAGCAGAGCAGGGCGAGGGGGATCGTGAGTGCAGGGGACAGAGGCAGGTTGCTTTTTTGGGGAGCGTGAGTGCAGGGAACGGCGGCAGGTTGCCTTTTGGGGGATCGTGAATGCCGGGGAAGGCGGCAGGTTGCTTTTGGGGGATCGTGAGTACAGGGAATGGTGGCAGCTTGCTTTTGGGGGGATCGTGAGTATAGGGGACGGCAGCAGGTTGCTTTTTTTAGTCGGGGTGAGCCTGGTTTGTGTTTCATATGCGTGGTCACATCTCTTAACGTGCCAGACATTTACTGCGTGCCCCCACCATGTGCTGCGGCCTGGAGATACAACAGTGAACAGTGAGCAGCCTAGATAAGCAGCTCCTCCTGGAGCTTACTTTCTGGCGGGCAGAGTGGACAGTAAACAAGCAGGCAAGGACAGGTGATAATTGCAGGTTGAGGTAAGCAGTATGAAGAAATATACAAGGTGATTTGAGGGCAAACCAAAGGGGCAGCAGATAGAGAGATGGGGTGGCCCCTCCGAGGAGACATTTGAGCTGGGCCTGAAGCACGAGCCTGAGCCAGCCACAGGCAGTGCCGGAACCGTGTGTGTCAAAAGCCACAGGGCCAGAAGAGACTGGGCAGGTGCAGTCAGCCCGGGGAGCCTGTGTGCCTGAGGAAAGGCAGCGCAAGGAGTGCAGTAGGAGGGAACGAGTGAGTCTGGAGAGTGGACAGCGCAGGGCCTTGCTGGCCACTGGGAAGGGTCTGATTTTATCCTAAGATCAGGGGAAGGCCACTGAAGGGCTTTGAGCAGGGCTTGACTTGATCTCATTTGTAGGTTTGTTTTTCTGGTTTTTGTTTTGTTTTGGTTTTTGAGACACAGTTTCGCTCTTGTCACCCAGGCTGGAGTGCCATGGCGCCATCTTGGCTCACTGCAACCTCTGCCTCCTGGGTTCAAGTGATTCTCCTGCCTCAGCCTCCCGAGTAGCTGGGATTACAGGCATGTGCTACCACACCCAGCTAATTTTTTTTGTATTTAGTAGAGACAGGGTTTTGCCATGTTGGTCAGGCTGCTCTCCAACTCCTGACCTCAGGTGATCCACCTGCCTCAGCCCCACAAAGTGCTGGGATTACAGGCATGAGCCACCGCACCCGGCCTCATTTGTAGTTTTTAAAGATCACCCTACATACTGCATGAAGGGTAAGCCGCATGAGCAGTTCTCTCCATAGCCACCAACTAGGCAGAATGCAGTCAGTTCTCAAGCTAATTCCAGCTGACAGTTCTTGAACCCCCTGCTAGGTGCCATGGACCACACTTGGTGCTTTTCAGGAGCATCATCTCATTCACTCCTCACTGCCCAGTTTCTGGTTTATCCAGGAAGTACCATTGTAAGCTGTGATTCACTGTCTTGCAAGAGTCCCGAGAAACCCAGCGTGCAGAGGGGCAGGGAGTGGGGAGCGGCAGTGCAGTGGGGGAGGCGGATTTAGATTTAACACCAGAGCAGCAGCTGGTGCTTCGTCCATTTTAGGACAACTCATTCTTGTGATTAGCTGGAGGTTCACTCTTGTTCAGAAGCCGGAATGTAAACGGCTCTTCTCTCTGCCTTCCCCCAGAGGTAGCAATCAACTGAGAGGTACAGAGCCACCTTCCATTCAATCAGCCAGCCCTTTGGGTTCACAAGGAAATGATGGTTGGCTTTTGAAATCAATTCTTGATAAGCTGACTCCTAAAATGAAAATTTTCAGGGGACAGGAACCCTGTCCTGGGGAACTCTGGGACACATTCCCCACAGCATTCAGATTAAAAATGCCTTCTATTAACACATTTTGGGGCTGGGCACGGTGGCTCACACCTGTAATCCTAACACTTTGGGAGGCTGAGGCAGGTGGATCACCTGAGGTCAGGAGTTCAAGACCAGCCTGGCCAACATGGTGAAACCCCGTCTCTACTAAAAATACAAAAATTAGCCGGGCATGGTGGCAGGCGCCTGTAATCCCAGCTACTCAGGAGGCTGAGGCAGGAGTATCGCTTGAACCCAGGATGTGGAGGTTGTAGTGAGCCGAGATCATGCCATTGCACCCAGCCTGGGGAACAAGAGTGAGACTTCATGTCAAAAAATATATATATATATACACACACACACACACGTATATATGTATGCATATGCATATATGTGTGTGTGTGTGTATATATATATATTTTGGGGGGATTCTGAGTGTCAGTGGAATTTGGGTAAAACAAGAAATGAAGACAGCACTCAAAAGGCTTCAGAGAGATTCTCTAAGCCTGTTTGCCAGATTTCTTAAGCAAGCAGGTGCCCAGGCAAGCTTGATCCTGAGATGAACTCAAGGTGCACGAGCTACCCTGAAACACCGCTGCATTTCAAAAAGAAAAAAGAAACCTAGGACCTTTTCCCCCTTTCATCTTTCCAAACAAGCAACCTAAAATATTTAACTGGGCCCATTGCATCATTCATGAATCTGACAGTACTCGTTCTCACAATCCTATGTGCACGCAACTACAAGTCCAGGGCCCTAATGTTTACCTTTTCCAGATAATAGGTGAGGTTGTCCAAGCTGGCCTCCCTCTCTGCTGAGAGCACTCCAGCAGCTTCCCGATGTTGGCCTTCAGAACAGCCTGAATTTCAGTTAAAAAATAAGCTTCCCCTGTCACACTATGCCTTCTTGAATCTGATAGCTTAAGTGCAGTAAAATCTGATAAATGTAGCTTTTCTGTGCCCGTTTCAGGCCGCATTTAGAAGGCAACATCAACAGGATTTTCCTTTTCCTAGACACAGCTCAACTCCATAAAGGACTTCTGTTTTGTAATCTGTTTTCGAGATCTGATGCGTGTGTTTCTAACACCCCGTCACGTGAGGAGGTCTGACGTAGTCACCCAACATGACTATGAGAAAATATACTGCAAAGATGTGTGTGGGATGGTGCAGCCAGCTCACTGAAGCAAAATGTCCTTTGTCGGAAAACTTTCCGCAGGGAATAACAGACCCGTGCAATAGATTTCACTTTGATATGGCCCCTGCGCTGGCCCAGTATGGACTGCAGGTTTGACTTTTGCAGGATTCCAGGTCAGTATCCTAATACAGTGCGTTCTTTTTTTAGTTAGGTTTTATTTCTAAGTTTCTTTTTATAGAAGACAACTTGCCATAGAGGGAGGAGAAAGTTGCTCTGTCGATTCAGTTGTTATTATGTACGTTCGTTAGGAGCTGCGTGGCCAAGGGCTGGCAAGAGGGCTCTTGGCCTTTTCCTCTGATTAGAAGATTTTTTAAAATGGAGTTTAATCTGGCCCTGGAGAGTGGCTTTGAGTAAGTGACTTGTAGTTCTAAGAATGTAGACTGAAAAGGTTTACTTCACTCTCCTCTCTGTAATGTCTTAGAGCTTTACTAATAAAAATACACCAGATTTTACTAACAAGCCCTATAAAGATCTGCATAATAAATGCATTAGTTAACAATTTAAAGAGATTTTTCAAGTTTTTTTTTTTTTGCATTGTAAGAATTAGGGTTTATATGGAAACTATCATTTTAAGTTTTCTGTGCATTTCAGTAAGATCGCCTTAACTAATTGAAAGGAGAGAAAATTTAATTAAGCTGGAAATACTGGGAAGTAGTTAAAGTCAGATTATTGCCAAGAATTATTTCCCTTATTTTCAAATTCATTCCCAGAATGAGTGAACCAATACTTAAAAAGCAATATCCAGGATAGATTACTGTGACCAAGCTAACCTTTGAGACTTGGAAGGCCAGGATGCAAGCAGTGATAGATTGATTGTATAAACAGATTGTAGGTAGCAGCCTCAAAGAACAATTTTCACCTGTGTCCAGTGTGGAGTGGACTGTTGCTCCACCTGGTTTTTCAGCCATGTTCAAACTCAAGAAATAGTCATCGCCTCAAACTTGGAAAATTAAGGACAGGTATGGAGAGTGTGTATATCTGCGTGACTGTGGGTGTGTCTGTGTTTCTGTATCCCTTGGTCTCCATCTGTCTCCTGAGGATTTCTGCTTTGTGTTTCACCACATTTTATTCACTGTCTCTTTAGTCCTTTTAGGCTTATATAGATTTATTTTATTGAGTAAAATAATTTTTAAATAATTTCTTAGAAAATTATTTAATTAAGATTTTTAATTAAATTTGTTTTGACTTTTTTTTGTTTTGGTTTTGGTTAGCACAGCAGTTCTCAAATTTTTTGGTCCCTAGACTCCCTTACACTCTTACAATCATTGGGTATGCAAAGAGCTTTTTTTATTTGAGTTCTTTCTATCAATATTTACCATATTCAACATTTTAAATAAGAATTGAAAGAACTATTAGATTGATGCAAAGGGAATTGCAGTTTTTGCCACTATTTTTAATTGCACCTACCTAGTATTTATTAACTGATGGAAAATGACTGTGATAAATCCAACGGAATGATAAAATAACATTTTATTAAAAGTAACTATTTTCTAAAAAAAAAAATAGTAAGAGGACTAGTACTGTTTTACATGTTTGCAAATATTTTAAAGTCTGGCTTAATAGAAAGAGAGCTTGATTTTCATCTGTGCTCCTGCCTTCAGCTGTGGCACGCTGTTTTAGTGGAAGTATGTAAAGGAAATCCAGCTTCTCACAAATAGGTAGTTGGAAAGGGAAGGAATTTTTTAATAGCCTTTTCAGCTAATTATGGATATTCTTTGATACTACACCAAAACTTGACAAGTGATAATTTCCTAAAAGTGTGTTTTTATTAGTAAATCTTTAAGAGATTGCAGAGAGAAGAGTGAAGCAATCCTACATTCTTAGAACTCGAAGGCACTTTCTCGAGGCTGCTCTCTAGGGCAAGTTCCCCTCTGCTCACTCTCAACATCACCAGCAACGGCTTGTCATGCCTACAGGTGCAGAGAGTACAAAGATGAATCAGATTGTCCCTGTTCTTAAGGAGCTCATAGGGAAGATATAAATGTGAACAAATGCATGATACCATACATTGTAATGATGGGAAACCAAAAACTAGAAATTCTGGAGGAGCAAGGCTATCCAGATAAGACATCAACTGAGACATGAACAAGCGAGGATTGCCAGGCAGGGGAACTAGGGACTGGGAGAGAAGGATAATCTTTTTATTTTTTATTTTTTTTTGAGAAGGAGTCTCGCTGTGTCTCCCAGACTGGAGTGCAGTGGTGCGATCTCGGCTCACTGCAAGCTCCACCTCCCGGGTTCACGCCGTTCTCCTGCCTCAGCCTCCTGAGTAGCTGGAACTACAGGCATGTGCCACCGCCCCCGGCTAATTTTTTGTATTTTTAGTAGAGACAGGGTTTCACCGTGTTAGCCAGGATGGTCTCGATCTCCTGACCTCGTGATCCACCCACCTCGGCCTCCCAAAGTGCTGGGATTACAGGCATGAGCCACCACACCCGGCCTGAGAAGGATAATCTTAAGAGGAAATACAGTTTCTCTCCTAAGGCTTTATTCAGGCAGAATGTAGAAGTCGTCCAAAGTTATAAGAAAAGGGACCCATGACAAGGGAGAGTGTGTGCTGTGTGTGTGTTGGGGGGAGGGGGGAGTATGGATGTAGGGAGTGGGGAGGCTAGGATGGAGAAGAGGACTTCTACTTTTTACCTTAATGCATATCTGTGCTGTTTCAGTCTTTGACCATGAACATAGATTCATTTTCTTTTTCTAAAGCTAGGAAATTCTAAAAAGCAAGTGAAGAAAGTTCATTTCAGTCATCAAAAGTATCTTAAGTGCCTCTGTTTACATTATGTGTATATGTTTTTAATTATATAAGGCTGAAGCATAGCAGGAGATAAAAACTGAAAATTCCAAATATGCTAATTTACTAGAATTTCCCAGTGGCATTTATATAAAGTCTAATTATAAAATATGTTTATCATATATTTATATAATTCTTTAAAGTACTTTAAATATTTGTACAATATACTTTATGTAAATATACACAAATGTCCTTATAAGTATGATATATAATTTTTTATTTAATTTATACAGGCTGGCTGTGGTGGCTCAGGCCTGTAATCCAAGCATTTTTTGAGGCCAAGGTGGGAGGATCACTTGAGCCCAGGATTTGAGACCAGCCTGGGCAACATAGTGGGACCCCATCTCTAACAAAAAATTTAGAAACTGTCCAAGGATGGTGGCACACGCCTGTAGTCCCAGCTACTGTTGGGGGATGGGGGAAAGCTGAGGTGGAAGGATCACTCAAACCCAGGAGTTCAAGGCTGTAATGAGCCATGACAGCACCACTGCCGTCTGATGGCACTCCAGCCTGCGTGGCAGAGCAAGACCCTGTCTTAAAAAAGAAAAAAGATAATAAAAGTAAAATAATGTATATAGAGATTTATATTTTGTTTATATATAAAATACTGGATGACCATTCATCCTGATTTTTTGAGGTACAATCCCAATGTATACCTGTTTTCCTGGCATTAGTTGTACCTCCTTTCTCTCTCAAGTGTCCTGTTTTGGATGCTGAATTATATGTTCATCCTATTTCTATATCTGTGCTTATAAAATGTATTTAAATATAATATATGTCCATGTATTTATATATGCATGCTTGTATTTGCACACACATGTGGCTGTATACATATGTGTACTATACATTTTAAAAATATATTTTAGGCCAGGCACAGTGGCTCACGCCTGTAATCCCAGCACTTGGGGAGACCGAAGTGGGCAGATTACAAGGTCAGGAGTTCAAGACCAGCCTGGCCAACATGGTGAAACGCTGTCTCTACTAAAAATACAAAAATTAGCCCGGCATGGTGGCACACACCTGTAATCCCAGCTACTTGGGAGGCTGTGGCAGAAGAAAAGCTTGAACCCTGGAGGCAGAGGTTGAGTAAGCCAAGATCGCGCCACTGCACTCCAGCCTGGGCAACAGAGTGAGACGCCGTCTCAACAAAAAAAAGAACATAAAAATTTTTTTAAAAGCTATTCCAGCTAAAATGCAAACTCAGGAAAATAGTGACATTAAAGTCAGGTGGCCAGTTATCCAATTACAAATTACTTTATGTTTTTAAAAATATTGACTTACCCAAATTTTTATATCTAGAATATTTTTGTTAGCCTTTTTATGCTTATCTATTCCATCTCGGTGAATTTATTGCACAAAACTTGCTTTTTAGAAAATATTTTAGAAAGTTACATGTAAATTAAACCTCATCTTCTTTCTAACTTACATTTCTTTTTCTGAAATCTGTTGGGGCTTTCCATTGGCAGGAGCTCCTAAGACTTCTGTTTTAAGTTACTCTTCGTGAAGAAATGTAGTGGAGGAGGTTGCTTTAAAGTAAAGTCAAAGAATACTGTTTTTGGTGAAAATGACTTTCCCCCTCCCACATGAGCTCTTTTAAAGTCTAAATTTTCATCCTGGGGATATCCTTCAAGTAAGTATGTCTAAGTGGGTCCAATGTTATTTTACTTACTGTTCTTATCAGTCACACAAACCTAACCTGCCGAAGAGGTCAGGTGGCCACATTACTGAGAGAAGCTGCCTGGTGATAAATCCTTGGGCAGGCAGTGTGTGTGTTGGGGACACAGCCACTTGGCACCAGTCCTTTTTGCCAGGCAGGCTACAACCCCAGTGTGGCCTGGTCTTCCTGTTTTTCAAAAAAGCTATATTGAATTTTTTTTTTTTTTTTTTTTTTTTTTTTGAGACAGAGTCTTGCTCTGTCACCCAGGCTGGAGTGCAGTGGTGTGATTTTGGCTCACTGCAACCTCTGCCTCCTGGGTTCAAACGATTCTCCTCCTCAGCCTCCTGAGTAGCTGGGACTACAGGCACCCACCACCACGCCTGGCTAAGTTTTGTATTTTTAATAGAGATGGGGTTTCACCATGTTGGCCAGGCTAGTCTTGAACTCCTGATCTCAAGCGATCCGCCTGCCTCGGCCTCCCAAAGTGCTGGGATTACAGGCGTGAGCCACCTCGCCCAGCCGGCTACATTGATTTTTATGTTAGAGTTTTTCAACATGGTTAAGTAAGATTTTCAAAAATATGGTTTTAAAAATCACACGGGTCAAACAAAACCTGTGGGGACCAGATTTGCTGTATGGCTTACAGTGGGCCTCCTCTGGTCTGCAGATTTAGAACTGATTTCCTTGTTGCACTTTGGACCTGTGGAATATGGCTTTTAGCCGTAGCACTTTCTGAGATCATCCAATGAGCTGGATAAATGTGCTCTGAAGACAGTTTTGACAACACTTGGTGGTTTTGGGAGTGGTCACTGTTAAGATTGGAGAGGTGGATATAGAGTCTTAACTTTAAATTGCTTCTCCAACAAGTTTCACTGCTTTTTTTCAAGTTCCATTTGCAGATTCAGACTCTGTTTTAAGCAGGTGCGTTGACTCCTGGATTATAAACTTCTTGAGGGCATGAAATTCTGACTCTGTCTCTTTCTGCCTGAAGTTGCCTTTTCTCCTCTTGTCCATATCTGCAGTGCTTAATTCCAGCAGCAGAATCCAGTACATGCCACTTCCTCCTTCAGGGAGTTTCTCAGCCTCCCCCTTCTGCCTCCCTTACTCTCTGTTGACTCCCATACCTTTTCCCTGCATGCCTGATCCTGGATGTTCCCTGAGTTTCTGTTTTGTTTTTTTTTTGCAGTGTTTCATGAGCACATCTTAGTTCCCCTGCCACCCTGCAAACCTTTGAGGGTAGAATTTTTGTTTCTCTTATGGCACCAAGTTTTGATTTCAGCTCTTAGAAATAGTTCTGGCTGGTTGATTAAAAACTACCTGAAATAAGGTGCTCCTCTGGAACAAGGTGGGAAGGAGACTTTCCAATGTTTACTCTGTATGCTTTTTCAATTTGATATCATATGAATTTATTACTTATTCACAAAAGAAATTAAGGTGTAAAAATACATACAGATTCCAGGGTCTCACCCCAGCTGTTCTAAACCAGAATCTCTGTAGGAGCAGGGGAGATGGAATCTGTAAAGCTGTAATATCTGAATACCTCTCAGGTGATTTTGATGCCTAACCAGGTTTAGGAACCACTGTCTCAAAGCACATAATAGGTATTCAGTAAGCATTCGTTCAAAGGAGGAATGAACACTTGTCCTTTTTTTTTTTTTTTGAGATGGAGTCTCGCTCTGTTGCCCAGGCTAGAGTGCAGTGGTGCAATCTTGGCTCACTGCAACCTCTGCCTCCTGGGTTCAAGCAATTCTTCTGCCTCAGCCTCCCGAGTAGCTGGGACTACAGGTGCATGCCACCATGCCCAGCTGATTGATTGCTTGTGTTTCTATAGCACTTAGCTGATGCCTTCTGCCTAGCAATTGTTCAGTAAATGTTTGTTAAGAGAATTAAAGTAAATTTTGAATTCAGATGCCATCACCACCTCCAACACCCCATCCCACTTTCTCTCTCTCTCTCTCTCTTTTTTTTTTTTTTTTTTTTTGAGACGGATTTTCGCTCTTGTTGCCCAGGCTGGAGTGCAATGGTGCAATCTTGGCTCACCACAACCTCTGCCTCCCGGGTTCAAGCAATTCTCCTGTCTCAGCCTTCCAAGTAGCTGGGATTACAGGCATGTGCCACCAGGCCTGGCTAATTTTGTATTTTTAGTAGAGACGGGTTTTCACCATGTTGGTGAGGCTGATCATGAACTCCCGACCTCAGGTGATCCACCCGCCTTGGCCTACCAAAGTGCTAGGATTACAGGCATGAGCCACCACGCCTCACCCACCTCATCCCACTTTCTTAGCTCAGATCTCATGACTCTCAATGGTTCCCTATTCACTTCTATATAAAATTTAACTGTAGGGAGTCCTTTAGGACCCTTTATGATCTGGTCTGACCCTTCTTTCCCAGGCCGTCTCATTCAACAGATACATGCTGAGGCCTGCCATGTGCCTGACCCCATATAGACACTGTCGACTGGGCTGCACACACCACTCCTGCCACCACTCAGGCTCCCTCATCAGCCCCTGAGAACAGTATCCGCTTTGATCATTTTTAATTTATTTTGCCTATAGTGTTCCTTCTCCTTACAGAATCCTTCCTATACCCCTGTTTTACTTATTTATGGAAGTAATCCAGGGCCTCTGTAAATAATTTTACTTACTCTTCTAACATTTTATACTTATCTCCAGTATATGGCCTGCCCTCATGGATTCCAATGATTAGTTGACAGTTCTCTTTCTTCCCCTAGACTCTGGGCTCCTTGAGATCAGCGACTTGCCTTCCTCCTGTTCATATCTCCAGTATATCTCTAGCACCCAAGTACTATGTCTGACCATATTAACATATTTACTGAATAAAGTTGTTAGAAGGTGTGTCAAGAAGGCAAGTCAAGGTGCTACTTAGTAACTATGATTTTTAAAGGATTTCTGCCACACAAAGGTAGATATCCCCCCTGAAAAATGTCATGCTTTGATTTTGCAAAGTTATGACAATATTTTAATGACATATATAATGATACTTATTGTATATGTTGTTCTGTTAAGTATGACTACGGTATTATTCTGTGTTAAAAGTAACACGGCCTTTTGCTGACCATCCTAGCTGAACAATCTGAGAGAAGAATCAGAATCCCACAGAAGTGGCTGGGGCTTTGTATATTATAAATCTGAGTCAGGACACCCTAGAGTGTTCATTAGCCCAATGTGAAATGCCGTATTCCCCAAATGGAAGCAGAGCCTAAAGGGAGATTCAGGATGCTGTGAAGCAGAATGTTTTGGAAGAAGCAGTAGTTTTGAATTGGAAGGACAAAATAGATGATGTCAGCATAGACCTAAGCCACCTTTCTGAATCATAGAGTGTGTCTTTTCAGATCTGAAGCTATCTAGTCAGGCTGATAAAGTATTAAAATAATGTGTGGGCTTCTGAGAAGCCAAACATGATAAAAATATATGTGTCAGGGGAGAAAGGAGATCCTACAGGGGCCCAGAGCAGAGAGACTTCAAAGAAGGCAAAAGAAACATCAGCATAGTATGCTATCGATCTGTGACCCAGTGAAGGACAGACTCCTTCACTCCGGGGTGACCCTTTCTCCCCTTCAGGGGCAAAGAGGAAGTCATAAGATTCTATTTCATTTCATTCTAGTTTTATTTGTAGAAATAATCCCCCATACTTCTGGAAAAGATTCATAGAAGATTACAGTTAAAGGCAGGGTAGACAAGAGCAGAAGAACTAATGTTAAAGAAAATGAAACAATAGGCACACCAGAAACCCAGGCCAAGAATAGCTACAACAATTGATGATAAAAGTTAGTTCTGAGCTTCTTTGTCTTGAGAATTAAAACAGAAACATGGTGAATATAGTGTTCTCATTATCTGAATTGAAGAATTTGTTAATAGAAAGGTACTTTTTTCCTATGACTGGATACTATAAAAGAATTTGTCAGATGGATCCTTGTATAAAGGACATTAAATAACATAATAGTCACAGCTTATAATAGCAGCTTTACAAAAAGGTAAAGAGAGGTTCTTTGTGTGGCCATCTGGTCCATCCAACTAAATAAATGCCATGAGCTAAATGTTATACTTTAGTGCCAGGAAAGCATTGCCACTGAGTTAAAGTTGTATCATCAAACTGTAAGGCTTTCTGGAGACGTCACTTAATACAGAATAGCATGGAGAGACTGGATGAATAGCTGGTTAGTATGTTCTCTAGACCAGAGGGGTTTTTTTGGTGTGTGTTTTGTTTGTTTGTTTGTTTTGCTTTACTTTTAACTGCATGTGGTGATCTATTAGTGGGTAGTGAAATTAGTGAGTTGCTGTAAGCATTCTTTAAAAGAAAAGGCTGGGTATGGTGGCTCACGCCTGTAATCCCAGCACTTTGGGAGGCCGAGGCGGGCAGATCACAAGGTCAAGAGATCGAGACCATCTTGGCCAACATGGTGAAACCCCGTCTCTACTAAAAATACAAAAATTAGCTGGGCATGGTGGCATGTGCCTGTAGTCCCAGTTACTTGGGAGGCCGAGGCAGGAGAATTTGCTTGAACTCTGGAGCCAGAGGCTGCAGTGATCTGAGATCATGCTACTGCACTCCAGCCTGGCGACAGAGCAAGACTCCATCTCAAAGTACTAGAGCAGAACAGAATGCATCACACCTAGTAAGGGTGAGTGTTAATTTCATTTGTGTCTTAGGTCACTATGTACTGTGACAGAGATCGTAAGAGATAGGTCACTGTCTCTTACTGTGGGAAGTACGAAAGCTGCTGCTTTTCACTGCCCCTCACTAAAATATCAGTTAGTAAACTCTAGCACCCCAAGCTCATGGAGTAGGACTTATATAGAGAATATAGCAAATACAGAGAAGAATAGAGATGGGATCCTCAGACCAGAACAAGAGCCACTGTGCCTTGAAGTTGTGCTAATTCAGGAACCTATGACTAGATTCATTCTTGTCCATTCTTGTCAAAGGATTTAGAAATGTCCTTTCCTGGTTTTACGTTTTATCTCCTTTGTATTTGCCTTCAGTACCCGACAGTTCTTTTTGAAAGCCCTAGTCTACTTTGTCTCTACTAAAGGGGAAACTAGAAAAGGAACCCCTTTTTCTGAGTCCCCGCAGGGCCAATAGCGCAGAAAGGCAGGGTGCCCCTGGTGGTCAGACTCGATTACACATCCTGCAACTCTAGAGAGAGAGACCCTTCTGAGCCACAAATCAGGAAGGGCTCCTTCAGTTCTTGCTGCTTCTCTGAGTGGGCAATAGCTTTGCATATAGGTACCACTTAAGGAAAATTCATTTTAAAAAATAGCCTGGGCAACATGGCGAAACCCCATCTCTACCAACAATACAAAAATTAGCCGGGTGTGGTGGCTTGCACCTGTGGTCCCAGCTACTCAGGAAGCTGAGGTGAGAGAATAGCTTGAGTCTGGGAAGTGGAGGTTACAGTGAGCAGAGACTGTGACACTGCACTCCAGCCTGGGTGACAGAGTGAGACTTTGTCTCAAAAAAAAAATAAATCATTTTCCTGCTTCATGGTTATGACTGGATCATCAGAGTCCTCTTTGAAAATAGGCAGGAAGCTTGTGGCAGGACCATGGAATTGCCCAGCTCTAGTAGTTCAAAGCAGCAGCCTTGAGTGATGATGAGACCCTTAACATTTCAGAAAAAATAAAGTAAAATAAAACCTCCTCCCCTCCCAAATTTGGACATGTATATATAGCTCCAACTTTGGAGTAAAGGGGAAGGAGTTCTGGGAGGATTTCCAATGATAACAACTATTAGCAATGGTATGAGAAACAGGCTGGGGCAAGAAAAAGATTTAGCTTCTAATGTTGACTCTTGAGCCTTGGGAGCATCAACAGAGAGATAAAAACCTGAAGTTTCATACAAAAGAACAGTTTTTCACAGAAGTGGAAAATAGTCTAGAGATAAAGAAGCCACCTGTGGAAGAGTCTCTAACCATTTCTCTCCTCTTGTTTCAGATGACAGTCATGTCCCTTTCCAGGGACCTCAAGGACGACTTTCACAGTGACACGGTGCTCTCCATCTTAAATGAGCAGCGCATTCGGGGCATTTTATGCGATGTCACTATCATTGTGGAAGATACCAAATTTAAAGCCCACAGCAATGTTCTGGCAGCTTCAAGCCTGTATTTTAAAAATATCTTTTGGAGCCATACAATCTGTATTTCCAGCCACGTCCTGGAGCTGGACGATCTCAAAGCTGAAGTGTTTACCGAAATACTTAATTATATCTACAGTTCCACAGTCGTTGTCAAGAGACAGGAAACAGTCACTGATCTTGCAGCTGCAGGAAAAAAGCTGGGAATATCATTCTTGGAAGACCTTACCGATCGCAACTTCTCAAATTCCCCGGGTCCCTATGTATTCTGTATTACTGAAAAGGGAGTGGTTAAAGAAGAAAAACATGAAAAAAGGCATGAAGAACCAGCCATCACTAATGGGCCAAGGATCACAAATGCATTTTCCATCATCGAAACAGAAAATAGTAATAACATGTTTTCCCCGCTGGACTTGAGGGCAAGTTTCAAAAAGGTCTCTGACTCCATGAGAACAGCTAGCCTTTGCCTGGAGAGGACGGACGTCTGCCACGAGGCAGAGCCTGTCCGCACACTCGCTGAGCACTCATACGCTGTTTCTTCCGTAGCTGAGGCTTACAGAAGTCAGCCTGTACGTGAACATGATGGCAGTTCACCTGGTAACACAGGGAAAGAAAACTGCGAAGCCCTTGCAGCAAAACCGAAAACATGTCGGAAGCCAAAGACATTCTCCATACCACAGGATTCTGACTCAGCCACAGAAAATATACCACCCCCTCCAGTATCCAACTTAGAGGTTAATCAAGAAAGAAGTCCACAGCCAGCTGCCGTTCTTGCTCGTTCAAAATCTCCAAACAATGAAGGAGATGTCCATTTTTCCAGGGAAGATGAAAATCAATCTTCTGATGTTCCCGGGCCGCCAGCAGCAGAGGTTCCACCTCTGGTGTACAACTGTAGCTGCTGTTCCAAAGCCTTTGACAGCAGCACTCTGCTCAGTGCCCACATGCAGCTTCACAAGCCAACCCAGGAGCCTTTAGTGTGCAAGTATTGCAACAAACAGTTCACCACCCTGAACAGGTTGGATCGGCATGAACAGATCTGCATGAGGTCAAGCCACATGCCCATTCCTGGAGGAAACCAACGCTTTTTAGAAAACTATCCTACCATTGGACAAAATGGAGGTTCATTCACGGGTCCAGAACCTTTATTATCTGAAAATAGGATTGGTGAATTTTCCAGTACCGGAAGTACTTTGCCAGACACGGACCACATGGTTAAATTTGTTAATGGGCAAATGCTCTATAGTTGTGTTGTGTGCAAACGTAGTTATGTGACCTTATCTAGCCTCCGAAGACATGCAAATGTTCACTCCTGGAGAAGAACATATCCTTGCCATTACTGCAACAAAGTATTTGCATTGGCTGAGTACAGGACAAGGCATGAAATTTGGCATACGGGAGAAAGACGATATCAGTGCATTTTCTGTCTTGAAACTTTCATGACCTACTATATACTCAAAAATCATCAGAAGTCTTTCCATGCCATCGATCATAGACTTTCCATCAGTAAAAAAACAGCAAATGGAGGCTTGAAGCCTAGTGTCTATCCATATAAACTTTATAGGCTACTGCCTATGAAATGCAAAAGGGCCCCTTATAAGAGCTACCGAAATTCTTCCTATGAAAATGCACGAGAAAACAGTCAAATGAATGAGTCTGCACCTGGTACCTATGTTGTTCAGAATCCACACAGCTCTGAATTACCTACGCTGAATTTCCAAGATACTGTAAACACCCTGACCAACAGTCCAGCCATCCCATTGGAAACATCTGCATGTCAGGACATACCCACTTCTGCCAATGTACAAAATGCAGAGGGCACCAAATGGGGAGAGGAGGCATTGAAAATTGATCTTGACAATAACTTTTATTCAGCTGAGGTGTCAGTTTCTTCCACTGAAAATGCTGTCAGTTCTGACCTCCGGGCAGGGGATGTACCTGTTTTATCCTTGAGTAATAACAGTGAGAATGCTGCCTCTGTGATCAGCTACAGTGGCTCTGCACCCTCGGTCATTGTACACAGCAGCCAGTTTTCATCGGTGATCATGCACAGCAATGCCATTGCTGCCATGACCAGCAGCAACCACAGAGCCTTTTCAGACCCAGCTGTCAGTCAGTCCCTGAAAGATGACAGTAAGCCTGAGCCAGATAAAGTGGGTAAGTTTGCAAGCAGACCCAAAAGCATTAAGGAGAAAAAGAAAACTACATCACATACCAGGGGAGAAATACCGGAGGAGTCAAAATATGTTGCCGATCCTGGAGGATCATTGAGCAAAACCACAAATATTACTGAAGAAACCAGTAAAATTGAAACCTACATTGCAAAACCTGCTCTGCCGGGAACCTCCACAAATAGTAACGTTGCACCCCTTTGCCAAATAACAGTGAAAATTGGAAACGAAGCCATTGTGAAAAGGCACATCCTAGGATCTAAATTGTTTTATAAAAGAGGGAGAAGACCTAAGTATGAGATGCAGGAGGAGCCTTTGCCACAGGGGAATGACCCGGAACCCAGTGGAGACAGCCCACTCGGGCTTTGCCAATCCGAGTGCATGGAGATGAGTGAAGTGTTCGATGACGCAAGTGACCAGGATTCCACTGACAAACCGTGGCGCCCTTACTACAACTACAAACCCAAAAAGAAATCCAGACAGTTGAGAAAAATGAGGAAAGTCAACTGGAGGAAGGAGCACGGAAACAGGAGCCCGAGCCATAAATGTAAATACCCAGCAGAACTGGATTGCGCCGTGGGGAAGGCTCCTCAGGATAAACCCTTTGAGGAAGAAGAAACTAAAGAGATGCCCAAGCTGCAGTGTGAACTCTGTGACGGAGACAAAGCAGCGGGGGCTGGAAACCAAGGAAGGCCCCACCGACATCTTACTTCTCGGCCATATACCTGCGAGCTCTGCGCCAAGCAGTTCCAGAGCCCTTCTACACTCAAAATGCACATGAGATGTCACACCGGGGAAAAGCCATACCAGTGCAAGACCTGCGGACGGTGCTTTTCGGTGCAAGGAAACTTACAGAAACACGAACGCATCCACCTGGGCTTGAAGGAGTTTGTCTGTCAGTATTGCAACAAGGCGTTCACCTTGAATGAGACCCTCAAAATCCATGAAAGAATCCATACTGGAGAAAAGCGTTACCACTGTCAGTTCTGCTTTCAGAGATTTTTGTATCTCTCCACCAAAAGGAATCATGAGCAGAGGCATATTCGGGAGCATAATGGGAAGGGCTATGCCTGCTTCCAGTGCCCCAAAATTTGCAAAACAGCTGCTGCCCTTGGAATGCACCAAAAGAAACACTTATTCAAAAGCCCAAGTCAGCAGGAGAAAATAGGTGAAATGTGCCAGGAAAACTCAAATCTCTTGGAGAATCAACATTTCATTGATTCAGAAGACAATGATCAAAAGGATAACATACAAACCGGTGTGGAAAATGTTGTCCTTTGAGTGGCAAGAGTTAGAAAAATCTTCAAAAATATAGTTGGTGTTTTTTTTTTTTGGTTATGATTTAAGTTTAGTTTAATTTTATTCACATAACAGTCATGAAGGAGTGAAATTTAAAAACAAAACAAAAAAACACTCATTTGTGAAAATTCCAGAAAAAGGATCCTAATATCTACTTTGGGTTTTAGCATTAACTTTATGCAAAGTGCACAAAAACAAAATAGCTGACTCCTCCAGTATCCCAAGTTTCTTGTGAAAGTTAATGAAGTTCTTAGCTGTGGTATTTCTACCAGTGAAAAAAGGAGTTTAATTTTAGCCTAGTTTGAAACTTTCTAATAATTGCTAATAGGAACTGGCTGCTGAACTGTCTTTAGTCACTGGAGAAAATGAAGATGGCATCTTCGTAAATATGTTACGTGGTAATGAGCTGTGTGACGGTCTTTATTCCCATCTGGCTTCTGCACTATTAAAATTTGTTTAAATTAATGGATACACATGAAATACTTAAACAATATAACTGAAATTATGTGCATAATGAGTAACCTAAAGTAGGACATTCATACATTATGTAGAACTACTTTTCTGCAACACAAACCTTGTAAAATACATATATAAATCACTATAACTTTTAACTGTCCATATCCCCTGTAGAGAATTATGAGGAGCAATAGATCTGCAAATAATGAGGACTGATGTAAAAATCAGTAGAAAGCATTTTGAATATGATTTCAGAGCATGTGAATGCTTTTAGATGGAATGCTGTTCCCTTGAAGTTATGGCTCAGCTGTTCTTAGAACTGGTCTACTCAATTCACAGAAAACATAGGTCATGCCTTATCTATGGGGGAACACCCTCCCAGAATTTACCTGTGATTACCTGTGCTGCATATTACTTTGCAATGGCCTCATCTCAGAGAATGAAAGAGGGTCACATTCTTCTGAAACTCTCTGCAGTCTTCCAACCACCACAAGGCCATGGATGTGGGGGGTCTATTCCAGACAGACTTAAGGGTTCAAGTGGAAGCTGCCATCTCCCATTCCACTGAAGGACTGTCCAAGAGATTTAGTGCAAGGTACACTGCAGTAGTGAATTCCCAGGCACTTGAAAGTGACTGCCTAATCCCTAATAATTGTAATTACTAGCCTTCTTGGAGATTATGCAGCCCACAAGTACAGACTAGTATAAAGCAAAAGGGCAAAGGAATCCACACCCTCCACCCCACCCATTAATGACTTGAGTGGGCAAGAAGAAGTGATGGCCTTCCTTGCCTAAAACAATAGCTTTGTTTTTAGGGGATGGAAAGGTAGAATGTGGAGTGACATGGTTCTATCGTTTACTTATGAGACTCAGAAATATATCTACAAAGCCAGATGCTCTGTCGTCATATTTGCAGACATCTACACCCCTTGCTAAAAACCCACTGAAGTCTTTTTAATGTTCTTTTACACTGACCCACACCATCAACATTGCCCTCAAATCTAATTTCCCTACATCATATTCTATCATGTGGACCAGGTTCCTGGAAAGCTGGAATGCATGATTCTTTTTTAAACTGCCAGAATGGGAGGGAGAGAGAAAACATTTCTACCCTTTGATCACCGGTGTGAACAGAATCCGGAATGCAGTTTCAGCCTGACCTGCAGTCATTCATGTTCATTGGATTTGACGAATGGAAACCCAAGGTTATCGAAGATTGGAAGGTTATCATTGTGAAGAAGTAGCTTAAAGGACTCCGGTTTCTCTCTACAAGTATGATGTCTCCATGAAGAAGACTTAGTATGGATTTGGGTGGGTAAGAAAGCATTTAAACACCCACGAAAGGACATGATTAAAGTTGACCTTTTAATACTGTAGTACCTTGCTGTTAAGTAACCCCACTATTGTATCTGCATTTATCTTTTGTTCATCTACTTTCACTTACATACAGTATTATATAAGTAGAGAAAAATGGGAAAATGCAAGCAAATTCAACTTTATTTTATACATTGTATATATGTATACCCTACACTATTCATTTGGGTTTTGTTAGATAGTCACAAAGGGCTTATGAAAATCATTTTTGAATTGATCATTAGAACATTGAATAAGCAATCCTGTGATCCACTAATTTGTTTTATCAGTTAATAATATGAATCAAAGATAATTAGTGTGTACTCTAGTCATTTTGATTTCAGTTAACCCCAAATATAAAATTACCTGTAGTGGTGTCTCTCTCCCAGCCCTTACATGTGGATATTTTTTAAGTGGGACTTGTATGCTGATAATTCTGGACCAAAGTAAATATGGCAGAATATTTATACATGAAAAAATTTTGCAAATATTTTCTATAATTGTATTCATTTAAAATGTTGATAGCTTGTGTTAGTTTCAGGGAGGGGTGTATATTTTGATAAAAAAATACTTGACTTTGTAATTCTGTATATTCTATACAATTTATAGCAGAGCCGTTTTAAGACAGCCTTGTCACTTTTTTTGTTAATTGTGAAAATTTTATTGAGTGATGTTTAAGTATGCATTGAGTACATGACCAACTAGAATTAAAGTAAGTGTAAACAGTGAACATACTGTATGCTGTACAAGATATAATGTAACTTGCTGTTTTAGCATCTGTATTTTGGTTAGAAGATATTATTAAATGCAGATGTTAAGGATTGGAAAAGTCTAATTTTATTTTTAGAAATAATGGATATAAATTTGTTTTTGCTTGATTAAAATAGCTTATTCCTATATTAAGTCTCTTTTTAAATGTTTTAATGTTATTTCTTTCGTGCAGCTATTTCATCTGAGTCACAGCTTTGTTTCCACATATTATTCATTCGGTATATTTCTGTTTCCTTACTTGTTTACATTCCGTGGTACCTACTTACATGCTTAGGAGTCAAATGGATTATGACATTAGGAAAAAAGCAGAATAAAAGAGATTGAAGTCTTCTGATGATTGAGTGTTTTGGATAGGCCTGATCTTATAATGATAAATCAGAGAATGAAATGCTCTCCAGGAAGCATTCTGCTGCACTCATCCGCGGGAAACAAATTACATTTATTGAGTACCAGGCACTAGGCAACATCTTTACATAGGCTATTTCATTAACACACACACACCAGAATTCAACCTCATTATCCTCATTTTATAGTGACTTTGAGAAGGTCTCACAACCAGACAAAGCCAGGATGCTAACCTAGGTCTGCCTGACTCCAAAGCCCATGTTTTTGTTCCTTCTCAACACTGTAGAGAAAAGTGATTTATAGAAACTGAACAGAGTATGAGGAAAGGAGACATGATAAAGTAATGCAGCTTTAGGATGGCAGTTAGTGACTGCCCTGGAACGGGATTAAAGGAGGCTGTGTCGGGTTCAGCTTCCCCTGAATTAGGCTTCCCTTATATCTCAGGAGATTGCCCTATAAAATCAGTAAAATTTGTGCACTTTTTTAAGGATATGGAGTAAAATTGTAATGGCATTATAGGCTAGTAATTTTCACACAAAGAAAAAAATAGTTCCGTCGTCATAGACTCTACTCCTAAACTTAGCTAACTATCTTGCAAATGCCTGCAGTTTGTCCCAGTGGGCCATGTGAGAGGGGATGTCGGTGGCTCAGGCAGCACAGTCCATCACCAACACAGAGAAAATTACTGCCAGGCCTACCAATGGCTGGCCAGTAGCATCAATTTTGTATTGGAAGGGCAATCCAAACCAGATTCACCAAAAATTTGGTAACTGTTATCTGCTAAAACTAATTTCATTATCTAAAAGAAAACATTTAATATTGAAAGAATTCGTAACAATTGAGAAAAGCATAAAACAAAAAATGTTAGTACATTCTTTTCCATCACTTCGGATATTTTCATTCCTACTGCTCTTTGTCTTATCTCATCACCTACTGATTGATTTGGTTCCACTCCCATCTGTCTGTATGAGTTTCTTTTTAGAGAAGCAACAGTTCTTCTACTTAGGTTTCCTCCATATCCCAAGAACTCATCCCCATCCCACTCCCCCTCCCCAAATCCTGACCAGCTATTGATTTCTCTTCTGGAGAGAGAAGCCCCCTTTGCTCCCTCCCTAGTTTGTACCTCCTAACCCAATTCTTCAAGCAAGATGGTCAGTGAGCAAGAAAGTTGGCTGGGTGTGCAATTTAGAACTATTCACTCTAAATTTAGACAACGAATGGAAGAACTAGTTAGAAATGTTATATTTTTATTTCATTAGTAACATCTAAAACATTCTATTTAGAATGTTTTTCTGGAAAATCAAACACTTTTTTGCAATAATTTTAAAATATATGACTTGTATGTAATTATACCCAAAAGTATTTTATTCCAATTAGAGAAACTGGTAAACAGACATTTTAAAGATGTAATAATGCAGCCAGGCGTGGTGGCTCACAACTGTAATCCCAGCACTTTGGGAGGCCGAGGCGGGAGTTGGAGAATGGTCTGGCCAACATGGTGAAACCCTGTCTCTACTAAAAATACAAAACATCAGCTGGGCGTAGTGGCAGGTGCCTATAATCCCAGCTACTGGGGAGGCTGAAGCAGGAGAATCACATGAACCTGGGAGGTGGAGGTTGTAGAGAGCCGAGATCATGCCACTGCACTCTGGCCTGTGCCACAGAGCAAGACTCCATCTCAAAAAATAATAATGCTAACTTATGTAAAAGTGTAATTCATTTATTCAAAATATACTTAATTTTTACTGCTGAACTAGGACTATAGAGATGTGAGGTAGCTTGTGCCTTTGAGGAACTTAAGTCTGGTGAAGGAGATTGATGAGACAATAGATGATTATAAAACAAAACTCTGAGCTCTTAAGAGGCCTAGAACCAAAGCAGAGAGAAGTGATACTGAGCAGAGACTAGTGGAGCTTGGCTTCACCAGAGGGGTCAGGTCTAGAGAGGAGCGACTAAAACAAAGGAGCCACGGAGGAATGTAGGTTGTTCCAAAAGCCTGGGTTTTGGGATGATGAACCTGGAGAGGCACGTGGGACACATCGTCAGGGCCTTGGCTTTGCCAGAGTCGAACCTCTATCCTGAAAGCATAAGGCAGTGGGCAAGCAAAGGAGGGGCTGGGTAGTAGGAGGTGAACTCAGAGAGAGGTAACACAATATCCAAGCAAGATGGGAAGCCTTTGGAGGACTTCAGCAGAGAGTGGAAAGATCTGATGTGCTTACAAGGATCACTCTTACTGCAGTGTAGTGAATAGACCACAGGCTGGGGCAAGGGTGGAGGCAGGGAGATGAGATAGGAGGCTGTGGCAGGAGATGACAGTGGCTTGGAAGAGGGTGGGAGTAGTGGAGACAGTAAGAAATGGGTCACATTCGGGAGACAGATTTTTAAATTTTGTAATATGGAAATTTTAAAGCCTATGCAGAGGTAGAATAGTCTGGCAAAACCCAGTGTATCCATCATTCAGCAATCAACAATTCATAGCCAATGTTGTTTCATCAATACCCTCATCTACTTTCCTTCTCCACTGTATTATTTTGAAGCAGATCCTAGACATCATACCATTTCATCTGTAAATATGTCAGAACGCATCTCTGAAAAGGTAAACAACATTTTTCATATAACCATATCATTACCATTCCTTAAAAATTAACATTTCCTTAATATCATCAAGTTCCATTCGTTAAAATTTCTGGTTGTCCCATCATTATAATTTTTTTTACAACTGGAAACAGAATCCAACTAAAGTCCCATTCTACAATTAGTTGATATACCTGTCCTTTAATCTATAGATTTTCTATTTTTTCCCTTTGCAATTTCGTTCCGAAGAAATTCTGTGATCATAGTCTAGGAAGAAACAAGACAACTTCCTAGGTGGGGGGTTCTTCCGTTAGGAGGTACACTCTGTGTGGCTGAGATATTGGATGTATTTGAGGTACACTCTGTGTGGCTGAGATATTGGATGTATTTTGAAGACAGATATGATAGATTTGCTAATGGTATAGATTTTTCAACCAGGGGTTGAAAAACAGAGGAATGAAAAATGACACCAAGGTTTGGGCCTGAGCAATTAGAAGGATGGTGTTGCCAACAAACTAGATACCTGGGTTGGAAGTTCAGAAGGAGACTGACTTGAGATACGGATTTGAAAGTTGTATTTCATTCATTCAAAATATATTTGAGGTGGGAGTACAGTACAAGAATGGACAAAACAAATAGTCCCTGGAGCCTGTGGCATAGAGGGGAACATGAAAGGCTGAAAAGCTGATTAATTACAACCATAGTAAATGCTATGAAGAGCTGCATGGTGCTCTGAGGACATCTAATAGGGGAATGTAACCTAGTTGGGAGGTTCAAGGGAGGCTGTCTTTGAGGAAGTAACTTTTTTTTTTTTCAGACCTAGACCTGAGGAAGTAACTTTTGAGCTGAGGCCTAAGAGATAAATAATAGTTGGAAGGAGAGAGAGTTTCTAGGTTGGGGGCTAACAGATATCAAGGGCAGCCTGTGGAGGGAACACAGTTCTTTGGAGGCCAGTGGTGTCCAGAGTATGTGAGAAATTGATTTAAAATCAGACTAGAGAACAGGAGCCATACCATGCAGAGCCTTCAAGGTCATGCTAAGAATTTGGAGCTTATACTAAGAGCATCAGAAAGCCATTGAATTATTTAAAGCAGGTTGGGACAAGAAGAGGTATATTTAATCAGGTTTGTATTACAAAAGAGTCACTGTGGCTGAAATATAGACAGTGGCTTGGAAGACAGTAGCAGCCAGAAGTAGAGCAATTAGGAAGCTACTGCAGTTGTCCAGGCTGGAGATTACAGTGGCTTGGATTTGTTAACTGGAAAAACTTTAAAGAAGTTAAATGTAACAGAGTTTAATTGAGCAAACAACCATTTGTGAATTGGGGACCCCTAAGAACCAGAATAGGTTTTAAGAACTCCAGCCTACAACATAGGCAGCATTTATAAGAAGAAAATGGAAGAAGTAAGGTACAGAGACAGCTTCATTGGCTGCAGCTCAGTGTTTTGCCTTATGTGAATCAGTCAGCTGCCTGAGATTGACTGAAACTCAGCTGCTGAACTGACTGAGACTCAGCTGTTAGTTTAGGTTTTTAGTTAGTTTACATACTAAGTAAGGTTGCAGTTCATTTCGGACTTGAGTATGAAGGCATCCTTAGGCCAAATTTAGTTAAACTGATGATGTGATTGCAGTGAAGATGGAGAGAAAGGGGAGGATTTGGGAGATACTTAAGAGACAGAAACAGCAGGACTTGATGTTTGATGGTATATGGGAATTGAGGGCTAGGGATGGATCAAGGATAGTCTTTGAGTTTTAGATTTGTTGAAGCTAGGAGTGCAAGATGTCCCCCCCCATGAAGCTTGTATAGAGAAGGAAGAATCTAGAAAACACTAGTACAAATGGCCTCTGTCTTCTGAGGTTTCCACTTACAATTTTTTGACTTCATGATTATGCAAAAGCAATACACGTTCAGTAGAAACCATATTTTGAGTACCCATACAAGCATTCCATTTTTTACTCAGTACAGTATTCAACAAATTTCATAAGCTATTCTACACTTTATCATAAAATAGGCATTGCATTGGATGGTTTGCCCAACTACAGGCTAAAGTAAGCGTTTGACCCACATTTAAGGTAGACTAGGCTAAGCTATTTGGTAGATTTTTTTTTTTTTTTTTTTTTTTTTTTTTAGATAGAGTCTCACTCTATTGTCCAGGCTGGAGTGCAATGATGCGATCTTGGCTCACTGCAACTTCCGCCTCTCAGGTTCAAGCAATTCTCCTGCCTCAGCCTCCCGAGTAGCTGGGATTACAGGCACATGCTACCATGCCCGGTAATTTTTGTATTTTTAGTAGAGATAGGTTTCACCATGTTGGCCAGGCTGGTCACGAACCCCTGACCTTGGGTGATCCGCCCGCCTCAGCCTCCCAAAGTGCTGGAATTACAGGCGTGAGCCACTGCATCTGGCCTATGCTGTTATATTTTCTACTTACAGTGGGTTGATTGGGACATAACTTCATCATAAGTCAGGGAGCATCTGTATGTGAAAGATGAGTCAAATAATAGTCCATATCACAAACTAAGGCAGGGAAGAGGCCAGAGAAGTACAGACCTCAATGTCTGATAGAATGACACAAATGGAGGGTCCAGAAACAAGGTGTCTCAATAAGGTTAGAGTCTATGATCTCTGAAGCTCTGCACAACTACTGTCTGCTTCCTCCCTCGCAGCAGTCCTGTTGTGGTGGCATAATGACTGTCTTCATTTGGAAGCTGCGGACACTGAGGCACAGCGGGGTGAAGGGGCTTGCCCAGGCCAGATAGGACCAACTCTGAGCCTTTTGGTCTCCAAGACACTGTTTTCATCCTACTGATTCCACATTGACTAAGGTATTTTTTGGAAGAACCTAGAGCTAAAACAATAAAAAATACTGTCCTTTCCTGAAAATGAGTGTTTATTAGCCTGAGACTCTAATACTTTCAGAGACCTAGGTCATTCCTTTTTTTATTCAACATATTCTATATGACAATTAGTACTGCCAGCCGCTGTTCTAAGCATCTAATGAAGATTAATTTAATCCTCATATCACCCCGTGAGGGAAACATTATTATCATTGCCATCAATGTTTAGTGTGGTTATCTTTTTACTGCACAGTGTCACAACAGTGGCTTAAAACAACCATTTATTATTATTTCACATGGTTCCGTGGTTTGACTGGGATCAGCCGGGCAGAGCCTCTCACGCAGTTACAGTTAGATGGTGATGAGGCTGGAGTCATCTAAAGGCATAACCAGGCTGGCATTAAAGCAGCCACAGTCCACCCAGTTTCAAGGGGGTGAAGGAGTATACTCTAGTCCTCAGTGGGGGAGTCACAGACACTTATAGGGAGGGAAGGAATTGATGGCAGCCATCTTCAGAGGTAAGCTACAATGACGGGTCATTCCCAATGAGAAAACCAAGCACAGAGAAGTTAAATTACTTACCCAAGGCCATACAGCTGGTATGTGGATAAACAGAGTTAATCCTAGGCAGTTGAGTTCCAGAGCCTGCTGGGAGAGGCAAAAGGGATTGGAGCCCAACAGCACAGCCCAGACTCACAGCAGAGTCAGGGTGTGACGAGCACAGCCTTATTCATAGCAGAGCTGGAGAGTCCTGGAGTCATCTATCAGGGATCAGTGAAAAGGAAGAAATTCTAAAAATACTAGGAAACGTCAAGGACTGTCTAAACAAGGCTGTTGTTATGTTGGGGGTGAAAATATGGTCTCAGGTGACCCAAGGCAAGTGGAAGCCTTCATACTTTCATTTATCTTTCCAATCAGGAAAGAATGAAAATGTAAGAGTGTTGGTGGGCGGGGGTGGGTGGGGCATGTGTGTGTTATTTTTCCTTATAAATAATTAAAATCTGGAACCTTTAGTCAGATACTCAAAGGGGTCATATATGGGAGAAACTAAGGCTTGGACCAGGGAGTTAAAATCTGCAGTGCAGACCAGCTTCAGAAGGGATCTTCAAGCTCCTTCGGCATCGTCTGCTAAATGTCTGGGTCATCGATGACCTTATGCACATTTGCTCCCTCTAATGGAAGGACAAGGAAATGACATATCTACTTCAAAAAGGTTAGTCACATCACAGGAGTAGTGGGTATTGCCACAAGTAAGCCCACTCACCTCTGGAGTGGTTGGTTTCTCTCTGGAACTCTAGCAACCTGAGACAGTGGGTAACTTAGGCCCTTTTCAACGTGTAGCTTCTCAGAACTTCTGGGCCAGAAAGGCAGGTTCCATACACTGATTTGGACCTGCTCGACATCTGCGTGAGTGTGGTGAGTGGAAGAGCATCAGGCCATGTCCCAGGTCTTTCCAAATCAGACTCCGTTATTTCTGACATTCCTCTTCCTAAAGACCAGAGGTAGGAATTCAGGGCCGCCATTTTCATCGTCTCTCCTCACGATAGGAATCAGCCTCCTCTGCGGCTGCTCCCGCTGAACACGACGACATTCCAGCCGCGGGGAACTGCTCAGGACTCAGTATCATTCTCAGACCTAGGCAGCAGGGTTCCGTGCTGGCCCTTCTCCAGAGGTGCCCAGCCGCACGGGGCAAAGAGTCTGCAGGGCCAACAGGGATGTGCCTACCCAGTGTCCACGCCATCGCCAGAGACCGCACTCGGGTACCCAGAACCTGAGAATTCCCTGCAGACTTTCAAGGCCTGCTCTGGCCGCTTCCTTGCCAGTGCCACACCCCTGGGACAGCCAAAGGGCAGCTGTTTGCAGGGGTTGTGGACCTAGTTTGTGATGGAGTTTCAGGGTCCACATGTGTGCCTGAGGCCCCTAGCAGCCTGCGGGGAGGGCAGGGTGAGGGGAGGAGGGGAGGGAGAGGATCTGACCCACCTCTTCCCCTGCTGTCTCATTCCAGCAGGAAATGCCAGAAACTAGGAATTCTGCACTCCAACACGGTCTTCCAGATTGCTGTGAAGGTATATTTGTCAAGGGAGGAGAATAGAATGTATTTAATTAAGAACTTGCTAGCCTGGTTTATAACTTTTAAATATTTAGACACATGATATACACGCCTCCATCTGCACACTTGCTCCCCGCCTTGCGAGTGTTGAGGGGGCGGCTGTCACCACTCTCCAAAATGCCTGGCTTCTCATCGCGCTGTCTGTGTATACAAGCTCCTGACCATGCTGACATGTTCATTCCCATCCCTACCCCAGCCCCATGCACCGATGTGATCATTTCTCAGTACCTAATTCAAAGGCCCCATCAAAAGCCTCTTCCTTGCAGTGTTGTATGAGACAGCCTCAGACCTCTGCTTGCCTTGACCTCAAGCCCCACCATAGCTCTCTGGGTTCAGCCGTTTTCAATTCTGCCTCTGCCGTCAGCCAGCGAGCTCCTCCGGGATGTTCCCAGCATCAGCATGCTGCCGTCAAAGTCATCTATGAAGTGTGCCGATTCGCCACCCCAGATGACCAACTGTCTTGGTGCGCCTCGCACTGAAGACTCTCCAAGATGCAAAACATTCAGTGCTAAAACTGAGACAGTCCCAGGCAAATGAGGACGATGGGTCACCCTAACGGGGAAGAGCCTCTTCAGAAAGGGAGGGAGCATCAGCAGTCATGGTAGAAGTAGAACTCATTGGCCATTTTCAGTTTCAAACAACTAAGAGGACGTTGTCTTTCCTGAGCGGTGAGGAAACACCTAGGCCACACAAAAATCTGGCCAGGCTGTGCAAGTCTGGCCTGAGAAAATGGAGCGAAGAACCTTGGGCCCCAATCTCCAGAGCCCTACTAAAATCCTGCAGTGATTTCCCAGACACTCCTACTTCTCTCATTTCTCTGAAAAACCTCCTGGGAAACCGAGCTCACCATACCGCTTCCAGCTGCCCACACAAGCATTTGCCTCTCAGAATTTTTGATAGCGTCCACCCTAAAAAACAGTGAGTACAAGTCTTCCACTACACCCTGCCCAGTGTGGAGGAAAGCTATGGGTTTTCCTGCTGAGTCCTTTTCTGCATTTATGGGTGAAGGCACCTGAATTTCCTTTAGAAGCAACCTCTCCTCACCCTCTTATTCATCAGCTCCACCTTCAGACCGTATCTGCAATCAGGATCAGGTGATCAGTGGCCACCTGATGGGACTGGGAGGGAGGCATATAAGCTGGTTTCTAGCACGAGTTTTTTTACATCTCAACACAAGAATGAGGAAACCGAGTCAGGACCTTCTCCACTGCCAGAGATAGAAACCCAGTTGTTCATGGTATGGGGAGGATGTAGCTGACTTTAAGCAAAGCTGAATTCAAGGGCTCTAGCAAAATGAGATCTCTCTCAACCCTCACTCTCTGTGCCTTTTCTCTCTTACTTTCCTCTGCATTAGCTTCAGTCTCAGACTAGTTCTCCCCAGTTGCAAGACAGATATCCAGGCTGAGGGGATGGAGTTCTCCAAAACGGTGAAAGCGCACTTTTAAAAAAAAAAAAAAAAAAAAGTCTTGAAAGAGAGCAGCGATATTTCTAATAATAACCTCTCAAGAGCAGAGTCTGAATCCACATCTGGGACATCTAACATCAGAGCTGACACTCAGAAACTCTACCAATATAGGGTACGCACCTCCTTTCAGGATACATTAAAGAAAAATTTATCAAAATGACCACAAAACACTCTGCATCCAGCTAAGACTAACTGAGCCAGGCACATACTTTCAGCTTTATTCAGAAGAACCTGGAAAGAAGGTCTTGTTTTCACCATTTAATCAATGCAGCAAGTGAAGGCCCAAGTCCAAGGACTCCACTGCTCTGAGTGATGACAATCCACACAGGAATGATAGCCCCAGTTTACTCACTGGCAGTTCCTCAACCTGAGACATCAACCTACTGGTGCTCAGACTACACCCTCCACGTTTCCCTTCTGCCCTCACCTTGTGTGGTTCCTGGAACACCAGACTTCACTTCTTCCTGCCTTTACCTGGCCACCCAATGGCTTTTATGCATGAAAGCAAACGTGTTAGAATAGGTGACCCAACCAGTGTGGACATGTATGAAGATCTGCCTACCCCAAGTTCCAGGAACTCATATGATTAAGAGAAATGACTACTCTGTAATTACAGTAGAAAGAGGGATAATGCATTTGTGTGTACTTATGTATTATGTATGTATTTAAAAAACTAATACATGTAAACAGAAAAAATAATTTTCAAATACTGCACAAGGGTACACAGAGAAAAATGGGTCTCCCTCCCTCTCTGCCCCCAGGTTTCTCCCTAAAAGTATATACTGTTACCAGATCTTGGGTGTCCTTCCATAGATATCCCGTGCATATCTAAGCGCATATATATATATGTGTGTGTGTGTGTGTGCATTTAAACTCACAAATTTTTTCCTTTTTCTTGTTGTATATAAATGAGAGCACACTACACATGCCACTCTACCTTATTTCATTTATTTAACAATAGATAATGGAAAACCTTCTATGCTGGGACATACGGATCTGTCTTATTCTTTTAGTGACTGCATAGTATTCCATTGTATGAATTTGTTTAGGCTCCCTCAAATCATGGGACATTGTATGAATTTTTAACCCATCATCTAATAATTGGCTGGCATTTGTTTCCAATCTTTTGCTTTTGTGTTTACGTTTAGACATATTTTTATAATAGAGATATAAACAAAGAGAAAAAAGTTTCCTACTTAACTCTTGTTTAACCAGAAAATATGATGAACAGAGGCCATACGATATTCTGAGGGTTCTTGGAAGTTGGAATGAAGAGAATTCAAATTCTCAGCTCTCAAGTAAAACTTTTCGGAATTCTTCTGTTGTGTATTAAATGCAAACTAAACAGAAGTTCGTGTCTTAGGGATCTTTAGTTGCTTAAGCAAAATGTGATGTTGGAAGGAAAAAAGATAGAAACTAAGGGAGGACAGGGAAAAGTTGGAAACAGGAAGCAGAAAACTTCCCTCTCTCCACCTCTTGTCATCTGTGTCCCCCTGTGTCACCTTTCTTCATTTCTGTCTGTGCTAATCATCAGCCTTCTCTGCCTCTCCCTGCCTGCGGATGGAAGATGCTAGCCAGCCCTACAGGACCTCATAGGCAAGGGAATCCACGGCCCTCCTTCCCCACCCCCACTAAAGAGACTGGTTCCCCCATGATCCGATGAGCTCTGGCGAAAGGGACAGAGCCCTATCGTAGAAGATGGCTGCAGGGGCCCCACGCCAAGGACAAACACGGTGATTGGAGATGGGTGGGCTGGGAACGGCCGTCAAGTGCCACCACATGGTCTCATGGGGACAAGAGCTTTGTGGACAAGAGCTGCTTAGTAACTCTGCATGAGGGACCCTCAAAGCCGTCACGATGGCTTCAACTTGGCTGTCTAGCTCTCTAACCCGGAGTATTCCATTATAGATAATGTCAGGATAGGTCAGAAAAAATTCTGCCCAGGTCTTATCCAACAACAGCATTTCACACTTATTTGTGGGTGAGATGTGGCGTGCTGAATTGAGGAGTAGGATTCATGTATTTGTAAAGGATGCTTCAGCTCCTGTCCCTACACATACACACAAAAGTTTTGAGAATGTTTTCATATCACCTTGTCAGATTGTAAACGTGTTATTCTCAAGCAATGTCATGGACTTGTTTGGGTAACACTTGTTTTTGTTTTTGTTTTCAGACAGGGTATCACTCTGTCGCCCAGGCTGTAGTGCAGTGGCACAATCTCAGCTCACTGCAGCCTCGAACGCCCGGGCTCAAGCTATCCTCCCACCCCAGCCTCCTGAGTAGCTGGGATTACAGGCACGAGCCACCACACCCAGCTAAATTTTTAATGTTTTGTAGAGACGGCGTCTCGCCATGTTGCCCAGGCTGATCTTGAACTCCTGGGCTCAAGCGATCCACCCATCTTGTCCTCCTAAAGTGTTGGGATTACAGGTTTGAGCCACTGTGCCCACCAACACTTGTTTTGTTCTTTTGGAGAACAAATTTTTAAAGAAATATGTTTCGATCTGAAAATGAGTAACGTAAAGAAGCCATATGTGTTTGAAAAAAAGTCCGCTGAAGCTAGGGTAATGATCTGTCTCAACTCCTGACTCACTAGGGTAACCCCAGCCCCTAGTGACAGTTTTAACAGGAAAGCCCAGTCGGCCCTTTCCTTGAGCATCAGTCTTGGGGCGTCTCTCTGAAGAACACTGCTGAACCACACAGACTCCGAGGGAACTCCTACTCTCTGTGCACACTGGAGAGGAAACTCCTGCCAGCAGAGGTCACTGCCGTACCAGCTGGGAGTCAGCGGCAGGACAGCCTCCTCACAACAAGGCTGTGCCCGCCTCTCCCCTGCCCTCTTCTTAACCTCATGACTGCTTAGCTCAGTGAAGGAGATAAATGGCAGTGTTGCACTAATCAAGTGTGCGTGGGCCATCAGCAGTTTTTTTCTCAGTAGTAGGCTTTGATATCCCAAACCTAAGGGTGTTTAACATTAATACTCAGAATAAGAACACACGAGAACAGCGGGTTCTGCTTTCACCTTGGATTGTATTTTTCCATGTTTAGCCCAATCATAAACTTAATCCACCTGCTTCTCGCCTGGGTGACTGAGAGTAGACTCCCACCTCAGGACGCAAGCCTGTGTGCATGCGCATGCACATACACTCACCCCACGCACAAAACAAGACCCTCCTAGAGAAGGAAATGATTCCATGATATGGCACCTCAAATATTTTTCATTTCTTGATGTTGGGAACATTTCAAATCTTCTAGCTATTTTAAAATACACAATGAATTATTGTTAACGATAGTCACCCTACTGTGCTATGAAACACTAGAACTTACTCCTTCTAACTGTATCTTTGTACCCATTATTCAGCCTCCCTGTTCACCCCTGCTTCCCAGCCGCTGGTAGTCATCATTCTACTCTCTACTTCCACGAGATCCACCTTTTGAGCTCCCATAAATGAGAGGCATCTATGAGCCACTTGTGGGCCAAGAGCTAGCCACAGACAGGACCTATGTATAATGGACTGACTTGCCAGCCCTCTCAATGGCCACCATCAGAGCAAAGACATGTCACCAGGGCTCACCCACCAATTAAAGGTGGAGGAGAAGAAACTGTAAAATGTGGGAGGAAGCAGTTGCGCAACTACAGACCATTGCATTGCCACATGATGCCATCTGCCTCACATACTGGCCTGGGCCAAGAGGCTGCTGGCCTCAGAGGCCAGGTGAAAATACCAACTACAGGAGCCATTAGGATGTATGGCCTGTCCCCCACCCAAGCACCAGGTAATTGAGCAGTCAGGTCATTGAACCTTACAGCCTTCGGGCAATGGATGTGTGATATGCTTGTTCCCATGCAAACATCTAGGCCATTCTGTATCTTTGTGACTGTGACCTAGCAATTGCAAGAAACAAATCTGAATCTAAGATTAACATAGAGGTAATAACTGTCCTATTACATGTTGTCTGCAAAAAACAACACAGACTTAACAGCATCTTACTGGAAATGAAGTTGAAACTGAAGATTTAGAAGAGACTCTAGCAGAAGAGGAATGATAAATACAAATTAATTGGACCATTCCCACTATTGTGAATTTAAAATGTGTAAAATATCACAGATACTCCCTTTATTCAAAGAAGTGCCTTTATTCCTTTCTTTTAGTGATGGTAAAGATATTGAGGACATTTTTTCTTTTGTTCTTTTTGGGTTTTGTTGTTGTTGTTGTTGTTGTTGTTAAAGTAAGACATGCCCATGGTACCGTATGCAAATCTTGCATGCAGCTTAATGAATCTTAACATATGTAAAACGAGTGACAAGCTCTATGGATCTGTGTCCTCATTTGTCAAGTGAATGTTACTGAGACAGCATTTCCTAAGTCTCCTCTTAGAAACTTTCTTCTAAGCCAGCAAAATTCATTCTGCATGTTTTGATGCAATAGATTCTGTATCACGATTGCGGTATCTTTTACCCCACCCCTAACACAGTGGTCCTGGCATAATTGGCACTGGATAAATCTTTGTTAGGCTGAGTTCTCCAGAACTGCCTCTGATGCTACCTCCAAAAGAGCCTAGCTTTGGAAGGAGAAGGATGTGAACCAAACAGTCCACAGTCCGTGGTCCACAGCACTGCCAGTCATCACAGTGCACACAGAGATCCCATCACCCCCACACTGGTAAATGCTCACATGGAGGGGGTTTAATAGATATGGATGGATGGATGGATGGATGGATGGATGGATGGATGGATGGATGGATGGATGGATGGATTTCTGTTCCAAATCCTTCAGGGACAGAAAAAGAACTAAACAAAAAAGGAAGTGGGTTCTGAGGTTAAAGGACGGTGGTCTTGACAGAAAAGGGGATTCCCTGGCCATCCAGCCTGATGCTGATTGTTCAAATCAATTTCCAGTTGCTCTGTAGTGTAATGACACAATCAAAAGAAATCAGAAATCCTCTGGAGTTCAGCATCTTGTCTGAAGCCATAACAGAACCAGAGTGTTGGTATCAACTATTTGCTGAAGGTTTTGTTTTGTGGCTGATTATGTTAGGTCAGCTGGGAAGAAGTATCTGTGTCAGTTAGGATGCTGTGGTCTGCAATCCACAGAAAAACCACCTTAACAAGGTGTCCCAAAGGAAGCAATTCCAAAGCGCAGCCATGTCAACAAGGACTTGGGGCCTTTATTCACACCTGTCAACTCTGTTTGTAATATCTACCCTCATGACCAGAAGAAGGCCAAAGCCAATGGAAGCATCAGGCCCTTACACGAGTCCAAAAGCAAGGAGAAAGGGCAGCATGACAGGACCCTCTCCCCTCCTTACAGACCCTCAGCACTTCACAATAGCCCAATCCCTAGCAAAGAGGAAAGGGATGGCTTCTATGAGGGTTCTCCATTGACAGTGGTGGCATGGTTACTGAATAGCTATACAGAATCGAGGCTCCATGAGTATGGACAGAGAAGACATGAGTTATGGGTAAACAACAAACACGTTCACCATAGCATAGCCACAGTGGCAGTCCTTGGCAATTATCCAGGCCAATCAAAACCCAACTAAATAAATTACCTTTTAACTTTAAATAACCAATTGCCACAGTAAAATTGGATCATAGGCCTTGATCAGGCAACCAAGGGCTCTTTGTAAAAAACTGGCTTATGGGGCCAGGCATGGCGGTTCACTCCTGTAATCCCAGCACTTTGGGAGGCTGAGTTGGGCAGATCACCTGAGGTTGGGAGTTCAAGACCAGCCTGGCTAACATAGTGAAACCCCGTCTCTACTAAAAATACAAAATTAGCTGGGTGTGGTGGTGGGTGCCTGTAATCCCAGCTACTTGGGAGGATGAGGCAGGAAAATCACTTGAATCTAGTAGGTGGGGTTTGCAGTGAGCTGGGATCACGCCACTTCACTCCAGCCTGGGCAATAGAGTAAGACTCCATCTCCAAAATAACTAACTAAATAAATAAATAAACTGGTTTCTGAAGGCCCTCAGTGACAATGTGGGCCTTCTCGCTCTGTTTACCACAGATTCGCTGCAGCAAATGCAGAGACTTGATAAGTGTGCTTGGCCTCTTCCTGGCTAAAGGGCATGGCTTTAGGAGAAAGCAGTTCATTGTGTGGCCTTCCAGAACAGTCATCGTTTGTTCCTTCTCAATGAAACTCTGCAGTCTGGGAACAGAACTGACTAACCTTCAGCTTCCCTTGCTAGCTCCACCTCGAGAGCACACCCACGTGAGCCTGGATAAATTGCACTGTGAGGAGGAGTGTGGGGGTGGGCAATGACCCTGGAAGGACCAGAGGTGAGGGGAAAGGGTGATTTTCCAGGAAGTACCAAAAATGTCACCTAAGAGGTTCATATACTAACAATTGGTCTTTTATTTCTATCCTTTCTCTATAGTTATAGAGGCAAGACCAAGGCTATCCCTGAATGCCGGGACAGAGAGAGAGAGAGAGAGAGAGAGAGAAAGAGAAAGAGATCAGGGTCTGAGTGTGAATGTGGGGAAGTGGGCAGGGCCAGAGTGAGTTATACCTGCAGTGATTAACCCACCCTTAGGGCTTGCTCTGGTTCCACAGGGTGCCAGTCTTTCCCCTCCCTCTCATGGTTGGGAGGAGCTCATGGGACCAACTTGGTAAAAAACAGGTGTGTTTGGGGTCATCGTTGCTGTCACATGCCCTCCTGGCCTCTTTTCCACCTTCTTCCTTATTCTACTTCTACTTCTGTCCTTTTTCCGTGACTCTGCATCGGCTGCAGTAGAGGGAGCCATTTCCCCTAAGACCCCTAAGACCAGGGTATGTGTACCACAAGAGGCATCTGAGATCATTTCAGTGGCACATAAACATTTTATAGTTTAATAGATATGCACTTAGTTTACTTCTCTTTACCAAAAAATTGCAAGTTGTGTGGTAGCCATATATACTAGTGTGTTCTCATGCTGCTATAAAGAACTGCCCAAGATTGGGTAATTTATAAAGGAAAGAGTTTTAATTGACTCACAGTTCCACAGCGCTGGGAAGGCCTTAGAAAACTTACAATCATGGCAAAAGGGGAAGCAAACATGTCCTTCTTCATATGGCAGCAGGAAGAAGTGCAGAGCAAAGCAGAGGAACAGCCCCTTATAAAACCATCAGATTGCATGAGAACTTACTATCATGAGAACAGCATGGGGTTAACCGCCCCCATGATTCCATTACCTCCCGTCAGGTCCCTCCCACAACACGTGAGGATTATGGGAACTACAATTCAAGAGGAGATTTGGGTGTGGACACAGAGTCAAACCATATCACCATAAGAATTCCATTGATTCTTGAGCTCCTCCTCCAGGAGGAGAATGCTGAACTCCCCATAGAGGTTGAGGAAAACAAGACCCAGATGGAGGGGACTTGCCTGGCATCATGGAGCATAAAAACAGTGATTTCAGGATTAAAAATAATGTTTGGGGTTCCAGTGCTTTTCTCTCCACACCGCTCTTCTGTTAAATACATCTGTATCATCTGGTGCACTTTCTATTTTTATATTAACAAAGTTTTTCTTGTAAATTAATGGAAATGGCTGCTTTCTAGAGAACAATGTAAAGAACTGGCCATTTCTGGATTCTAACCTGATTTCTAACGCCACTTGCATCTACAGCTTTTAACAACTCTCCGAATAACTTTCTATTTCCTCATCCAGGAAATTACAGGACATTTCTGACATTTCAATGAGTTTTTAGTTAGGGACTTTAAAGGTAATGAGTATCTATTGCCTGGTTTCAAAGGAAGCGTAATTAAAATTAAAGTCTAATACCCCAAATAAAAAGCTACATCATAGACAAGATTGCACAGCTTACATTTCTTTGTCAATCTGTTTTGTAAATGTCTGCATTTCTCATTGCAGACTCAATGTAACTGAGACATCTAGTGTTCAGTCCTAAGAAAAACAAATTTCCATGAATCTGGGTTTAAAGGATTCACAAAATTCCTTTTATGTTCCCTCCGAGTAAAACAGAATTCTTCCCCCCACCCCCGATCCTGGGAAACCTCTTTATGGTTCTTTCTGGGCTTAGCCCTTTCCCAGGTGAAAATGTTTTTCATATCACAGACGCTCATGAAATGTTTCCCACATTTAGTGTTATTGTTATTATAACTGTGTTGTGAGTCACACGGATAAAACCCATCCCCTCAGTCCAACCTCACCCTCCTCTAACTTTTAAAGCAATTGTCTCAGATAGAAAATGCCTTTCCTCGGCCGGGAGCGGAGGCTCACGACTGTAATCCCAGCGCTTTGGGAGGCCGAGGCGGGCCGATCACGAGGTCAGGAGATTGAGACCATCCTGGCTAACACAATGAAACCCCATGTCTACTAAAATTAGCCAGGCGTGGTGGCGGGCGCCTGTAGTCCCAGCTACCCGGGAGGCTGAGGCAGGAGAATGGCGTGAACCTGGGAGGCGGAGCTTGCAGTGAGCCAAGATCGCGCCACTGCGCTTCAGCCTGGGCGACAAAGCGAGACTCCGTCTCAAAAAAAAAAAAAAAAAAGCCTTTCCTCTTCAATGGGGCTGCATGTAGGTCACATCTTGTTTTCTGGATTTCTAGTAATTAAGAATGTACACATAAACCCAAGATATTTAAATTATTTCATATAAATGTAGATAACATATTAATTTCTATTGCATAATGAATAATATTTGTATATCAGGATAACTTATAAAGGTGAATTATGTATTAAATATGGCAGCAAAAGCACAAGCAACAAAAAATAGGTGAACTGGCATCACCGAAATTTAAAACTTTATGCTTCAAAGGGCACTATCAAGAAAATGAAGACAACCCACAGAATGGTAGAAAACATTTGAAAATCATGTGTCTGATAAAAGACATATTTAAAATATGTAAAGTACTATTACAACTCAAAAAGACAACCCAATCTATAAATGGGCAAGGAATCTAAATAGACAGTTTTGCCCAAATTTTGGGGTGATGAATACACTAGAAACACACCCACCATTATACAATATACTCATGTAGGAAACATGCACATTTGTATATTTTTTCAGATATACAAATGGCTAATAAACACATGATGCTCAACATAATAAACACAAGATGTCCAACATCATTAGCCATTAGGGAACTGCTAATCAAAACCACAATGAAATACCACCTCACACCAACTAGAGTGGCTGTAATAATAATAATTTTAAAAAAAGATAAAAACAAGTATGAGGGAAAATGTAGAGAAATTGGAACCCACATGCATTGCTGGTGGAAATGTAAAATGGTGCAGCTGCCTTAGAAAAAATTTGGCAGTTCCTCAAAAGATTAAACAGAGAGTTACCACATGACCCAGCAATTTCACTCCTGGCTGAAGTGAAATTCACGGAAAACAAACGAAAGCCTATGTCTATACACACACTTGAAGACAAGCATCCTTCATAATAACCAAAAAGTGTAAACAACCCAAATGTCCATCAACTGATGAAAGGATAGATAAAACGTGGCCTATCCGCACAATGAACTATCATTCAGCCATAAGAATAGGCAAATCTACAGAGACAGAAAGTTGATTATCAGTTGCTTAGGGATAGGGTGGGGATGGAATGGGAGGGAGAATGAGTTAGAGGGAAATGGAAAGTGACTCCTAATGGGTATGGAGTTTCTTTGGGGGGTGAGGAAAATATTATAAAATTGATTGTGATGATGGTTGTTCAACTCTGCGAACGTACTAAAAAACATTTAAGGCCAGGTGCGGTGGCTCACGCCTGTAATTCCAGCACTTTAGGAGGCCAAGGTGGGTCGATCACCTGAGGTCAGGAATTCGAGACCAGCTGGCCAACATAATGAAACCCCGTCTCCACTAAAAATACAAAAAAAAAGCTGACTTGGTGGCAGGTGCCTGTAATCCCAGCTACTTGGGAGGCTGAGACAGGAGAATCGCTTGAACTTGGGAGGTGGAGGTTGCAGTGAACTGAGATTGCGCCACTGCACTCCAGCTTGGGCAACAAGAGTGAAACTCTGTCTCAAAAAAAAGTTTTTAAAAAAATAAATTGAAAACATTTTATTATATTTTAAAGTATAATGGGTGAATTTTATGGTATGTGAATTATATCTCAACAAAGCTCTTATTTAAATGTAGGTTATAAGTAGTAACTTATATATATATCACATTTTCTGTGTATATGTACATAAATATATATATCACATTTTCTGTATAAGGAACCTCCACACTGTTTTCCATAGTGACTGTACTGATTTATATTTCCATCTGCAGTGTATGAGTGTTTTCCTTTCTCCACATCTTCACCAGCATCTGCTTTTTTGTGTTTTTATATATATATAAAACGTGATATATATAAATATATATCATGTTTTCTGCATATATATAAATATATATATATAACATTTTCTGTATCCAATCAATCATTGATGGATACTACATTGGTTCCTTGACTTTGCTATGATAAATAATAGTGCTGCAATAAACACACAAGTGTGGGTGTTTTTTTTTTAATTTTATTTCTTTTGTTCAGGGTAGATTCCTTTAGTGGGATTGCTCTATTTTTAGTTCCTTGAGCTTTTTCCATAAAGGTTGAACCAAATCTACATTCCCACCATCAGGGTACAACAGTTCTCTTTTTTCGCATCCATGCCAACATTTGTTGTTTTTAACTTTTTAATAGTAGTTATTCTGACTGATGTAAGATGGTATCTCAGTGTGGTTTTTAGTTTGCATTTCGTTAATGACTGAGTGATGTTGAGCATTTTTTCATGTGTTTGTTGGCTGCTTATATTTCTTCTTTTAAGAAATGTCCATTCATGTCCTTCGCCCAGCTTTTAATGGAGTTATTGGTTTTTTTCTTATTCAATTGTTTGAGTTCCTTGTAGATTCTGGGTATTTGTCCTTTGGTGAAGGAATAATTTGCACATATTTTCTACCATTCTGTAGGTTGTCTGTTCATTCTGTTGATTATTTCAGAAGTATTTCAGTTTAATTAAATCCCATTTGTCTGTTTTCGTTTTTATTGCATTTGCTTTTGGGGTCTTTGTCATAAATTCTTTACCTAGGCTGATACTCAGAAGTGTTTTTCCTAGATTTTCTTCTAGGATTTTAATAGCTTCAGGCTTTACATTTAGGTCTTTAATCCATCTTGAATTAGTTTTTGTATGTGATGAGACAAAGGGGTCCAGTTTCCTTCTCCCACATGTGGCTAGCCAATTTTCCCAGAATCATTTATTAAATAAGGGTGTCCTTTCCCTATTGTTTATTTTTGTCAACTTTGTCAAAAATCAGTTGGTTGTAGGTATGTGACTTTATTTCTGGGTCCTCTGTTCTGAACCATTGATCAATGTGTCTATTTTTGTACCAGTACCATGCTGTTTTAGTTACTATAGCCTTGCAGTATAATTTGACATCAGGCAATGTAATGCCTCCAGATTTGTTCTTTTTGCTTAGGGATGCTTTGGTTATTTGGGCTTTTATTTAGGTTCCATAAGAACTTTAAGATAGCTTTCTTCTAGTGAGTAGTAACTTTTAAATTGATACATAATAATTATACATATTTATGGAGTACATTTGATATTTTGATACATGAATACAATGTGTAATGATCAAATCATGGTGAATAGAATACCCATTACCTCAAACATTTATCATTTATTTGTGTTGGGAACATTTCAAATTTTCTCTTCTAGTTATTTTGAAATATATGACAAATTATTGTTAACTTAGTCATCCTCCTGTGCCATCAAACACTAGAATATATTCCTTTTATCTAACTGTATTTTTTGCACCCATTAACCAACCTCTATTCATCCCCCAACCTTCCAACCTCTGGCAACCATCATTCTACTCTCCACCTCCATGAGATCAACTTTTTAAGCTCCCACATGTGAGTGAGAGAATGCAGTATTTGTCTTTTTTCACTTTACTCACCTAGTTATTTCACTTAACATAGCAATCTCTAGTTCCATTCATGTTGCTGCGAGTGACAAGATTTCATTCTTTTTTATGACTGAGTTGTATTTCATTGTGTATATGTACCACATTTTCTTATGCATACATCCATTGATGGACACTTAGATTCATCTCATTTCTTAGCTATCGTGAAGAATGCTGCAATAAACATAGGTATGCAGATATCTCTTCAATATACTGGTTTCCTTTCTTTTGCACATACATCTAGCAGTGGGATTGCTGGATCATATGGTAGATCTATTTTTAGATCTCAGTGTTTTGAGGAACCTCCACACTGTTTTCCGTAGTGACTGTACTGATTTATATTTCCACCTGCAGTGTATAAGTGTTTTCCTTTCTCCACATCCTCACCAGCATCTGCTTTTTTGTGTTTTTGATAATAGCTGTTCTAACTGGGATGAGGTGAGATCTCACTGTGGTTTTGATTTGCATTTTCCTGACAATTAGTAATGTTGAGCATTTTTGATATGCCTGTTGGCCATTTGTATGTCTGATTTTGAGAAATGTCTCTTCAGTTCATTTGCCCTTTTAAAAATTGTATTACTTGGTGTTTTTTTTTTTTGTTGTTGTTGTTGTTGTTGTTGAGTTCCCTATATATTCTGGTTATTAATCCCTTGTTGAATGGATACTTTGCAAATATTTTTCCCAATCTATAGATTGTCTTTTCACTTTGTTGATTGTTTCCTTTGCTGTGCAGAAGGTTTTTAGCTTTATGCAATCTTATTTGCCTATTTTTTCTTTGGTTGTCTATGCTTTTGAGGTTTTAACCCCCCAAAATTTGCCCAGACCAATATCATAAAGCACTTTCCTGATGTTTTCCTCTAGTAGTTTCAAGTCTTACATTTAAGTTTTTAATCCATTTTGATTTGATTTTTATGTATGGTGAGAAATAGGGGTGTCTTTTTTTTTAACCGCTGAACTTTTTATTGGCCTCCTGCTCCCCAAAGGGTACCCTGCTTCTGCTGTCTTAATGTCTCAGAACGTTGGTGTCATTGGTCTTAGACACCACTTTGCCATCCACTATCTGGTGGGTGGTGGTCTTTTGGATGGTTTGCATGGAGTTGCTACCATCCAGGGCATCACCAAGATTGAAGCCCTCGCCATTTTCCAGCAGGCAGCAGTAGGTGGTGCTCTCAGCCTTCAGCTTGACCTTGATGTTCGGCAGGGCCTCATACTCTTGGGCCTGGCACTGCCCCTCTGCCCGGGTCTGTGCCAGCTCTGACTCCAGATACAGCAGGATCCCATTGAGCTGCTCCATCTGCAGGGCATAGCAGGCCTTCACCTTCCTCAGGCTGTTCTCCAAGTTGGGCTTCAGATTTCTCATCGAGTTCAGGTCGATCTCCAAGGACTGGACTGTATGTCTCAGCTCCCTGAGCGTCATCTCAGCAGCTCTAACCTCAGCAGACTGCGTGGTGACTACTGTGGTGCCCTCCTCGATCTGCTGAGACCAGTATTTGTCTAGCCCCTCTTGGTTCTTCTGAGCCAGCTCGTCATATTGGGCCTGGAAATCTGCCATGATCTTGGCGAGGAGCTGAGATTTGGGGGTATCTACCTCCACAGTCAACCCAGAGCTGGCAACCTGGGCTTGTAGGCCTTTTACTTCCTCTTTGTGGTTCTTTTTCATAAAGAGCAGCTCCTCCTTGAAAGCCTTGGTCTCTGTCTACAGCTGCAGCCGAGTGACACTGGTGTCATCAATGACCTTGGGGAGCTCACAGTTGTCCCTCTCCACAGACTGGCACGTGGCCAGCTCTGTCTCATACTTGACTCGAAAGTCATCAGCAGCAAGACAGACATTGTCGATCTGCAGAACCATGCAAGCATTGTCCACAGTATTTGCGAAGATCTGAGCCCTCAGATCCTTGATGGTCTTGAAATAATGTCCCCAGTCTCTGACCTGGGGTCCCTTCTTCTCCAGATGCTCCCGGATTTTGCTCTCCAGCTTCTGGTTCTCTGTCTTCAGGTAGGAGGCCAGGCAGTTGTTCAGGCTTTGCATGGTCTCCTTTTCACTTTGGATGCCTCCCATTCCTACCAGACCTCCGGCCATCCCTGCAGCCACGCCCCTGGACCCTAAGCCACCCCGGAAACTGATGGAGCGGGACACAGAGATCCAGGAACCAGAGCCCCCCACGCCTGCATAGACACTTGGCACGCTGCTGACCAGCCAGGTGCTGTAGCTGGGTGCCTGGGAGGACTCCAGGGACCAGTAGTTGGTGGAGAAGGTAGAGCGAGTGGTGAAGCTCATGCTGTCCAGGGAGGAGAGTGAGAGGACAGGACTCAGGCTTTGCTGATGATTGAGATAGGGGTTTCATTTTTCTGTCTATGAATATGCAGTTTTCGGCCGGGCGCGGTGGCTCAAGCCTGTAATCCCAGCACTTTGGGAGGCCTAGACGGGCGGATCACAAGGTCAGGAGATCAAGACCATCCTGGCTAACCCGGTGAAACCCCGTCTCTACTAAAAAATACAAAAAACTAGCCGGGCGAGGTGGTGGGCGCCTGTAGTCCCAGCTACTCGGGAGGCTGAGGCAGGAGAATGGCGTAAACCCGGGAGGCGGAGCTTGCAGTGAGCTGAGATCCGGCCACAGCACTCCAGCCTGGGCGACAGAGCAAGACTCCGTCTCAAAAAAATAAAAAAATAAAAAAAAATAAATGAATATGCAGTTTTCCCAGCACCATTTACTGAAGAGACTGTCATTTCTCCATTGAATGTTCTTGGTACTTTTGTCAAAAATTAATTGCCTGTAAACACATGGATTTATTTCTGGGTTCTCAACTGTGTTCCATTGGTCTATGTGTCTGGTTTTATACCAGTACCATGCTGTGTTGTTTACTATAGTTTTGCAGTATATTTTGAAGTCAGGTAATGCGATGCCTCCAGTTTTGTTGTCTTTCACTCAGGACTGCTTTGGCTATTTGGGGCCTTCTGTGGTTTCTTTTGTTTTAAAGAAAATTTTAAGCTAACATTCTTACTGGACATCTGTGGTTTCATATGCATTTTAGGGTCATTTTTTCTACTTCTGTGAAGAATGTCTTTGGTATTTTGATAGAGATTGCACTGAATCTGTATATTGTTTTTGGTGGTATAGTCGTTTACATAGTATAAATTCTTCCAGTTCATGAACAGGGATGTCTTTCCATTTTCTCTGTGACCTCTTCAATTTCTTTCACTCATGTTTTATAGTTTACCTTTTAGAGATCTTTCATCAACTTGGTTAAATTTACTCCTACATTTTTTATAGCTGTTGTAAATGAGACTGATCTCTTGATTTCTTTTTCCACTAGTCTGTTATTGGTATATAGAAATGATACTGATTTTTGTATGTTAATTTTTTATTCTGCAATTTTACTGAATTTGCTTATCAGTTCTAAGAGTTTTTTGTTTTGTTTTGTTTTGTTTTGTTTTGGTGGAACTTTTAGGGTTTTCTATATATAAAATCATGTCATCTGCAAATAGGGACAGTGTGACTTCCTCTTTTCTAATTTGAATGTCCTTTATTTCTTTTGCTTATTTGCTCTGGCTAGGAATTCCAGTACTATGTTGAATAAGAGTGGTAAGAATGGGCATCCTTGTCTTATTCTAGTTCTTAGAGAAGAAACTTTCAGTTTTTCCCCATTCAGTATAATATTAACTGTGGGTTTCTCATATATGGCCTTCATTGTATTGAGGTAGATTTTCTCTATACCTAATTTTTGGAGGGGTTTTTTTTTAGTCACAAAGGGATGTTGAATTTTATAAAATGCTTTCTCTGCATCTATTAAGATGATTTTTTGTACTTCATTCTTTTGATGTAATATATCACATTTATAGATTTGCATATGCTAAACTAGCCTTGCATCCCTGGAATAAATCCCAGTAGATCACGATGAATGATCTTTTTAATGTGCTGTTGGACTCAGTTTACTAGTATTGTGTTGAGGATTTTTGCATCTATGTTCTTTAGGGACATTGGCCTATGGTTTTCTTATGTTGTTGTTGTGTTCTTGTCTGGTTTTGGTATCAGGATGAGCTGGCCTCAAAGATGCATTTGGAAGAATTCTCTTCTCTTCAACTTTCTGGAAAAGTTTTAAAATAATTGGTATAGTTCTTCTTTAAATATTTGGTAGAATTCAGCAGTGAAATCATCAAGTACTGGACTTTTCTTTGATGGGAGACTTTTAATACTGATTCAATCATTTTACTTACAATTGGTCTATTCAGGTTTTCTGTTTCTTCTTGGTTCAATCTTCGTAGGTTGTACATGTCTAGGAATTTATGCATTTCCATTATGTTTCTCATTTTTTGTTGTATAGTTGTTCACAACAGTCTCTAACAATCCTTTGGACTTCTGTAGTAGCAGTTGTAATGTCTCCTTTTTTCATTTCTGATTTTATTTATTTGGGTCTTTTCTCTATTTTTTTTGTTTAGTCTGCCAAATGGTTTGGCAATTTTGTTTATCTTTTCAAAAAAACACCTTATTTCTTTTGTATTTTTTTGGTCGCAGTTCTGTTTATTTCTGCTCTTATCCTTGTTATTTCTTTTTTCCTACTAATTTTGGGGTTGGCTTCTTCTTGATCTTCTAGTTTCTTAACATGCATAATTAGGTTGGTTATTTGAAATTTTTCTACTTTTTTAATGTAAGCATTTATTGTTATAAACTTCTCTCTTAATACTGCTTTTGCTGTATGCCATAGGTTTTGGTATGAGTATCTCTTCTCAATAATCTTCTCTATGAATGTGTTGCCATACCATCACTATAGAATGTATTTCTATAACAAATATCTGTGTCTTCAAGTGATCCATACATGTCACATAAGGTAATTTATTAATGCAATACTTCAATTCCCTGACTACTTTTGTGAATTAGAAATTTTACTACAATTTACTACATAAGATTTCCTTATCTGAAATGTGGAAAATGGGGTGAAACAAAGCTACTATTTAATAGAGAAAGAGTGAGAAAACAGTAAGTTTAGCTGAGGAAATGAGGTCAAATATAAAAATTTGTTAATGCCAGAGGAGATGCCACAAAGTTCAGATGGGACTACATGTTTCTTTGTAAAGGGACAATGTGATTGTGCAAAAAGCCGAATTTTCTGTTTTATCCAACAGGGGGCACTACACTAGCACCGTGCCTCAGCTGCCGGGAACTACCAAGACCACTTCGCGTAACAGCAACGGTAGGATCCATTATTTATTTGTGTTTGATTGTGGCCTTTAAGAAGCTCACTTTGTTGCCGGGCGCGGTGGCTCACGCCTGTAATCCCAGCACTTTGGGAGGCCGAGACGGGCGGATCACGAGGTCAGGAGATCGAGACCATCCTGGCTAACACGGTGAAACCCCGTCTCTACTAAAAAATACAAAAAACTAGCCAGGCGCGGTGGCGGGCGCCTGTAGTCCCAGCTACTCAGGAGGCTGAGGCAGGAGAATGGCGTGAACCCGGGAGGCGGAGCTTGCAGTGAGCTGAGATCCGGCCACTGCACTCCAGCCTGGGCGACAGAGCGAGACTCCGTCTCAAAAAAAAAAAAAATAAAGAAGCTCACTTTGTTAAAACAAACAAATTATACCTCACACTGACAGTAAAGTGTACTTGATGAGGAGATTCCAATCACTCTTACTAGAGGTACATTCATGCGTTGATTCATTTATTGAGTGCCTTTTTTTTTTTTTTTTTTTTTTTTGAGACGGAGTCTCACTCCGTCGCCCAGGCTGGAGTGCAGTGGCCGGATCTCAGCTCACTGCAAGCTCCGCCTCCCGGGTGTACGCCATTCTCCTGCCTCAGCCTCCCGAGTAGCTGGGACTACAGGCGCCGCCACCTCGCCCGGCTAGTTTTTTGTATTTATTAGTAGAGACGGGGTTTCACCGGGTTAGCCAGGATGGTCTTGATCTTCTGACCTCGTGATCCACCCGTCTTGGCCTCCCAAAGTGCTGGGATTACAGGCTTGAGCCACCGCGCCTGGCCTTTTTTTTTTTTTTTTTTTTTTTTTTTTTTGAGAGGGAGTCTTGCTCTGTCGCCCAGGCTGGAGTGCAGTGGCGCCATCTCGGCTCACTGCAAGCTCCGCCTCCCGGGTTCACGCCATTCTCCTGCCTCAGCCTCCCGAGTAGCTGGGACTACAGGCGCCCGCCACCACGCCCGGCTAATTTTTTGTATTTTTAGTAGAGACGGCGTTTCACCGTCTTAGCCAGGATGGTCTGGATCTCCTGACCTTGTGATCCGCCCGCCTTGGCCTCCCTAAGTGCTGGGATGACACACGTGAGCCTGGCCTATGAGTGCCTTTTTTATATGTCGGGCACATACTTGGTGCTAGAGATACAATCGTAAGTAAAATAATGAGCCCTATTCTTTTTTTTTTTTTTTTTTTTTTTTTTTTTTTTGAGATGGAGTCTCGCTCTCACCCAGGCTGGAGGGCAGTGGCGCGATCTCGGCTCACTGCAAGCTCCGCCTCCCGGGTTCACGCCATTCTCCTGCCTCAGCCTCCTGAGTAGCTAGGACTACAGGCGCCCGCCACCGCGCCCAGCTAATTTTTCGTATTTTTAGTAGAGACGGGGTTTCACCGTGTTAGCCAGGATGGTCTCCATCTCCTGACCTCGTGATCCGCCCGCCTCGGTCTTCCGAAGTGCTGGGATTACAGGCGTGAGCCACCGCGCCGGCCATGAGCCCTGTTCTTACGGACCTCACGGTTTAGTGAAGGAAACAGATATTAATGAAACGCTCATGTTAATGAAATAATCTGAATTGTGGTAAGTGACCCAAAGCAAAAGGGCAAGCCATATTACGATACAGGCACCAAGGTGGAAGACCTGTACAAATGTGGACTAAGTTCTGTACGGAAGAGACAGAAATTGTCTAAAATGTTCAAATCTACCTTGTGCATATCTATTGGATTTTTAAGAGTGTCTGTGGCTCTCTTAAAATCATCCGGTCCCCCATGGCAACCAACAGACACAATAACTAACAGATGCAGAAAAAGTGCCCCATTCATGTCGCACTAGATGTTACACTTCAGCCAAAGTCTGGGATAGATTCCATGCTTTCTCTCCTAAATGGCTTTCCTTCCTCTCACTTCTCTCCCACAAAATGCAGTAATTCCACCAGAAGCTGCACATAACCTACAACTTAAATTTCCCAAATATGGCTTTCTCTTAGTCAATTCCTTCCTCATGAAACAGACAGAAGCTCTGACTTTCTCAGAGTGGACATTCTAGTCCTCACCCTGTTACTCAAGGATGGACATGCTCCGGAGTCCTTGTGGTCCCACCTCCCATAGCCCCCATGCAAATCCTGGGCAAAGAAGTATACCTACCAGCCTTGGAATGACCGTGTTTATCTCCCTTCTCTGCCTCTGTTCCACGCCTTTGCTCCATGCCATCCAGGCATCTGAAGTGACTTTCTTGCTTGTCAGTAAATGACACCTTCCTTAAAATAAAATCGTCAACTTTTCAGGTATTAAATAAAACACTGACAATACAAATAATACTTTTACTTTTTTTGAAAGAAACATTTGCAATACAAACAATGCTTTGTTTTAAACAATCATGTTGGCAAAATAAAAAGTGATACTCCTATGTTAGTCCTCTTACTAAAAATATTTTATTTCGCTAATCTTTTGAATTGTAGATTCGGAGAAGCAGAGACCTACAAAGAAGTCTGCCTTCAAAGACCCTGGCCTGACTCCATTTGAGAGAGAAAATTGACCCACATGTGGGAGGACTGTCCTGAGGCTCCTGTGAGGCCAGGCCAAGAAACTTTAAGATGGCCAAGAAACCTTGAGATGGCCAAGAACGCTTTCTCCTGTCTGCTAAGATTGCCCTCAGAGTTCTGGTTTCCTGTCTGAGGACCTACATCTTCTTTCAGCCATTGGCTGGACAGATGTGGTCTACCCACAGGGCTGTGGTCTCAGCCTTGCAAGCCTCTATGGAATAACCACATTAGAACATGATGTGCGTAGGAAAAATTATCAATGTATATAATGGTGATAATAAAATTTTGAAGTCCCTCAACTTGCTGGCTTCTTTTACATGTTCTTATACTTACCTTTCCCCCAATCTTTAGAGGTTTCCAATTGTCTCAGGGAGGTTTAGGATTGTTACAGAGGGAATGCAAAAAAAAAAAAGAGAGAGAGAGAAAAGAAAAAGAGGAAAACACAGTTAATTATCAACTTCTAAATAGGATCTGGGGGCTTTTTGGCCAGGTAGTAACTTAAAAGCTAGGCTTTGTAAGAGAGAGAAAAAATGTTCTAGATTCCTTGATCTTGGAGGTTTTTGTTTGTTTGTTTGTTTTGTTTTGTTTTGTTTTGTTTTTGAGATGGAGTTTCACTCTTGTTGCCCAGGCTGGAGTGCAATGGCACAATCTTGGTTCACTGCAACCTCCGCCTCCCGGGTTCAAGTTATTCTCCTGCCTCAGCCTCCTGAGTAGCTGAGATTACAGGCGCACGCTACCACACCCAGCTAATTTTTGTATTTTTAGTAGAGATGGGGTTTCACCATGTTGGCCAGGCTGGTCTCACACTCCTGACCTCAGGCGACCCGCCTGCCTCGGCCTCCCAAAGTGCTGGAATTACAGGCGTGAGCCACTGCGCCTGGCCAATCTTGGAGTTTTACACAAGGAAAGATAAGAAAAAGAGGAAACCCCTCCCCGCTATTCATCCCAGGGGACTACCTAGGAAAAAAAGAAGAGAGAGGTAAGGGAGGCCACATCTAATCTTCCGTTTCCTGATCCTGCCCAAAGTGAAGAGGTTTGTTAAGCAGATAGGGGAAAGTCTGAGGGCTTCGGAGTACCACATCTTTGGGACCCTGGGAGGAGTTCACCTTACCGGTTGCCTGACACCACCCCGGAAGTGGCTATATCAAAGTTTAACTCAATAGTACAGCATAGCTTGCAGGGAAAGGGGTGAAATATAATTTCCTGAGCTTCCCCCAAGACCAGTATGGAATAGACTGGACCAAGGAGTTCCCACATACTCCAGGGAAGAGGCCTGGAAAGCAGCTGAGCTGGTAGCCACCGGGCTTCCAGGCACCAGCCATCACAAAGGAAAGGTGAATCAGCAGCAAGTCTGGGGAGAGGCATTCTAGTGAAGAGCCAGATGGAGGATGTAGGGTCTGAGAGGCAGCCAGAGTGGCATCTGAGTCATCACGGTAAACAAGCAGGCCCTGCCAAGCCAGGAGAAACCAAACCACAGGTACTATAGATACAGCCTCAATAGCAGGCCCTCACACAACTCCCAGGATTGAGCCCATTTCACCCTCAAAAGAAGTATCCAGGAAGTATCCAGACTACCCACCCACAGCAGAAATCTGCAAAGATGCAGAAGATACTGCATCGATATGAGGACCCTGCCTCTTCTCTGTCTCTATGGGGTCATTTAGCCACAACTCCGTCAAAAACCCAGACACCATCTCAGAAAAATAGAAAAAGAATGCAGATATCTAAGGCGCTGAGCATTATTTACCTAAATGGATGGACCATTTACATAGTGTGTCTATTTAGGTCGCTGACACCTGTAATTCCAGTACTTTGGGAGATCAAGGCAGAAGGATTGCTTAAGCCCAGGAATTCGAGACCTGCTGGGGCAACAAAGCAAGACCACCATCTTAACAAAAAATAAAATAAAAATAAATGGCTTATACCTATAGTCCCAGCTATTGAGGAGGCTAAAACAGAAGGATCCCTTGAGCCCAGGAATTCGAGGTTGCAGTGAGCTATGATCATCCACTACACTCCAGCCTGGGTGACAGAGTGAGACCCTGTCTCAAAACAAACAAACAAACAAACTGGTGCACCAGAATATTTTCACCTCTATTCAGTGATTGGAGACTCATAAGGCAGAGAAGAACAATTTTAGAGAAATGAAGATGCTACATCTTCTTTGCACATCTGTGGGTAGGGTGAAAAAAATCTGCAACCCTTCACACATACTAGTGTTGCCAGTTTTTCTCGTCCTCCTCCCCACTCTGCTAAATTTGATGCTGCCTGGGCTGCTCAGTTCCTCCCATCCACCCACACCCAACTGTAGAGAAGAGCGTGGAGGGTCCAGACCGGATCTTTGGGATTTCGATGCAAAACTGTAAAAAATAAGGGAAGAATAGAAATGACATAAGCCACATGGGTACATTCTAGTGAGAAAAGAATCAAAGTCAAGCTTTTCTTGCAAGAGGCAACTGAGAGTGGGGGCCCTTGATGTGTTCAGAGGCACCAAGTGGGAGCAGGAAGACAGCCAGAGATAGAAGGAGAGAATGGGTGGATGGGAGAGCATGATACTCTGGGGAAAGAGGGTGAGGGATCTTGGTTTTGTTGGATATTGGAGAAGATAAGAGGAAAAACATTTTGATAAGAATTGCTCCAACCTGGTGCTATGACACACACCTATGGTCCCAGCTACTTGGGAGGCTGAAGCAAGAGAATCCCGTAAGCAGGAGTTCAAGACTTACCTAGGCAACATAGCGAAACCCCATCTAAAAAAAAAAAGAAGAAGAAGAAGAAGAAGAACTGCTCTAGATTATATACTTGTATCTCATTTTTTAACAGTAGAATTCCTATCAGGACTTTGCTTCTTTGAACTCTACCCACTCAGGCACTGAACAACACAGATCTCAGCTTTGACAGGTTTACAAACACAATGACCCTGTTAATACAAGAGATGTATTAACATACAGCAGAGATTCTCAACGGGGCGGTACTCTGTCTCCCAGAGGATGTTTGGCAATGTCTCTAGACATTTTTGATAGTCACAACTGGAATATGCTGGTGGCATCTAGTGGATAGAGTCTAGGGTGCTGCTAAATGCCCTATAACGCACAGGACAGCTCCCAACAAGAAAGAATTACCCATCCTAACCAAAATGTCAACAGTGTCACAGTCGGGAAACCCTGAAATAGAGAAATGGAGGAAGGGCAGTTGTTTCCTTAGAGCTTCCCTTTCCAATGGCAAAATAAAAGACAGCTTTGTTTCATTCAAAACACGTTTTCAAGTGTGTGATATTTATTCTTAATCAGCACTACATACATATAATAATCTCAGCCAAACCATATAAATCGGTTTCCTAAAACCCTTTAAGGTAGAAGAATTCCCATTGAAGAATTCCAGATCCTGTGGAAAAAACAGAGTTGGGTAAAGAAGACTCCAGAAAATTTTGGAAAATCTTTGTAAATATTTGTATTTTCAATATGAAATACAAAAATATAATAAAACTAGCACACCAAATAAAATAGCTATGACATGTAAGACATGCTCATTATGGGCAATCACGTTACTCTTTATGCTTTGCTCATGGCTAGAGAGAATCTTCAGAATCTACCTTATATCCCACCACGCCCCTCAAGAAAGTTTAGCTGAGGTGTTAATACTTTTGTTTTGCCTTGTTGCAGATAAGACATTCACTAAGAAGGATTATTTGGAGTGAAGGGTGTTGGGGACAGTGGGATATTTCGCCTTCCATCCGGACGCTCTACAAATGCCTCTGGATTTTTATATCAATCTCCCTGGTCCCTCTCTCCAACAGCCCTTCCAAGTTCTAGCTCTGCACAGACAGCCCCAGAGTTCAATCCTAAGGACCCACCTTACATGGCTTAAAACAACAATACACAAACTAGATGTTTTATATTCTGGTGGCCATTTTGAGTCAATTATTTGATAGGCCACCAGCTTTCATTTGTGGCTGTATATCCAAGGCAGTTTTCCAAAATTCAGTTACATGCTTATAAAATAAGTACCAATGTCTTTAGAACTAGATAAAATACAATTTATTAAAATATTTTATCTTTATACATGTGATAAGGAGTGAGGGGTTCACTCCCTCATTCCATCCCCAATCTTGCCCTCTTTTAGATGAAAGGCAGGAGGCAGTTGCCTAGAAGAGGGCTACCAATAGCCCTGGCCTAGGCATGTCAATGGAGGCCCCTCTACTTCCCTTGGACTCTCAACTGTGAGCACTAGGATACCAGGCCGGGCTGTTCCTAAAGACTCTGAGCCCAAGCAGTGTAGCTTTGGGCCTAGAGATGGGGAGGTAACCCTTCTTGCCAGCTTTGCTGAAAACGTGGAAGCCCTGTGGGTTCTGAAGGATAACGCTCTTGGCTTGGGCCTTGATGTTCTCATAGCAGGCATCATAAAGTGGTGAGGGTCCCTTTTTGTGGCAGTGGCAGGGAAAGCCAGAGCAGGAAAGGAAGACTGTAACAAATCCAGCAACCCCATCATATTCCCCACACCCCACTCTGCCAGTGTAACCCACTGGGCACTCCTGAAAATCAATAATTGGGAGGACGTTTAATTATTTGGGCAGGTAGAAAGTGGAGACAAGATAGAGAACTGTGGATTATTTATGTTAACAGGATTTCATTTATAGCCACAGACTGACATGCTGCCTGGATATTTGGCCATAATAACAAGTGTGAAAACATCTTGCAACTTTGAAATCAGTTTTCCCAGCATCTATGACCTCCCATAAAAAATGGAAGATGTTTGTATCTAGCCTACATCTAGACCATAGATTACGATTGATGAGCTTCTGCTCTCCTTGGCTGTCTCTGTCAAAAATGAGCTGCTTGTGACAGATGCAGCCCCAGCCCAGGGAGAGGAATGGAAACCCCAGACCCTGACTCTTTCCCTTTCTCCTTCCTCATGTGACTCCTGAGCTATTGCCTTTTCTCTGCACCTAAGCTTTCTGCAAAGCCCAGGCCTAGCCAGCTAGTTCTGTGGTCTGCGATTTCCCTTGTGGATTTTAAATTCAGAATTCTAGGCTCATTTGTTAGCAGCTTCTCTGAACACACCATCTCATTTATTTGCTCATTCATTCATTCGTTCATTTATCAAACATTTAATAAGTGCCTTCTGCATTCTTCTATATTTTCTATGCGCTAGGGAGACAAAGACAAATAAAATATTGTTCAGTCTTTGAGACTGTTTCAGACAGGTAAACAAACAGGAATAGTAAATATGTTATGAGCACTACAATGATTATACGTATTCATATATACAGGGTACCATAATGGCCTAAAGGAAAAAGAGGCCAGTTCTGTGGGACAAAGTCAGGAGGTGAAGGTTGGACATTAAATATATTGAAATATTTTCATTTGAACTTAGGCACTATTATTGGAAGATAAGTATGTTGATATGGTGAACAGAGTTGGCTGCCAACTCCATGTCTTACTGCTCCCCTTTCTGTGTCACAAGAGAACATTGGTTTGGTTCAGACTTCAGGTCTCAAGTAGCAATGTACTTTGGGAAGGAGGGTTCATCCCCAGACCCAGGGGTATCAATATTGCTTAGACTAAGAAAATTATATATTCCTTGTGATTGTGAGAAAGCCTTAAGAAGATACCTCATGGTGGTGATTTAAAGGAAAGCTACTTGTAAAAGCTTTCCTCCCTAATATTAGGTCGGTGCAAAAGTAACTGTGATCTTGCAACTGAACGTAATGAAAAAGACATTTTAGACAAAAAAAAAAAAAAAATACACCTTCCTGCCATTGGATGTTGAGATATTTGGAGCTACAGCAGCCATATTGTGACTATGAGGCAAAAGCCAAAAGAATTGCAAAGAAGCTAACCCAATAAAGTCCTGTTTATGAATAAAGGACTATTGTGGGAGTCGCTGGCTCCTCCTCCAGGTCAAGTTTCTGCCCCTCTAGTCAGTTCTCCTCTCTCTGGAGTTCTACTTGGTCTCCAGGTGCAGCCTGTGCCCTTCTCTGCTTGAATAAGGTTCTCCCATGTTTATTTTATGGAGCCAGCTTTCTGCTCTTTGAGGCTAAACCTAACCATCATTTTCGTCTCAAAAACATCATGGAAGCTGCTCAGAAGTTGCCCTATTAGGAGTGACCACTTCCCAGAATTGGGCTCTCCCAAACCCTCACCACGGAAAAACTGCTCAGTGAGAGGTGTATCCTCCTAAGATGACAATGGAGTGGAGTGGTTAGGAATGTGCAACTGCAGCCAAAGCAGCTCTGTTTGGACCTGCATTCTTGAATCTCAATCCTCATTGATGTTTTCCCACCTAGAGCTTTGTTGCAATAGGGGGCTTTGAGCCAGCTCCTTTCTGGTTCCACCTGAGTCTCCTTGCTCCTTTCTGAGAGTTTGGAATAACTCAAGAGCATCACCTATCCAAACACCACTCCATTATTCTCCTAGGGCCTGGGGAAGGAACTAGAAGGTGACATATCGATCTCCAACCTGCCATGAGCACAGCCAGGTGGGTCTCCAGCTCCATACTCCTTTTCTGACTACAGGAAGTGCAAACTTAAGTGTGTGCCAGCCAGGCTGAGTAACAGGCTTCTTGGCCTCAGGAGGTCTTAGCTGTGTCTTCAGAGAATGGAAATCAGCTGGGCCATGGCCTGAAGTCCTCTGGACTGGTTATTGCCAACTGAATGGAGTATGTCTCTAGGGTTCATGGTGAAAGGATGGATCTGACCTAACAACAAAATGTCCTGAGTACAGAGTAGAAGATGAAACAAGCGAATGGCTGCACAACATTTCCAGTTTTCTTTTTACACTCATTGTTTTGTATGTTTTTATTTGTTTGGTTGGTTTTGAGATAGATAGATAGATAGATAGATAGATAGATAGATAGATTGATTGATTTGGGGTCCCACTATGTTGCCCAGGCTGGTCTTGAACTCCTGGGCTCAAGTGATCCACCCAACTCGGCCTCCTAAAGTTGTAGGATTATAGGCATGAGTCACCATGCTCAGCCTACACCCTACACCTACACATTGTTTTGTTTTATCACTCTAAAACGACAAGAGTGCACTGGAGATGGAATGGATATGGCAAAATAGTTCAAAAGGAGGGGGACTGAGAAATAACTGAAGTCACACTGACCTGAGGGCATCAACTGTATCGTGCTCAGATATTCAGGCCTTTAAAGTTCTCTTGCAAGAGCAGACCGAATTTGAAAAAAAACAATTCTTTTTTTAGAGACAGGGTCTCTGTCTGTCACCCAGGCTGGAGTGCACTGGGATGATCATAGCTCACTGCAGCCTCAAATTCCTGAGCTCAAACAATCCTCCCACTTCAGCCTCCTGATTAGCTAGGAGTATGGGCAGGCACGTGCCACCATGCCCAGCTAATTTATTTGTTTACATTTGTAGAGACAGTCTCACAGTGTTGCCCAGGCTGGTCTTAAACTCCTAGCCTCAGGTGATTCTCCTGTCTCAGTTGGTATTACAACCGACTGTTGGTTTACAGGCGTGAGCCATCACGTCTGGCCTTGAAAATATTTGTACTGGCCGGGCGCGGTGGCTCACGCCTGTAATCCCAGCACTTTGGGAGGCCGAGGCGGGCGGATCACAAGGTCAGGAGATCGAGACCACGGTGAAACCCCGTTTCTACTAAAAATACAAAAAAAATTAGCCGGGCGCGGTGGCGGGCGCCTGTAGTCCCAGCTACTCAGGAGGCTGAGGCAGGAGAATGGCGTGAACCCGGGAGGCGGAGCTTGCAGTGAGCCGAGATTGCGCCACTGCACTCCAGCCTGGGCGACAGAGCGAGACTCTGTCTCAAAAAAAAAAAAAAAGAAAAAAAAAAAGAAAATATTTGTACCAAAGGAGTTGGACATTTTCAGGTAAAAATTTGTCCACATTTTTGTCCACACATCCTTGTCAATGGCCTTATTTGATCTTCAAATGAAATGTTGAAAGTAAGTTTTCTGAACATTTAAGGTCTCTCCTCACCTTCTACCACTCCAATTTTATTTTTTAAAATGCCAGTTGGATTTAGAGATTTTTTTTTTATAATGTAACTGAGTGCATAATGCTTAACATCAAACAGTACTCTGATGGGCTAAATGGGGAAACCAAGTCATCAATGATCAAAGGAACTTGCTTTCCCACCAGTCCACTAGAAACAGTTCTGTCTCATGAGTGTTCAGCCCTATGAAAATGATCTACATTTAAATATTAAAAAGCAAGCACATTTCTCTTCCCCCTACTCACCAGAAAAAAATGTAATAAATAACTCAAGGCCAGGAGATAACCCCTTACAATGTCATGTTATAGGTTGGTGGGTGCTGATTCAAAAATATGCCATAACAGACAAGTTATGGAATTAGTTTCTAGCTGCAGGTTATAGTCTTCTTATTAAGAGACAATGTAGTTTTCCTACATCATCTGCCATAAAGCAAGCCAATGTATGGGTTAAAATGACTGAATGAGTTTAAAACTGGTGAAGAAATAGGAAAAGACATAGTAGTGAATGGTTGCTCATCAGAACGAAGAGTGGTAGGGATAGGAGTGATGGTCTTTAAACACATTCATTAATAATTTGAGGAAGGAAGTGAAATTCAAGTTTGTGATGATGCAATATTGTTCCAGTTACTAAACATCATGAAGAAGAGAGAGGAACTCTAGATGAATTTAAAACACAATGCAAGGGCAATAAGGGGAATGAGATGTAACAGCCTTCTTGTAATTATACTGTATGTATTGTTAGTCTTTAGAAAACTTTATTTTCCAAATATTTTATATTAAGGAAACACTGACATCACCCAAGAGCTCTTCAAAGTAGGCAAGTATCAGTAAAACCAGAATAATTAGAAGTGACTTCGGATGAAAAAGCAATGGAGTTTGGGGATTTTAGTGAAACGGTGTAAGTCTGAAATCTGCAACAGGAAGACTGCCTGGAAGAACAAAAAAAGTGGAATGTCACTTTATGTAAAATTGTTTTCATACCTTTAGTGACCATTTAGTAACAGAGTTATGCACTTTGGGTTAAGCCAGTGAAAAAGAAGGGAAATTAGAAGACTTTGACACTAATGGACAAAGATATTGATACTTTGTCCATTGGATACATTTGTCCATTGGATACATTTGTCCATTTGTACATTGATACTTTATCCATGGATACATTTGTCCAAAGGTTCAAATAATTTCTCTATTTATTGGAGAAAGAAATAGATGGATGAGGCATCACTTGGCCAGGCAGGAGGAAGGCCAGAATTAGGCTGGTGAGAAAAGGGGCTCAGTGTGGCCGGAGATCAGAGGAGTCAGGTAGGCTGGATCCAGTCCCAACACTTGACTGAAGAATTTGAACTTTAGTCATTTCTAGCGTTGTTCGTGACCTGTAGTGTGCTCTTGCTAGCTGGCTGAAGGGATAAATGAAGCCATTGATGTCTTCTTGAGCAGGCAACTGACAAGCTCCTTTTTTTTTTTTTTTTTTTTTGTTAGGGAAGTTAATTTAAGTGGTATGTAGGAGGAATGAGAGGGATGGGGGACTTATTACAAGAGTTCCAGTCAAAAGCATGAGGTCAGTTACTGAGGTAATCCTTCTACGTGCTCAGCATTCCACTAGACGCTTCACATCCTGCTCCCAATAATTATTTAATCTTAATAACAACCCTTCAAAGAAGAAAGTTTAGTATTTCCACTTTACTGTTAAAGAAACAGGTTCAACCGAGCGCAGTGGCTTACACCCAGCACTTTGGGAGGCTGACACGGACGGATCACTTGAGCCCAGGAGTTCGAGACCAGCCTGGGCAACATGGTGAAAACCCATCTATACCAAAAATACAAAAATTAACTGGACATGGTGGCGCACACCTGTAGTCCCAGCTACTTAGGAGGCTGATGTGGGAGGATCACTTGAGCCCAGGAAGTTGAGGCTGCAGTGAGCTGAGATTGTGCCACTGCACTCCAGCCTAGGCAACAGAACAAGACTGTCTCAAAAAAAAAAAAAAAAAAAAAAAAAAAAAAAAAAAAAAAAAGAAAGAAAGAAAGAAAGAAAGGCAAGAAAAGAAACAGGTTTAGGAAGGTTGAGTAACTTGCCCAAATGTAAAAGGGGTAAAAACAGCTCTGTATCTGATTCTGAAAAGGAATGCCTTTAAAAATAAGGAGGAAAAAAACCCTGTAACACGTTGATACTCTTTAAATGAGAATAATTTTAACAAGGGCAATGACAGAGAATGGAAAGGAAGGAAGAGATTTCAGCAGAGTCAGAAGGATGTGGCAACAGAAAACAGTATTGGGACAAGGGATAAGAAAACGTCAAAGTTTCTGGCCTGAATAACAGTATAAAGTGTGAACTCGGATTTGGAAAGGAAGACAGGAAATTAAGTTTTGGACTTATGTTTGAAATGACAGCAAAACATTCATACAAGAGGAGGTGGTTCACTTTATCCAAACAGGTGTAAAGATCACATGGGGGAATAGGGGTCACCCGCAACACAGGCAGAACTGGAAGCTTCGCTGGCCAGGTCCATGTTAAACTCTGACCATTCCCTGCAGCTGTCCAGCCTTTGCACAGGCGGCACGTTTGTCTTCAGTTTTCAGGTTTCCCCGTCCTATTTCTTATCTCCCAGTGCCTCTGGCCTTCTCTGTGTCTCCCTCCAGATTGAGCTGGAGCTCTCTTCATCTTAACCTTTGTGTAGTCTCTGAGGTCTGCGGCCATCACTACGTCTGACCCTCAAAAATATTTGTTGACTGACTGGCTTATTCCTGTTGTTGTCTTGGAAAAGAATTACCCTGCCCGATTAAGTCACAGTTTCTTCCTTCTTAGGGCAGCGTAGTTAACAACCTCAACACCAGGAAATTGTCTTCCTCATCACATACCAGGGTATTATTCATGCAGTTTACTCACTGTAAAGAGTTCCCTTGAAATAAAGCTAACAATTAGTCAAAGATTTACACATTTCCTAGGGTCACTCAACTTTTTAACAAAGCCCACTTTTAGTAGTGGTGGTGGGGGGGTGGGAACCCTTCTTTGCTTTTTCTGTTCCTGAAACAAAAGTGATGGTAAATGCTTCAGAATTTCTCTACGACAGGATCTCAGGCGCTGCACTCACGCTGGAGTTGGGGGTCGACGGTCCTTTTCTTGAACCAGCTTTTGCAGAGAAGTGGTCCTAGTAAAGGGTATTTGTGTGGGAGGAGTTTGGCTTGCCGGCGGGGAGTATTTGGATAATACTGGAAGAGTCTCAAATGCATCTCTTGCCTCCTTTTGAATAAGATACTTTTGAGGTCCACCCACCTGCCAAATTCCATTCTATTTTCTTCCCACAGGGAGTTTCCCTGATTGGGAAGGGCCTGTATTTCCAGCCAGCGTTAGATGTGCAGGTCTGTTCACTGCGGGAGCCCAATTCCCGGGAGGATTTAGGGATCACCCGAGGACCGGGGCTTTCTCCTGGTGGGGATTTTAAGGCCGCTCAGAGCCACCATTGGAAGCCACCCTTAGCCAGCGCCCCAGGCCGGGAGTGCGGTTCTCGCTAGGGCAGCCCGGCTCGGGGTAGGCGAGGGCGGTGAATGGAGACCCGGGTGTGGCGGGGGCGGGGCAGCGGCGGGCGGGGAGGGGCGGGGCGAGTCAGGCCGCGGCCCGGGGGCGGGGCCAGGCGCGCGGCTCGCCTAGGCCTAGGCCGCCGCTGGGCTCCGCCTCGCCCGGCTACGCAGGCGGCAGGGCTGCGGCACGGGCCGGGCGGCACCATGGCGGCGGCGGCGCCTGCTGCTGCGGCGGCTTCTTCCGAGGCGCCGGCGGCAAGTGCAACTGCAGAGCCCGAGGCCGGGGACGAGGACAGTCGCGACGTTCGAGTGTTGCAGAGCCTGCGGGGCAAGATCTGTAAGCGGGGGCTGGGCTGAGGGGACGCCCTGGCGGCGCCGAGCGCGAGGCTGAGGGGGCGGCGGGTGCGCGGCGGTGGCGGCGCCGAGCTGCGATGGGATCCCGGGCCCGGGAGGGGGCCTGGGCCAGGCGCGGGTGAGGCTGGAAGGGGGTGTGTTGGAGGGCGGCGTCGCCTCGATGGGGCGGCGTGGGCCCGGGCTGCTGCTCTCGGGAGGGAGTGGGAGTTGGAGATTGGCCTGGGGTAGGAGAGCTCCGGCAGCGCCGGCTTGAGGAGCTCGGTCGTGGGGAGCGGCCTGGACGCGGGGATGCCGGAGCCCGGGGCGCGGCCGGGGGCGCGGTCCGGGGGCGTGAGGAGCTTCCGGCCGCCCTCAGACTCGGGCCTTAGCGCGGCTGCGGCCGCTGGGGAGCGGCCCCGCGGTGGGAGCCGAGCAGTAATTATGCGGAGGCGCGGCGGGAGGAGGTGGCGGGCCGGGAAGTGGGGCTGGCCGGAGGGGAGGGGGCTGCTTGTTTCCTGGGCTCGGCGAGCCTGGGAGAGGTTGAAAAAGGCGCCCTGAGCTGCTGGAAACGGGCCGCCCTGGGGCCCGAGTGGCTACCGCGCAGGCTGTTCGAGGGTGAGCGCCCCGGGAGGAGCTCCGCAGGACACCTGTACTTGCCCCACCTCGCTGCGGCGGGGACTTGAATCGAGGGACGGCGTGACAGGCGGGACTTCAGGCAGGATGTAGTGGCTTCCTGTGAGCAGGTCTCAAAACACAATCACCCAGCCCGCACTCAGCCCGCTTAATTCCCTTCCTTCCCATGCGTGTAATTGCTACTTTAGTGAGCGAGCCTACCAGTTGACTAAGAAATTTTGCTCAGTGTTGTCCGAGCATTAGTGTGGACAGATCATTTGAGTTCTGTCATTTGAACATTTTATTGTTAAAAACGACCCTTTGGTGTCAGGTTGCCATTTTTTTTCACAGTAGTTTATTTAGATGAAGCGTTTTTTGTTTTCTGTTTGTAAGAGAGATCAATAAAATTTATTTTTGCATTTGTCGAAAATTAGCATTATTTTCTTCATGCAGTATTCTCAGATTGGAAACATGCTTCATGTTTCTTGTAAATAACCCTCAATTATGAGGGCGTACTTTTCACTTTGAAGAAAATTGACTTGCATTAAAGTGGCTAACAATTCTTTCTTGGGCAGGATGTAATGTTTTCCTCTCCTCTAATAGCAATACTATTAGTTGAGCTCACATTCTCCCACTTGTTCTCTTTCCAGCTTGTTCCCCCTTTCAGGTATTTGGGATTTTGTGAAACCTAGGAAGCAAACATGTTAAATTTTCTTTTCTTTTTATTCTCTGAGGTAGTCCTGGGGCCCTTAAGAGATTACAGTTATTAAAACCTGGAAAGTGACACCAGAGAGGTAGATCCTAGTTCCCAAAATTAAACTTACTTTCTAGGGCATAAAACCTTTTCAGAATTCAGACTAAATTTTATTTATTTTTGTTTTTTCTGTAACTTTATATTTGAGGGGAAAATTTTATTTTCAACTTTTGCATATATCTAATTTAATATTTGGGAAAACTGTAAATGGGCCAAAGTTTCTCCCTTTACGTGATTTTCCAGACTTTTACCACTTTCTTAGTGCCACTTGATGCTAGGCATTGTCTGTTGGAGCCTCACTGGTATGTAACTGCAGGTTGTACCATGGAACTACATATACACATGTCTTGGAATTGAGGGTTAGGGTTTCCCGAAGGACTTAGTTGTCCTGTGCTTTTGTCTGCCCCATGCCAAAGACCACTAAGAACAGTTTTGTAAGTGAAACTTGGGTCTACACATTAAAAAAAAGAAAAGCAAATAACCACTTTGTTTCTATGGTTAAAGCAAGCCTAGCTTAGAGATTGATCATCCAGCTGCTGGGAATGATATTACTGCTTTAACCGCAGTTGCAGTATTATATCTGTTATCCTAGTCAGTTTCTTGCTTTTTAAATTGCTTATCTTATAGCTCAGGTTATGGAGTTTCTGCTTTGTAGAAAGAAAGGTATTTGTGTGCTTACATACAGAAGCTACCTTCCCATTTCTTTGTCCTCCTTCTGACTGGTGTAATCCACAGTTGGTTGACATTCAGAACCTTGTGAAGAGATGCTGTTTTCTGTTTCCCTGAAACTAACATGTGGGTTTTGTAGGGTGGGGACTGAGGGGTTGGAAGAGTCATTAGCAGGTGCCAAGGTCACAGAAATGAGACAGTGGTGGTTCTGACAAGATATTAAGCAGCTTGGGGAGGGTGTAACCATGTCAGCTTTTCTCTTCACCACAGTGGGAAACCTTGGAAGAAAGCCTGATAGTACCCACTAGGAGATGTGTTGGCAGATCTTATACTACTGATTGAGAACCTCTTTTCTGGAGAGTTAGAAGTCTGTAGGGGCTGAAAATTAGCCTGAAGAAATTTTCTTATTTCTTCACTTGCATAGGACCTTTTAACGGCAACTCACCCCAGTGAAAAGTGAGGATGGATTGGTTTATGTATCTTGAACGCTCAAGAGATAATAGTCCATAACCTTCTTTAGGGATTTCATTCCCACAATTATTTCCCCTTATACTTCACAAGGTGAAATGTCTGTCAGTTGGACAGATATTTGTCTATTGAACAAGAGGAAACTTAACAAAAAGCAGTAACCTAAAAGGTGGAGGTCACAAAATAACAACATGAAACCTCAATGTATACAAAGGAGGAAGCCCCAATCCCCCTTTTTTGCTTAAGTGTGCAGTTTTTTTGTTTTTTTTTTTTTTTTTTGCCGAGGGACTGGGGAGGAGGGAAGAAGGGGCATGCAAATGTGTTTCAGGTGTTTTATATGTGCTCAAATGAACCCAGGGAGTTTGGGATCCATCTATAAGACAAAATATTGTTGGCAACCCTGGATTTGCTGTAGTTTGCGCTAGGAAACCATGACAGCTCTGAATTTTCTGCTTCCTTAAACTTTTTCAAGAGGTGAGTTTGGTTGTTTGATATCCTAAGGTTGATAAAGGAAATTAGGGGTGTACTCGACTCCATTCTTTGGTCTGAACTGTGTTTAGCGAGTAGCAGGTATGCTAGCACACTTGAAACACATTCGCATGCTCCCTCCTCCCCTCAAAAAAAAAACTGCACTCAAGCAGAAAAGAGGGATCTTCAGGCTTTATGCTGTTATTTGGTGACCTCCTTTTTGATTAGCACTTGTTAAGTGTCCTCTTATCCAGTTAAATTAGATTGTAAAAATGTTGTGGAAAGCACCCGTGCCACCATATGTGTGGGCTTATCTACTCAAGGAATACCAGATCAATAAGAGAACCAAACGTGAAAATTTCGTGTGCATTTTCAGATGTGTGGTACAGTGTGAGATGTGTGGGACCATGTGTTCCAAAAGTCACTTGGTTTCTCTGATGTCTTCAGACCAAGAATAGCCTAGGGTTATTTGACCGAGTAGGGAAGATCTATAGGGTATGGTTAAGTGTTTGAGCTTAGAGGCCTGGTGAAGAAGTTAGTTACCTTGGTTTGAATATTCACCTGATTTCTAACTTTTGTTAACGTCTTTGAGCCTCCATATTCTCGTATATAAAATGAGGATAGTAAATACACCTATCTCACAGGATTTCTATGAGGTTTAAATAAGCCTCCCTCCCTGCTCTGCCCCTCCTCATCTCTGCCTGCTCTTTCTGACTCCCCAGGATCTGGGTCATACACAGACCATCTCTTAGGAAGGAGTAAAGTAGGAGATAAAAACTAATCTTTATCTGATGTTCTTGTCCAACATGTACTGGCATTTCCAGGTGTACAAAGCTGATTAAAATCTGAAGACCTATATTCTTTTTTAAACGTTGTTAATTAATCTTCATATGGCGTTAGCCAGCTCACTTACCTTGGAGCTTACCTTCTGCATCTTTTAAATGGGAATAGTGCTTTCCCACTATCCGTTGTATACATGTTGTTCCCTCTGCTTGGGATTGTCTTTCTTCTTTACTCCACTCTACCTTTATGTCAGGAAGCTGCTACTCATCTCTCAAAAGCCTTCTCTATGTGATCTCCTTCCCAAAACCTTCTGAGACACTTCCAGCGCCATCTCTGGCCAGAGGATATTAGGACTTTCTGCTGCTAAGGAATCACAATTCCTTGTTCATTTCCTTATTATAGCACGTTTCATATAAATCATTTGTTCACTTCTCTTGTTAGATTGTGAACTCTTTAAAGATAGAATTCATTCTTGTTCATTTTTTAAAAATCATCCCAGTGTCAGCACAGTGCCTAGAACAGAATAGGCCTTTAGAAAATGCGCTACCTCACAATGTTATCCTGTGGATAATTACTAGATATGAAAGTGTTTTATAAATTCTATACCTAAAAAATCTAGAAGGTGTTAGTATTAAGAGAAAACTGCATGAGTCTGCATCAGGAAGTTCATCCCTTTCAAAATCACAGTGCCCACTAAGCTTAGGTTTGAATTGATGCCAAAGTTTGCCTCATTAGGAAAAAGATTAAATTTTTCTTAATGCTCTGATTACTTCTTATTAGGGCATTTGAATATTGTTACTAATTGGTCCTGGAGCTTGGAAAAGAAAATCTCATATTCATACTTTACACATTGTTTTAATTTGACATGACAGGTTTGAATAAAACCACCTATTTAATTCTGTGAAGTATAAATCAAAACATTTTATTGACTATCCAGTAGAGTTGAGTGGAAGAGATTAAAAAGGGTGTATTCATGCTAAGAGTTCATTTTTATCAGATATTTGAAATGAGATGATGAGTTATTTAGGATGGAGGAAGAATCCATCTTTCAGATGGGTAGAAACTGGGGAGAAAAGGGTTCTTTGTAAAAGTTCACAGAGCAGTCTGCTAATCATTTGCTCTGCGGAAGACGGGAGGTAAACCTCAATGAGTTCATAGAGTTGTTTTTTTTTAAACTTAGAACTCTTTGAATAGACCCTTAAGTGACTAATATAGCCAGAATAAAACCATCATTTTATCCTTTAATCTTTGCTGCTAATCCTATTTCCTTGTTAATGTGCTTTATGAAATTATTTGACAATAATATCAGATTACATGTTTTTGCTACTAATAAAGTTCTATTCTCTTTTGAGAACTGCGAACAAAATTTTGTTGTGTAGTCATATGTTCATGTAAGTTAAGCTTTTTAAAAATCATCCCAGTGTATTAATACACACATCCCAGTGTGTATTAAGACATTTTTATGGCATCTCTTTAGCTTTGTAGGTAATTTTAGTCATCAAAAATCCCTATCTAAAGTGATACACATTAAAAGGTTATGTCAGTACACATACAGAGAACTATAAATGACAAATTTGTTTTCCTGTCATTAATGACAATGACTTTGGGCAAATTCTTTAACCTTGCTGAGCCCATATTTCCTTACTTGTAAAATGAGAGGTTTGGATGTGGTCTTTAACATCCCTTCTACCATTTTGATTATTGCTTTTTAACTTGAACCATTTGCTTCAAGACAGTATATCAGATGCTTTATTTTAGTGTTTAAATGTATTTAGTACACTTGTTTTGCATGATTCCCTATTTTTAAAATATTTTTTATTAGATAAGAGTGTTTGAGGCCGGGCGCGGTGGCTCAAGCCTGTAATCCCAGCACTTTGGGAGGCCGAGACGGGCGGATCACGAGGTCAGGAGATCGAGACCATCCTGGCTAACCCGGTGAAACACCGTCTCTACTAAAAAATACAAAAAAAACTAGCCAGGCGAGGTGGCAGGCGCCTGTAATCCCAACTACTCGGGAGGCTGAGGCAGGAGAATGGCGTAAACCCGGGAGGTGGAGCTTGCAGTGAGCTGAGATCCGGCCACTGCACTCCAGCCTGGGCGACAGAGCAAGACTCCGTCTCAAAAAAAAAAAAAAAAAAAAAAAAAAAAGATAAGAGTGTTTGAATTCTAAATTTTTTTTTCCATAACCATTAATTAATTCAGCAGTACATAATACATATTTGAGGGTCTGTTAAGAGATACTAACCCACTGGACTGAAATGGGCCTAAGCTGTGAATCGGATGAAAGATCCTATTTTATCCTAAAGTCTATACTAAGCAATAGCTATTTTTAGACATCTGTATTCTTAGACAATTACAGAAATTTAAAGTTGGAAAATAGAGAACATGAAGGTAGAGAAAATAAAGGTTCTTGCCCTTCGTTTTACAAATGAAGAATCTAACAGAGAGAGCAAGTGTCACACAGTTATGGCCTGTTCAGCACTCGTCCACTATTATCAAAGTTCCTTCTAGAATGTTATATGAGATTAACTTATTACTATGGATGTTACAAATGTAGTACATTTAATACGCAGAGATTATACTACTTATCTCTTTATATATTGAGAGTTGGTAATAAGATTTTCAATGTGCCATCTACACACTCTCAGCTGTTCCTTCTTAAGAACTTTGTGAAGTGGTTAGGATTAGTGATGAAGCTATGGTTATGACCTAGGTGGAGATTGAACCTGGATGTTTACTTACTTGTGCCATGAGGTACCTCAGCTGTTTTCAGTTCTGACTGTCTGTCACCATCACCTGTGAACTAAAAAAATTATGATGCCTAGACTCTACCCAAGAGCTACTAAGTCAGAATTTCTGGGTTTCAAAAGTTCCATAGGGGGTGATGTTGGGCAGCTAGGATGGTGAATTTCTCCTTTTGTCACAAATAGATTAGCCATAAACCCTACCTAAGTGATAGCAACCTGCTGTGCTATCATTTAAAAGGTACCAGTGGAAAGTTTGGTGTAGTTACAGTGAGGTTTTAGTTTGTTTGCATATATATTTGATGTATTAATTCTATTTGATTAGATAACACGAACACTTGGTACAAAATTCAAGAGGTACAAAACAGTATATACATTGAAAGTGTTTCTTCCTTTCATTATCTTCTAGCCATTCCCTCCCCAGAAGCAAGCATTACCAATTTGTTATATCCTTTTTGTTGTGTGTTCTTCCAGAAATTAAGCATTTACAAACATAGATTTATGTGCACTAATATATTCCTTCCACCAACATACAAATTGTAGCAAAATATATGCATTTTTCTGTATGTTGCTTTTTTACACTTAACAACAAAGCTTGAAGATTTTTCACTTTCACATAAAGAGAGAGCTGCTTATTTTTTAAACAACTGCATAATATTTCATCATTTGGCCATACCACAGTTTGTTTAGCCAGTCCCCTATTAGTTGACACTTAGTTTGTTAATAGTCATTGCTATTACAAACATTACTACAAAGAATAACCTTGTAAGCCTGTCGTTTTTAATATGAGTGTCTGTCTTTAGGATACATTTCTGGATATTAAATTGATGAATTCAAGGATATGTGCATTTTTATTTTGGAAAGACAATGCTAAACTATAGCAATTTAAGCTCTCACCAGCAATGTATGAATGCCTATTTCTTTATACATAGGGTGTATTTTAAAACTTCTTGATGTTTACTGGTCTGTGAAATAAAAAGAAACGTATAATTTGTAGTTTTAATTTGCACTTTTAAATGAGAATGAGGATCACTCTGTCTCTAGGCTGGAGTGTAATGGCACGATCTCAGCTCACTGCAACCTCCGCCTCCTGGGTTCCAGCGATTCTCCTGCCTCAGCCTCCCGAGTAGCTGGGATTACAGGCACGCGCCACCACGCCCAGCTAATTTTTGTATTTTTGGTAGAGACTGGGTTTCACCATGTTGGCCAGGATGGTCTCGATCTCCTGATCTCGTGATCTGCCCGCCTCAGCCTCCCAAAGTGCTGGGATTACAGCTGTGAGCCACTGCACCCGGCCCTAATTTTTAAATTTTAAATTTTAAATTTTTCTAAGGCTTGAAATTAAGTTACAGGATCTCTTCATATTTTTAAGAGCCAATTTTTTTTTTCCATTTTTTTGGTGTGTTACATGAACTTGTCTATTTTGTCCATTATTTCTGATAATTTATTGTCTTGTTGATTTGTGAGAAAATGCTTTACGCTGTAAGGAAGTTAGCTATTATTTTAAAATCTGTGCAAAGATTTTAAAAATCTATGTACTTTGGCTGATGCCTGAATTTATTCTTAAGTTGATAGTGAGATCCAGTGAGGGCAGTCAGTTGTAAGTTTCATCTACTTGTATAATGTCTGATGGTCGAGAAATTGAGAAAGAACTGCTGGAGGAAAGGTAAGCAAAGACTCATAAACAAAAGTTAAAAGACAATAGATTGGTAGAAAATATTTGCAGTGTATCTTTCAGACAAATGAAACGTGTATAACACTTAATTCTTTGCCGGGCACTGTTTTAAAGCACTTTATGCGTATTACCTAATTTAATCCTTACAGTAACTCTCAAAATACCATTATTATCCCCATTTTACACATTATGAGGAAACAGATACACAATAGCTAAGCTAAGTAAATTGACGAAGGTTAGATGGCTGGTGAATGGTGGAGCTATCAATCAGACTGGGCAGATAGGCTCTAGAGTCCATTCTGTTAACTCTTAACCTACTATGCTACTATGCCTCTCTATTATGTCTAGATTATATAAATAATTCATACAGACTTAAAAACAAGAGGCCATTAGAAAAATAAAGGATACGAATAGGCATTTCACAGGAAAGGAAATACAAATGTCCAGTAAATGTGAAAATATTGGTAAAGTAAAAATTAATCAGGGAAATAAAATTTTAAAACATCATCAGTTTACAAAAAAGGAAAGTTTATCTCAGTCTTTAGTGAGGGTTTAGGGAAATAAGTATTTTCCTCATCGTTGCTGTGAGTTTAAATTGATAAAGCAATGTTGGAGAGCATTTTGGCTATATCTATTAAAAATTTAAATGTCTATACTCCATGCATTTTTACTTCTGCCTATTTGCCCTACATCAACAGTTGTACATTTACAGAAGAGGCATATACGAAGTTGTTTGATTTTGCCTTGTTGGTAAAACAGAATAGTTGGAGACGACTTAAATGTACATCGGTAGGAAAATGGATAATATGTTCATACACATATTCTATAGCAACTAAAAAGAATGAGGTGTGTCTATGTTATGAAAGGAAAGAACTCCAGGATGTCTTGTTGGGTAAAAGTAGCAAGTTGTTAGAGTAATATGTGTAGTATCCTATGTATTTTTTTAAATCTCAAAACATTTTACTTTTCTGCATGTAGGTGGATGAATACATAAAAAGAGGTCTGAACACAGTTGTACAGATAACAGTGGTTGCCTCAATGGTGGATAAAGGGAGTTAGCCTTACCTATAATGGTTTAATTTCCTATAGGGAGTATATTTATATATTATATTATCAAAAGTAACTATTTATATAAATGAACTTGATACAGTGTTAATCTTAAGCTGTGCCAGTCTCTCTTGCTCTACTTTGGAAGACTATTCTATCTGCAAAAACAAGAGTAATCAAATGTTAGGTTTTGTAACATTTTGAGTGCGTATAGAAGAAATAAAGTCAACTTTTCTGTTACTTTTTTTTGGTAACTTTTGATATAATTTCAAACTTACAAATTGTAAGATTAGGTGGGGGTGGGGGTGGCGATGGATGGCTTGAGCTCAGGAGTTTGAGACCAGCCTGGGCAACGTGGCAAAACCCCGTTTCTATTTAAAAAAAGAAAAAAAAAAAAAAAAAAAAAAGCCAGGCATAGTGGCATAGTGGTCTGTGTCTTTAGCTCTAGCTATTAGTAGTTGGAATGCTGAGGCCAGAGAATCACTTGGACCCAGGAGGTTGAGGCTGCAGTGAGCAGAGGTTGCACCACTGCACTCCAGCCTGGGTGACAAAGTGAGACCCTGTCTCAAAGAAAAAAAAAAAGTAAGAATAATACAGCAAATTCTTACGAACTTTGCCTGTTTGACTAATTGTTTATATTAGAAAAACTTTTTAAATATTTAATACATTGTTTCAGAGAAATGTGGTAAAAGGGGTCTGAAAAATTTTGATCCTTTAAAATATGATATTTGTGTGAGCGGTACAGAATTTTAGTTTTGAATTTTACAGTTTTATATAAAATATTCTTGGTAGATAGGGTGAACTAATGTTTATTGAGTATTTACTGGTTTCCAGATACTGTGTTAGGATACTTTGCAAAATATTTCATGTAATCCAATTTAATGAAGAAGATTGTTATTCCTATTTTAGAGAGGAAGCAACAGACAGAGGTTACTTGCTCAGGACTGTAAGGCAACAGAGCCAAGTTTTCAGAAAGTCTTTATGTTACCAAAGCCCACATCCCTTTCTTTACAAAGCTGCCTGTCAGATGATATATTGGAAGGAATTGATGAGTACATTTATATTGTCAGGAAGTTGATAATTACTCCTAAATTGGCTATGGTCTAATGTAATGGATATGCAATAAAATTATGATGTTTGATTGCTATAAGAATTTATCTCCTGGCCTGTTTTGGGGGTTCACGAATATAATTATTTTAGCTGCCTAACTGCTTGTGTGGGTTTGTATGTACTTTTGAGTGGTTCTTGAATATGTGTGCACACATATATACACATATACACCTTTGTATGCTCATGGGTGTGACTTCTTTATGTGTCTGGGTGTCTTTTTTTGGGGGAGCTGGGCAAGATCAATATGAGTCCTATTTTGGCTCCCTGGATGCTGTTACCAGAAATAACAGCCATATCCCATATATAGCCTGTCCATGTAGCCCTGAGTTCTGCCAGCCACCTGGCTTTGTGCCTTCCTTTCATTTGCCGTACCAGGCTCTCTTGGTCACCTTAGTAGTCTTGCTTAGCTTCATGTAGCTATAGGTACCATTGGCTTAGCCCAGAAGAGATTCCTACCATATATACTTCAAAGTTTGGTTTGCCACTTGAGAAAGGGGGCTGTAGGGAGCTTGGAGACCAGCACACATTCAAAAGTGAAACCGGAAGTGGGCAAATCAAACCACAGGAAGATCCTGCCCGCAACTTGGTGACGTATCTATATAACCCATAGACACTTCCTGGCAATACCTTGTGAAACTTGCCTTTTCGTGTATAGTAGTTTCCTAACTTCTTATTCTAGACTAAGCTTCAGTCAGAAGTGATTAATATGATAGCAATGTAGATAACTGTATGATAGTTATTGTGCACATGACCTCTATGCAGCAACTAGCCCCTGATTATGTTCTGCAGACTTTACCATTGAGGAGTTGCAATAGTATTTATGCCTTTACTTTGACTTGTCTTGTTACTAGCCATGGGCTTATTTATGTGTAATTGTACTTACATATAGTTCAGGTTTTATACCCACAAAAATCCTTATGATATATTACCATTATATAGGATTGTCTTGTTCATATGGAATTGTACTTATATATAGTTCAGGTTTTATAGCCCCACACACGCACACAAAAACAGTTCTTTGCTTCACTGAGTCTAGGCTAGCCACCCAAACTGTGTCATATTCCTAGAGTCCTGTGCCCACTCAAGTGTTTGCTCATTGGTACTACCTCATTTTATCATAGTGCCTTGTTCTTAGGCAGAAGCAGATTTCTGGTAGGAGTTATTTAATGTGTTGATTTTTTTTTTTTTTTTTTTTTTTTGAGACAGAATCTCGCTCTGTCACCAGGCTGGAGTGCAGTGGTGCAATCTCAGTTCACTACAACCTCTGCCTCCCGGGTTCAACAATTCTCCTACCTCAGCCTTCGGAGTAGCTGGGACTACAGGCGTGTACCACCATGCCCAGTAGTAGAGGCAGCGTTTCACCATGTTAGCCAGGATGGTCTCGATCTCCTGACCTCGTGATCCACCCACCTCAGCCTCCCAAAGTGCTGGCATTACAGGCATGAGCCACCACGCCCGGCCAATGTGTTGATTTTTTAAAGATTACCAATTGAGTGGGATTATAGAATCTTGGATTATTTTACAGATACAAGTCATTTGCCAGGAGTGAGGAAAATTGCTTGACAACTTAGTTATCTCACCATGTTAATTTATGCACTGGAAAACTCTACTTACTGGTAGATATTCCAGCAGTCACCATATGCCTATTGGTACCATTTCTCATTCTGTGTCTAATTAGTATCACATATGTGTAACTTTCCAGTGGTGTTTTCAAGATGTCAATTAAGGAGCCACTACGGAGGGAAATAACAGCTACATAACTTTTATCTTTTCAGTAGTTCTTGACACTCCCCCCTCCTTTTTTTATTTTTGTTTCTTCATACACCTGCAGCAATATGATGTACTCTGAAGGGGTTAAATTTGAGACTCTTTGGAAAGTCATGTGTGATAAAGGCAGTTCTTCTCTTCCTTTCTCCATTCAGAACGGTTAAAGATAAATCAATGGGAGTGTTTTTGTCTTTTGTAAGATTTATTTATTATATACAAAATATTTTTTAAGTGTGTGAAAACTGATTGAATGATAAAGGCTAAGGTAGTATGTTTAAAGCATGGTTTTCTGCTACTTTTCTGGTAATCACTTAACCTCTCTGAGTCTCAGCTTCCTTGTCTACAAATTAGGAATAGTAGTTTTACTAATCGTATAGTGTGGTTGTGAAAAGGTTAAATGACTTGGTATGCTGCCTGGCATTTTGTGCTCAGTTAAGTGTTGGCTCTAACATGAGCGATAGTGATACTCATAAAGTATCTTTTCATAGTTTTCTTAATGGATAACTTATTTGATAGAAATGTACTGGAGTATTTGTACTTACATGTATATTCAGTTCTTGTAGTGTTCATCAGGTTAAACTGGCAATAAGTAGTAATATCTGAAAACATTAGAAATCAGTGTTTCTCTGTGCTTTTTAAATTTCAAGGGTTGTCTCTCAGATCTCAGAGCTATGGAGAACCTAGGAGATTACTGGCTAAGGAGTTGCAAGCTCAAATATATACAGACCAGGTATAATGCAGTAAAGTCCAGTGGAGATTCTTATGATTTAGTAAGATACACCTGTCTGCAGTTTCCACTCAAAATCATTTTGCCAGATTTTGACTATTAAAGAGAAACCAGAAATACAAATTTATTTATTGTTAGCTCTCAGTTTCTAGATGGTCACAAATTATTTTTTAAATACCATGTAGGCCAAACAAATCTCTGGCTAGCCAACCCCAGATTTGTATCCTCATTTTAGAGATGTGGAGCTTGAGGTATAAAGGTTGTACATGTTACCATGTATTTCCTATAATAGAAATGCATTGATTCTATAACAAAGGACTCATTTTTAAAAAATGACCTCCTCTGTTATACCCAGTTGTTATATTACAGGTTATCTTCGGTCAGGAGCTGATGGCTTGGATGAAGGGAGTTGTATATAGAAGCTAATTTTTAAGAATTTCTGGCCAGGAAAGGGCACTAATAGTTACTATCCATTGAGTATTTACTCTGTCTTAGGCATCGTGCCAAGTGCTTTACCTTAGTTAATGCTCACAACAATCTTGAAGCATTATAGTTACCTATTTTTACATAGGAGGTTGAGAATAAGGACATACAGATAGTTAAATGCAAAGTTCATGTTGAAACGCAGATGTCTGCCTCTGTAATGCATTCGTTTAACTTGCTATAGTATACCAGTACTGTATATGTTTTTATAATTATGCATACCTTTTATCATGTTGCAAAAATTGAAGTTAAACTTTAGAAGAAAATTTCAGACCTTATGATATATTACCATTATGTAGGGTTGTTTTATTTATGTGTAATTAGATGGCACAACAGCATTTTAATTTTACTCTAAACTAGTCAACTCCAGAGACTATATCATATTTTTAAGTGTGCATTAGATTCATTCTTTCTCTTTTTTTTGTTGTTGTTGTGAGTGCAAATGACAAAATGTGCATATTTTTATATCTTTTCATCATCTGAAGTTCTACTCTTCTGTTTAGGTTGATACTTCTATTACTGGTTGAGCATTCCAAATCCCAAAGTCCAAAATCTCAAATGCTCCAGGATACAAAACTGAGTACCAACACGATTCTCAAAGGAAATACTCATTGGAGCATTTCAGATTTTTGGATATGGGATGCACAACTGGTAATTATATATAATGCAAAATTTCAAAATATAAAAACATTTGAAATCTGAAATACTTCTGGTCCTAAGCATTTCGGATAAGGGATATTCAGTCTGTCTTAGAACATTATATCCTGAGTCATTCAAGTCAGTTCATGCCAAATTCTGTGCATTCTGTCTCTATAGTATCTCTTCTATTTTTTCTTTCCTCCAATCTCCCTTTGTTACCTTAATGTAAGCTCTTCAAACTGTCAGAGTACTTTTCCTGAAGTACTTTTCCTGAAATATGAACCACACAGAAACTTTTAGTGACCCTTGTTGCCTACTGAATAAAGTTAAACCTTAGCTTGACATTTTAGGTTCTCTGTTTGATAATAGCCTTCCTTTATAATCTTTCTCCCTCTTATTCCCCCTTCATCTCTCTTTATGCTTTAGTCAGTTTGTACTATTCACTGCCTCCTCGATGGTGCTCTTCTTGTTGCTACCCTCCAGAACTTGTTCATGTTATGCCTTCCTTCTGGAATGTTATCCTCCGATCCCCAATTTCTGTATTTTGAAAATATATATCATTCAGAAGAGTTATTGTGAAGATTAAGTAAAATAATATATATGAAGTCAATGAAAAATCTGTGTGTAATACATGTATTAATTTATTCAGTAAGTGGTAGCTATTACTGTGATTTGGGTTTCTCTCACCCCAAATAATCCTTAACGTTAGATTATCTTGTCCAGGACCCTGGCCTTTTGCAGTTTTTCTAGGGGGTTAATCCCACTGGGACCCATATTGGCTCCTACCCTTGTACTTAAGGTAACCTTGAAGTAGACCTGAACCTACTACATCTCTTTCAGATGGGAATAGTTTCTTAGCACTGCCGTATTCAGAAAGACCTTAAGAGTTGAATGGAAAGACTCTAGGCTTTGGAGTTTGATTTATGCCAGATAACCTTACCAGCTATGTAGCTGAATTTTTTTTTCTTAATTTTTGAAAGGGAATAGTAATGCTTATCTCACAGGATTGTTGTACCGATCAAATGAAACATTTGAGAAAATATTTAACACTGTCTTGGAGTATCTAACTACTTAATAAATCTTTATCATCTTTTCTGTCTTATCCCTGTAGTGTCCTCCCCTAGGACATAAAGAAACACACATGCAAACCTACAGGTATAAATGCATGCACATAATCCTCAAACATCCACATAGGCACATATGTATATACTCACATACATGAACAGAAGTGTATATACCAGAATCTCTACCTTTGATAGTAGCCTGATATTGGAATTTTTGTCCTAGATAAAATTTATATAGTAGGATTTGAATTTACTGTCTGATGACTGTTACATAGAATCATTGATCTTGTGCATAGAGAGTTGGCTGTTTTTCTATTTCTGTTAATCTTATCAGTTTTGATTTGATGGTGTTTATCTTTGTGCTTTAAACTATTTACTTTTTTTTTTTTTTGAGATGGAGTCTCGCTCTGTCTCCCAGGCTGGAGTGCAGTGGCGCGATCTTGGCTCACTGTAACCTCTCCCTCCCGGGTTCACACTATTCTCCTGCTTCAGCCTCCTGAGTAGCTGCAACTATAGGCGCCCACCGCCACGCCCGGCTAATTTTTTTTGTATTTTTAGTAGAGACAGGATTTCACCACGTTAGCCAGGATAGTCTCGATCTCCTGACCTCGTGATCCGCCTGCCTCGGCCTCCCAAAGTGCTGGGATTACAGACGTGAGCCACAGCACCCGGCCAACTATTTACTTTTTAACAATGTCTAAAAGCTGCTGTTTTCTGTAGTTACATGTCTCTCTTCTTTTTTCAGGTATTTATGCAGGAGTTACTTTCTCAATGAAGCCTTCCTTGAGCTACCTCATTTCTTGTGATGCACATACTTATTAGTATTAGGCCATACATTTTTACTTACTTATTTATTGTTGATCTCTTCATGTGTCTTAGCCTAATAAGGACACAGATTTTTTGTCTGTTTTGCTCACTGTCATATCCTAGCAGCTCAGTAGACACTCAGTAAATATTTGAATGTGTGAACTTCAGCACTGGTTTATTTATTTTCAAAATGTCTCTGTATTAATACTATAAAGATTCTTTAAATACTTTTGGTAACTGTATAAAGGAGACTTTTAAAAAATCTTTGGAGTAGTTGACATAGATCAACTTACATGAAATGGAAAAAAGAAGCTTACGTACAATTTTATGGTTTGTGATGTGGTATTGGAACCTCATTTTTGCCCATGCCAAAGTTATATACACACATTGATACTTGTTCAGCAGCTGTTTCATTATATATTATATGCTAAGGATGGTGCTAAGAATTGGTCCCTTTCCTCAAGAAGTTTGTAGTTCAGTGAAGAGACAACCAAACTGCCTTTGCTTGGTTGTGTCTCATCTTTACCACCCAAAATGTTAGAGAGCCCTGAGGCTCAGTCTTCAAATTTCTTTTCTATATTTGCTCCAATTGTGATTTTGTATTGTCTCTTGGTTTTGTAAATTTTATGTACTTACTGATGATTCTCAAATTTTAGAAATAAAATTTGTCCTTGGACAGATTGCCTGCACTTGGTTGTATAAGGCATTTCAGATTTAATATTCAATACAGTCTCTTGAATTCGGTCCCCAATAAGAGGCTCTGTCTCTAGAAATAGCATCTCTATTCATCCAGCTGCTCAGACTAAAACTCTTAGAAGTCATTCTTGACTCCTCTATTTCTCACACCTTACAGTAAATCCTGTTGGCTCCATCTTCAAAATACATGCCCAAATGACCCATCCTCTCTAGACCCGTGTCTGCTCTGCCCCTCCCCTGACCTGCAAGTTTTCGCTAATCGAGATTACTGCAGTAGCCTCCTATCTAGTCACCTGTTTCTATCTTTCCCCTCTGCATTGGTTCTAAAACAAAAAATCTTGCCATTTTTATGCTCAAAATCCTTCAAAACCTTACCGTCTCACACACAAAAAAAGCCTAAGACTTTCCAGTGCCTGTAAGACCTTATTTAACCTACCTCCTCCCATACCCTTAGTCCGTCTCTTACTATCTCCTCCCTCTCCCCACTTTGCTTATTGCTTTATAGCCATACTGCCCTCCTTGCTACTGCTCCGGTGTACCAAACTATCCTGTCTCAGGGACTTTGCACATTTTATTCTTTCTGCGTGTCCATCTCCTTCCCCTAGCTTCCCCAGGTATATGGCTTATACCCTCAGTGACTTCCTTCAGGTATCTGCTTAAATATTTTAATTGAAAGGCCTTCCCTGCTTCACTGTATAAAATAACATTGACCTCCTCCCTGTCTCTACCCTCTGGGCCTGCCATTCCCTAACTCTCTTAACCTGCTTTGTTTTCTGGAATAGCAATAAATATTTATTTCTTCCATGGCAATAAATACTATGTGCTTATTTAAGAGTTTGTGGTATTTGTCGTCCCTGTATATATTGTACAACAGTTTTGTATGGGCAGAGACCTGTTTTTATTCACTGTTATATCCCCAGCACTTAAAACAGTGCCTCATGTGTTTACGCACTTAGTAAATATTTGTTGAATGAAATGCAACAAGTACAAAACAGTATGATCACTGTAGTAAAAATACAAGATAGAGTAGAAACACATGGGAAAGAGTGACATGACTACCTAGGAATTGAGGAAGACTTTACAAAGATGCCCTTAAGCAGAGCTCTTTGGAGAGAAAAACAGGTAGGGCATTTCATACAAAGAAAATAGCATTGCAGATACACAGAGTCATGAGAGAACAGTGTGTTCAAGGAACTAAAAGTATAGTACTGCTACAGCATAATTTGTGGGGGTAAAGATGAACTAGATGAGGCTGAACATGTAGTAGATAGCACCTCATCATGGAGGGATGGAGGGTTTTTGTGCCAGACTAAGGAATGTTAGATTTTATCCTGCCGAGTGGGCAGTGGGAGATAGTGTGAGCCATTGAAGACTTCTGAGCAAGGGATGTTTTATTTATTTGTGTGTGTGTGTGTACATATTAAAAAGGTAACTCTAGCAACAATGGGAAGGTTGAGTATCAAAGCTAAACACAGCATTTTAAGATATGTATGATGTTGTAGGAAAATATGTATGATGTAGAAAAACAGTTACTATCACTTGCGGGCAAGAGGATATTTCATTTTATGTTTAGCCAAAATCATTGATGTATAGTGGGAAGATGTTCTTGGCATACTTGCAGAACATTTGTGAAAGAGAAGAAATGCCCAGTGGAGGATTATTCTGTTTGTCTTTGAAAATCCACCCTTTAGGAAAGAAGACTTTAAAAAATTAGTTAACAGTTATGTTGTAAGTCATAATGTACACTCGAAAAGTGCTTAAGGAGTGCCAGTTATGAATTCAACAAGAAAAGATGTTACAGAATAAAATAAATTGTACTTGAATGTCAACCTCCTTTCTTCATAGAGGAACAGTTGGTTGTCATTGATATATCTTCTGATCTTGATTTATTGTTGAAGGAAATAGTGACAGTTGTACATACAATCAAATCTATACTGTTTGCTGTAGGAACAGTGTATCTGCCTGTGAGGGACAAATGTCTGCTTTTGCATATTGCAGTACTCCACATGCACAGAATTTTTGAAATGAGGTATGAATTATAAAAACATTTCTTCCTTTTATTCAAATGCAAGTAAAAACCATTTTTATTATTTCAGCTGGCTTTCTTGTATCATATCTTAGCAATACATTGAATTTCTTGAATACTTTATTCTTACTAATTTAGGGTCAAACTATGATTTATGAATTTAAGGATAAAATAGAGACACCCAGAATGGTGCACATGATTTGAATGTTAAGAATTTGGATTTGGCACTCCCAGCCGGGCATGGTAGCTCATGCCTATAATCCCAGCACTTTGGGAGGCCAAGGCAGGCAGATCTCTTGAACCTAGGACTTCAAGAGCAGCCTGGGCAACATGGCAAAACCCTGTCTTTCCATAAAATATAAAGCAAATCAGTCGGTCTTAGTGGTGTGCGTCTGTAGTCCCAGCTACTCGGGAGGCTGAGGTGACAGAATCACATGAGTCCAGGAAGGCGAGGCTGCAGTGAGCCATGATTGTGCCACTGCGCTCCAGCCTGGGCGACACAGCAAGACCCTGTCTCAAAAAGAAAAAAAAAAAGAAAAGAATTTGGCACTCCAAATTCATGAAAATGTGATACTGCATTATTGAATATAGTTTTAAAATTTTATCCAAATGCTACAGAAGATGAAGAAATATTTTGTGACGGTAGATACAACTATATATAGAGTTAAGATCCATTTCCCAAGTTAAAGGATTCCCTTTTTAAGTGTGCTGCTATTCAACTCACTATTTGATAGAACAATGAAAATAATTTTCAGTGAAAAGTTGCTTTGTAATTTCTGGGTCCATGTTTGATCCAGATAGCTACGTGTAGCTGGTGGATTTACCCAACCATGATGACCAGTAACTCAAGTTGGGATTTTCTAATTTGTTGGAAACAAAGGTTAGAAAAGAATTGAGATTAGGTTAGAGCATCAACTCTAGTTAGTTTAAACAGAAAGAGATTTAATAAAAAATTTTAAGTGGCTTGTAAAATTGTTGGCAAGACTGAAGAAACAGACTCCAGATCTAGAAAAAACCATGTTGCATCTGGACCACCAAGAGAGTTATTGCTTCTTTTAGGATCAGAAAGGCTTTTGCAGAATTGTGAAACTGTAACTTTTAGATGCCTGTCTTAGAACCTTGCGACCTCTGCCATGATCAGAAGTCTACTACTATTAGGAAATAGCCATTAGCAAGCCGCCACCTTCATCAGTAAGCCGTTGTTGTTTCTGGCCCTAGAGCCAAGTCCTGCCTACCACAACCTGTATTGCAGAATGGATGTCTTGTGCCTTTTTAAATATTCATGAAACCTGTGATTGAATACTAGGACTTCTACAAATACTGCTGCAGAACATGAACTTCTCCATGACATTGTTTGCTAGTAGAAGCAACCCAAACTCATCCTCCGTTCTCTTCTGTCCTTAAAATTTCTAGTGAGTGCATCTGATTGGTGGAACTTAAATCACATTTATAACTCTAGCCACAGGAGAGGCTGGGAAATGTATTTTTTAACTTTCTCTTCTCTGCAGTACAGGAAGACATACACTGAAGGAGGTTGAAATGGATGTTGATCAGTAATCTACCATATTTACCGCAGGTTTAGAACCTGATTCTCTTTAAAGTTGGCTGTTATTAAACAGGCTATAGATAAGTTGAGAAAGTTTGTAAATAATACCGTCAAACAGTGTTGAGAAACTCGTTTGTTTCTTTGTGTATTTTTATTGTTTTATAATGACAACATTTAAAAAACAACTAGAATTTGTCCTTCACCTCTATGATGAATTAAGTGGTCTGTGGATACCAAAAGTTTCCTCATATTTAAGATGTGGTTAGTGGATAAAAAGCCCAAAAGAGGGAGTATAAGAAAAACCCTCATAAGAGGTTACCTGAGCTGAGGAAAGGTTAGTGTTGTCAAATAATGAAGAGTGGTCAAATAAGGTGGGACTGAAAAGCAGTGATATGATTTGGGCATTTAATGTTAGTGTTTGTTTTTTTGTTTGTTTACTATTGAGACAGGGTCTTGCTTGTTTGTCCCAGGCTGGAGTGCAGTGGCACAGTCTCGGCTCACTGCCACTCCCATCCCCTGGGCTCAAGCCATCCTCACACCTCAGCCTCTCAAGTAGCTGGGACCACAGGCATGCACCACCACGCCTGGCTAATTTTTTGTATTTTTAGTAGAGATGGGGTCTCACCATGTTGCCAAGGCTGGTTTTGAAATCCTGTGCTCAAGCGGTTTGCCCACCTTGGCCTCGCAAAGTGTTGGGATTACAGGCATGACCACTGTGCCCAGCCTGTTAGTGTTACTCAAGGTTCTAAACAAGAAGTGGAGAAGTAGGATAAGAAGGCAAGTTGCAGGTTTAGGCTGTGAGTTGAAGGGAACACTTGAAAGCAGAGATTATAGAACAAGTTTTCAAGAAATTTGGCAATAGATTTTTTTTTTTTTTTTTTTTGGTTCAAGGCACATGCTCATTTATGTACCACAATTGGCCGGAGTTCATGAGACCCTGAACAAATACCACATACAATCTTCCAAAGTTCTTCACTTTTGTCTTTTTGTGTAGCTTGATGTAAAGTGTGGCTCTTAACATATTCTCTTTATGCTTAGAGATATAATAGGTACAACATTACTCTTATTATATCTGTAACCATGACTTCTTTTTTGATTATGTTTTTATAAAATACCTATTAATCACTACTATAGTTTGGAGTTACAGTAGCCAACTTAACATATTTGTACAATTGATTGTTGAGCCGGGCATTGATTAGATGAATTAACTTTCAACAAAGTTTATTTGAACTTCAGTCAGTGGTAGATATTTAAGAAGTACAGATTATGATAACTGCTTTTATAGGAAGTGATGCTTGGTGCATTTTTTCATATTACACAGAGCCTACGTTTTTATTTATTCTAGATAAATATCTGATAATGTCAGGTTCATTGGATTCTTCAGACAAAATAACCTCATTGTCTCTCTCTTAAAAGGGAGAGGGAAGTAGAATATGTGTAGATTTAGATTTATTTAATATTGTTTTCTCAAAACTGACCTTATGTGAATGAAACAGAAATATGTTCAGGGACAGTTATTTAGTGTTTTAAATTCTCCCAATTATATATGGAGCATATTTATTATGGAGCATATTTATTAAGTAGAGAATTATTATGATCTATTTCCAGATTTTTTATATTTTAGGTTCTATATTGTGAGCTAGTTGGACTTTTGTTTAAAAAAACAAAAGTCTAAATTATGCAGAAGGGAGATGTCAAAGAAAAAGGAGAGGCTGAAGGACAAGAAGGTTGTGAGTAATGAAAACAGAATTTCTAGACAGTGTCCTGGAGGGAGTAAGAGGGAATGGGGTAAAGAGAGCACAGTAAATGGATGAGCTTTGGATGAGAAGAGGAATAATTAGTCTTTGGAGGAAGAGGAAAACAGATGAATACAGGTTGAGACATAGATTATTTTTCTTAGGGACCTGGCTTATTTGTAAGGACTAACCCATTTTAGGCAATTCATTAAATTAATCATTTAAAAGGTTAGATTCCTCGATTCTGACTTGAGATGGACATAAATTTGTTTATTCTGTTCAGTGGTAACTTTATTTTTTAAAAAAATCTTTCAGTGACAGATTTAATAAGTATCTTACTGGTACTATTCCATTGGTTTTCTTATTTTAATTTTATAAATAATTTGTTTACTGAGTTTTTTTATAGGTGCGGCTTAGGTTTCTAATAGACTTCTCAAAAATATATTGGTTTGAATGGGCTTTAAAGTTGATAAGCAGAAAGATGCTTGAGTTTATCTAGTCCAAACCTTCATCAGAAAAGCTGTGATTGAGTGATGTGTCTGAAGTCATACAGCCACTTAGTAGCAGAGTAAGACAGGAATATTGGTTTTATGGTTCTTGGGGTAATGCTGTTTCCCTTATGCTAACTGATGCATAAGGGAACTGGTGTACTGATTTCAGCGCCCATACTTGTGTATGTCCTTTGAGCTAGAGTATCAAAGAACTTCAAAACTTCAAAACTAGACTTTTTGGGTTATTTAATATTCCTTCAACAAATATTTCTCAGCTGTCTACTGTATGACAGTCACTGTTTAAGATCTTGAAGATCAACAAGTTCTCGGGCCTCAAGAATGAGGGAACCAAACAATAAACACTGAAGTAAAAAGGAACAGAAATTTAGATAATTATCAGTGCTATCAAAGAAACAAAATGGAGAGATGGAATATGGTAGCAGAACTATGTGCTTTAGATAGAATAGTCAAGGAAGATTTCTCAGAGTTAGTAATATTTGAGCTGAGACTGAATGATAAGGCACTAGCCATTGAAGATCTCTAGGAGTGTGGTGTTCCAGACAAAAGCCCTAAACTTGAACATGATGTGGCATAGTTGATGAATGAAAAAAAAGTAAACACTGACCGGGGTTGGGGGAAGGGAAGGAGAAGAGATCAGAGAGACCATTGAGTAGGGCTTTGTAGACTGGGGTATAGAATGATAATTTTATTCTAAGTGAAATGGTGTGGTATTGGAGGAGGGGAGTGAGTGAGTAACCTAAAGAATATGTTTCAAGTATCACACTGCTTGATGGAGAATGGACTGTAGGAGGGCCAAAAGTGGAAGCAGGGGCACTAGTTAGGCAACTCTCATGTTTGCCCAAATAAAAGATTATGGTGGCTTGGGCTTGGTGATTCTAGTCAAGGCAAAGAGAACTGGTTGGATTTGGGATTTATTTTGGAGGTCTGCTGGTTTTGCTAAGGGACTGGGTATGGGAGTTTGGGGAAGTAGTAGGAGGATGGTGAGCGTAAGAGAGGAAAATGGTAAACTGGGGAAAGGGCATGTTTTAGGGAAGGAAATCTGATGGTTTTTCTGGGACTTGTTAAATTTGAAATGCCTACTGGATATCCAAGGAGACACTTGAATAGTCACATCTAGTGTTTGTTGAGGAGAGGTTAGACTTGGTGTTGCAGATCTGGGAGGCGTCAGCATTACCACCATATACTACAGAGTTGGCAAAGAGAAGGAAGAGAAGGTGGTCTGGAATTGAGGCATTGCATGTTTAGAGGTAGGTAGGGGGAGAAGTCAGCAGAGCGCCAGTGATGTAGGAGAAAAGTCAGAAATACTGTGTTGTGGAAGCCAAGAGAAGAGAGCATTTTAAGGAGGGATATTAATGTTCATTTGTGTTAAATCATGCTACGTGGCCGGATATGATGAAAACAGGGAAGTGACCATTGATTTGGCAATGTGGAAGGCATTAGTGTCCTCAGCTAGATTAGTTTTAGTGTCATGGTGGGTTCAGAAGTTAATTGGAGAGGGTTGAAGAATAAATGGAAGGTAAGAATGAAGAGACAATGACTAGAGATGATGCTTTTAAGAAGTTTTTTTTCTTTTCTTTTTGTGTGCTTTTTTTTAAGTTGAGAAATTCCCATCATTGTTTATATGCTGATGGGAATGATCCACTAGAGAGGAAAATTAATGGTGATTCAGGAAAGAAAGATTAATTGTGGAGTAAAGTCCTTGAGGTAGCACTGGTGGGATGGGATAGAGAGCACAAGTAGAGGGATTGCCCTTTCATAGGAGTGGGGATGCAATTACATAATATAAAAAGGAATCTCAAGTCACTTTATACACAGCCCCTCCCTTCACTCTTACCAGTCTCCTTTAGACCAACTTGATCTTTCTCTAATCACTAGTGGTTTTTTTTTCTGTGCCACATTAATATGTTGTTTCAGATTGAAGTCATCCTATATAAGGCTTAGTATGAAGCAGTTCATGATATTTAATAACAATTTCAAATTTTGTGCCAACAGGTGAAGCAAAAAATTTATTGCCATATCTTGGACCCCACAAAATGAGAGATTGTTTCTGTACCATTAATTTGGACCAGGAAGAAGTTTATCGTACCCAAGTTGTGGAAAAATCTTTAAGGTTGGTAGAAAAATTGGTAAATTATGATTTTTACTATATAGATTGGTCAATATTATGCCTTTTCCAGATTATAATAATCAGGAAGACAAGATAGAAACAGTGCTTGCTTTCATGTAGCTTTTCATTGTCTCAAAATGTTGTCTTCCTCTTAATTGTTCCTAATTTTGTCTTTGTTTTCTGAAGAAAAGTTTTTTTCATGTGACAGGCTAGATATTGCCTATTCGTTTGAACTTTCCTCAAAGTACATGTTTATTTTATTTATCTAAAGAATAAGTTACTTAAAGTTCATACAGGTTGCTTAATTTATTAGTGCATTATCGGGGAATGAATTCTCAGATAGATGTCTAATCTTTGAAAGTGTAATTGCCCTTTGAGAGTATCATATTAAATTCTAATTCATAAAATTGGAATATACCATGTCTGCACTGTAGTAATGTGAACATAATTCTGGTGCAGAGCTGTGCTGAGAATCTTGTTCAGAGACAAAAGTCAAAATAAGGAGGCGGGTGCGGTGGCTCACACCTGTAATCCTAGCACTTTGGGAGATAGAGGCGAGCAGATCACTTGAGGTCAGGAGTTCGAAACCAGCCTGCGCAACATGGTGAAATCCTGTCTCTACGAAAAATACAAAAATTAGTTGGGTGTGGTGCTGGATGCCTGTAATCCCAGCTACTTGGGAGGCTGAGGCAGTAGAATCGCTTGAACCCAGGGGGCGGAGGTTGCGGTGAGCCAAGATTATGCCATTGGACTCTAGCCTGGGCAACAAGAGTGAAACTCCGTCTCAGGAAAAAAAAAAAAAGAAAAAAACAAGGTGTGGGGTATTATTGGAATGAGCACGTGATAGATGAAATATTGAATGCCATGCCTTATCTGAATCATATTTTGGTCAGTTGTATTTTAGGGATCTGTTTTTGATGCCTTTTTAAAAACATCTTTCTTTTACATTTGCCTTTGAAGATTCCTTTTATGTCTTTATTTCATTTTTTATAATTTTAAATGTCGAGTTCTTCTTAGAAAAGCTATTGTATAAAACTGAAAATACTTCAGTAGCCCAAAAACATTTCAAGTAGTAAACTTGAAATCTTTAGTCTTAATTCTCATATTATTATTTGGCTTTAGAATGTACTTTAAACATAATATTTGAATGTGGATGTAATATATAAAGGAAATTCTGCATTTATAATTGTTTATAAAATAATGCAAAGAGATAAATACCTACACTTGTCTTTCATATCATGTGTTTGACTAATAGTTCTTTTTGCATTGATTTCTATGTTGAAATTAATTAGAAGGCTCTAGTTACTTTGTGAGACCACCTTTTAAAAGTTTATTTTGGTTACATTTGAAGGGAAAAATACAGTGACAAAAGTTCACCAGGCATTTTAACAACTAAAAGACTGAACCAACTGTTTTCTAGACAAGATCAGATATGACTTCTGTAGGAGTGTTTTACTTTATGTTTCAGTTTCTCATTTAGTTATGACATCATAAAGACACTGCATTTCATAGTGATATTTTTAGAGAATCTTTGTGTTCTTTAAACTTTCTCAGGAAAGAGGTGCACTTGACAAAAGAAACTATCATTTCAGAGATTCACATCTTCATAGAAGAATCATAGAGGAATAAATATATCAAAATGACCTTCTTAAAATGAACTTATAAAAATAAGCTTTGCAACATGAGAATGGGCAAAGTTTCCTTACTTTGAATGCAAGAAACACTACTAATTATAAAAGATGAAAATTGGTAAATTAGATTTTATCAAACTCAGAGGCTCCTTTTCTTTAAGACACTGTCAAGAAAATTAAATGGCAAGCCACACCTGGGAGAAAGTAGTCTGACAAAAGACTTGTATCCAGAATTTATTTAAAAACAAAAATCCTAATAACTCAAAAGAAGACAGATGGCCATTTAAAATATGGGGAGAATACTTTAACAGATATTTCAGAAAAGATATGGCCAAGAGCACATGAAAACGTATTGAACATTGTTAGTCATCAGGAAATCAATTTAAAACCATTTTTGTCACTATAGATTCTACAACAGAATCTGCAGTGATAGAAATCATATCGCTGGTTGCCTGTAAGAATATGGTGGGAGTGATTACAGAGTCACAAGGGAACTTTCTGGGGAGATAAAAATGTTTTATATCTTGCTTATAAAGATAGGGATTACATAGGTGTATACATTTATCATGTTATATTCACTAGAATAGCTAAAGTTAAGGACTGTCAGTACCGAGATATGGAACAACTGGAGCATTGCTGTTAGGAGTGTAAAACAGTACAACCACTTTGAAAGCAGTTTGACGGTTTCTTGTAAATTACACATTCACCTACTTTTTAACTCAGCAGTTGCACTCTCAGTAATCAAAAGCATGTGTCTAGAAAAAGCTTTCTATAAGAATGTTCATAGCAGCTCTACTTTTGATAGGTCAAACTGGAAACAATTTAAATAACATCACTAGGAGAATGGATTTGGAATGCAATGGAATACTATGCAGCAGTTAAAACAGTTGAACTACTATATAAACAACAACATTGAAAAATTCTCACAGACGTTAAGCTGAATGAACAAAGCTCAACATGACATACTATATGATTCTATTTATGTGAGATTTTAGGATAGATCTATAGTGATAGAAAACACATCACAGGTTGGGGCAGGTATGGTGGGGTAACTGAAGGAGGGGCATAAGAGAACTCTCTGGGGAGATAGCAGTGTCCTGTATTTTGATTGGGGTGGAAGCTACACAGTTGTATAAATTTATCAGAAGTCATCAACCTCTATACTTTAAATTGGATTTTTATTGTGTGTAACTTATACCTCAATAAAATTGATTTAAAAATAGCTTGTTTTAATTTTTTAAAAATATTTTTAAAGTTGATTTTAAAATAGCATATTTTAATTTTTTTTAAATAGCTTATTTTAATTTAAAAAAATATTTTGAAGTAACCTTTCATGTAACATTAGCTGTTTAAGGTTTTATGTATTGTAAATAATACAGCTTTACACATTTCTAAGACAAGGATGGTATGAATGACACTATCCTCAGCTCTCAAATGGTCCACCTTAGGTGAGCATGACCCCAGGCAGTTACTGTATCTTCTATCCACAGGACTGCTGAAAAGCTATTTGTTCAGAACTCATACTGGCAATTTAGATCCCCTCAGTGTTCAGCTTGGTTTATATAGAACTTAGTTGAAATTTAGCATTGATAATTATTTTGGGGCTTTTCAAGTTCTTTTCAATGGCATTTTAGTCCATCATTTCATTAACTTATTGAAAGTGGTATTATTTGGCTAGGAGCAGTGGCCCATGCCTGTAATCCCAGTACTTTGGGAGGCTGAGTACTTTGGGATCATGAGGTCAAGAGATCGAGATCATCCTGGCCAACATGGTGAAACCCCGTCTCTACTAAAAATACAAAAATTAGCTGGGCGTGGTGGCATGCGCCTGTAGTCCCAGTTACTCAGGAGGCTGAGGCAGGAGAATCACTTGAACCTTGGGGCTGGAGGTTGCAGTGAGCTGAAATCGCACCACTGGACTCCAGCCAGGTGACAGAGCAAGACTCTGTCTCAAAAAAAAAAAAAAAAAGTGATATTATTTGAGTATTTATACTATTATTATTGAAGGTGATATTAATTATTATTTAATTGTTTTATATTATTTGAAGTAATGAGCTTTCCTTTTCTTTCTAGCCCATTTTTCAGTGAAGAATTTTACTTTGAGATTCCAAGAACTTTCCAGTATTTGTCTTTCTATGTTTATGATAAGAATGTTTTACAAAGAGATCTTCGTATAGGTATGTACTATTCATAATTGTCTTTAATCACAATGTTAATGTTTATATTCATTTGTTCTCTTAGTATAGTGTTGAAAACTGCAGAATAATATATGCTGAACATCTGTAATCTTTTTCTCTAGACTACATGTTCATTTGTGAAATTTCATTTTTAATTTGTATGTTCAGCTTATATGACACTTTCTCAGGGAGGCCTTTGCAGCTCCCCTAGTCACTATATCATATGTTTTTATAATACCTGATTGTTCCCTTTCCATGGTACTCATTATGCTTATTCATTAGTTGGCTGTTTCATATCTAGGTTCTCTAGTTAAATGTGATATTTAAAAGGGCAGGGATTCTTTTTTTTTTTTTGAGACAGAATCTTGCTCTCTCTCCCAGGCTGGACTGCAGTGGTGCGATCTCGGCTCACTGCAACCTCTACTTCCCGGGTTCACGTGATTCTCCTGTCTCAGCCTCCTGAGTAGCTGGGATTACAGGCATGTGCCACCATGCCTAGCTAATTTTTGTATTTTTAGTAGAAATGGGGTTTCACCATGTTGGCTAGGCTGGTCTTAAACTCCTGGCCTCAGGTGATCCACCTGCCTCAGCATCCCAGAGTGTCAGGATTACAGGCATGAGCTACCGAACCAGGCTGGGCAGGGACTCTTTCTTACAGAGTACCTTACATTTAGTAATGTTGGATAGGTATTTGTTTAGTGGTTCAAATAATGTTTTTATAGAAAGATTGCAGTTTTCATCCTTCAAAGAACATCTGTTTTGGGGGTTTTCCTAATAGAAGTAATAATTCACTTTAATCTATTTATACATTTTCTTCCTGTCTGTATTAGTGACTATATTAGTCCATTCTCACACTGCCATAAAGACATACCTGAGACTGGGTAATTTATAAAGAATATAGGTTTAATTGGCTCACAGTTTTTCAGGCTGTAATGGCTTCTGCTTCTGGAAGGCCTCAGGAAACTTACAGGAGTGGAAGGCAAAGGGGAAGCAAGCACATCTTCACCTGGCTGGCAGGAGAGAGGAGAGTTGGGAAGCGCTACACACTTTTACAATAACCAGATCTCGTGAGAACTTACTGTCATGAGAACAGCAAGGGGATGTCTACCCCATGATTCAATCACTTTACGCCAGGCCCCTCCTCCAACAGTGGAGTTACAGTTTGACATGACATTTGAGTGGGGACACAGAGTCAAACCATATCAGTGACCGATAAATATATTTTTTTTTTTTTTTTTTTTTTTTTTTGAGACGTAGTCTCGCTCTGTCACCCAGGCTGGAGTGCAGTGGCACGATCTCAGCTCACTGCAAGCTCCGCCTCCTGAGTTCATGCCATTCTCCTGCCTCAGCCTCCCGAATAGCTGGGACTACAGGAACCCGCCACCACGCCTGGCTAGTTTTTTTTGTGTTTTTAATAGAGACCGGGTTTCACCATGTTAGCCAGGATGGTCTCAATCTCCTGACCTTGTGATCTGCCTGCCTTGGCCTCCCAAAGTGCTGGGATTACAGGCACGAGCCACTGCACCTGGCCAATAAATACAATTTTTAAATAATTGTCAGACTGGAGTGTGATCTGTGGGCATGAGCTAGAACAAAGCTAACTAGCCACATATGTGTCACATTCCTGATCTTTGCACCACTATCTTTGTATTTTAATCATAGGCATAGGTCTAAGTTACATTTATTATTCTCTTTCTTTTTAGTGTCCTAAATTTCATCTCCATTTTCTTTTTTATTTGAAACATGGTCAAGTCTCCTACAGCTTAAAAAATTAAGAATTATTTGGCCAGGTGCTGTGGCTCATGCCTGTAATCCCAACACTTTGGGAGGCCGAGGTGGGCAGATCACAAGGTCAGGAGTTTGAGACCAGCCTGGCCAATGTGGTGAAACCCCATCTCTACTAAAAATACAAAAATTAGCCTGGCGTGGCGACACGCACCTGTAGTCCCAGCTAGTTGGGAGGCTGAGGCAGAAGAATCACTTGAACCCGGGAGGCAGAGGTTGCAGTGAGCTGAGGTTAAATACAGTGTGGTTAGGGAAGTCTGGAAAGCAAATAACACAGTGCCATTCTGATTGTATTAGGGTCATTGCTATAGGGGACCACACAATGGTGTAGATACCAGGAGTTATGGAGGCCATTAATATACCAGTCTACCACAAAGACCAAAATGTATCTATTGAAACCTCCTACTCTAAGTCTTTGAAGTGCTGCCGTTGTCTCTAAATGCTGCTGTTGACTATCTGCCAGAATTTGTTCAGTCCTCTGGTCCTGTTTCATTTTTATATAGGCAGTAACATTTGTCACTGTTTTTGTTTGTTTGTTTGTTTGTTTGAGATGGAGTCTTGCTCTGTCACCCAGGCTGGAGTGCAGTGGTGTGGCATGATCTCATCTTACTGCAACCTCCGCCTCCTGGGTTCAAGCAATTCTCTTGCCTCAGCCTCCCTAGTAGCTGGGACTACAGGTGCACACCGCCACACTCAGCTAATTTTTTGTATTTTAGTAGAGATGGGGTTTCACTGTGTTGCCCAGGCTGGTCTTGAACTCCTGAGCTCAGGCAGTCAGCCCACCTCAGCCTCCCAAAGTGCTGGGATTACAGGCGTGAGCCACTGTGCCCGGCCTGTCACTGTTTTTATCTCCTCTTTTAGCCATTTCCACTAGTGCCCAAGTAGGAACAGGACTATCAGGATTTTGCCAATTGGTGAATTGTATCAGGCTGAAATTTCTAAGAATATATTGTATCTAAAAATGGGTCCCAAGGGTAACACAGTATTTACTGATAGCAAGAAAATGCTACTGAAAAATGATATTAGAAAGCTAAAAATGCTTTTTTTACTTAATGATCAACAAAGGTGGTTTCTGTGCCCACAGTTCCTTCATTTCCTTTCGTGTTTCCTTTCTTTGTCTGATTTTAAGGAACTAATACAGCATCTGGTGTATACTATATGTTTGGTTTTAAGCGCTTTCTGTCCATGAGTTTGTCAGGACAGTGAGGAAATGAAGTACTAACTTTAAATGATTTGTTGGGACGTTTGTTTCTTTTCTTTTTTTTTTTTTTGTTAAGAGACGGGAGTCTCACTGTGTTGCCCAGGCTAGACTTGAACTCCTGGGCTCAAGCAATCCTCCTGTCTCAGCCTCCCAGGTACTTGGAACTACAGGTATGCACCACTGCATCCAGCCGTGTTTGATTTTTTTTGAAGTTGGTAATTTCATAGCTGGTGAAATAATGGATTAACTTTGTTTAAAATAGTAATCAACAGCTGGCCACAGTGACTCATGTCTATAATCCCAGCACTTTGGGAGGCCAAGGCCGTTGGACTGCTTAAGCTCAAAAGTTCAAGACCAGCTTGGGCAACATGGTAAAAACCTATCTCTACAAAAACTATAAATATTAGCCATCTGGGACCAACTATAAAAATTACTTCCAGCTACTTGGGAGGCTGAAGTGGGAGGATCACCTGAGCCCAGGAGGTTGAGGCTGCAGTGAGCTGTAATTATGCCACTACACTCCATCCTGGGCAGCAAAGCAAGACCCTGTCTCAAAAAAAACAATATATTAAAAAAACATAAATAAAAGAAAATAGTAAACATTAAACATACATCTTTGGGACTATTAGAGGCACAAAAAAGATTTTTAAGATCGTTAAAAGTCATTCTAATGCAGAGGAGCCACATCAGATGTAGAGTTTGAGTAATTCACCCAAGATTGCACAGCTGATAAGCAACAGAATTGACACTAGGTTATGGAATTAGTGTTTGTGTTGGAAGGAACACAAACAGGCATACTTTGGTTTCGAAATCTGACTTCAGCACCTGTTAACGGCAAGTTTAAAAATATTGTTCAGCTTTCCTCATCTGTAAGATGGTGATTATACCCTCTACCTCCAAGATTGTTAGTGAAATTAAACAAGAAAATATATAAGAATATCTCCTACCTGGTAGAGATTCAGTAAATGCTGGCTTTTCTTTCAGTTCAGTGCTCTTTCCTTTGTATCGGGCTGTCTACCTTTTACTGTTAATACCTGCCAGTTTAATGATAAAACAACAAATCAGAATCATTAGGCATTTTTTAAAATTCTATTTGTGTTTCAGAAACTTGTTCCTTCCTTCCCCATCCCTTTCTTTTCCCTCTCTCGTACTTCCTTCTCATTTATCCTCCCACCTTTTTTCCTCCTTCATTCTTTGTCTCTCTTTCCCTCTCCCCCTTCCCTGTTTTATTCCCTTGGGCTGATGATATATATTTCTTTTTATATGTTATATTGCCTAATAAAGTGCTGGACATGTTGTAGGTATCCTGCTACCTAATGACTTCAAATATTTTTCTTATTTTCCTGTGCCATTCTTGTATGTCATTTTCTCTGACTTTGCGGGATCACGTACTCTTTCTTCCCTGCTTCTTCAGGCCAACTAGCCTCATGCAACTAGATCTTTACATATTGGAAACTGACATCTTAAAAAGGAACTTAAGAATAAGAGCTGGCAATAAAATTACAGAGTATTCTCAACTCATATATGGCTTATTTATGCAGCTAGTCAGAGAAGGATTTCCCTCTCGTAGGACAAGAAACATTCAACTCTTCAGTGACAGTGAATGTCATGATACTCAAGATGCGGAATAGGAGGAGGAGGCAGCTTGCTTTAGAATATATTACCTGTGTGACTAAGAGAGGATTCTCTTTTGGGAAGGCATCTGTGACAGACGAGAAGTATTTACAGTGATCTGAGAGTAGTGAGTCATAAATAGGACAGGTAAATTTCTACTCTAGTTTTTAGCAGCATTGTTAGTTAAAGTGTGGTTAGGGAAGCCTGGAAATCAACTAACACAGTGCCATTGTGATTGTTGAATGAGGGAATGAATTTGTCAAACCAGTAAACTCCTAAATAAACTTTGTAAAAAACCCTCTTTTTGAGTTTGGGACTTGTTTTAGTGATGTTTGCATGTATTATATGTATGTACATATGTACATCTATATACATATTCATAAGTTGTGTGCAAAACTAAAAGTTATGGAAATTGTAAAGTAGAAATTTCACCAGAAGTCTACTGATTTGTTTCTGGATGGTAAGTAAACTCTCTTAGAATTATGTGCCAGATATTATCTGTGCCTTTTCCTGGGGAGAGGACATAAAAGATACATAGTTACAAAAATTCTTACAGGGAGGGGAATGGTTCTCAAAAGGTAAGAGCTTCAGCTATAGGATGTATAGATGTATTTCTGTATGTACATATGTATTTTTCAGTATCAAACTGTTATGCATTGCCTTAACATTTTATTTACATCTGGTGTGGAATCAGTGGTAATTAGGACTACTTGATAAAATTGTGGTAATCATTTGTGGTGTGCAATATTGAATACTTTATTATAATTTTATATCCTAAGCCATATTTGCCAGGAATTTGATACAATTCATAGATAAAACATATCCAGAGATTTGTATGATTTTGTCTCTTAACCTAAATTCTTCCTGCAGTTTAAGGAATATTTGAGTATTCTAGTTAGTGCCTGAATTTTATATTTGGCTTTTAATCTGTGTATTTAATACTATAAGAATTTCTGTTTTCCCACCATTTTAATCTTAAATTTAGACAAAAGAGAACTAAAATACATTATTTCCCTAGTGTCATTTTCTATGTGATTTGAATGAACTATAAATGCTATATATTCACATAAAGATTTTGATCTTCAGATTACATTTTATCCCAAGTATTCAAAAGAAAGTTGGGAAGATATCTATTTGTTATCAGAACCAATTTATTTTAAAATTTTGTGTTTTCACTTCATGTATTAATAGACATATAAAGATGAATTTACAATAGGCCTCCTTCGATTGTATTTTTTTAATACAGTTACCACTCTTTAATAAAATATAGCTGTGTACTTTAGTATTTTCTTTAAAATTAGATCTATCAGTTGTCTTTATAGTTTTAATTCCAAGACATGAATGAGAAGCTTATCAAAAACTGTAATGTGGTTGCAGTCTAAAAATAACAGTTTTGTTGAGATGTAATTCACATACCATTAAATTAACCCTTTTGAGGTATACATTATATTTGTTTTTCAGTGGTTCAGAAAAAGAATCATTATATATGTTAGAGGGAGAGAAACATTATAAAAGTTAACAGTAGGGGAATATGAGTAGAAAATATGGAAATTTTTGGTGTACATTTCTTGCAACTTTTCTCTGTTTGAAATTATTTCAAAATACATCTTTTTAAATTTTTTCCAGCACTAATGGCTTGGGTGAATTAAAATATTTTTGAAATTAAAAAAAGTGTATGATGTGGTGGGGCCTTAGTATATTCACAGAGTTGTGTAACCATCACCACTATCTAATTCCAGAATAAAATTTTAAGTATAATTTTTGTTTGTTTTCCTGTTCCTTCCTTTTCACTTGATATACAAAAGTTGACATATCTTGATAGAAAAATTTCTTTACAATTTTCTTAAAGATTTCAAATGTTGAACTAAAAGACCAAGGTATGTCATAAGTACAAGGAAATAAAGTAGAATTAGGGCATATAAAATGAAAATTCTTACTTGACAAAAGAAAGTGAACTATTTTTAACTTTATATATCCTTTGTTGAAACTTTTGTGTAGAATCCTGGAATAAATCGTCAGTCTTATGCAAAACTGTGTCTACTTCTTAAAACTTGAATTGAGGAAGGAAATGCTTTGTACCAAGATGGCAAATACTTTATTATAAGAACATTTCTGTTTCTTCCTCTCATACTACTTTGTTCTTTGTACTGTATCTTCCTCTGAGAAGGTTTAAACTCTTTAGAGAACTGGCTTAATTTTTGTATGTGTTGTAGCAACATGATCAGTGTTTGCAATGTTTTGTTAAAAGTAAACTCTTAATAATAAAATTGTTATAATCTCCCGTAATTTTCAAGTCAGTTTTCACTGTTGTTAATGATGTATGATACTGTTTTTTCTTTTCTCTTAATTGGAATTTATAAACTCTTACTAAATGCAGATACATCTGCTCAAAACTTACTAAAACATGTCATTTGTTCATAGGGTCAAAAAATTGGGAAGATTACTTTGCACTACCATTGTACCTTGCTTTTTATAATGAGTGTACTCTGGGTAAAAACATGAATCTGAATAAGTACTAAAAAAATGCAGTTGCATGTAAATACAACTGAGGTTTTATCTAATCCCCTGATTCAAAATGACCCAGACAAAGGCCTGCCAAGGGGCAAGGAGAAATGAGATACTTTTTCATTCTTTAAATTGTAGAAAAAATGCTTTATAAAAATTATTTTTATGTCGATAGGTACAAATTATTTTAAAATATTTTCTATAAAGTATTATATAAAACAGTGCTAATGAGTCTTAGTATTATACAAAGCATGTTTTCTTATATTGTTTTACTTATTTTCTGTAGGAAAAGTAGCCATCAAAAAAGAAGACTTGTGTCATCACAGTGGCAAAGAAACTTGGTTTTCATTACAGCCTGTTGACTCCAATTCAGAGGTTCAGGTAAATATTAAGGCTAATGTAATACAAGAGATTGTCACAGGAAATGAGTAAAAAATGAACTAATTAAACTAGTTCATGTAAATAGAGCATATTATACTTTATTTAAATTCTGGCATCAAATATTATAGACTTTTGGGTAATATAGAACAGGAAGGTAATGGCTTTGTCATATTGTTTCAAGAATAATGCTCATGTATATGCATATGTGTAGAATTGGGGAGATTAGCGCATTTCTTTCTTACCTTCTGTTTGAGTCACAATAGCAAATTATTATTTTGTCTTTGAGGGGAAAAGTTTTAAGGGAAAGTATGTGTTTTATTAACTCTGACTTTGGGGAGAATCCCTGGAAGTCTGATTTTGTCTGTACTGATCAGGATTCTCTGTTTACTCTCTAGTAAACTGGACTTGGGGAAATGTTATTCATTTAAACCCTGCCTGAGCCCACTGTGCACAGCCTTCACTCCCACACCCACCCTTTCCTGTTGTTCACCTCGCTTTTTATTTGAAAGGGTATCATTACTCTTTAATCTTTTTTTTCTTTTTGCCAAAATAAGAGACCTTTTTCAGATTCTGTGGGTAAAGAAGTGTTTAGCCATGTAGCTGAAGTTTCTATTTGTTTTTAGAAAATCTGAGTTGCTCTGTCTTAGAAATTATTATTTCTGTCTGAAAGGTTTTTGTTGTAACCTTATTTATTTATAAAATATGGTAAGGATTGTGAAACCATTTCCCGAGGGCATAATTGCAAGCAGGATTCTTCCTCTCTAAAAGAAGTTATAATTTGCCACTGTGACTCAAACAGAAGTTTAAGACAAGAAAAAAGTGCTACACCCACACCACAGATAATTTGCAAATAAGTGCCTGTGTCTCCATTTCCTCATAATCTCTCAGGCATTCTGATTAATTATTAAATTCTCAAAAACTTAAGTATTTATGCACTAAAACCCCTTCTTAACTGCAAAATATAACATACTTTTCCTGTTTAACCTACTTTGCCATGTTTTAATATTCTTGTCTTTCCGTATGTCTGTAGCTATTATTCAAATCCCAGTTGTACAGTATTGTAAATGATCCATGTGAGAAGCAATGTGAAGAAGTGGAAAGGGTTTAAATTAAAAGGCAGAAAACTTAGGTCCTAGTTTTTATATGTAGTTACTTAAATGACATTGAATTTCATTTCTATAAAGTGGGAATAGAAGTTGCCATATTTGATTTGTATGGTTTTGAGAATTAAGTGAAATATCTGTAAGAATAGTTTAAAAGCTGTTAATGCTATACAGATGTAAAATATTGTCTGTTTACCACCAGTCAATCTGGTGGCTATTTCCCTAATATTCCCTTACCGAAAGGCAGATATGTAAGTTTTAAAGTACCAGTTTTTCTTTTAATAGTTTTAACAAAAGGCGTGATAGGAAAAGGCTTTGAACATTTAAACTGAAATTTTATGAACCACTAAATTTTATAAAACTCGTAAATTTTATGAATTTTATGTAAATTTGCTAAACAGTTTAAGAGTTCCAGCTCTCAAAAGGTAGAAGTCTATATAGAATACTCTATAGAATTCTTGGAGATGGTACTAGAGATTAATACAGGGACACAAGCCTTTATTTGATGGTGCGTGGGTGTATATATGCGTGCATATATATACGCATATATATGTATATATACACGCATTACATACGCATGGGTATGCATGTTTATAGATATACACATATATATGCATATGTGCATGTATATGTACACATTTGAGAGATACATATCTCATCTATGAAACATGAAAATTGTGGAAACGGCAGTTACCTATTAGATATAGTCATTTTAAAATTTTGTGCAAGTTATTTTCATGAGTTATTAAACTTTACAACTCTTTTGTCTTAAATGATATTAATAAGATTTACCCACTATTTAAAATAGATTTTAGAAGGAAAAGTACTTTATGGGGTGGGAGAGACATATAACACTTTTCGGGTTAATATGGTACCACTGAAAATGTTGTCCCAGTGCTGATAAGGGAATATTAAACTAACTTTATGAGTCTAGAAAAGATAGAAAATCATCCCATGGTTCATACAAATCCTACTTTGTTGATAAATTTGTTCGCTTCCATAAACTCTGTAAAATTTTACAAAAATATCATGAAACATAAGAGCAATTAATAGGGAAATATGTGAAAGCTATGAAACATTGCATTCAACAGGAACTCAGTCTGATAATTACTATTAGTAATTATATCAGTATATCCTAAGCACAGTACTAAGTACTTAATGTCATTTAACTTTCAGAGTAGCATTATGAGGTAAATAGTACCATCTCTATTTTACAAATAAGGCAAATGAAATTCACAGAGATTAAATGTCTTCTCCAAAGTTACAGAACTACTAAGTAGTGGAGCCTTGATTCCAAAAGAGATCTATCTGATTCTAAAACTCCTAACCACAGTGCCTTTACTACCTTTCACTATTCTGTACTATTAGTCATAAAAAAAGATAGTAGATTAGGAGTATCACTTAAGCAACATCTGAGTGTAAGGAACAGAAGCCTGCTCAGATTTGCTTAAAGAAAATGGGAGAGGCCATTAGAAAGCTCCTAGAGTTTCTTGGAATGTCAGTATGGGAACTTTACATTGCTAGTGTGAGCTAGAAAGTTGCCAGGCATTTGCAGAGGAGATGCATCTTAAGTGGAGATTAGATTCTGAGAACAACAGACATTAAAATTTGCCTAAGTTCATCTGTAAAATGAGTATACAAAATAAAAAGTTAAAATTTTTTGCGTAAGTTACAATTATTTTTGAAAAGAGTTTAGTTTCTTATAAAATACCCAAAGGTATTTGGGTGGTTTGTTTGTTTTTGGTTGACTACCACATAAAATAATAGGCTTGCATTCTGGGCCATGGTAAATGAAAACTATATACTGTATCTTTAAACTGTAGACCCCCTCCTCCCCCACACAGTACAGCAATAGATACTGCAGATGGCACATGGAAACTGAGACCCACTAATCATTTCTTCTATTCATATGTTCACTGTGCTCATTCAGTATAAGTTCTCACTGTTTAAATAATTAGTTTTTTTCTTTCCCTTTCATGAAGTGAATAATGTTTTCTCTCAGTCCTTCCCTCTCATTTTAATAACTATTCGCTTTGCAAAATATAAAGGAAAGAAAAAAACCGTTTTATTTTGAGATTCCATTGTATTATTTTTGTATGTCTGATGAGACATGTCTCTTCCTCTGCTTCTCTCTGTAAATCTGCTCCAAGTCTCTTTTTGAGACCTAAAAGAGGCCACACCAATTTTTGAGTCTATGTGACCATACGGCTTCCTCACCTCCAACATCTGACTCAGTTTTCTGCCACAATCTAGAGAGAAAATTTGGCTAAACTTGGGTCAGATGTCCACTTCAATCTAATTTGATATGGTTGGAGGAAAAGTCACTGTAAGGCAGTCCACTTCAGGGCTTTGAGTAGGCATGTTCCCTGAGGAGGGGTTTGGGTAGAGGAAATGATTGGCATTGCTACCTCAGAGGGAGAGATGCTTGTTTCCTAGTTCTACCACTAATTAGCATTTGTGCCCCAAATAATTGCAAGCCTGTTGTTACCTGAGTATCTTCATCTATGAAATGATAATGTCAGCATAAAGGATTCCCTTGGTTGTGAAGTTCTAGGGAGATAACATGCAGAAATGTAATTTAGCTTTCAAGTGGAAAGATCCCAATAGTATTAAGATGGGCTTTATGCCAAAACAGTTGAAAAATTGTTAAAAACTATAACCTCTTACCTTGAATTGTCTCCCAGAGACAATTTTTTATTATTGCTGATACTGTTATACTTGTCATTAATGTTAATAGTTCTTTTCAGTTTCATTTTCAGTAGTTCAAAATATTGTTAGTAACATTTCATTAGTGTATTTTTCTACTTTTTTTTAAATTTAGGTTTTGGCTTGATTCTACCTTTTGCAATTTTTCCTTCTGGGCTGAACCATTTTTTTCCTCAACCTATTCTAATCTGCTTTCAGACTGCAGTGGGTCAGAGGGAGAGCAGAAAAGGTTCTTTTTACCTGTGACGTTGTGTCAATAAATCTAGTGGACATTTTTCCGTCCTCATCTTACTTGATCTTTGAGCAGCTTTTGATACTGGTGACCACTCCCTCCATTTTGAAGCATTCTCTTCCTTAGTTTCTGATCCTGTTTATGGTCCTAGTTATCATCTACTTCATTTGGTATTCTTTCTCGATATTCTTTGCTGCGTATGTGAAGTTAATATGGGTTGTGCTGGTGCCTTCTATAAATCCTCTTTTGGCTCCAGTGAACTGCAGCCGTACTATTAGTTATTATGTCCTGTAACTCACCAGGGACATTAAGTATTTATCCTTTCTTTATTTCTTAGGCAGTGTGATAAAAAGCATACTGTACATATGGTTGATTAAACCAGGCCGGATATGGTGGCTCACTGTAGTCTCAGTACTTTGAGAGGTTGAGGCAGACAGATTGCTTGAGCCCAGCAGTTTGAGACCAGCTTCGGCAACATAGCAAGACCCCATCTCTATAGGGAAAATAAAAAGAGTGATTAAACCAAATCTCCCATATGGAGAATTTGCTGCTCTCATTAATTAAGGAGTTTGTCTCATACAACTTGTCCAAGCAGTAAATCCAGATGTGCTATCAACCATGTCCTATATCATGCAATTACTTAGTTAATAGGTCTTTACCAACAAGCATATCTTGAATTTCTGGATCATGCCATAAGTTATTGATTGTTTTATAGGTTTTTTTTTTTTTAAGAGACCTCTGCCTTACCTGTTTAAAAAGACGTTTAAAAAGAAATGCAATGATTATAGCTAATAATATATACACGAGGATTTTTAAAACATGCCCTATTCAAGACATAATAAATATAAAAACATAATTCATTATTGCAGGTTGATTTTTTAACTTCATTTAAAATTTTTGTATGGGAATTAATAATGAGCCATTCTAGATCATATTAAATACTTCTATAAGGAGAAAACAACACCTTCATAAAGAACTGCCATTAATATAAGAGATACTAAATAAAATTTGTATTTTGCTTTTTCATCTGATGGGCAGTTGTGTCCAAAATTATTTATAGAGGTAATTTCTATGTATTAAAACATCCATCAGAAATCCAGAAGTTGGGATATTTTTCACCTCATGTATAGGCATACCTTCTTTCATTGTACTTCGCTGTATTGTGCTTCACAGATACTGCATTTTTTTACAAATTGCAGGTTTGTCACAACCCTGTGTCAAGCGAATCTATCTGCCTATTTTTTCCAACATCATATGCTCACTTCATGTCTCTATGACAGTCTTTTCTAGCAATAGCGTATTTTTAAATTAAGATATGTGTATTGGTATTTAAGACATATTGCACACTTAATAGACTGCAGTATAGTATAAATGTAACTTATATGCACTAGAAAACCAAAAAATTTTTGTGACTTTCTATTGAGATATTTGTTTATTGAAGTGGTCTGGACCCTTAGACAGTATTTCCAAAGTATGCCTGTAAAAAAATTTTTTACCAGTTGAAACATACTGAGTTATTTTATGTGGAAATGGTTGTTAAAATTTAGTGTTTTGTGACTGATAAAAACAAAATAAAATTTAGACTTGAGAGGATTTTAAGTGCATGTATTGTGTTTTGCTCAAATACCTCTGTATTAGTCCATTTTTGTGTTGCTATAAAGGAACATCTAAGGCTGAGTAATTTATAAAGGAAAGAGGTTTATTTTGGCTTACAGTTCTTCTGCAGGCTATACAGGAAGTATGATGCTGACATCTGCTTCTGGTGAGTGCTTCAGGAAGCTTACAATCGTGGTGGAAGGTAAAGGAGGAGCAGGCATATTACATGATGAGAGAGGGAGCAAGAGACAGAAGGCAGAAGTCCCATACTTTTAAACAACTAGATCTCACATGAACTAACTAAGCAAGACTCACTTATCACCAAGGGGATGGCACTAAGCCATTCATGAGGGATTTGCCCCCATAATCTGACACCTCCCACTAGGCCCCACCTCCAACATTGGGGATCACATTTCATTATGAGATTTGGAGGGACAAACATTCAAACCATATCAACCTCTGTTCATCTTATTTTCCCAAACTGTGTGCAGAAATTTACATAGTATCTTCTATATGGTACCAAGAATATATGTAATATACAATTAAAATAATCACAGATATTTTTGTGTGAAATTTTTGTAAAATTAATTGAAATAAAGTTAGCATATAAAATACTAAATCTTCAAATAGTACATATATTAGCCCGTTTTCACACTGCTGATAAAGACATATATCTGAGACTGGGAAGAAAAAGAAGTTTAATTGGACTTACAGTTCCACATGACTGGGCAGGCATCAGAATCATGGCGGGAGGTGAAAGGCACCTCTTACATGGCAGTGGCAAGAGAAAATGAGAGAGAAGCAAAAGTGGAAGTCCCCGATAAACCCATCAGATCTTGTGAGACTTATTCACTATTACGAGAATAGCACAGGAAAGACTGGCCCCCATGATTCAATGACCTCCCCACTGGGTTCCTCCCACAACACGTGGGAATTCTGGGAGATACAATTCAAGTTGACATTTGGTGGGGACACAGCCAAACCATATCAGTACCAGAGTAATGTAAGTTCCTCAGAATGCTCATTAATACAAGATAATGTGATATTATAACTGCATGTATCAGCCTAACATAATCAATGCTATGGAAGTCATACAGAGCAATACCTTTCAAGACTTTGGTTTATTTTTTATTAAAGGCGAATAATACAGTGCAAGGTATCTGATCTTCCAACATTTTCTGACATACATGAAAAGTATACTGTCATTGAGCGTCCTTTAAGAGATTGAATAATAAGAATGCAGTTGTAGACCAAATCACATTACATGTTTATTATCAAACATAGTACCTTGCTGGATTTTTTTTTTTTTTTTTTTTGAGGTGGAGTTTTGCTGGAGTGCAATGGTGTGATCTCAGCTTACCACAACCTTCGCCTCCTGGGTTCAAGTGATTCTCCTGCCTCAGCCTCCCAAGTAGCTGGGATTACAGGCATGTGCTACCACACCCGGCTAATTTTTTATTTTTAGTAGAGACGGGGTTTCTCCATGTTGGTCAGGCTGGTCTCCAACTCCCGATCTTAGGTGATCCTTCTGCCTCGGCCTCCCAAAGTGCTGGGATTACAGGCATGAGCCACTGTGCCCAGCCTCCTTGTTGGATGCTTAATACTGCTTCTTTGTAGGTTCTTTATTTTTCTTATTTGTCCCTAGGAGTTCTTGAATCTGTGGCTTGTCTTCTATCAGTTTTGGAAAATTCCAGGCAATTATCTCATCTCCTTTTTTTTTCTGCCCTCTTCCTTTTTTCTCTTCTCTGCTGCGACAGCAGTGATGTGAATAATAGGCCATTTCACCGTGTCTCATATGTCTCCTATGCTTTTTCCCTCTCTGTGTTTCATTGTGGTTATTTTCTACTGACCTATCTCCCATTTCACCAATCCTCTTTTTAGCTGTGGCTACTCTGCTACTAAATGCATTTTCATTTTGGTTTATTACTTAGTTCTAATTTTTTTATTTCATTCATTTTATAGTTTCCAGGTATCTGCTGGATTTTTCATTTTGTTTTACGTCTTTTAAAAAAAATAGCTATTTTAGACCAGATGCAGTGGCTCACACTTGTAATCCCGACACTTTGGGAGGCCGAGGAGGGAAAATTACTTGAGGTCAGAAGTTCAAGACCAGCCTGGCCAACATGGAGAAACCCTGTCTCTACTGAAAATATAAAAATTAGCCGGGCGTGGTGGCACATGCCTGTAGTTCCAGCTACTCAGGAGGCTGAGGCAGGAGCATCGCTTGAATCCGGGAGGCAGAGGTTGCAGTGAGCTGAGATCACGCCACTGCACTCTGGCCTGAGCGACAGAGCTAGACTCTGTCTCAAAGAAAAAAAAAAGCTGTTTTAAATTCTGTCAATTCCAGTATCTGTATCTCTTGTAAATCCACTGCTTTCCTCATTTTTTTCCCTTGGTTTTTGATCTTCTGGCATATTCTGTAATTTTTGATGGAATGCTGGAGATTAAAATATAAAATATATTGGAGATAATTTGAGGGCCTGAATGATATATTTCCCATAGAGAAGAAGTATGATTCCCGCCAGCAACTTCTGTTTCTATCTTGTTGGCCAGAACTACATCATACGGCTATCCATGGTCTCAAGGGAGGCTGCAAAATGTCAGCTTGCTGAGCTCATAACTGCCCCATCAAAAAACAAACACACACAGACACACAAACTTGTTTTGCTACAATCCAAATCTATAAAATGATTACAGATATAAGTAAAACTGAACTTTTGTGTGAAAAGAGACTAAAAAGTGTTCTAAAATGTTCACTGATTTGAGTTTCTAAAACTGAAAAGCAGTTTTAAATAATTTGAAACTTTGTTCATTTTTCTTTACTAAGAACAACACAGTAGAAGTAAAAACTTTGAAAACAAAATTGGTAGTATAAACTTTTAAAATCTGAAAATTTAAACTGGTAGTATAAACTTTTAAAATCTAGAGCAAAAAAGCAAAGAAAGTCTTCTGAAATTTCACCAACCAAAGGTATCTTGTATCAACATTTCAGTAGATGGTCTTGTAATTTTATACATATATGTTTTTTTAAATAAATTAGCATTATAGTATGCACCCTATTTTGTGATTTCTTTTGCTAAGTATCATATGTATTTCCATGTTAAAGAATGTAATGAGTTAGTGTTTTACAGTTTAGAAATTATAATTTCCTTAGTTTAACTCATAATGCCTTTTAATTTAGTGTTCTACCCTAACAGTATGTGTTTTGTGTCTGCCTGTTCTATCCTCACACTTTTCTTGACCAGGTCAATATATAATTATGTTATTGTTGATTAATACCTAAGGAATGTTTTACTTACCAGTCAGTGGGAGTAATGAATGTATTAGGTAGGCTCTCACTTAATAATAATGATTTCTGGCAGAATCTCATTAAATATCCTTTTGACTTGCTATAATACTATGATTTTAGTTGTAAACAAAATGATTATCTTTTTCTACTCTATTGTCATAGTTTTTAATGTCTTAGAACTGGAATAGATCCTAGACATTTCCTGAGAGACAGTTGTGTGAGCATATGGTTTCTGTAATAAAATGTATATATGTTAAAATTGTAAAACTGCTTTGAGATGCAAATTTTTGTGCAGTTGGCTTGGCTCCCTTGCTAGCCAAGTAATACCTACATGCTGTCACAACAGAAAATATGATTTCAAAATTCTAGTTGAGTAATATTACAAATTACAGATCATGGATCTTCAAGATCACCCTTGAATAGTAGAGATTGTAAATATTAAATGCAGGAATAATGAAAGACCTAGTTTATAAATTATATATGATTTTATAAATATTTGTACCTAGATTTTTAGTGGAAGATTTGCTTAATTTGGTGCCAGCTCCAGGTAACTGCTATTAATTTTGCTACCATAGATGTGTTTGCTGCTTTAGACCTTAGCTTTCTCAGGCAGACTTTTGTTTTAAGGTCCATCAGTATTTATTGCTCATCTCTTACAATTCACCTAACCCTGAGCTTTGTAGCTGGTGGACCTCAGATTCATTCTTGTGTCACAAGTCCTCTTAAAATAGTGAGGATGTTTCAGGTTAGGTTTCTGTGAAAGAATGTTTGAAAGGGGTTGTTCTAAAGAGGAACAGTGACTAGATAATGAACTTTCCTACCTCTAATGAAATCACTCACGTCATCAGTCCCTAGACGTCACTCCCCTGAAATCTCCACATGGCAATGTGAGAATTTGTCTTGTCAGCTGGGTGGAGGTAATCCAGTACTGTTTCTTAACCAGCTTAGAATTGCTCATGATTAGCGCAGAATGGCTCATCACCAGCGGCAGGGTAGAAATATCAAGCTCTGGATTATAGGGTTCCTAAGCCTTTGTTTCTTGAGAAGTTGATAGTTTGAACTGTTTTAAACTTACACTACTTAATTTTTTAAAATTCGTCTATTAATGTCTCTTTAAGAAAGTACTCCTTTATTTTCAGTGTCCCATCTTTCCATCAAGACTCTTGGCCATATGTTATCTTTTGTTTATTGTCTTCCCAACTAGATTGTACGCTGCTTGTAAGCAGTAACTTACATCTTTGACATCTATGGATTCCTACCCACTCCCACAGTGCCTTCTGAAACATAGTAGACATTCCATAAATCTTTATTGTTTGATCAAAGTAAGTAGTGACAAATTGAGTTTTATTGGCTATAACTTAGTTTTTAGTTGTTTTAGAATTGTATGATTTCTCTGTGTTTTAATGATGCTGATTCTGTCCTTAATGCTGGTTTATCTTCTGGAAAAAGCATCCTACATTTTATAATTTGGTTGTATCTCAAAATTTGCTTAAATTTAGGTATTATCTTTCTTTTTAGCCTATGATAAGTAGATACATAAATATTTATTGAACTGGACATAAAATTCTTAAATTTGAATACCATGTTTGACATAAGTATTTGTTTCATATCTTTCAGAACTTTGATCTCTGGTTTTGGTTATTATTCATTTAACAAGTACTTAGTGTAGGCAAAGCCATGTGCTAGTGGTCAGTGGATAAATATTGTGACGATTTGAAAAGGCACTTACCTTTAATATTTTGTCAGTAAAATAGACTACTCAGTTTGTAATTTTTTTTTGTCATTATAGGGTAAAGTTCACCTTGAATTAAAACTGAATGAACTGATAACGGAGAATGGAACTGTGTGCCAGCAGCTTGTTGTACAGTAAGCATTTTTTTTAAACCAAAATCAACTAGAAATAATTCTCCATTTTGTATTCTTTCGATTTTAAGCCAACTCCTTATTTTAACTTCAGAAACTTTTTTCAAAAATGAAATTCTGCTATGTCATTCCTTTTGTGAAATTGATTTTCAATTTAATTTTCTCATAGTCTACTCAGGTTATGGTGAATTTATTCAACTAATATTTATTGAATATGGGTTAAATGATATATATGGGCATTAAGGATAAGGGTGTCTAACTCTCTGGCAGTGGAGAATTGGAAAGGCTTCCCAAAGAAGGTCCT